>NC_064640.1:272870976-273542048 GCF_023864345.2 Schistocerca serialis cubense | reverse complement strand
GTGTAGTAAAGTTGCTCCATCTACAGTGAGCAAAAATGGTGTTAGGAAATTTAGTAATTGACAGATTGCACTCATGCCAGTAAAACGTGTATTTATCTATCTGGGATCTATGTCTGGCTTTGCGTTTGAACTGTTCGAAATCATTTCTATAAAATATCAATTTTAGCATCTACTAAAGCTCTACTTGCCTCGTCCAAATAGATATCGCGTTTTTTTTTTTTTGTAAAATTTTGGATGCATATTGATGTCATTAAATTTGTGGCCCATGAACTCACAAAAGAAATCAGAATTTAGCATTTTTGTTTTAATACTTTCTGCTTCGCTACGCTGATCTTTACTGGAACTCCTCAGTACTACGTATTTCTGATAATGCCTTGATTATACGAAAAAAAGTTTTATTGCAGACATCGTATAACTCCGGTAGACCATCTAGTCGGATTTGATTGTCTTAAGAGTGGATTCTGATTCGCCAGTAAATTTCGATAGTAGATCCCAACGCTTCATGCTGTTCTCGAAAAAATTATACAAGTCTTGTATTGTTGCGAAAAAAAACTGTACTTCCACACAACTGCTAAAGACATAATTTATTACTAAATTCAAATTATGACTGGCGCAATGCACAGTGTGTTAACATTAAGACGGCAGAGTTGTGAGGGGAGTGAGAAGCAAGCATTACCTGGCGAGGGGAGAGGAGCCGTTGGGGGGAGGAGGGTGGGGGACAAGGCACGCATACCAGTTACAGTGCTGGCACTACACATTACGCGTCATGCTTACACGAAAGCAGACGAAAGGCTTGGAAGTAAAACTCGCTTTAAATGTTGTTCGTAAAAGAAACTGAAATCGTCATGTACATTAAAAAAATATATATTTGTCTACTATGCACTCACAAACCATTCATCCGATTGCAATGAAACTTTGGTGAAACCAACCGTAGGCCTACCGGTAGGGATTGTTGGCGATTCCCGAGACGGGCCAGCAACTGCCTCTTCACTCATTTTGATAATGTTTAGCACAACTGCACAATAAAAACACGCAGAACAGTACAGCGCAAAACAATAACGAAGCAGACGATAATGGCTACCTTGTACAGCACAGTCAGCTACGCAACGTTGGCAGCAGTCGAAACTGCGTGCCTACCGTAGCCTCCCAACGTTTACCGACTTCTACCGATTCAGGACTAGGGAGAGGTCTGCCATCTAAAAGTTTACACATTGTACACACTCCGCATTTGGACGCCATTATAAACACTGCTCATCACACTGGCCCCCATCATAAACTTGACCCACACACTTTTTAAAATCAGTATTTTTGTCAATTAAAAAAATAATTTAGTCACCTGCTTCACTAAATCTGTTGTGCCATGTATGATAACCGCATAAAAGCCAAGAAATAATTCCTTTACTTCTATATCGATTGGTTGTTCATTTTCCAATCTGGTTATCAGAACAATGCTTAGCTGATCTACCTTCGATATATTCTGTGTAGTGTCCATTATGATGAAGAAAAACGGTGAGGCTCTAATTTGTTCTAGCTGTGTGTTTTCAAGTTTGATTCCTAAGCACGCAATCATTTCATTTTGAATTGTTAGACTTACACAGGGGACTGCTGACTGCAGATGTTAAGTCTCATAGTGCTCAGAACCATTTTTTGTTGGGCTTACACACCTTATAGATTGCAATTTTAGAAACGTTTTCCAATGTAAGCAATTGAGTAAATAAACAAAAATAAAACGCTGAAAAAATTTCTTTGAACTAAAAATGATTACCCTTTGGGTATATTCAAAACTTACCGCAAAATGTGATCATACTGGGCGATAAGCTCTACATCGGACAGAAAATTGCTGTGGTACCCTTCCTCCTGACTTATGTCCTCTGTGTCCTTTGAAAGCCAATGAACTTTTTGCAAGAGCAAGTATGATATTGGGTGACCTTGCAAGAAGCATTTTCCAAAATAACACTTCTTTACGAATGTCATTTTCAACTTCCTTGTCGATAGTATCATCCTTTTTCCAAAGTTACGCAGCACGTGCTTTCGTACAGCCACTCAAGAAATTGTGTTCTTTAATTCTTTCAGACAAATGCTTCCAGTCCCAATTACTCACGCACCATACATTACTACTTTATGAAGCAAACAATCAGCAAACTTGACAATAGGCAGCATCTAGAATTTTAGTAAAACATAGACAAAAATGATTAACTGTTACGTACCTAGAAACTGAAACACAGTATTGAAAACACCTGGTGGGGATCTTTAGGAAATGGTCCTGAAGGCTGTAACAGTCCCGTATCAAGAACTAGATTTTTCTTCTTTATCACTCAGTGTCTTGTTTGTGAGATTTCCCAAGTCATAAGAATTTTTACTTACCATTTCGAAAAGTGTATAGGACAATGGTTCTTTCCCTGTTTCGTATGCCATGCAGATGATGTCAAAATGATGGGCGTCGTCATCGTGGCCAGCAGCATTTTTAACTGCAATTATTGTTGGAGCGTCTTCAATAGGCTGCTCAACAGATACCACATTATCTGAGTCACAATCAACACAAATGTTTTGACCAGAAATAGTTGTAGAAGGCTGAGTAAGAAATTTGTCAATTTTTGTGTACACTCTTCTTTTTCCTGTCGTTTTCACTTAAACGCAACACTGCGTTTCTTTTTTATCCATGATTTTAGTTCACTTCAACAAAAACTTTGCAAAGTAAACAAACAGTCCTAATGCTTGGTTACACGTAGGTGCTCGAGTCGATTACTCACCGAACAGCGCCGACTTTACAAATTGTTAAAAATAAACCTGATATAAACATTTCGCTATGTATACTTCTGCATTTGCTGTTACCTCATTGGCCTGTCGTTTACGTGGGGCTTAAAGCACACCCTCTCGAACACAAACAAGTAGGATAATAGTAAGAGAAGTTGTACTGTAATGTAAGACCGAAAAAATATCATAATCGCACATACATTACCAGCACATTTGCACTGACTGGCCAGCCATGCCAGTTAACTCATGTGAACACCTGCACAGAGTTTGTAGAAATGACAACCTACAGAGAAACAACAAATGTCAATTGATTTTAAGCTAAAGAATTAAAATACGACAAAAATTCAGAAATACGCACTTTAAGTGGAAGGGGGGGGGGGAGGGGGGGAGAGAGAGAGAGAGAGATTGTTAGTGTATATGATAAACCCTTTCCCTCAAAAATCTCTCCCCCTCATATCTCCTCTGTGTTACCAGATGACGTGTCAGTGATCTCATTTGTATTAAGACTGCAGTACACGCGAGGTACCTATTTGCATCCACCGCCCTGAGTTGAATGCATAAGTTCTAATTAATATTCACCAACCTGCAGTCTTCTATAGTAGTTGTTTCCTGTGCAGAATACAGCACTCAGGTTGTGAATCCATTGTCTTGAGACTGCAATAAACTCTTAGTGAGGAACTGATATTGTATAAATAATTAAATCTTCAATTAGTTTGTTTTTGCAGGATGACACTTGCCTTTTTATTAGCAGAACACGTGAATCTGCACAAAATCCACTTTGCAAAACTCAAATAATCTACAATCCTCACTCTTTCATAGAAAATAAACAAAACAGTGAACTGCGTATTTGTGTAATTAGAATCAAATTCTCATTTGAAGGAAAAGTATATAGACAAATCATCAGCACAGCCATGGGCACCCACATGGCACCCTCCTATGCCAACCTTTTTATGTGCCATCTAGAGGAGACCTTCCTAGCTTCCCAAAACACCAAAACCTGAGTCTAGTGCAGGTTCATATATGATATCTTTATGATCTGGAATTAGGGCCAAGACACCCTATCTTTGTTTCCTTCACAATCTCAACACCTTCTCTCCCATCTGCTTCACATGGTCCTCCTCAACCCAGCGTGCCACGTTCCTAGATGTTGACCACTTCCTCCGAGATGGCTCCATTCACACCTCTGTCCACATTAAACCCACTAACCATCAACAGTATCTGTATTTTGACAGCTGTCATCCCTTTCACACCAAATAATGGGGGCAGTATACCTGCAGTGACAAAAAGTCCCTTGCTCAGTATGCTGAGGGTCTCAACAAGGCCTTCACAGACAGGCACTACCTCCAGACCTAGTCCCATCACACCCTCCATCCTCCTGCCACCCCAAGAACCAGCCACAAAGGAGTGTTCCCTTCATCACCGAGAACCACACTGAACTGGAAGAACTGAGTCACATCCTTCACCAGGGTTTTGATTACCTATCATTTTACTCTGAAGTCAGAGACATCCTATCTGAGATACTTCCCACCCCTCCTAAAGTGGTGTTCTGTCGCCCACCCAACCCCTTCACAACACCCTAGTCCATCTCTATGCCACTCCCAATCCAAACAGGATCATATCCCTGCAGAAGACCCAGGTGCAAAACCTGTTCAATCCACCCACCCAGCACTTCCTATTCAAGTCCTATCACAGGTTCATTTTACCCCATCAGGGGCTGGGCCATCTGTGAAAGCAGTCATGTCATTTAGCAGTTCTGCTGCAATCATTGCACAGCTTTTTATACTGATATAACTACCAACCAGCTGTCCACCAGGATAAATGGCCACTGCCAAACTGTGGCCAGGAGCAAAGTAGAACACACTGTGGCACAGAATGCAGCTGAACAAAACACACTTTATTTCAATGGCTGCTTCACTACCTGAGCCATCTGTATCCTTCCCTCCACGACCAGCTTTTCTGAACTACACAGATGGGAGTTACCCTTACAAAACATTCTCCACTCCCGTAATTATCCTGGCCTTGACCTACAGTAACATACTATCCCCACCCCCTCTACCCGCCTCTGTCCTATCGTCTGCTCCCCATACTCATTTCCCACCCTGTTTATTTGCAGCCCTCTGCCAATGCATCCACCCATCTTTCCCCACATGATGTTGCATTCTGGGTGTGTGTGTGTGTGTGTGTGTGTGTGTGTGTGTGTGTGTGTGTGTGTTACTGACAAAGGCTGTGGCCGAAAGCTTCATCTGAGTGTCTTTTAATTATGCCTGTTTGCAGCCTGACGTGTCTTCTTTACGGTAAGTAGGAATTTGTCTTTTCCTACATTTTTGATATTCCTATATGGAGTTCCCATTGTTTGTATTTTGTTGCTATATTTGTTTGCAATGCTTTTATAGAGTTTACTGGTTACCACAGAGCTATCAGTTTAATTTTGTGGCTATCTTTAATATCATGGTATTCCTTCCTTTCTGACGAGCATTTCCATGCAATATATACCATTTTAGAGTGCTTGGGGATGTTTATGTTGTGCGACTGACTGTAACATGATCTACAGGAGGTTTCCTGTACGTTTAAAAATTGTACGCCATTGTATTTCCTTATCTTTAAGTTAAGAAAAGTAAATGAATTATTCACTAAAATATAATGTGTCTGGTTGCAGTTTTCTTCTTCACTGGTATTTCATCATGGATCAAACAAGTTAAGGTTAATTCAAAATAAAAACATTTATTGGTAGATATATGTAACAGTTAACAGTTTCATGAAACAAGAATCTAGTATTAAGAAAACAACTCCTCTTTCTTCTTAGCTGAAACGTTCAAAACAGTAAATATCATTGAAATTAGATTTCCACAGCCATTACAAATGTCTCAGATTTCATGACTAAAAATAAAGCCAACACACAAATCATTTAAAAAGAAAACATATCCAATATCTTTTAAGACTGAGTACTACATGAAGAACAAACAGCAATAACTTAATATTTTTTTGGCGGAAATATACCTCTAACATAAAGTCCTGAGTAGTCTAGATTTTGTTATTTTGACAGAGTTTTGAGTTTTAAAAGCTATCCTTATATATCTGTATGTAATGTCACTCATTAAGGACTTTTTCATAAATAAAAAACACTGCTTTTGGAGCAAAATTTCTAAAAACATGTCAATATGTTAATGGGTGAATTAAATAAACAAATTTTATAAAATGCTGCTATACTGAACATTACTTTGGTTGTGATTCACAAGGTCCACAAATTACTGAAACATACAGAAACAACAACATAACATTGTGATATTTTAATACCAACAGCTACTCAGTCTTCAGTTCTCCTGGGTACCATGTACTGCAGTTAATTTGCCTTCTCTTCAACAGCAACTTCTGTACTAGCTTCAATATAGAATGGTCCACGATTTACGTACTCTCTCATTTGAGACAATATGTTTGGGCTGAATACAGACTCAGCTATATGTGAATGAAGTAGAGACCGTATAATTTCATACTTTATTTCTCTACTTTCCTTACTACTGGCCCTCTTTCTGTCTAACAGGAACTCAATCAGCCCTGAAAGTATATTTTGTTTGGTTAGATACATGCACAATAATATCTCTCTCTCTCTCTCTCTCTCTCTCACACACACACACACACACACACACACACACACACACACACACACACAGACACACACACTCTTTTCACACTTAAAATAAACCAAAATTAGTGATATATCAACACCAAGATGGCAAGAAGGATAAAGGCAATCAAAATGAACTTTTTAGCTATGATTATATAACATGACAATACACAAATATTTAGGTTTACAGAACATGCTCTCTGGAAGAGAATTACAGAAACCAGTCATATTAATGTGGCCTCTGCCTATGTTTGATGTGCAATAACCACTTGCAGACAGCAAGTGGCGGCACTAGTAGTAGCTGGTATATGGAGGGTGTCAGAGGCGTGGGAAACGAGTTTAGTCATTGTTGTAATGCGCCGAAAGGGCATGATAATTGGCTTTTGGGCCAAGGGTGGAAGCATTTCCAAAAGGCAAAATTTGTGAACAGTGTGTGTGTGTGTGTGTGTGTGTGTGTGTGTGTGTGTGTGTGTGTGTGCTCAACTGCGCAGTCATCAGCATCCATACAAAGTCCAAATTTTTACACAGTCAAATTTTTTTACCCAATCCAATCTAGTCAGACATGAATGATGATGATGATGATGATATGGTGAGGACATCACAAACACCCAGTCCCCGGGCATAGAAAATCCCCAAACCGGCCTGGAATCGAACCCAGAACCCCGTGATCCAGAGGCAGCAATGCTTGCCACTATATCACAGACTGTCCAGATGAACCAAGGGGCTACCAAAAGTGTCTCCTTAATGACCATGCAGTGAATGTTGCTGCATATGAGCCTCTGCAACAGGTACCTGGTTCACGCATCAATGTTGAATGCAGTTCATGAGTGGTGACGGCCAGAATTTGATTGCCCATACAGTAAATGGACATCCACTGAGTGGCGACAGGTGGCCTTTTCAGATGAATTGTGTTTTATGCTCCATCAGACTCCTGTCTGTTAGTGTGTATGGCATAAACATCTGAAAGTAAACACCCTGCAACTATAGTCAGAATGTTATGGTTTGGGAAATGTGTTTGTGTCATTCTCTGGGTGATCTCATCATTGCGGAAGGCACAATGGATAACCACATGTATGCATCTATCCTTGGAGACCCTGTCCACTCCCATGTGCAGATTGTTTTTCCTCACCATGATGGCATCTGCCAGCAGGACAATGCAATATGTCACATAACTCACAGTTTATGAGCATGGTTTCATGATGTGATTACTGTACTCCCCTGGCCATTAAACTCTCTGGATTTAAACCCAATCAAGAATCTGTAGCACCATCTGAGTTGGGCTGTTCACGCCATGGATCCTCAACTGAGAAACCTAGAACAGCTGTCCAAACACTGTAGTTGGCATGGCACCGCATCACTGTTAGTAAGTTCCAGAACCTCACTGACACTCTCCCTGTACATCTTGCATAGTCTGCACTGCAAAGGGGGGTTATTCAGGCTTTTGACAGATGGTCCCATTAATATGACCAGACAGTTTAAGTATGGTGTGAAGCCCATCACCTGCAATTAGAGTTTTCAGAGTTTTGAAGCATCTCTGCATGGAATCAAAGTAGGCCAGAGTATTTCACTGGTGAGCCTTTCATAACATAGTTTGTATGCAAGATGACAAGACAAAGCATTGGAGGAGGAATGTGACACCCAAGTTGCCCATCAACCATATCCCACAGTTGATGGGCAACATGTCCATCTAACATGCAAAAGGAAGATTAGGGTGTAACATCCCATCAATGATGAAATCATTATACTTGAATGACAAGCTTGGACTTACAAAGAAAATCACCTGTGCCCTTTCAAAGAAACCATCCTGGCATTCACCTGTAGTGATGTAGGGAAATTGTGGAAAACCTAAATCTGAATGGCTGAAGAGCTATTTAAACTGCTCTCATCATGTATATGAAGCAAATGTCTTATAACTGCATCACGTGGTTCAGTGGTCAAACAGGCAGAACAGGGAAAGAGTGGTAACAACGTTTTTTCAAAGAAGGTTTGTACATTGCTTGCCACATAAATTTGCATGTTCATGCTGAAGTATGGCACATGGAGTACCTCTTTCACTCGAACCTTCATAATGATGTAATAGTTGTTGTTCAGATGCTCTCAATATGTAAGAGTCACTTATACCAGCATAGTAATCCCCCCCCCCCCCCCCAAAGTAATGAGCATATTCAGAAATGACTAGGGATAAATGGCCAATTAAAAATATTGAACTATTCATATGTGTAGTTAACTGTTATATTCAGAACTTTCCTATAGTGTTAACAGATCTTATTTGTGTGTCTAAGCAGGTATTAAAAAATTTGCCGGCATGAAACTATAAGTTTTAAAATAACTTGGCAAATGACAGTGAATTAATCAGCCTAGCACTTTTGATTTGCATTGAATTCTTTTAGTAAAACATGAAACTGTTAATGTATTATTATTATTATTGGTTACCACACCAACATAATGAGACTGCACTTATCAAATTTATGACAAGGCTTTAAATAATCTTTCTCTCCTGTATTTACAGAAAAACCACAATCACCAATACCACAATCCCTGCAAGATAACAGCATCCAAAAACATGCATTTTCCTGTACATGGTGCATGGTATCATATCAATTTCATTATCAAAATCTGCCTTTCAAATTGAATTAAAGACAATCAAATTTACCATTTTCAGTAATGACTATAGCTCTGACTGATAACATTCTACAAAAAAGGAAAATGTGTAAAATCACACCACTTCTGTACGCTGGCCAACAGGAACCAGTTGCTCTGGTCACATTACATGATCCAGTACCCATTTTTACTGCATTTTACCCTCTTCTATCCATTGGTTCGTGTTGTCACAGTAACAACATACCCTGTATGACCTTGGGTATTGTCATATGACAAACCTACTTTGCAGAGATTGACCACTCTGCCCCTCAAACTTACATGCTGTATTATGCCTACTGATGTTAACAAGGATACTGGCATTTGCTTTCATGTTTCCACTTGGTGTGATTGCTTTTTGGAGATTAGGCCTGGCACATAATACTGACCTTTCTAGAATCAAAAGAGAGGACACTGCTAGGCCTACATGTCTACCACCTTTTCACGATGTTAATTATTTATTACTAGTACATTTTTCTGTACACACCCCAAGTTTTGGTTCACTCAGACTATTCTTGGTGTGTGCTGCAATTTTCATGGATTTTATTGTATATCATTTATTCATTCACACAGCATGTTCTACAAATTCTGTCATGAAGATGAGTCTGCAGGGGCTTAGAATGTGTCAAATTATATGTTAATTGTGAGTGGCAGCTACTTTATTCCACTTCAGAAATGTACACTAACAACCATTTACAACTAGTGCTATACTCTTGCAGATAACTGTGAGAATTACTTCCCGAGTTCTTTATTGCTATATATCAAGGCTTATCAACTGGCCGGTTTTGAGCGCGAGTACTCGCGTCTGCTCAGGCATGTGCTCACAAGCAGGTGCAAGGTCGCAGAGTAGGGAGGGAGGGGAAATGCGTGCGCACGTTTGAATAGGGCCGCAGCATGTCTATTGAATTCGCGCCGAATGTGTAACGCTTAAAGTACTACGATCAGCTCTAAGAGTCACTTCACTGGTTAAGAATCATGTCAAGTCACCGTTGTGTAATCCCAACCATGCTTTTGCAGTTCAACCCCCATTGGGAGGAATTGTATCTGTTTACAGAAAAAGATGGTGTTGCAAAATGTTTAGTATGTCACAAAACGCTTAATTCTTTTAAGAAATTTAATTTGCAGCGACATTATATGTCGTACCACGCGAAAGACTACGGAAGTGGAAAATGTGATGGACCAGATCATGCACAGGAAGTTATTAAACTTAAAAGGAAGCTATCCACAGAAGATCTGGACGACGAAGAAAAATCAACTGAGGCAGCTCTCAGAGTGAGTTACAAAATTGCTTTGCTTTTAGCGAAATCCCTGCGCTCCTTCACTGATGGCGATTTAATAAAAGAATGTTTGGTAGTTGCAGTGGAACATTTGTGTCCATCTCAAGTTGAACAGTTTCGGATTGTGCCATTATCTAACATGACCATTATGCGTCGCATACAGGACATGGCAGACGACGTCCAGAGCCAGCTTGCAAATATCTGTAATGATTTTATGGCGTATCCTCTAGCTCTGGACGAAAGTGTTGATATCACTGGAACAGCTCAGCTTGCCATATTTATTAGAGGTGTTAATAGAGATCTTCAGGTGAGGGACGAGCTCCTCGATGTAGTAGCCATGAAGAACACTACAACCGGAGGTGATATTTTAAGTAGTGTTGAAGAAAGTGTTGAAAATATAGGATTGTCGTGGAATTCTTTAGTTTCAGTGTCTACAGACGGTGCACCAGCGATGACAGGGAAAAAACCATATTTTGTTGTGCTGTTGAAGAAGAAAATGCAAAAACTGACCGTGCCGAATGAAATGAGGGGCGTTCACTGTGTGATCCACCAGGAAAACTTATGTGCAAAGAGTATCACTCTAAAAAATGTGATGAGTGGTGTTGTTCGTACAACCAATTATATAAGGAAACATGGGCTACAACACAGGCAATTTAAAAGCTTTCTTGAGGATGTAGAAAGCAAGTATGGTAGCCTGCCTTATTACAGCGAGGTCCGCTGGCTTAGTCGTGGCGAATTATTAAATCGATTTTTTTGCCTATTAGATGAGATAAATACGTTCATGGGGTAAATAACATGTGTGTTCCTGAATTGAAAGAGCCTTCATGGAAATGTGATCTCGCGTTCTTAGCAGATTTAACTAGCCATCTGAATGCTTTGAACATTTCACTACAAGGTAAAGATCTGCTAATTACTCATTTCATAGATCGAATATGAGCATTTAAAATGAAACTGACACTTTGGGCGAGTCAGCTGGAAACAGGAAATGTAGCTCATTTTCTTAAATTATCATCCATGCAAGATGTTCACAAAGACTGTGAATGTTATTCACATAGTTTAGTTGCCCTTAAGGAAGAATTTGATCAACGCTTTCAAGATCTGACAGCACTAGACAGTGATTTTGATCTGTTCTCCTCTCCACATTCAGCGAATATTGAAGAAATTCGTCCTGAGCTGTAACTAGAAATTATTGACTTGCAGTGTGACAGAGAATACAATTTTCAGAACAAGAAAAACATTTTGGAATTCTACAGACACTTCCCTCAGGATAGATTTCCTCGTTTGCACAAACTGGCGGCTACAATAATATGAATGTTTGGTTCCACGTATGTTTGTGAACAACTGTTCTCTGCAATGAAATGTAACAAGACGCGCCTGAGAAACGCACTGTCTGATCGAAATTTAAACTGCACGCTGCGCCTACAATGCACAAGAACAATTACACCGAACATAGACGCAATTGTAAAGGGCAAAAAGTACAAGATAACCGAGAATCCCATACTTCAGTGACACCTTTTATTGTGTAACAGTTCACAAATTAATACGAATGTAGAGGCATACACTAAGCTAATAAAATTATGTGGCACGTGTACATTCTCCTTTATTTGTTTCATTTGTCGCAGTAATAATTCGTGAGTGATATCCCTGCAGGTGGCTGCGGATTTACATTGACTGGCGGCAGCTGTTGTGTGCCCCACGTGACTCTCCCCACTCTCCGCTCTGGTCTGGTAGTGGGGGTAGCGTGCTCGCGCCTTGCTGCTCACAGCTTGCTCCACGAGCACGTAAGTTGTGAAGCCCTGCTATATATCTTAGCGGAAGGGCAATGGCTTTTTTCAAAGCAACTGTCTTTCCACTGATACTATTCAGCTGCTGTTTTTAGCTAATATTTCAGCCTAAGCATAAAAATTTTGAGCATTATCTACTGTCTATAAGTTACTGTTATAAGTTCAGCAGTGTATTCCCAATCTCATATTATACCACTTTCCTTCCCTTCCTTTTGACTTCCCATCATATTTTCTTACAATTTTATGCTGCAAGGAATATTTTTGATAATTTAAGGGTTAGCTGCTGCCATTGGGTCAATGTGAACTCCAGTTAACACCTCTACGGCATGACCACATCTGTGTGATAACTGTTTCCGTCTTCTACCTATTTCAGCCTTTAAGTAAACTTGCCTTTACCACTAATATGATCAGTTATTTGTTTTGTATGTTTTCACTGTATGCACATAAGGCTTACTCTTTCCTACAGCCAAGAACAACATGAGGATAGGACCACTACGAACTGATATTCCATTTATAAGGCAAATTAGAATAGATCGAGATGACACTGTCGAAACAAGTGAACATGATATACATTCTGAGTGGATTGGCTATTCAGCTAATGGAACTTTGAATGCATCTGCTAAATAATTGTTACTCGAATAAGGATTTTTGTTTATTTATTTACCAAATGCTTCAGCACAATATTTGTAAAACTATGTGTGTGTGTGGGGGGGAGGGGTAATGCAGTGCAATGTTGCAATGTTAGTGTTGTATGACGATGATGAGAGAAAAGAGAGGATGAAACCCAGTGCCAGCACACAGCCTACTCCTCTCAAATAGTACCAAAGAGGCCGCCAAGCTTAACATCCCCATCCAATGGACGGATCAGCATCAACAGTGTCCCCCTTCACTTCATGAGACACTGCAGAGAGGTTTTGTATTTAAACCAGGCCATTGGTGCGAAGTATGGTGATCAGGAACTTCACGCCACCACCTCTCCTCCCCTAGTTGGGGATTCAGACTGGCTTACCCCCGAGTCTAGTGCCACCACACAAGTGTGTGTTAGTGATCCTGGCCACAGAGGCAGGTAACTCGAAAATGGATGAGCAGACTAAATGACAAACAAAACCAATCAGTTAGAAAAGAAGACAAACTAGGAGCTTCAGGGCTAGATATAGCAGTAAATACTCTGGCAAAACTGTTTTCCCTTTATTCTGATGATAAATCAATGGATGGCAGTATTGTATACACTAATACATACATTATGAAACTACGTGGACAGTGTGACAGGTCCAGAGATGCACAAGATATGCTGAGAAGAATGCTGTTTAGGGTTTTGTGCTACATGCAGAACTTCTCATCTCCGAGTGGGGTATAGGGGAGCCTGATGTATTCTCAGTTACACTACTACATAGAAGATTCCTATTTTTTTCTTGATGATAAAAACTGCAAAAATGAGAAACAAAAAACTGAAAAGTTCATATGGATTTATCAAATCATCACAACATAGGTATTTGAAGATGTATACTCTTTGAATGAGTTCACATCACAATGATATACTCTCAATCTCAAGGATGATTACTTTGCAACCACACAGGCCAAGAAGGGGGAAAAACTGACATATGAGTCTTTGCTTTGGCAGATACCAGAAGAGAAGGGGAATGGAGGAGAGGCTGAAAGCTGGGAGGAAGAGCAGCACGCAAGTGGGACAGAAATGTGGTGTCAGTGAGCCTGCCCTGGTACAGGGGAGTTGCATGTAGCTTGCAAAGGGGGGTGGGTGGAGGAAGGGGGGGATGAGGATGAGGAGGAGGAGGAGGAGGAGGAGGAGGCGGAGGAGACAACAACAGATAGAACAATGCATTGGTAGATTAATGGAGTAAGTGGGAAGCACAAGGACAAGGGTTGGTGTGGGCGTGTGAGTGTGGGACATGGGCTAGTGAAAACTGAGGTCAAGAGGCATGCAGGATCAAAGGATGTGTTGTAAGGACAATTCCCATCCAAGTATCCAGAGAAACTGGTGATGTACGAGGGATCCAGATGGCAGCAATAATTGAAGTTGACCATTTTGTGGTATGTCATATGGTGTCTGGAACCACTGGGTGGTCAACTTCACTTCTGTCCACAGTTTTGAAGTGGCAATCATTCAAGTAAACACTATGTCATGCCCACATAAAAGACTGTGCATATGTTTCAGTACAGTTGGTAAATAACACGACATGACTGAAATAAGATTTGCTGGTTGGGTGTACACAATATACTGTCAAAAAAAATTAATTGTTAATATGGCGGCAATGAGAGAGAGATTCACATCCTTCAAACTCTCCACGGAAAGCTACATATAATAATTGAACACGAGTACACAGCAGGCACCAGACAGACAGACAGACAGATGAAAACAATGTGGGGCCTTTCTTTTATCTCAGCCTATATGGCACATACTGAAGTCAGTGTCAGCAATCCTTCATTTTAGACAAGAAATTTTATATATGTTTGGTTTCTTTCTACCAATAAAATCCAGTTTTGCTTACAGTATGCAAATCAAATGGTAACATTCCAAAAGAGAAAGACAGATTACAACTGCTCAGCTTCATTTAGATTACAATGTGTTACATTTCTTAGAAAATAAATGAGTAGTACGTAATCATCATTTTGTACAGTAATCCCCACGTGGAAATCTTGTATGCTTGGTGCTCTAAAGTTTGTAAGTATTTTTAAAAAAGACACATTACTATACACCACGAGCTTGCCAGACACGTATTCAGGCACTGAGTGTTTACTATGGCCAATAAGTGTGGCTGTTTAGCATTTGACAGTTATAACATGTACACACGACAACTTGTGTATCATAATGTAAGCTTACTGGACTGATCCATGTGCTCTACCATGCATGCACTGCTTCTCTGTGAGCATTGTGCAGTACTGTTCAGTAAGATACTTATATTTCAAGGGGACATTGTATGTAAACATGGGTAAATGGAAGGACGTGAGGGAGTGGCAAAAGGGGGTAATAATGTTTGGCCATGCCCATGGCAATACAGTACAGTATAACCCTGCTTTTTCATTTCCGGAATTAAAGTTTCCTGCCATTTATGGTATTTTTTTATCGCTCTCTTCAAATTTCATATGTTCACAATGTTAATTCGCACCCGTTTTTACGTTAACATATCAGTAATTTTCCCATGATTTATGTTTTATGAAACAATTTTCGACAAGGAAAGAAACTGGTGCGATTGACATAAAATGATGGAGGCACAGCATTTGCCTTCAAGTAGTGTTTACATACATTTTACGTTTAACTTTCTTGACACCAGGGTGCTCCACTCAGCAAATCTTAAGTCAGAAAAAAATGTAACTTGTATCCTGCCGCTGCCAACCACAACTCGGCGTGGTGGCTGATAGGAGTAACTGCTTCAATAGAAGACGGAAGAACTTCTGAGGAACATTCATTTGTTTCGAGTCGATACCAACTTTATCTGTCAGTACTGTGTGCTACAATAAGTACTACCCTTAATTTATTGTATCCGCATCGTTTCGGCATTAACTTTGCCCTGTGATGATGATCCCATTCGGAGGATATCCATTTTACAGTATTTGTAACTTGCTAATATATGGTAATTTCCTTTATGGTCTGTATACACATTGTACTCAACATATTTCTTAACAAAATGATCCACCACTTTGAAGAGGCCTTTCTGCAAAAACCAGTAAGAATAAATAATAATAATAATAATAATAATAATAATAATAATAATAATAGAAACAAGAGTTGGATTAGACCAGCTATAAAAATCTCTTGCAAACATAAAAGAATACTCCACATGTTATGTAAACAAAGTAGTGACTCCCCCCAACTAACAGAATACTATAAAAACCACACATGTATCCTAAGAAGAGTGATCAGACAAGCAAAAAGGATGCAGAATGATGAGTACATTGACAAATCCAGCAATAAAGTAAAAGCAATGTGGAATATCATAAAAAGGGAAAGACGGGAAATGAAAGCTTCACACACGAACATAGAAATCAAACTCAACAATGAATCTATATCTAATCCCGAAGTTGTGGTGAACTCTTTCAACAATTTATTTACTAGCATAGCTGAAAAACTGGTCTAAAATAATCCTAACACAAATTACCAACCAGCAAACCAAAAATATAACACATGTGCAGTCAATTTTCATTACCAAAGTCACTGAAAATGATGTTGCAAAAGCCCTCAGAGAGTTAAAAAATTCATATTCAGCTGCAATTGATGGTATCCCAGCAGCTGTAATCAAAAATTGTGAACACACAATTGCTGAACCATTAACTCACTTCTGTGACTGTTCTTTCAAGGCAGGTATCTTCCCTGAAGCTCTGAAACTTTCTAAAGTAATTCCTGTCTTCAAAAAAGGTGATAATAAAGATATGAATAACTACAGGCCTATCTCAATCTCATCCTGCTTTTCTAAAGTTTTTGAAAAAATAATGTACAAAAAAATGATGGACTTCACTGAAAAAAATATTTACTAAGTTTAGCTCGACATGGGTTCAGAAGCAACAAATCTACTGAAACTGCAGTATATGATTGCATAAATACGCTTTTAGAACTGTTAGATAGAAAACAACCCATAACAGGCATATTTCTGGATCTGTCAAAGGCTTTTGACACTTTTGACCACAAAATATTACTGGAAAAATTAGAACACTACGGTATCAGAGGAATTGCAAACAACTGGATTGCTACATTCCTAACCAATCGGATGCAGAAAGTCAGCATGAAATATACTAACAGACAAAGCAACTCAATAACCGAAATACTATCAAGTAATAAAACCGTAAAGCAAGGTGTTCCACAGGGCTCAGTATTGGGACCCCTACTTTTCCTCCTGTATTTTAATGATTTGAGCCTGAATGTTGATGCACACAAAACAATAATATTTGCTGATGACACAAGTGTACTCCTCAAAGGGGAGAATACAGAGGCTGTGCAAAAAGCTATGAACTTGGCCACTGAACAACTCAGCAGCTGGGCAAAAATCAACAGATTAACTATCAACACCAAAAAGACAGCTTCCATTTACTTTCACATAACACAAAATGCAAATTCCTCTCAGCCATTTGTCACTATAAATAACCAGTCAATAGATACCGACACTGTTTTCAAATTCCTGGGTCTGTGGGTTCAAGATAACCTGAAATGGAATACACATACAGGAAAGGTAAATGCCAGGATTTGTACTGGCTGTTACGCATTGAGTGTATTGAAAACATGTGCTAGCCTCAAAACATTAACCAGTGCATGCTACGCTTACATACAAGCCCATCTAAAATATGGTGTAATATTCTGGGGAAATTCTCCAACTGCTCTGAGCACATTCAGAATCCAGAAGAGAGCAATGAGGATTATTACTGGGAGCAAACCCAGAGACTCCTGCAAACCCATCTTCAGAAAGTTGGAAATCCTTACACTGCCTTGCCTCTACATTCTTGAGAGACTAAAATTTTTCAGAAACCACATAGAGCCAACTGACCCCAGAGTCGTAAAAAATAATTAAATACATGAACACAACACCAGGAAAAACGCAAACCAGCATGTTATATGTACAAACACTCAACTGTGTAAAAAGGGAGTTTTCCACATAGGCCTCCAACTGTTCAACAATCTTCCCACTAGTATTAAGTCCATCGAAGACAACATTAAATTTAGCAAAGCCGTGAAGTCATATTTGTTGTGTCACTGTTTTTACTCTGTAAATGAATACTTAGAACAGTAATCTTGCTTCCAGAATGAGATTTTCACTCTGCAGCGGAGTGTGCGCTGATATGAAACTTCCTGGCAGATTAAAACTGTGTGCCCGACCGAGACTCGAACTCGGGACCTTTGCCTTTCGCGGGCAAGTGCTCTACCATCTGAGCTACCGAAGCACGACTCACGCCCAGTACTCACAGCTTTACTTCTGCCAGTACCTCGTCTCCTACCTTCCAAACTTTACAGAAGCTCTCCTGCGAAGTATATGTTTCGCAGGAGAGCTTCTGTAAAGTTTGGAAGGTAGGAGACGAGGTACTGGCAGAAGTAAAGCTGTGAGTACCGGGCGTGAGTCGTGCTTCGGTAGCTCAGATGGTAGAGCACTTGCCCGCGAAAGGCAAAGGTCCCGAGTTCGAGTCTCGGTCGGGCACACAGTTTTAATCTGCCAGGAAGTTTCAGTAATCTTGCTGTTTGTGTTAAATTGAAAACATTGAGCAATATAATACATTAGGATACTATAGGCCTATGTTAATATATGTTAACAATGTTAAATGATATTTTCCGACATCTGCAACACACTGTGTACCACCAGATCACATGGAATAAATAAATAAATAAAGTACAGTGTTGTTTGCTATCTAAGGTTGGCAATGCAACAAAGCCTGTTCCTACAACCAAAGCGAGTCGATTTCAGTCGATACAGCTACTCTCAACAAGTGCTGTGCGAAGAGTTTGTGTGTGTTACTTTGTTTGTGTGTACCGCATAGTGTGTTCGTGGCCTTGTGTGAGGTGATCTAAGTCTGTGGTTAGTTATTTCATTCACATTGTTGTTTTCTGTCGCAGTTTAGGATGGAAAATGCCAGTACTGCCAAAAGAGACAGGAAAATCCTTTGTATGGAAGAAAAAGTCAAAATTCTGGAAAGAGTTGATGCTCACCGTGGAATGTGTTGCATTAGCACAGAGTTTAGGAATACCGGTATCTACATTGAACACTATCAAGAAAAACAGGGAGACTATTTTGGAAAGTGTAAGTAACAGTGGGCCAAATTCCAAAAAAATTAAATATGCCAGCTATTCGAAATACGCAGAGTTGGAAGAAATTATGAAGAACTGGTTTCAGGCAGCTCGTGCATCGAATATTCCAAGAAACAGTGTGATGATGTGCGGAAAGGCACTGAAAGTTGCCAATGTACTTGGGATGGAGGACTTCACAGCATCAAATGGGTGGATAGATAGATTCAAGAAGTGGTACACTGTAGTGTATAAAACTGTATGTGGCAAAGAAAACAGTGTGGACATAAAATCTGTTACAGAATGGCAGAGTGGCTGGTTACAAGAATTTTTGAAACAGTATAAACTGAAGGATATCTTCAATATTGACAAAACAGGTCTCTTTTACAGTGTATTGCCAAATAAAATGCTTGCCTCTAAAAGCAAAAACTGCCATGGAGGTAAACACAGCAAAGTTTGCCTGACAGTAATGTTAGGCACTGGCAAATCTAAAAAACACTGCCAACAAACTAAAGTGCCAACGAAAAAGTGTTGATGACATCGGAATTATTCGAGAGAGAATTACATTGTCTTGATGCAAGAATGGGTACTCACAACAGAAAAATTCTCCTCTTAATAGATTGTTGCCCTGCGCAACCCAGAAATATAAGCCTACATAATGTGTAATTAGAGCTTCAGCCACCAAACTGCACAAGCAAATTACAACCTTTGGATTTGGGTATCATCCATGCCTTCAAAACACACTATAGGAAGGTGATTGTGCAGAAGGTATTAACTTCGATGGAAGTTGGGAAAGACCCAACCTCCTTTAAAGTGTCAATTTTAGATGCTTTGCATTATATTGCGAAGGCATGGACAGAAGTTACATTGGCCACCATCTCCAATTGCTTCCACAAAGCGGGATTCATCGAAGCCGATGGTACAAATGGATCTGATGCACCAGATGTGAGTGTTAGTGACAGCGGTGAAAAACTGCTTGCTTCATCATGGGAAAAGCTGCAGCTTCAGCATCCGGTTCACGATTTCCTACACATTAAAGACGCCGACGTCACTGCGGAAAGTATTTCTGTTGATGACGTCAGCGACTTTCACACACAAGAAAATGCAGAAAGTGATAGTGATAGTGATGAGAACAATGAGGTTCCCTCATTTGCAGTTGTTAATGCAGCACAGTGGAAACAATTAAGAAATATATTTCAGCTGCAAATGTTAATGACAAAGTCCTCCAATGTGTTTATGAACTCGAAAACCACATTGAAAAAATTCATCAAACAAAATTAGAACAACCCACAATTTTGTCAAAAAGTAGTAACTACTGTACTCATTTGTTAACGTCGTGTTAATAGACCAGCCAAATTAAAAGTCAGTATAATAAATATAAAGGGCATATTAATGTTTTGTAAATGTGTGCTAGAAATGCTTAAGTGTAGTATTGTTTGCTTCCCTGTAATTTTGGCTGTAGATACAGACCGATCTCTATCGTAACCCCAATGTCTACGTTGATTTGAAAGTGTCAGTTTGGCTAGGAGCTGACTAAGTCAGTGAGTGTGAAATAAAGGCTGCAGTGACAGATTGATCTGTAGTGTAGTGCCATATTTAATGTACTTTACGATATTTCACGCACCTATACATACAAAATCAAAAACAGCAAGATAAACGACCGGTACTGTATACATCTGCTGACATCACTTTCGCAGGAAAGTTACACTAAAAATGATGCAGCTTAGAGAGGTCTTTAATGCAGTGTACACTTGACATGCACTTTTCATAGGCATCAAGTATAAATACTAAAACTACCAACTGCACCACTTTAGCTTTGCAAACACGTAAATCAACATGGCGGTCGCGTGGTTGAATTAGTTTTAATGTGATTTGTTGTGCTACATTGTCGGTGAATGTCATATCACCTGCTAAACAAAGCACTAAATTCAGATAACCTTTAATAAAAATAAACATTCCCTGATGAGTAGTTTTTGCCTTTTATCTACATGTATCATATAAAACTAAGAAAATGGAAAGGGGGGCCCCATACACAACCAGTAAAACTTAAAAAAGTAATATCCCACATTTCACATTTTCTCACAGTTTACGCCATTTTTTTTTCAAGTCCCTTGAAAAGTGTAAAAGCGGGGTTATACTCTATGTGAAGTTCCTGATAAATTAATGGTGAGTGGGAGAGATGTTGTATCACAATAATGGGGCTTCTCTTTCCTCAGCTGAGCTATACAAACAGCAGTTTTTAACCATTGATAATTTATATGGAATAATGTTCACATAATTAATGCATTCTGAAATATTGAGTATTTTAAAATCTGTGATTTATAAAAGTTAATAAAATCAATCTTCAATGTTGGGTTAAAAACACAGAAT
Source organism: Schistocerca serialis cubense (assembly GCF_023864345.2). Taxonomy (NCBI): domain Eukaryota; kingdom Metazoa; phylum Arthropoda; class Insecta; order Orthoptera; family Acrididae; genus Schistocerca; species Schistocerca serialis. The sequence goes on along the minus strand of NC_064640.1, from coordinate 273,520,886 downwards.
TCCCTGAGCTTTTATGATAGTCCTGAAATTCCCTGAGATTCTCTTGATTTTTCCAGGTAAAATGTAATTCTATAAGCTTTCCTAGTTATCCAGAAGAATCCTCACCCTACACATAAAGATGATAACAGCAAAGTTCATTGGACTGGAACAGTATGTGGCTCATTTTCTGAATACTCCCCCACCCTATTACCTCTCAATTGGCCTGCAAAAATCACCTGACTTGAACCCCATAGAAAATCTGTGGGGCATGTTGGAACAGTGAGTAAAATGCTGACGTCAGCATTGCCCCAATTTGGTCGAATTGTGTGATCCAATCCTCAGAGAGCATCTTACCCTGGAAGTGATGTATATGCACACCCTTGTGGGCTCACTTCCTAACTGCAACCAGGTGGTTATCAAGTCCAGGGGTGGAACAACGTGGTATTACACGACGCTTATCTAGGGATGACTAATGTTTTGTTCGATGTGGTTACATCAATTTTAACATCATAAAGATTTCATACTTGACACACCTGTCATTTGACATAGTCATAAATTATAGGTGCCACAGATGATTTGATTTTTTATTGGTCCAGTTTTATCATACGCCACACATTGTACAATTGACGTTGGACACATCAAAGATAAGTTACAATAATACATAGTATTAGGAAAATAGTAGGCAAATTAAAAATAGGTACCTATTACAATTAATTTTGTTACGTATTCAGAAATTCTCTGACAGAGTAGAAACAGTGCTTTATTGGAAATGCTTTTAGTTTAGCTTTAAATATAGGTAGTAGTATTACACAAATGTTAATTATGCTCCTCTGATAGGTGGTTGTTCTGCGATATTATTTATGTACATTTGATTTCCCTCTGGTACTATAGTTGTGTACATTTTTGTTCTGTAGCAATTTACCTGTTTTCAGGAGCTAGTCCCTAGAGAACAAGGTAGTTCCATAAATGAATAAACTTGGAACATTTAGAACACCAAGCTCAGTAAAATGGGATTTACAGGACTCCATTTTTTAAGGCCACAAATTATTCTTTGAGCTCTTTTTTGCATTCTAAAAACCTTTACACTGTGAGTTGAGTATCCCCAGAAAACGATCCCATATCGGACTAGTGAGTGGAACTGTGCATAGCATGCCTGCAGTACTGTTGTTTTGCTTGTTGTAGCCTTTAAAATTCTTAGGCCATAGCACACAGAAGATAGTTTTCTAGACAAGTTATTTATGTGTGTGACACATTTTCTAGGGGATCATTTTTTAATTGTGCTTGAATAGACATTTGATTAGTTGGAGGAATTAAATGAAAATCGACACACAGAGTTTTTTCAGTATTTATAATGTGTTTTTTTTTTTTTTTTTTGTGAACCACCGACTGGATCCAGTGAACAACATACTGATGTCATCAGCAAACAGGATAGTTTTTGTGTGACTCTTATATTCAACTAAGTCGTCCACATAAAGCAAGAAGAGTAATGGACATAAGATTGAGCCCTTTGGTACACCACATTTTATAGGCAATCTGCTAGAAAGAAAGCAGTTGTTTCTTGTTTTATTCATTTTGTTGAATTCATACTGAAGTGATACTTTCTGCCAGCGGCTTTTTTAGGTATGAACACAACCAGCTATGAGCTACACCTCTTACTCCTTGTCTTTCTAATTTTTCGAGCATAATGTTATGGTCCAGAATGTCAAAGGCTTTTCATAGATCTAGAAAAATACCTGCAGCTAATTTATGTTGATCAAGGGATTTTAAAATGCAGTCTAAGAATTCGAAAATTGCTGTCTGTGTAGACTTAGACTTTCTAAAACCATGTTGTTGTACTGTAAGAAGTGCATATTTATTTATGAAACTTAAAAGCCTGTCATAGAAGAGATTTTCTAGAATTTTTGAGAAGGAACTTAACTGTGACACTGGTCAGTAGTTTGATATTTTTTCAGAAGAACCATTTTTTAGCAGTGGTGAAACTTTTGCTATTTTAAAAATATCTGGAAATACACCAGTTTTTAAAGAGAGGTTGAAAATTGTTGCCAAGGGGTTTGCTATGTGGTCAGAACATGCTTTTAATATGAATCAGGTACTTCATCAAGACCACTTGACATTTTATTGCTTAATGATTTAATTTTACTTATAATTTCATTGGGGTTTGTTTCATAAACATACATAGAAGCAGTCGAGATCACTGACTTGCTGGAGAAACTTGGGACTGGTCCTTGACAGTGTACTTGAATGAGGTCTTCAGCTAGTGAAGTGAAGTATTCATTGAATTCTTCCACAACTGAATTTGGGTCTGTGTCTTTTGAGCCTTCTAGTGTTAATGATACATTCTTTTTCTTTGGCGCTGAAGTACAAGTTTCTTTATTTATAACTCTCCATGTGGATCTCATTTTGTTAGATGAGTTTCTTATCAAATTGTCATTCCACATAATTTTTGCCTCTTTGACTACTCTACCATAGATTCGTTTGTAGGCTTTTGAATAATCTGGAGAATTCTTGGGTTACTCTATATTTCTTACAACAGTACTGCAGGAATCTGTTTCTCTCACTGGAAATTTTTATGCCTTTAGTTACCCATTGCTTATTATTGTTAGGTTTTACTGTTTTTACTACTTTTGGAAATTCTACATTAAAATAGTGAAGAAAGATGCTCTGAAAACTCATGTACATGCTATCAACATTGTTCTGAGTGGAAATGCTTTCCCAGTTTTCCTTCGCCAGTAAGAGATTAAAAATTCTAATGTTATCTTCAGAAAAGATTCTTTCTTCAATTACTTTTTCGGAACTGCTAGTACTTGTTGGCACTTCTATACACAGCAGCTGTGCCTCATGATCACTATAACTATGCTCAGTACTTTGCTTGTGAATCTGTAATTTGTTTCTGAGATGAATATTTGGTCAATAATGGAATTTGTGCATTCTGTTAATCTTGTTGGGCAGTGTATTGTGGGAATCATACTGAATGTGTTGATCATATTTTTCAAAGCATCTCTGGTGCTGCTGTCTTTTGAAAAATCAAAATTGAAATCCCCACAAAGCACTATCTTCATATTTAGTGTACTGATCCTGTTAGGCAGAACATCTAGTTTATTCATGAAGACTGGCAGGTTTCCACTCGTTGCTCTATATATGTTAATAACTATGAAATTAAGCTCTGGTAGTTTAGTAATGGAAAGTTCAAAGTCTTTTCAATTGAGTCAATATAACTTTTACTGACATCACAGAACTTTATTTGTTCTTTCACAAAGATAGCAGAGACAACATGTTTGGAAAACTCTCAGCTAAAATGACTTGCTAACCTATATCCTGAGATTGAGGTTAATTTTACTTTGTCATTTCGTAGCCAATGTTCAGTAATGCCAATTATGTCTACATTTAGTGCATACTGGAGTAGTGCTTCCAACATGGAAATTTTATTTGTGAGTGACTGAATGTTATGGTGTAGTATAGCAAAATCTGGGTATTTGGTAACTTTAGTTGAAACGGTTTCTGATTCTTTATCTAATGGCATTTCTAATACAGCAATTACCCTAAAATTTTTTTGATATCTTTCTTGTGTGTGGCTTTTGTTTGCTGGTGGCAATCAGTAGGTGAGTTAACTTCTGGAGCTTGTATAAGTTTTGCTTCATCCACATCTGTCCTCTTCGGTTTAAACCATTTCATAATTTTCATCTGGCTGACGACTTGATTGTTTCTCACCTAATCAGTTTAAACCACTTAGTAATTTGCGTTTGGCCGATTGCACAGCTTGTAACTCATCTACAGCACTTCTTAATCTCCGTTTATTTGCCACTTATACTTTTTTCCTCACTCTTCTTCGAAATGAGAGTACATATTTTTTCGGCTAGTAATTTCTTTCCTGGCATATTTAAATGAAGTCCATGGACTGTATGGAACCTTTGCTCCAATCTGTTTATATCTACAGTATCGACATTTTTAAAGTTAGTGCATATTTCAGTGATACACTCGTTTGCAACATTAATTTTGCGGTTCACACACGACCAAGGTGGTAAATCATGACGATGTGGGATGTTCCCAATGAGTACATTTTTGTGGGTTAAATTATTTAAACATTTCCTCATTTCTGTAATAACCTTGTATGTCTTGTTTCTATAGATGTCGTTTGATCCTTCTATTAACATGGCGAAATCATCTTTATTCAAGCAAGCTATGTCAGTTAATGCTGTTAGGTCCATTATTTCACTCAATGGAGCCCCTGGCTTTATGAAACCAGATGCCTTGAAACTACATGTTCTCATCAACATTGCAGAAATTTCACGCCTGTGACTATCACCTAACACACAGCTTGTTTTGTGTTTCACACCTTTTGTAACCAGAGGATTTAAGGTTCTTCTCACCTGACTAGTGTTTTTTTGCCGCACATATTCTAAATATTCTTCAGTTTGCAGTTTCCCTGGAGATACATTTTTTAATGTAGTTTCCTTTTTTGCATTGAAGACTGTGGTAGTGTAGGTGTGCGCACTTATTTTCGGAGTTTTTAGAATATCTCCTGATGCTACATTTTCACTGTGACCTACTTACAACGAGGAATGTTTTGCCTACTTTGTTTTCCAACTTTTCAATCCTTTCCGATGTGTTCATTGAATTCACGGCAGAAAGCACTTCAAAAGATTTTTTTGCACTAAATTTTCACTGTCTTTCAGGTCTTTTACCTACTGAGTACAACTTCCTTCAGTCATTACCTTCCATTTTCCCAAGACCGAGTCTTCTTTCTTCATTAGCGTCACATTTTTCAGATTGTGTTTACTTATTTCCACTTTTTGATTGTCAAATTTTGGCCGCAATCTTGACTGGAAAGTGTGAAAGTGTGTGTGAAGAATTCTGAACATTGAGCAAGTGAAATTTTATGTCTAAAAAAGTGAGCTGCAATGAGCAGTGTAATTTAACTTTTTGCAACCAATGAGGATTTACTCTGTTTGCAAGACAGGATTGGTATATAAGCTTTATACACCAGAATACTGGCATGGTAATCAAATGTTTTTACATGTAATTCAGGATGTACAGAAAGATGTCTTTATAAGAAGATATCGGATTTGCCACTTAAATGTTGATGAAGCACCTGTAGCACGTGAGCCTTAGGCATGGGTGCTGATGTATAAAACACCTCCAATTCCCTTGGTATGTCATCTACGACACACATCCCTGAAGCAACCTCAAGCAAACATTACATTCAGTTATTCATAGATGACAGTAACTAACACATACACTCATAATACATATTACTATCCCCTCTAAAAGTTAATAATATTTGTAAAAAAAAAAAACTGAATCATTTGTTACAAACCTACAAGATGATCCCTTCATGCATGTATCGAGCAGTAGTTTTGTGAAGAATGGCATATGGATTTTCTATCGGCCAACTGCTACTGTTTCAGTCTGAAATTATATGGTATTCCTTTCTTATCCCTCCCTCCACCTACATGTTCTCTTATAGTAATACCAGAATTTAGTATATATCAACAAAAATAATCAGTTTTTGAAAATATAATGTAACTGGATTGATAAAAAAAAATCTACTCACTAAGTGGTGGTAGGAGACGTTTCAGAGCCAGGTGCTTAATCTACTGGCAGAAGGATTGAAGGGTGAAGGAAAGGACTGGTGAGGTCTAGGAAATTGGGAGAATTTGGAGAAAGTCAACCAGTATCCTTGGTCAGGGGATACTTACTAGGCGGGATGAGAAGGAAAGACTAACTGCTAACACAGAGTCTTTTGTTCTCATCTTGTCTGGTAAGTCTCCCCTGACCTGGGGTTCTGGGCGACTTCTCCAAACCCTCCCCATTTCCTAAACCTCACCAGTCCTTTTCCTTCACCCCTCTGTCCTCACCTTCAACCCTTCTGGTAGCAGAAGGAGCCTCTGGCTCTGAAAGCTTGCACATTTAAATACCTTTATATGTGTGTTCTCCTGCTGATGCTTGGTGAGTGCATTTTTTATCTACATAATTAAAGAATTTAATATACACAAAGACAGAGTGACAGTCAGTTTGAAATGGACGCGGTAAATTTTTGGATACTACTATTTTTAATGGGACCACATGGATCCTCACACGAAGTAATTTAAGGAAAAATACATCAAGACTGCTGGACAGGGATTTGAATCTCACCCTTCCCAAATAAGGGTCTAGTATCCCAACAGCTGTAACATTTCACTTATAAAAAAGTAATATGACAATGAAGGACGACACTACCTTGTCAAAGTGAAACAACACTGCCAGAGAACATAGTACTTCATTCCATGGTAACACAGAATTCGGTCATTATCTACAAATCAAGTTTAATATAATAACCTAAGACTACTGAATAAATTTTTAATTCACTGTCCCAAACCTACTTAGCAGAACACTGAAACACACTTCTTGATTCTCTTTGTGTATATGAAAATATCAAGTGCACAGAAATCATATACTACTGACCAATTTGTTTATTGATTTCCTGGACTCCCCATGGCTGTTCTGCAATAACTTGTATGAGCTTGAGACCTGCCAACTGCACGTCAGGAAATGGCTGGTAACAGTATGCAATAATTAAATCCAATGGAGTTGCATGTATCCTGGAAAACCAGTGATTTGTCACATGCAGCAATTCTTCTGTCTGCTCTTCAGGCTATGTTGAGAAGAAGACAAACACACATTAATCTTCAATTCTATAATATCTTGATTCCAATATTTATAAAGTATGACATGAATCAGCATATGTAAATATAGTGGAAACCCACTTTTACACTTTCATTATTTAGATAATGAAACACTGCATCTGATACATATTTTTTCATGATAAGCAGAACGTATTTCGAGAATTTATTCTCACTGTCATGTGTAAATATTTATTTAAGTATATTATGTGATTGTTCTGTGTTGTTTTCTGCCTCTCTTGCACTGTAGTGGTCTTTTTTGAGGTTATAATATATACCATGCCCCTCCATTATGCAGAAAACTACACACACACACACACAAACCATAACTCACACTGCTTGTTTGTGAAACATCACAAAAAATACTTACGTAAATATTTGCACTTAAGGATGAAAAAACAGGTGCAGTACTTCAAATTTCTCTCCTCGGCTGCCACACCAAGTAGAGTGGCAGCAAGAGACAAAGCACGGATCGTTCAAGAGTGTTACCAATTCAGATCTGCTGCGTAGAGCACCCTGGTGTCAAGAAACTTCATCGCATAATGTTTGTAAACACTACTTGAAGACCAGTACCTTGCCAGCATCTTTTATGTCAATTATTTGTTTCTTCTCCATGGGAATTGTTTCATAAAGTGTAAATTGCAGGAAAATCACATACGTGTTAGCACCAATTAAAATCTTTAACACAGGAAATTTCATGTAAGCAATAAAAAGTGTTGTAAATGGTAAGAAAACTTAATGCCACAAACATAAGAGTGGGGGTATACTGTACTTTATGACTTGTAAGTACAGGGCTATTACAAATGATTGAAGCGATTTCATAAATTCACTGTAGCTCCATTCATTGACATATGGTCACGACACACTACAGATACGTAGAAAAACTCATGAAGTTTTGTTCGGCTGAAGCCACACTTCAGGTTTCTGCCGCCAGAGCGCTCAAGAGCGTAGTGAGACAAAATGGCGACAGGAGCCGAGAAAGCGTATGTTGTGCTTGAAATGCACTCACATCAGTCAGTCATAACAGTGCAACGACACTTCAGGACGAAGTTCAACAAAGATTCACCAACTGCTAACTCCATTCGGTGATGATATGCGCAGTTTAAAGCATCAACGATGCTTTCGAACTCATTGATGGGGACATGCTGCGCCGAGTGTCGGAGGAACTTGATTATTGGCTTGATGTCTGCCGAATCACTAAAGGGGCACATATCGAACATTTGTGAATGCCTAAAAAAACTTTTTGAGTTTCTGTATGTGTGTGCAAAGCATTGTGAAAATATCTCAAATAATAAAGTTATTGTAGAGCTGTGAAATCGCTTCAATCATTTGTAATAAACCTGTATTTACGAATTCAAATAGCAAACATGTTGAGCTGGAATTCCATCACTGGCTTCCATTAGTATGTTAAAAGAGCATAAAAACATTCCCACCAAGTCCAGTAAACATGGATCTGGAAATGCACACTTTCTGATATCTGAATACTTGTTCATTTGAGGGGCTGAAAGATGCTTGGTTGTAGATAGAGGACCTAGGGTCTTTATGTAAGGACTTTACAAAAGAGGACCATGTAGTGATAGTGGGTGGGATGGGAAACAGTTTGGACAGAGTTGGGGCTTATGACACAGATGGTGACTTGGACAAGATAGCTTCCCTGACTCATGGCACCAACATACACTTTGTTGAGCTGTTCCGGTGTCATAATCGACCACACCTCAATGGAGGTGTATCAATGTGGGGTTAGGGATGGCTCTGAGGACAGACAGCTTTGCTCACGTTTCTCTGGTGCCCGTCGAGACTATTAACAGATGGGGTTTCATTAGGCATGGCCTACACCTAAACAGGACTGGGAAGGGAAGATTGGTTCAGCTGACTCATGAAAGTATAGGGGGTGGATCTCGGGCCACACATGGTCAAATACCTGTTGTCATAGGTAGGAAAAGTAGGTATTTTTTACGATAAATCCAAACAACAGGTTCCCCTGCTTAAAGAGTATCTCCAGCACTTTAAAAAATACTGAAACAATCACTCACAAGACAAATTTTAACACCTCAAATATCACATATACCAGATGTCACAAAGAAAAACAAGTCACTGGAAAGAGTAACATGGGGCATATCACAGACTTAACAATCCTCCATCAAAACATGCAGTCAATAAAAAATAAAATACAACTATTAGAAGTTGAGCTCTAATCGTTGCACTGCACAGTAGTTTGTATTACTGAGCACTGGTGTAGAGACACAGAAATCCAACATGTAGCATAATCAGTGCATGAAAAGGCAACCTCTTACTGCAGAACTACTTCAAGGGGTGGAGGATCATGCATTTGTATCAGAAAAGGAACAAAGTTCAAATCAAGACATGACCTCAGTAAGTAAGTGAAGACAAACACTTTGAAATATCAGTTATTGAATTAACAGGGCTTGATATCACCAAGAAATTAATCATTTTGTGTGTGTACACTTTTTTCAATAAATTAACAGAAGTTCTAGATAAAGTTTCAAGTACAAAGGTCAACATAATTCTGTGTGGGGACATTAACATCAACACTAATATAAATGAATCCAACAGCACCTTCATAAACATCCTTCAAAGTTTTGGCATGTCCCTACTGGTCAATAGTGCAACAAGGGTAACTACAACAACTGCATCAGTAATTGACCATGTGGCCACAAATATGGACAGGGAAAAATGTGATGTAGCTGTAAAAGATCTTGGACTATCAGACCATCTCTGTCAAATGACAACAGTAAAATCAGGCATCGAATCATTCCCTAAACTACAAGCCTACAAACGACATCTATCAGAAATCAAAATAAAATTTTTTCAAAAGAGCTAGAAAAACAAAGCTGGGATGAAGTGTATAAGGAAACCAATGTGAATATGAAATTCTCTAAATTTTCCACATTGTTTAAATTGAACTTTGAAAAGGCATTTCCAAAAGTATGCATGTCTGTATCAACATCTCACAAAAACAGACGGTTAACAACAGGTATTAAGAAATCCTCCCAAACGCTTAAAACACCTCAGTTCCATGAAAAATATTTGCAATTATCCAGAATTCTTAAATTTCTATCATAAATACAAAGAGATCTATAGGAAGGTGCTGATTGCTGCAAAAAAGTCATTTAATGACAAAATAATATATAATGCAGAGAATAAAAGCAAAGCAGTCTTGGATGTTAAAAAAAAGGAAACGGGGAGAAGCAGACAGACACAGAATAACATACTGCTAAGGGAGGGGGATAAGGTAATAAATGATCCACAACACTTAGCAAACTATGTAAATGAGCATTTTTCAAGCATTGCAGAGAAGTTACAGCAAAAATTCCCCAAAACTAATATAACACCTGTAAATAATGTTGCACTAAACCACAGAGAATGAAGTCATGAAAACTGTTCAAAAACTAAAAAATATAAAGTCTGTAGGCTAAGATGAAGTACCAAAGTGTGTACTGAAACAATGCATAGGGATTATACAAGGCCCCTTAACAAATATAATAAATGAATCCTTCACATCAGGGACATTTCCAGAGAAGTTAAAACAGGCAAGAGTTGTACCTTTGCTTAAGAAAGGTAATGCATGAAGACACAGAAAATTACCGGCCCATTTCCCTGCTGTCAGCATTCTCAAAAATAATAAAGCAATTATGAAAGACAGATTAATGAATTACCTGAATAAATACAATCTTTCAAGCGAATTACAGTTTGGTTTCCGAAGTGGCAAAAATACAGTGTCAGCCATAGTAGAATTACCAAAAGTTGTACTTGATGCTCTTGATAAAGATGAGTGTGCCACAGGCATATTTTTGGATCTTTCTAAGGCGTCTGATACAGTCGACCACAAGATTCTATTAAATAAATTAGAAGCATTAGGAATAAGAGGGGTAGCTAATGACTGGTTTTGATCATACCTAACAGATAGGGTACAAAGAGTAGAGATAACACATACTTCAAAGAGATCTAAACATTTAGTAAAACACTTATCAGAATCAAAATACATTAATATAAGAGTTCCACAAGGTAGCATATTAAGACCAATACTCTTCCTGATATACATTAATGACTTTCCGAGTAGTGTTACTCATGGTGAAAAAATTCTCTTCACTGATGACAGCAATATTATGGTCACTGAGAAAACAAGAGAACTACTTGCTGAGAAAGCAAATATAATTCTCAAGGAAGTTTATGACTGGTCAATAAGCAATAAAGTGACATTGAACATAAAGAAAACTAATGCCATGAATTTCAGTTTGAAGAGGAAAAATGACAATGTTAAATTAAATGTAGATGGCACCTCTATAGACTGTGTAACAAATGCAAAATTTCTAGGAATGAATATTGATTCTCAGTTGAAGTGGTGAGAACACACAAAGGTACTTGCAGACAGAATGTCATCAGCATGTTATGCCCTTAGACTCCTATCATCAGTGTGTAACATGCAGTGTCTTTTAGTTACATATTATTCAAATTTACACTCAATTCTTAGCTACGGCATTCTTTTTTGGGGAACAAATGCACAAAATATGAACACAATTTTCAAACTCCAGGAAAGAGACATAAGAATAATAACCAAAAATACTAGTCGAGCTCATTGTAAAGATCTGTTCAAAACACTGGGGATTTTAACTGCTCCATGTGAATACATTTACCAGTCAGTTGTACACAACAAAAATAACATTGGTAATTACTGCACAAACAGCTGTGTCCATGACTATGCAACAAGAGAGAGAGACTCAACTTACATTTACCAAGAAAAAAATAAACATAAAACTCAAAACAGCATTTTCTACCAAGGAATAAAACTGCACAATAAATTACGAAAAGAAATTGAAAAAATACACTTATTTAAAAAGGTAGCTAAAAAGTATCTGTTATGCAATACATTTTATACATTGAAGGATTACTTAGATAAAACAGAGTAGGGGTTAGATAATAAATGTTATACAAATAAATAATAATAATGATTATAAAACATCCAACATTCCACATAAGACCTTCACTTTATGTTTTTCCCCCCCCTTCTTATTTCCCTTTCTAGAAATACTAACCCCCAACCTATGTATAACACAATACCAACAGCTCTTCCTCTTTCTGAGCTCAACATCTCACTCATTATGGAGGGATGCTGACTCAGTTTTGCAGGATAGCAAAAGGGAAGTCACGGTACACAAAATGACCCAGAGATCACCAGTGTGTGTGTGTGTGTGTGTGTGTGTGTGTGTGTGTGTGTGTGTGTAGCGAGCGAAGTGTTATGAAACAATGTATGAATAGTGTGTGCAGTGACTGATAGTGAGAAATGAGTGAACAGTGTGGCATTACATTATTTAAAAAGTTATTTGTAAAAAAAACTATTTTATACCAAGAGTAAATCTAATGATTGTCTCTGACTAGAAGTCTGTAAATATATGTGTATATGAATTAGCTTATTTTAAATTGATCTAAACTTGTAAATACTTTGACATGTTCTATATCCTTGTAAAAAGATATCTATGGATGAATAAAGCTGCTGCTGCTGCAGCTGCTGCTAGTCATTGCACTGGTACTCTATCAACAGAGCCAACAAAGCACTTTGATGTTTTTCTGCTTCACAGTGCTCTAGATACATATTAGTCTGAGTAATAGGTTGTCAGCAGTCAGTTGTGGGGTTTGAGTTGTGCTGTAGTCAACTCAGGTACGTACTGTGGTGCCTTACCTACTTGCACAAATGACTTCACTTTTGTGTTTACTGTAATTGTCCTGTTTGTATGTATAAATGTTCAATACATCTTATTTTATTTTTTCTGTAACTTGTTCTTAACGGAAAGCTACACCTTCACAAATGATATTGTGGATATGATTTTGTTTTATGAATTAGGATACAGAATTAGTCTGCAAGTCCATACCCTCAACACTGAGAAATATATCCTCATCACAGAGTACCATCTGGTAAGTGTCTTAGAAAACAGATTCTCTAGCACCATGAAAGGTAAACATTCGAAGATTTAACTCAGTCCATGCACCCGAGTTGGAGGAGCATGTGCTACATGTGGTAAACAAAAGTCCTGAAACCACTGTAAAACAATTAGCAGAAGTGAAGAGTGTGCAAGGGCAGCACTTCACGAACAATTACTATATTCATACTGTGTTCAGTGAATCCAGGCTATACAATAACAAGGCTGCAGTGGCTAATTGCAGTTATTTCAACAGCTCTAACAAAAATGTGGTGCACATCCAATGCTTAAATCTAAGATTTTATTTACTAATGAGGCAAGGTTTGTAAAAAGAGAATGTTATGGATCTTCATAATCAGCATATGTGGACTGATTTAAAACCCAATGCAATTGCATAATGAATGAGCACATATTCTTGGCAACAGATTAATAGAACTGTATATGCTACTAAGGAAATCAAAATAATGTGGACTCACTTCCTCATTAACACGTTGTCTACCTTGCTGGCAGATATGACATGGCAATAAAAACTAGAGATGTGGTTCACGCACAGAGCCACACCAACAGATTTTTCCAGCAGTGGGCACATCTGACACTGACATCTCAGGACCACATTGCTGATTAGACCTCAATACCCTAGTATTTCGGTTATGTAAACACTTGAAGAAACGGTCTGTGTTGCTGCAATCAATATGTAAATAACTGACATAATTGCCTTGTTTGATGTCTTCTCTGCCGTTTGACTCATGATAAAATTGATGCTGGCGCAAAATTTCTATAAATAAGGCAGCAGTTTAGATATTTAAAGCACATTCATTATGCATTTATTTTCACAGCCACATAAATGCATATCAGCTATCAGTTCACATTGTTCGTTACTTTTCACAAAATTATGTCAGAACATACACAGTCAGAGAAGGGGGAGAGAAAAGTCGCAATACCAAGAAGAGTTGTGTGACACAAACAGTAGTTGGCAGGCATGATTCTACGTTTGAAAGACAATGTCTATTGAAATTGCGCACCAGTCGCATAAGAGTGGTGCTAGCAGTGCATCTATGATGATGCAAATCAGGTTTCCTTTAACAAAGTCATGAGCGTTTGTTAGTTACCTTTGAGATTGGATGTGGTGAGTTGATGTCAGTCAAGAATGCCTTTAAGGTGACAAAGATACCATTAACATCTCACTGAATTTGAATGAGGTCGTGTAATAGGGCTGTGAGAAGCTGGATGTTCCTTCTGCAATACTGCAGAAAGATTTGGCAGGAATGTAGCCACTGTACATGATTGCTAGCAGCAGTGGTCATGGGAATTTATGGCCGCAACAAGACCAGGCTCTGGATGGACACTTGGCACTATGGGGAGGGAAGATCATTGTGTTCGGCGTAAGGCTCTGGCATGTCGTGCTGTATCTGCAGCAGCAATATGATCAGCAGTTGGCACCACAGTAACAAAAATTCTTACCAACTGGTTACTTCAAGGACAGCTCCGAGACAAGTGACCTGTAGCTTGCATTCTCCTGGTCCCAAACCACTGCTGTTTGCAATTTCAGTGGTGGCAGGTGAGAGCTCATTGGAGGGCTGAGCAGATGTCTCTTGTTTTCTGATGAAAGCTGGTTGTGCCTAGGTGCCAATGACGGCCGTGCTTTGATTATAAGGAGGACGTATGAGGGGCTGCAAAATATGTCTGTGTGCTAGACACACTGGAACTACACTTTGAGTTATTGTCTGGGGTGCAATTTTGTATGACAGTGGGAGCGCTCTCATGACAGCAAATTTGTACACCAATCTGATGATTTCACCTATTGTGCTGCCATTCATGAATAGCATTCCAGGGGTTCTTTTCCAACAGGACAATGCTTGCCCACATACCTCTGTTGTAACCCAGTGTGCTTTACAGATAGATCTTGAGATCTGTCTCAAATCAAGCACATATGGGACATCAGATGACAACTCCAGAGTCATGCATAAACAGCATTAAAAATCAACCAAGTGCAACAGGCATGGAACTCCATCCCACAAACTGACACCCAGCACCTGTACAATACAATGCATGCACATCTGCATGATTGCAATCAACATTCCGCTGATTACACAGGTTATTTATGTACCAACATTTCAGATTTGCAATGGTTTATGTCGTGCTTACATTAACATGTGATCATGCAATGTTAATCACTTAAATATGTTGTTGTTGTGGTCTTCAGTCCTGAGACTGGTTTGATGCAGCTCTCCATGCTACTCTATCCTGTGCAAGCTTTTTCATCTCCCAGTACCTACTGCAACCTACATCCTTCTGAATCTGCTTAGTGTATTCATCTCTTGGTCTCCCTCTACGATTTTTACCCTCCACGCTGCCCTCCAATACTAAATTGGTGATCCCTTGATGCCTCAGAACATGTCCTACCAACCGATCCCTTCTTCTGGTCAAGTTGTGCCACAAACTTCTCTTCTCCCCAATCCTATTCAATACTTCCTCATTAGTTATGTGATCTACCCATCTAATCTTCAGCATTCTTCTGTAGCACCACATTTCGAAAGCTTCTATTCTCTTCTTGTCCAAACTATTTATCGTCCATGTTTCACTTCCATACATGGCTACACTCCATACGAATACTTTCAGAAATGACTTCCTGACACTTAAATCAATACTGGATGTTAACAAATTTCTCTTCTTCAGAAACGCTTTCCTTGCCATTGCCAGCCTACATTTTATATCCTCTCTACTTCGACCATGATCAGTTATTTTGCTCCCCAAATAGCAAAACTCCTTTACTACTTTAAGTGCCTCATTTCCTAATCTAATTCCCTCAGCATCACCCGACTTAATCAGACTACATTCCATTATCCTTGTTCTGCTTTTGTTGATGTTCATCTTATATCCTCCTTTCAAGACACTGTCCATTCCATTCAACTGCTCTTCCAAGTCCTTTGCTGTCTCTGACAGAATTACATTGTCATCGGCGAACCTCAAAGTTTTTATTTCTTCTCCATGAATTTTAATGCCTACTCCGAATTTTTCTTTTGTTTCCTTTACTGCTTGCTCAATATACAGATTGAACAACATCGGGGAGAGGCTACAACCCTGTCTTACTCCCTTCCCAACCACTGCTTCCCTTTCATGTCCCTCGACTCTTATAACTGCCATCTGGTTTCTGTACAAATTGTAAATAGCCTTTCGCTCCCTGTATTTTACCCCTGCCACCTTTAGAATTTGAAAGAGAGTATTCCAGTCAACATTGTCAAAAGCTTTCTCTAAGTCTACAAATGCTAGAAACGTAGGTTTGCCTTTCCTTAATCTTTCTTCTAAGATAAGTCGTAAGGTCAGTATTGCCTCACGTGTTCCAGTGTTTCTACGGAATCCAAACTGATCTTCCCCGAGGTTAGCTTCTACTAGTTTTTCCATTCATCTGTAAAGAATTCGTGTTAGTATTTTGCAGCTGTGTTATCCAGACAAATGTATTCTTGAAATTTCTTTACACTAGACTGATTAATTTTTGGTGTCGTGATTTTTTTTGTCAGCGTATTTGGTGCCTCTCCTGCTCCCAGTCGGCCGGTTTGACATTCTGCACCTCTTAAAAAACCTCGCAATTAATATTCGACAGGATTATTTGTAATCAGGAGAACAAGAGCTCAGAAAAATTGTGTTCTTTATTGACTATTAGGCAATACCTTTCTCTTTTTCTTGACGTAAAACTAAATATAGGATAGATAAAACCAGAAAGACAAAAGACAAACAAGACAGTACACCTTTCTTCAATCCTTAGCTCCTAGAATTTTTTCTCTCTAATCTTGCTACAGCTTTACATGGCATGCTTTCCTTTCTGCAAAAGAATCTATTACCTCCACAAAGTTTGTCAAATGTTTTGCTACATGAAAAATCGAAAAGTCGTTGTCTAATACTGCAAAAGCTGTTAATACAAATAGTGTCCAAGACTGGTGTGGTTTCTTGATCTGATTACGACTATTTTGTCACTGTCTGCTAGATAAAACAAAACAGGCCTTTCCAATATTGCAGCAGTTATAACATACATAAATTAAACCACGCTGTTTTGGCACAAATGGTCATTTTTATAACATGACAGAATATATATAATTCATGAAGTACCAATATCAAATGCCTAGTAGGCCTACTACAAGCAAAAAACTTTGTTAGTGTCACATTTCATTCGTACACTCCAGTTTCTCAAGCATGAGATCGAAACGTAGAAGTATGAAATTTTTATATAAATTTGGAATTATCATATTCTTCCATAATTTGTGCAATGTCCCTGTTTCTTCTCCTTCCTAATTCTAACAAAATCTTGTCATCGCTAATTCCGGAACTATTCCTGCCATTGTCAAAACTTATTTGCCGGGTAACTTCACTAACCCTGCCAGAATCACCGGTTTAGTTATCGCATGATTATTCTCCTGTTTGGAGTTTTTACATGTTTGTACAACGCGTCTTCCACGCTAATTCGAGAATAGAACTTAAGCGACTGCTAACCGGAGACTGTGCAACTGGCCCTTGCTAGTGTAACGATCTGACCAAAAATTTTCTGTCAAAATTTCATTCTCTTGGATACACTGAGGAGGTAATACGTAATCTTTCTTACATGTTATTCCTGTTAGTCGTTTATTTTCACTCTGGTAGTCTGAATCTATGGATTTCGCTAGTAATTATAACAAAGCTGGTCATTCGCAAACCCAATCAACCACATAACCAGACAGTGATCAGCATTTACCCGTATGGCTTTACTCCGCTCAGCTCGTATAGCCCCATCTCTTTTTGCCTGCAGGGAAGTTTATTTCTAGATACGACAAGGATTCCCCTGACATAGACGTCACGTACACTATGCACACATTCAAAAATCAACTTACGATTCATTCAGAAGTCAGCTTAGAATGTGTTCAAAAACCAACAGGAATGCGTTTCAAAATCATCTGAGTAATCAATAGACCAATGTGCGCTGGATGCTAGACACTTTGTGAAACAAGGTTTTTTCCCCTCAAGAATATGAATTGCCCCCATAGATACAGGTCTGACGCGCATGCGTGAATCTGGCAGGTTGGGGGCGAGGGTAAAATTTTGCCTGGTTGCATCTAGCTGCTTGCTCTGACTGCTTACACAGCCAACAATCACATTTCTGTATCCAGAAGTGGGAGAAGGTACTACTCATCTGCGACTCAACTGCGCACATGCATTGCTCGTACCTACTAAAACGAATCTAAATGTAAACAGTTGTGACGTCAAGTGCATTGGAAGCAATTTGTTGTTATGAAGCACTGCAAAGTCTCCCTAAAGCCCTTCGCACATTTTGCTGTTGGCAGACGCTTGTATCAGCACTGTGTTTTGTTGTTGTATAAGGCGCATTTCCTTTGCAATTTAAGTTTTATTTTCTTTTTTTTTCTCTAGTTCATGTTTTATTGCTGCAGTATTATTCTGTAAGAGCAGGATACAGTAATATCCTTTGTTAGAGTATCGGTTCCTACCAGTCAAAATTACAAAAAATTAACTGAAAACTAAAACAATGAAAAATTTGAACCCAGATTTCCTGCTTGTTGCAAGCGGACGTCTCAACTACTTTGGCTATCCGAGCAGGCCTCCAGGACCAACCCAAACTTCCAAATGTCCTATAGCCTATGCCCCTTACTGCTCATACACAATTCGTGTGATTCCTGCAAAGGGACAGACATTGTTTTTCTTGTCAGATTGCTTTGTTTTGGCATAAAATACATTAGTGCAGTGTCAGTATTTACAGTGTCTGTTTGCAAATACATTTCCTAATTTAATACTGCTGTAATTGTCAGCAGTGTGTGTTCCTTCTGACATGTATACATGTGTGAAGGAACACTGCATTCAAACTAAACACATTCTGTAAATATATACATTGCGCTACTGGGTGGTCCATTCTATTACATAATTAAAAACCTGTAATTCATGCATATTTTAGGGAGTCATGAACTGTACAGTTCTAGCCCATGCCCATGCCCAAATAAAGGCAATTTCAGAAGGCACGACAACCAGCCAGAGATTAGGGATTATATCAAGAGCTGATTACCTCAGTTTGTCAGTGTTTTAGGACTGGACATTCACGGAATAATGGAACTTGCATCATACAATATCAGAAGTCTACAAGTTCCATGACAAGCCCATTCTCATACAAGGTAATAGTGACAGTCAATTGGCTGAATTTGTGCAAATAATGCATTGGTAATATTTAATAGGTATATAGTAAGCCGAAGATAATATTCCCCCACTCCCCCTTCCATAAAAAGGGCACTGTTCTGACTATACAGTCTCAACAATAACTTTACAAAGCACTTAAAGTTACCTGCAGTCTTAAGATGCCTCCAAATGCACTCATAGCTCTCTCTTTCAACTCTGATGGAAGGTATCTCATATACTCTTCAAAATTTGCCATCAATCTGGGTATTGCATCACCTAGCAAACATACAAAAATTTAGCATTATATTATCAACAGATACATTTGGAAAGTGTACATAATTCAGGAGAAGGGGTGTGTGGAGTGGGAGTGAGTGTTATGGATGAACATCTCCTATAGGTCTCAGACCACATTGGAAAAAATGATAGTTAATCACTTTCTGCAATGGTGGTGGGATTAGTGGTTAGTGGTGATGGTACAAAAATATTTACGCACAATGACAAACTGAACAACTAAGAGTACATTTATTTTTAAGCTGTATACTGTTTCCTGTTAATAAAACAGGATTCAGTTATTTGCTTTCTGAATTAACTTTTTTCATATTCACAACAGAAGATGGAGAGACTATGTAATGGTAAAAAACTGAGCAGCTAACCTGATATTAAAATAGTTGACCACTTTCAAATTGTAAGTACTCAAACACTAGTAAGACGCAAAGTAAAAATAGGTACAAAGCTACAAAAAGAATTATGTAATGAAATCAGAAATGTAAATTATAAGAATTTATCTAACAAGCGGAGGCCACAACATTGGGATCATGGATTTACTTCATACTTTGTACACCTTTAGTAGGCCATTCAAACAACATAATGTGTAAGTAGTAAGGTGTACTACTCTGGCACTTCCAAGAAAATGGCAAGAGAAAGTTTCCACGTCTATTATGTAACTGATGTATCCGTGCAAAGATGCCTGTTGTAAGAAGTCATTGTGGTCATGTGGTTAGCATTAGCGTTTAGTAAATGGGTTGTTGACAAGGAAACAGTTCAAATCCTGCTACCACATACTTTTCAGGTTATATTTTTTTCATCACTGGTCACATTATTTAAATCACGCGATATCTGAGAGGTAATATAATGAAAAAACAAAAAGGCCACATGCATTTTCATGAATTTGTAGTGAATTTCAAATGTTATTTGACTATTTACTATTTGTGATTAAATTTTCAAGGACGAGTAACAGGAGGCTCAGAAAGCCCAAGTCAAACCTCAATAAATAACGATATGAATGATATTATTCACAATGTGATTCTTGAGTTTCTCCCAGCGTATTTGATAATCAAAATATCCACGAGTGTGCTGCCGGTCTATAGTGTCCAACGGGCACAATATTTCGGCGATCATACATGTCGCCATCATCAGGTGAACTGACGGACTGAGCTCCTGTGAACGTGCCGGCACGGAGATCCGTACGCTATGGCTGCTCAGAGGGAACTGGGTTTGGTCGCGGCGGTGGCCGATTTAAATACCCTCCGCCCGCGGCGCGCTCCCTCCGCCGTCCGTGCCACGGTCGCGCGGTGGAACAGATTGCGACAGCGTCTGAGATGACGTCGGTGTGATGGCTCTGTCCGCCGTGGTCGTCACAACTATACGTTTGCTCGATTTACTCTTGATTAATCCAATCGCTGGTTCCCAAGCCTTGCTAAGATTATAGCCACAGTCACGGTTTATGAGGTCGTCATTGGTGCGAATTTCGATGGCCTCTCTAACAACGCTGTCCCAGTATCTCGACGTCTGTACCAGAATCCTTGTGCGGTCATACTCCATGGCGTGATTTTCCGACAAACAATGTTCAGCGGCCGCCGACTTGCTCGGACACATCAGTCGAGTGTGCCTCTGGTGTTCACGACATCGATCCTCGACGGTACGCATCGTCTGACCAATATACGACTTGCCACATTGGCACGGAATCTGGTACACGCCGGCCTTCCTCAAACCGAGGTCATCTTTGACGCTCCCCACCAGTGCACGAGTTTTATTTGGAGGACAAAACACAGTTCCGACCCGGTGTTTCTTCACCAATGACGACCTCATAAACCGTGACTGTAGCTATAATCTTAGCAAGGCTTGGGAAACAGCGATTGAGTTAATCAAGAGTAAATCGAGCAAACGTATAGTTGTGACGACCACGGCGGACAGAGCCATCACACCGACGCCATCTCAGACGCCATCGCAATCTGTTCCACCGCGCGACCGTGGCGCGGACGGCGGAGGGAGCGCGCGCTGCGGGCGGAGGGTATTTAAATCGGCCGCCGCCGCGACCAAACCCAGTTCCCTCTGAGCAGCCATAGCGTACGGATCTCCGTGCCGGCACGTTCGCAGGAGCTCAGTCTGTCAGTTCACCTGACGATGGCGACATGTATGATCGCCGAAATATTGTGCCCGTTGGACACTATAGACCGGCAGCACACCCGTGGATATTTTGATTATTCACAATCATTAATATAGAAAGTCACAATGTGCCAGACCACAAGAGTAATGTACAAATGTGCTCTCAACATCACACATTACAGGATGATATTTGTCATGCAGAAATGGAAAACATAAACTGTAACTTCATGCATATACTTCATGCAAAATACATGTGGTTTTTTTCATTCTATTATCTTTCAAGTGCCATACAAATTAAATAATATGACCAGTGACGAAAAAAAAGATTAATAATTATATTTGGGCAGGAGTCAAACCGTTGCCTCATACATTTTTGTCTTATGAAGCTGGAATGTTAATCACTTGACCACCATGAACTCTAACTGCCGGCACATACCAACATGTACGTACACCACATAACAGACGCATAAAACTTCTCTTGCGATTTTCTTGGAATTGCCAGAGTAGTGCATCTTACTACTTGCACATTATGTAGTATTAATAGCCTACTAAAGGTGTACAAGTTTGAAGTAAATATGTGATCCCAACATTGTGGCCTCCCCTCGTAAGAACAAGGACGTATACCACATTAAATTAAATTAAGAAATGAGTCCAGCATTTTAGAAAATGAAGGGCATAAAGGCATACAAAAAAAGAGAGATTATGTAAAAAGGGAACTTTTGGAAACAGCAAATGATATTGCATGTACAATGCATGTACAAAGAAACCACAAGAAAAGAAAATCTCAAATGGAATGCTGGAGCTATTACAGAGGAGGCAACAGTTTCAAGCACACAATAATGACACAACAGAATATGCTGAATTACATAAAACTATACACAAATGTCTTTGAGAGAATGAGAAATGTTACAATAAAATTTTGGTATGACAAACAATTAAAAACAATATAAATATATATAATTTAAAGACTAAAGGT
Source organism: Schistocerca serialis cubense (assembly GCF_023864345.2). NCBI lineage: Eukaryota > Metazoa > Arthropoda > Insecta > Orthoptera > Acrididae > Schistocerca > Schistocerca serialis. The sequence goes on along the minus strand of NC_064640.1, from coordinate 273,498,804 downwards.
AACAACATGCTGAATAGATGAGACACTGAGTTGCTGATAAACAAGAGTGCAGTTTGGCTGCAGTGCTAGTACAATGTAGTCAGCTGAAACAATATAGTTGTAGAGGTGTATCTGTGTTTTTATATCTGAGGAACAATTTGTCTGATAGCTAATAACACTCTTAGTCTTGTTTAGACTTGTTACATTTACTGCTTAAATTATTGACATTCCACCAAGGACTTTCCTTTACAGTTTCTGAAAACAACCTAAGTATGATGAACATGAATAAAAAAAGCTTGTATTGGTGAGGGCAGCACATTTTATCAGTTACAAAGACAGATGGCACAGTAAGTAACAACATGAGAGAAAAATGTACAAGCATTACAAGGATCCTTTTACTGTTTGTATTGTTAAAGGGAGCAATAAAAAATTATAGACAATTAATCATGAAAGTAGTGAAATTTCTCATGTAATGCTAGAAGAGAGGTATAAACCCATCTGTGGTATGAAGAAAGGAAAGGCATCAAGATATGACAGAGTTTCAGTAGAAACTGTTAATACTCTGGAGATGAGCAACACTCCTATGTCACACAGATTATATTCCAAAAAGACAAGTGACATAGGCCCTTCATTAGCCATTTCTCAGCGTATTCCAACTTCTGTCTTACTTCTGTTATCTGCATAAAGGTCCTCTATGATGCTTGTTCTACCATGAAGAAAACACTGATTGAAGCACTTACCACTCATATTGGTGGGAAAGTAGTACAGATAATAATGTGTGTTACTTAATTTTCAGCATTTACATTTCTCAAATTGCAATGCTCCGCGCCTCACAATGTCACACACAGTGCAAAAGGGCATCAGTTGCTGTCTGCAATATGCTTTGTATTTATTTTCAAGATAGTCTTCTAAGTGCAGTAGTGATAAATGGAAAAGGGCTAGCTTAAGACCTAATTGCCCAGAAATTGGAGAAGTAATGAACTTTCATTTCACAGGTGAGACCATTTGCTTTCTGTGTAATAGAAAGACATTAAGAACGCATTTCTTTTAATGACAAACACAAAATAACTGTAGCCAATGTTGATGTCAGAACAAAATTAGGAACGATGGAGAAGAAACTTGCCTGTATTTTGGATTATAATCAAAAAAAGGCTGGAGTGGTTCAGAGCAACCATCTAATGGGCTACTGCCCTTTTGAGAGGAAGAAAATAAAGTGGTGGAAGAAAGGTTTTTTCACATTTTAACAATATCATGAAAAGGATAAATTACTACTCACCATAAAAATGACACACTAAGTTGCACACAGGAATGATGAAAAGACTGATAAACATAAGCTTTCGGCCAAAGCCTTCTTTCAGAAAAGAAAACACACACACATTTTACATCTACATCTATACAGATACTCTGCAACCCACCATATGGTGCATGGCTGAGGGTACCATGTACCACTACTACTAGTCATTCTGCCCCTGTGACACTCGCAAAAAAAGCGAAGGAAAAATGACTGTCTATATGCTTCTGTATGAGCCCTAAATTCTCGCCCTATATCTTCTCAATCCTTATGCACAATGTATGTTGGCAGCAGTAGAATTGTTCAGCAGTCAGCTTCAAACCCCGATTTTCTAAATTTTCTAAATAGTGTTCGTTGAAAAGAATGTCGCCTTCCCTCCAGGGGTTCTCACTTGAGATCCCGAAGCATCTCCGTAAAACTTACGTGTTGTTCGAGCCCACTGGTAACAGATATAGCAACCTACCTCTGAATTGCTTTGATGTGTTCCTTCAATCTGATCTGATACGGATCCTGAACACACTAGCAGTACTCAGGAATAGGTCATACCAGCGTCCTATACACAGTCTTCTTTACATATGAACCACACTTTCCTTAAATTCTCCCAATAAACCAAGAACAACCATTCCCCTTCCCTACTACAGTTCTCATATGCTCGTTCTATTTTGTATCACTTTGCAACATTATGCCCCGATATTTAAATGACTTGACTGTGTCAAGTAGGAGACTACCAATACTGTACCCAAACATTGCAGGTTTGTTCTTCCAACCTATCTACATTAACTTACATTTTTCCATATTTAAAGCTAGCTGCCATTCATCACACCAATTAGAAATTTTGTCTAAGTCATCTTGTATCTTCCTACAGTCATTCAACTTCGACACCTTACTATACACCATAGCATCAGCAGCAAACTACAGGAGATTGCTGCCCACCCTGTCCACCAAATCATTTACCCTCACCTCTGATGAACATATGTCGTCGAGAACAACATACTGGGTTCTATTACTTAGAAGCATTCCATTACCTAGAAGCAGTCCAAGCATTCACTGTGGGACACAAAGATATTTACCATTTTTGGTCGTAATTTAAAGGTATTGTCCACCATGTACTACAGAAATATGTGCCTAGCAAAAATATAGGGGAGGGAAAGGATCCACCTTGGTTCAACAAACATATTACGAAGCTGCTGAAAAAGCATGGAATTTTGCGCAGTCGTTTTAAAAATAGTCAGTGCCTTGCTGACAAACAGAAATTATATGAAATCAAAGCAGCAGCCAAAAGGTCAACGGGAGATTCTTTTAATGAATTTGAAAGAAATATTTTATCTGCAGATTGTAAAAATAACCCCAAATAATTTTGGTCATACGTAAAATCTATGAACGCTACAAATAATTCAATACCTTCTCTTGCTGACAGTACGGGTAATGTAACGGTTGATGATAAACAGAAGGCCAAAATTCTAAACCTAGCTTTCAAAAACTCGTTTACAGTAGAGGACTGCAGCACCATTCACCATTTCAATTATCGAACAAACGCAAGGATGGCTGACATAGTGTTTAGTGTATCTGGGATTGTAAAACAGTTAAGATCCTTAGATGCCAGGAAGGCATTTGGCTCAGACGGTATCCCTGTAAGATTTTATGTTGACTATGCTACAAATATAGCACCATTCTTATCCATCAGAGATCATTGGAACAGCGTAAAGTTCCACGGGACTGGAAGAAGGCCCAGATCATAGCAATCTTTCACTGACATCAATTTTCTGCAGGATCATGGAACATATTTTGTGTTCAACAAATGACCTCTCTAGACTCTGAGAAGCTCATCTGCAGAAACCAGCACAGTTTTAGGAAACAGCAGTCATGCGAGACACAGCTGGCCCTCTTTGTGCATGATACAAAGACATGATGTAGACAAGTGTAATGTGCTGCGAATACATAGAAAGATAGATCCCTTATCATTTAGCTACAAAATAGCAGGTCAGCAACTGGAAGCAGCTAATTCCATAAATTATCTGGGAGTACGCATTAGGAGTGATTTAAAATGGAATGATCATATAAAGTTGATCATCGGTAAAGCAGATGCCAGACTGAGATTCATTGGAAGAATCCTAAGGAAATGCAATCCGAAAACAAAGAAAGTAGGTTACAGTACACTTGTTCGCCCATTGCTTGAATACTGTTCAGCGGTGTGGGGTACCAGATAGGCTTGATAGAAGAGATAGAGAAGATCCAACTGAGAGCAGCGCGCTTCGTTACAGGATCATTTAGTAATTGTGAAAGCGTTACGGAGATGATAGATAAACTCCAGTGGAAGACTCTGCAGGAGAGAAGCTCAGTAGCTCGGTACGGGCTTTTGTTGAAGTTTCGAGAACATACCTTCACCGAAGAGTCCAGCAGTATATTGCTCCCTCCTACGTATATCTTGCGAAGAGACCATGAGGATAAAATCAGAGAGATTAGAGCCCACACAGAAGCATACAGACAATCCTTCTTTCCACGAACAATACGAGACTGGAACAGAAGGGAGAACCGATAGAGGTACTCAGGGTACCCTCTGCCACACACCGTCAGGTGGCTTGCGGAGTATGGATGTAGATGTAGATACACAACAGGCTCTTGATACTGGCTCCCAGGTTGATGCCACATTCCTCGACTTTCGAAAGGCATTCGACTCAGTTTCGCCCTGTCGCTTGCTCCAAAAAGTGCGTGCTTATGGTCTATCTCATGACATATGCAGTTGGATAAAAAGTTTTCTAACAGATAGAAATCAGTATGTCGTTCTGAATGGGGAGACTTCAACAGAAACAACCATATCATCATGTGTGCCCCAGCACAGTGTAATAGGTCCGCTGCTTTTTATGATTTACATAAACGATCTGGTTGATGGTATTGACATCCACATTAGACTGTTTGCCGATGATGCTGTTGTGTACAGGAAAGTAGTATCACACAAAAGTTGTCAACAAATCAATAAGGATTTGCAGAAAATAAATGCATGGTGTAATGACTGGCAGTTATCTCTCAATATTAGTAAGTGTAACCTACTGCGTATAACAAAGTGAAAATCCAGATTAATTTATGAGTACAAAATAAATGCCCAGTCTTTGGAAGCGGTAACGTCCGTCAAGTATCTGGGTGTGACTGTTCGAAAAGATCTCGTATTGAATGGTCAGATTACACAAGTAATGGGTAAGGCGAACTCCAGATTGCAATTTATTGGTAGAATCCTGAAGCAATGCAGTCCTTCAACAAAGGAAATTGTTTACAATACGTAAGTTCATCCAATCTTAGGATATTGTTCATCTGTATGGGACCCTTACCAGTTGGATCTGATTCAAGAGACTGAGAAGGTCCAAAGAAGAGCGGCAAGATTTGCGACTGGTACATTTGGCCATTGCAAGAGCGTTACAAATCTCATAGAAAGCCTGAAGTGGGACACACTTGCAGATAGATGACGCACTAAACGGAAGGGGCTGCTCACTAAATTCCATAAACTGATCTTTGCTGAGGATGTAGAGCATATATTTTTACCACCAACTTTCAAATCGCGCAATGATCACCATTCAAAGATTGGGGAAATTAGAGCTCGTACTGAGGCGTTCCGACAGTTGTTTTTCCCTTGCGTGATCCGAACGTGGAACAGAGACGGGGGAATATGACCTCAGCGAGAATAGTGCCCTCTACCACACACCGCTTGGTGGCTAGCGGAGTATATATGTAGATGTAGAAGTCTTCGAGCCACTCACATATCTATGGATTTACACGAGCAACCACACCTCATGCACACATGACTGCTATCTCCGGCCGCTCTTGCCAGAACGCAACTCACGTCAAAACTAACCAGCAATCCGGAGTGGGACAGGGAAAAGGGAAGGGGAGGGATAGCAGGGTACAAGTGGGCAGAGAGAAGTCAGTGCTGCCTGTCGGAGTGTGCTGAGACTAGGTGGCAGCAGGACACAGTTGCCAGGCACAGTGTTAGGAGGCAGTGGGGGGAGGGATAATGATGGAGAGTGGAGGGGGGAGATGGAAAGAGAAGAGCAGAGAATGGGAAAGAGCAGTGGGTGCATTGGCAGAGAGTGGTACACAATGAGGGTAAGGGGAGGAGAATTGAGAGGATGTGATAGGACAGAGGGGGCAGAAACCATTGAGTGGAGAGTGTGGGGACAGTCAGTTACCGTAGGTTGAGGCCACGATGGTTTCGGGTGCAGGGAATGTGTTGTAAGGACAACTCCCATCTGCACAGTTCAGAAATGGTGGAGCAGAGGATCCAGATGCTCCAGGATGTGAAGCAGCCATTGAAATCAAACGTGTTATGTTCATCTGCATGTTGTGCCACAGAGTGGTCCACTTTGCTCATGGTCGCAATTTGATGGTGGCCAGTCATTCTGGTGTATAGCTGGTTGGTAATCGTACCAACATAAAAAAATTGTGCAATGATTGCAGCACAGTTGATATATAACATGACTGCTTTCACAAGTGGCCCAGTCTCTGATTGTGTAGGATACGCCTGTGACAGGACTGGAATAGGAAGTACTGGGTGAGAGGATTGAGCAGGTCTTGTGCTTGGATCTTCCACATGGGCATGATCCATGTGGCAAGTGGTTGGGTGTTGTGGCAGTAGTAGTTGTGTTCGGAGTTTACGGGCAATCAAACAAGAGGTTATTAGCGCCCTTACAAATATTAAAAGAAACAAACGTGGATATAATACCTAAAATTTTTATCATACAGTGAGCAGTAAACCTACAAATTAACAAACACTCACCCACTCCCATCTCATTTCTGTTGATCCACACAAGCATTCTATCTCACACGCCTTATGACAATGGTGAAAGGGTACATGGAGGTCTACATGGGATAAAAACACAAGTAAAATGACAGAGGAACTGAAATAATGATACGGGGAGATGTGACTGGCTGATCACTTACAAAAAATATGGGGAAGCCAGTCACCCGGTTAACACATTAAGAACATCTCCCTAAAAATTTTAGAAACAAGTTGAGTATATCACAAAACCTTAAAACTCGCACCACATTCGTTTGACCATCACTTAAAATCAAGGGCAAATTGGCACTGTACTCTGATCTTAAAAAAAAAAAAACAGTCCAATAAAATGTCGTGCACAGTGATGTGTCCGCCACAAGTACTGGAGGGTCCTCCCACTGTAGCAAGAAGCCATCTGTCATAGGGCTGTAGTCTATGCCTGTGTGTCTGGAAGATGTGCCACAGCTGTGCTGTGAACTTTACTAGGTACCTCTTATAGTCTGTCACTTTCAGCCACCTTTCCTCCCATTGATGCATGACGCATGACTGTGTACCTTGACAAGGAGGCAATAGCACAGGGAGGGGCGGGGGGATGGAACACTGAACTAACTGAGGGTCACAACATGCCTCCTTGGGTGCTATATATGCCATTTCGTTCCTAGCAATATCCATGTGTCCTGGCACCCAGCAGAAAGATGCCTCCTTCTCCAGTCCTTGTAGTCACAGAAAGATATCCTGGACTAGTTTATTTGCTACATACATGTGTTGCAAAGATTGAAGGGCATTTGGGGAATCGGAAGAGACAAGGAATTTAGGACCCGTAACACATTTTAACTGTTCAAGTGCAAGATCGCATATAATTCTGCGTTGAATACAGTAAACTTGTGAGGCAGATGGAACCTAGGGTCATGAAAAGAGAAAACAACAGAGTAATCAACGGAATTTCCCTATTTAGACACTTTACGTTAGTGACAAGATGCCATCCTGGAGCTCCACGATGAATGCTAGCAGGAAGAGCCAGACTGCTACAGTTTGCAAAGTGACATGGCAATCCTTCCTGCTACGGCTCTTACTACCTGCTCCAGCATTTCACTGGAAATGCAGATTGAATAGGGTATTTTAGTGGTTCAAAGCTTTATTCTTCTCCCATTTTCAGTTGCTTTTGCTTTTAGCGAGTGAAGAAAGTAGGGCCAATAGCCTTCCACTATAGCATTTGGTGGTGTAACCATTGAAGAAAGCAGTGGCTCTCCCTTATTGCTTTCGGTGGCATTGTCTATTCAATGTCATTTCAGTTTGAGTGCTCAGAATACGGGAATGGATACAAACACAACAAAAATTTGTGGAAGCATGTTTCAAAGGCACACCTAGAGAAACTTGACACTATTGTGCTGCATCTAAACTGCCAGGAATCTTTAGTGTATAACTGTCAAATCTGTGGCCAGAATTTGAGCTATGAGTACAATTTTAAATGACATCAGCAAGATCATCACAGTGAGCCATCGACTCAGACTAGGTCAGTGAGCTGTAACATATGTAACTACAAAGTTGTCACAGAGCAGAATTATTCTGAATGCTTATGATCAGCACACAATGGAAAGTGGAAACAGAAGTCACACAGGCAATGTCTGTAAAATATCGTGGCTCACGTTTTGCTGCTGACAATAGTGTAAGACCTTATTATTATGTCATCACTGAGGGAGGGAATTTTAAGTCTAAAAATAATGACAATAGATTGCTAAAATACAAGGCAGCAATAAAATCTGTGAATGACCCATGAAAATAAAGGTCACTCAGGCTATAGGTAACTTGAGCCATGTCAAATTTGCATCTACTTACATTGGCCACACAGATGACTTAAGTCACTTGGGACTGACTGGAATAGAAAAGGAAAGTACAGCAGTGGATATCACAAGGAAAATACCTTTCCACGCTAAACTAGATAAAGTACGAGAATCATTTTCTGACCCTCTACTTGAAAGAATTCGTCTGTTAATGAGACAAGACATATATAACACTGAGCGTTACTACAATCTGTGCTCTGCAACGGCTAGGCATCAAAATGCTGCTGCCACTGTAGGGGTGTGGGTGCGTGAAGGATACAATTAATGAATCACACTAGGAGCTGAAAACCACAAATTTTGTGTTCATTATAATGAATAATGTGCAGACAGTAAATCTGAAGTAGTATGAGACTAACTGCATTTGTATACATGGGGCACATGGACTCAATAATTATGATTTTGAGCTGACAACATTAGTGGTGTTTGATGATATGAGACAAAGATTCCCTTGTTCATTCCTCATACAAAAAGAAACAGTCACCAACTACTGTCCCTACTCTTTAACTGAGTAAAAGTTGAGGATGGAGTCATTTCACTGAAGTTTCTTTACTGTGTGGAAGGTTTCTATGGAATCTCAGAAAAAGAGGTCCTATCATACATGGCACAGAGACAAGGCCTGGAGGAAAAACAAACATTAAAGTAAGAGGCAGAGAGAACTAAGCAGAGGTGTACAAGATCCTGAGGACATTGTTACAGAAGAAATGTTGCTGCATTTGAAATTATGTTGCCTGCTGTAGGAGCAAACTTGGACCATGATTCTGATGCAGCATACTATGGGACCTACTTTCTGGGGAACTATGTCCATAACTCACATTCTGAGCTATTGCCACAAACTGCATGCTGGGCTGTACACGGATATGCATATCGAAAGAATGTATCGGACTTTGAAGTATGTCTATCTGGAGGGAAAGCATGTTGAGCATCTTGATAAAGCTCTTATTGTATTTATATCTTTTGTCAAAGACAAAACCGGATAATAGTGATGATGACAAGAAATCTCACCAGCAAAGTGAAATATATTCATTGCAGGCATAATTTGAGTCTAGATACAAAGAAGGACCTCGTTTTAGAGGAAGACTGTTATTGGAAAGTGCCATCTGATTCAGAAGTCATGGAAATTTATTTTGTCATAGACAACAGAGTCGAATGCAGTGGCAAACTAATATGTGCCAACAGCAAAACTTGCTTCCATAGCTATTCGTGCCCAAATGCCGATTTGAGTGTAAAATGGAACATGTGCAAGCACATACACAGTGAAATTTACTAAGGCCTTCACAGACAGGCACTATCCCTCAAACTTAATCCACAAACAAATTTCCTGTGCCATAGCCCCACACCCCCCATCCTCACACTTCCCGAAAGAAACAGCTACAATGGAGCACACTCTCCGTCACTCACTACTACCCTGGACTGGAACAATTAAATCACATCCTTTGTCAAGACTTTGATTATCTGTCATGATGTCCAGAAATGAGGGACATCCTACACATGATCCTTCCCCTACTAAAGTGGTGTTCTGTTTCTCAGCTCCACAACATCCTAGTCCATCCTTACGTCATTCCCAATCCCAAACTCTTGCCACAGGAAACATAACCCCAGGTGCCACACTCACCCAATCCAACCACCCAGCACTTTCTATTCCAGTCCTGTCACAGGGTTATCCTATACCACTAAAGACTGGGCCACTTGTGAAAGCAGCCACATTATATACCAACTCTGTTGCAATGATTGCACTACCTTTCATTTTAGTATGACTACCTACCAGATATCCATTAAGTGAATGGCCACTGCCAAACTGTGGCCAAGAGAAAAGTGAACCACCCTCTGGCAGATGAACATAACATGCTTAATTTCAATGGCTGGTTTATAATCCAGGCCATCTGGATCCTCCCCTTCACCATCAGATTTTCTGAACTGCAGAGACGGAACTTATCATTGCAACACATTCTCTGCATCAGAAATCATCCTGGCCTCAACCTATGGTAACCTACTGTCCCAACACCCTCCACCAAACTCTGTCCTATTACCTCTTGCCAACTGATGTTCCCTCAGCCTCACTGTGCGCTGTTTTCTGAAAACAAACCCACCATTCTTTTCCCTTTCTCTCCTCCTCTACTTTTCCACCCCAACCCCTCCCCCCTACACCCTCCTTGACACTACGCATAGCAGCCTTGTACTGTTGCCATCCAGTCCCTGCATGCTCTACCACACAGTGGTCCTCTCTCCCTCCCGCCATTATCCTACCATCCCTCCCCCACGTTGGCTGCTGTGGCCGAACGGTTCTAGGCACTTCAGTCCAGAACCACGCTGCTGCTACGGTCGCAGGTTTGAATCCTGTCTCAGGCATGGATGTGTGTGATGTCCTTAGGTTAGTTAGGTTTAAGTAGTTCTAAGTCTAGGGGACTGATGACCTCAGATGTTATGTCCCATAGTACTTGGAGCCATTTGACCCCTTCCCCACCCCCTCCCACTCCAGACTGCTGCTTCTGTTTGATATGAGCTGCACTCTGGCCAGAGTAGCTGGAGACAGCAGTCATGTGTGCGTGAGGTGTGCCTGCTTGTGTATATATATTGATTTTACAAGGGAGCACACTCTTCATCATCCAATACCACCCTGGACTGGAACGACTCAACCACATCCTTCATCAAGACTTTGGTTATCTATCATAATGTCCATAAATGAGGACATCTTACACATGATCTTTCCCATTCATTGTGTGTGTGTGTGTGTGTGTGTGTGTGTGTGTGTGTGTGTGTGTTTTGCAGTTTGGAGAAGGCTTTGGCAGAAAGCACGAGGGAACAGTCTTTTTGCTGTGCCTGTCTGCAACTTGGCATGTTATCTTTATGGTGAGTAGCAATCCATCCTTTTCATGATATTGTTGATATTTGAACTTGGACTTTCCATTGTCTGATTGTTTCACATTATCATCATGATGATTGTAAATCTGTATGTTCCATCTAAAAAATCATGTCCCACTAGCAAAAATGTTGTTGACTTCATTACTGAATTGGCAGCAGCTTTGATACGAGGTCTGGCTGAATCAACTTCCACTCAAAATAGTTTACCTGTAAACAGACTCGGTGGAAGCCATTTTCTTAAATTGATTCTGACTACAGAAATTTGACAATGGCCTCAGAGGAGATTTAAGGTTTGTGAAGAACAAAGCAATGCAAAATCTGGGAAAGTGGTAAGAAAAAATTCCAGGTGTTACTGTGAAGAATGTGCTGTAGGACTCAGTTTTCCAAAACACTTTGAAATGTTTCATATTAAGGCAAATGTAACTAAGAAATTTTCAATAAAAAAACTGTATTTTCAAACAGTTTTATTTATGGTACCAACAACTTCTAATTCTATCTCCATTAAGAAAACAAAAAAAAAAAAAAAAAAAAAAAAAAAAAAAAAAAAAAAAAATCTTTTGGGAAAACAACATAGTTTGATTTAAATGTAATAAAAGGTCAGTCATGTAAGCCTATATTCCTTTGCAGTATTTCACAAAAAAGATATCCCTCATTCAAATGCAATAAACTGATCTGAGTTCTGTGCAGTAGTATCTACACTAATGGAAAAAGAAAGCAACACCAAGAAGGAGTTGTGGAACATATATGAAAGTTGGTAGATCTGTTTCTGCATCTGAAAGGTGATGTCTGTTAAATTTCACATCAGTCACTCAAGAGTGGCACTAGTAGTACCACTATTAGGAGGCAAATCAGATTTGATTTAAATACATGCTGTAACAATCTTGTGAGTTAGTTACCTTAGACATTGGATGTGGTAAGTTGATGTTAGTTAACAATGCCTTTAAGGCAACAAAGGTGCCATTATCAACACCTCACTGAATATGAACAATCTTGTGTAGTAGGTGTGCGAGAAACTGTGATACTGCAGAAAGACTTGGCAGGATTGTAGCCACTGTACATGATTTATGGCAGCTATGGTTATGAGAATGTACAGTTGCAAGAAGACCAAGCTCTGGATGGCCGGGTGGCACTACTGAGAGGCATGACCATAGCATTCAGCGTATGGCTCCGCCACATCGGACTGCATCTGCAGCAGCAGTCGGAGCAGCAGTTAGCAACACAGTGACACAACAAAGCATTACAAATCAGTTACTTCAAGGACAGCTCTGAAACAGACACCCTGTAATGTGCATCCCACTGACCCCAAACCACTGTCATTTATGACTTCCGTGGTGTCAAGCAAGACCTCACTGGAGGGCAGGGTGGAGGTCTGTTGTTGTTGTGGTGGTGGTGGTGGTGGTTTGGGGTTGAAGGTAACGAACAGCAAGGTCATCAGTCCCTTGTTTCAAATGTGGTCCATTCAGACAGTCTGACATTTCAGAAAAGTCAGAATCATAAAAGGGAAAACACTAAAAAACGTAAAAATGCAGTTGTGTTGTCAATAGTAAAAACAAAATGAAAGAAGTCAGCAAGAGAGCAACCCCAAGGCTATGCTAGAGGCAGGAAATATCCCACCCCTGAAGCAGTAGAAGCAAGACCACCTGCTATTTAAAAGTGTTCAACCACTAGAATGTAGAAGTGCGTATGGGAAAAGGAGACTAACCAATTCTAAAAAGTTATAAAAACAGAGTAAAAGGGAAAGAAAAGAGGTTCTTGGCCAGGGAGGGGAGTGGGGAATCTCCAAACACAGCTTACAGTGGGAGACACCCCAACCCTCACCGCCCTGCCCCAACACCAGACTGAGATTAAAAACCTTAAAACTGAGAATAAAAACCACTTTTATGGACTAAACTGAGAGCCAGTTCGACCATCCGGGAATCACCAGCCAACATTAAAGGTAAAGTGCGGGGAAGTCTATACTTAGTACGCAGATCCAAAAGAAGGGGGCATTCCACCAAAATGTGGGCTACTGACTGGAAGTCTCCACAACCACAAAGTAGGGGTGGCTCATTATGCAAAAGAAAACCATAGGTTAGCCTGGTATGGCCGATGTGCAGACAACACAGGGTGGTTGAAGCCTTTCGGGAGAGGCGGAAGGAAGAACGCCATGGGACTGGTGTCACCTTAATTGCACCAAGTTTATTAGACAGGGAGGTAGCAAAGAGAGCTTCACTCCAAGTTTAAATGCAGCCAAAACCTCTCAGACAAACAGAAGCTAAACAATGTCAAAGTTAGCGTAAGGAGGGCTATGCGTGAAGCGTTCAGTGAATTCGAAAGTAAAATTCTATGTACCGACTTGACAGAAAATCCTAGGAAGTTCTGGTCTTACGTTAAATCAGTAAGAGACTCAAAACAGCATATTCAGACACTCCGGGATGATGATGGCACTGAAACAGAGAATGACATGCGTAAAGCTGAAATACTAAACACCTTTTACCAAAGCTGTTTCACAGAGGAAGACCGCACTGCAGTTCCTTCTCTAAATCCTTGCACAAACGAAAAAATGGCTGACATCGAAATAAGTGTCCAAGGAATAGAAAAGCAACTGGAGTCACTCAACAGAGGAAAGTCCACTGGACCTGATGGGATACCAATTCGATTCTACACAGAGTACGCGAAAGAACTTGCCCCCCTTCTAACAGCCGTGTACTGCAAGTCTCTAGAGGAATGGAAGGTTCCAAATGATTGGAAAAGAGCACAGGTAGTCCCAGTCTTCAAGAAGGGTCGTCGAGCAGATGCGCAAAACTATAGACCTATATCTCTGACGTCGATCTGTTGTAGAATTTTAGAATATGTTCTTTGCTCGAGTATCATGACGTTTTTGGAAACCCAGAATCTACTATGTAGGAATCAACATGGATTCCGGAAACAGCGATCGTGTGAGACCCAACTCGCTTTATTTGTTCATGAGACCCAGAAAATATTAGATACAGGCTCCCAGGTAGATGCTATTTTTCTTGACTTCCGGAAGGCGTTCGATACAGTTCCCCACTGTCGCCTGATAAACAAAGTAAGAGCCTACGGAATATCAGACCAGCTGTGTCGCTGGATTGAAGAGTTTTTAGCAAACAGAACACAGCATGTTGTTATCAATGGAGAGACATCTACAGACATTAAAGTAACCTCTGGTGTGCCACAGGGGAGTGTTATGGGACCATTGCTTTTCACAATAGATATAAATGACCAAGTAGATAGTGTCGGAAGTTCCACGCGGCTTTTCGCGGATGATGTTGTAGTATACAGAGAAGTTACAGCATTAGAAAATTGTAGCGAAATGCAGGAAGATCTGCAGCGGATAGGCACTTGGTGCAGGGTGTGGCAACAGACCCTTAACATAGACAAATGTAATGTATTGCGAATACATAGAAAGAAGGATCCTTTATTGTATGATTATATGATAGCGGAACAAACACTGGTAGCAGTTACTTCTGTAAAATATCTGGGAGTATGCGTGCGGGACGATTTGAAGTGGAATGATCATATAAAATTAATTGTTGGTAAGGCGGGTGCCAGGTTGAGATTCATTGGGAGAGTCCTTAGAAAATGTAGTCCATCAACAAAGGAGGTGGCTTACAAAACACTCGTTCGACCTATACTTGAGTATTGCTCATCAGTGTGGGATCCGTACCAGATCTGGTTGACGGAGGAGATAGAGAAGATCCAAAGAAGAGCGGCGCGTTTCGTCACAGGGTTATTTGGTAACCGTGATAGCATTACGGAGATGTTTAACAAGCTCAAGTGGCAGACTCTGCAAGAGAGGCACTCTGCATCGCGGTGTAGCTCGCTCGCCAGGTTTCGAGAGGGTGTGTTTCTGGATGAGGTATAGAATATATTGCTTCCCCCTACTTATACCTCCCGAGGAGATCACGAATGTAAAATTAGAGAGATTAGAGCGCACACGGAGGCTTTCAGACAGTCGTTCTTCCCACAAACCATACGAGACTGGAACAGGAAAGGGAGGTAATGACAATGGCACGTAAAGTTCCCTCCGCCACACACCGTTGGGTGGCTTGCGGAGTATAAATGTAAATGTAGATGTAGATGTAGCCTCCCAAGAGTTGGCCTATGATTGTGCGAAGTCGGATTTGATGTGAAGCTGTAAATCCACTGCAGGAGGGGTTACAGAGAATGGGGGGTCAGTGACTGTTCCCCCAGCCAAACAATCAGCAAGCTCATTACCTGGGATACCCACATGACCAGGGACCCAAAGGAAGTCAATGGAACAAGCAGCACGGTGAAGATCAGCGAGATGGTCATGGATGGCAGAGACCAAGGGATGGCGGGAAAAACACCTGTCAATATCCAGAAGGCCACTCATTGAGTCTATACATAACAAAATGTGGTTGTGTTGGGACTGTTTAATAAAGGTAAGGGCCTGGGAAATTGCCATCAATTCTGCAGTAAACACCCCACATGTAGGTGGCAGGAGATGATTTTCCGTGCCAACAGGGAATGTGGAGGCATATCCCACACAATCAGCAGATTTAGAGCCATTGGTGTAAAAAACAACAGCATCCCAAAACTCCCATAAAATTCGGCGGAAGAAACAACGGAACACTGTTGGGGGAATGGAATCTTTTGGACCTCGGCCGAGGGACTAACCAATGGGGGGGTGGGGGGGGGGATTTGGGGAGGGAGTGTGGGAGACAGGACAAAGAAGGAAGCTGAAAATCACGGCAGCGAAGAGACGCAAGGTGGAGCCCAACCGGTAAACCCACCCGAGGGCGGGAATCAGGTGGGTGACGTCCATGGTCTGGGAACAGGATAGAGTAGGAAGGATGAGTGGGACAGGAATAGACAGTGATTGCATAAGAAACCAGAAGCTGGGACCGCCGAACAGAAAGGGGGGCGGGAGGGGGGGGGGGAGGATCCCAGCTTCAACCAGGAGACTATCAACAGGGCTAGTAGGGAAGGCACCGGTGGCCAAACGGATACCACGATGGTGGACCGGATCCAGCAGGTGCAGTATGAAGGAGCAGCTGAACCATAAACTTGACAACCATAGTCCAAGCGAGACAGCACTAAAGCCCGATAAAGGCAGAGAAGGATGGAGCAGTCCACACCCCAAGAGGTGTGGGCAAGGAAGCGAAGGACATTGAGTTTATGGAAACATCCTACCTTCAGAAGTCAGATATGAGGCAGCCAAGTGAGCTTGTTGTCAAAAAGAAGAGCCAGAGACGAAACTGTGGGACAACAGATAATCGTTGTGCATTGAGATAGAGTTCCGGATCACGGTGGATCATAGTACGGCGACAGAAGCAGACCACCCGTGATTTTAAAGGAGAGAACTGAAACCCATGTGAGAGGGTCCACACAGAGGCACGCCATATAGCTCCCTGGAGGTGCCGCTCTGCAGAGGCCATAGTAAAGGAACTAACCCAAATGCAGAAAACATCCCCATAAGAGCAGGGGCGACCAAAGGACCAACAGACGCAACAAGTCCATTGACAGCAATGAGGAAAAGAAGTACACCCAATACAGAACCCTGTGGGATGCCATTCTCCTGGGTCCGTGGAGAACTAAAAACAGTACCAACCCGAACCCTGAATGACCGATGGAACAGGAACTGGCGGATAAAAATCGGGAGAGGGTCCCGAAGACCCCACTGATGAAGTGTAAGTAAGATGTGATGGCACCAAGCCATGTCATAGGCCTTGCAAAGGTCGAAAAATACTGCAACCAAATGGCGGCGCTGGGAAAAAGCCTGCCAAACTGCAGGTTCCAAGTGAAGTAAATGATCGATCGGAGACCGTCCCTCTTGGAAGCCACGCTGGTAAGGGGACAATAGATCCCGAGATTCAAGGACCCAAGTGAGCCGACGGGCTATCATCCGTTCAAGTAACTTGCAAACAACATTTGTCACGGTCATCGGTCCCTTTTTCCAAAACTGAAAACACCCACACAGAATAAAAACGACAATGGAAAGGACGACAGATGACACAAGGCAAGAAAGACTTAGACAGAGACCAGACAAAAGGAATTAAAACATACAGAGTCGGACAATGATTGGCCGACCAGAGAGACAAAAAGGGAAAGGCCAACCACCGAGAGACACATTAAAAACTCAGTCTAAAACCATAGGCTAAATGCCAGACTCAACACAAAAAAAGGACAAACACTTAGAGTAAGTGATAAAAGCCCCCTACCTGAATAAAACGCAAAACTAAGCCTGCCACGGCAGAGTCATCTGTTAAAAGAGCACAGAGCGTATCAGGCAGCGCAAATGTCTGCCTGAGCACAGCTAAAAGGGGACAGGCCAACAAAATGTGGACCACCGTCAAGGCCACTCCGCAGCGACATAGAGGCAGGTCCTCACAACGCAGTAAATAACTGTGCGTCAGCCGGGTGTGGCCAATATGGAGGCGACAAAGGACAACTGAGTCGCTGTGAGTGGCTCGCACGGAGGAACGCCACACAGTAGTTGTCTCCTTGATAGCACGGAGTTTATTGGGTGTGGTCAGCTCGCGCCATTCAGCGTCCCAAAGTGCAAAAACTTTATGGCGGATGACTGCTCGCAAATCAGTCTCCGGGAGGCCAATGTCCAGAGTCAGTTCACTGGTGGCCTGTTTGGCCAGGCGGTCGACATGTTCATTGCCGGGTATCCCAACATGGCTGGGGCCCACACAAAGACAACAGAGCGGCCGCAACGTGCAAGAGCATGGAGAAACTCCTGGACAGCCATCACCAGATGAGAGCGAGGGAGACACTGGTCAATAGCTCGTAAACTGCTCAGGGAGTCGCTACAGATAACGAAGGACTCACCTGAGCAGGAGCGGATATACTCTAGGGCACGAAAGATGGCGACCAGCTCAGCAGTGAAAACGCTGCAGCCAGCCGGCAATGAATGTTGTTCGTAGTGGTCCCCTAGAGTCAGAGCATACCCAACACGACCAGCAACCATCGAACTGTCAGTGTATACAACGCCAGAGCCCTGATACGTGGCAAGGATGGAAAAAAAGCGGCGACGGAAGGCCTCCGGAGGGACTGAGTCCTTCGGGCCCTGTGCCAATTCGAGCCGAAGGCAAGGTCGAGGCACACACCACGGGAGTGTACGCAGAGGGGCCCGGAAAGGAGGTGGAAGAGGGAAAACCCCAAGCCCGGAGAGAAGCTCTCTAACGTGGACCGTGATCGTACAACCCGACCAGGGTCGACGTTCTGGGAGATGGATGACAGACTGTGGGAACAGAAGATGATAGTTAGGATGCCGGGCAAGCTACAAACATGTGTAGCATAAGCGGCCAATAAACATTGGCGCCGTAACTGCAGTGGAGGGACACCTGCCTCCACAAGTATGCTGTCCACAGGGCTGGTCCGGAAAGCACCAGTGGCAAGTCGGATCCCGCTGTGAAGAATTGGGTCCAGCACCCGCAACGCAGATGGGGATGCTGAACCATAAGCCAGGCTCCCATAATACAGACGGGGCTGGATTAATGCCTGGTAGAGCCGTAAGAGGGTAGATTGGTCGGCGCCCCAGCTGGTGTGGCTCAAGCACTGCAGAGCATTAAGGTGCCGCCCACACATCTGTTTAAGCTGCCGAATATGTGAGAGCCAAGTCAACCGGGCATCAAAAACCACACCCAAAAAACGATGTGTCTCCACCACAGCTAGAAGTTCGCCGGCAAGATAAAGCCGCGGCTCAGAGTGAACAGTTCGTTGCCGGCAGAAATGCATAACGCAGGTCTTGGCAGCCAAAAACTGGAAGCCATGCACTGTAGCCCAAGACTGTGCCTTGCGGATAGCGTCCTGCAGCTGATGTTCAGCAGCTGCAATGCCAATGGAGCTATAGTAAAGGTAGAAGTCGTCATCAGATAAGGAAGCTGAGACAGACGTTCCCACCGCTGCATCGAGTCCGTTAATTGCAATTAAAAACAGACAGACACTTAAAACAGCCCCCTGTGGTACCCCATTCTCCTGAACTCGGGAGAAACTATGGGAGGCCGTGACTTGCAAGCGGAAGGTACGACGCAACAGAAAATTGCATATGAAAATAGGGCAGCGGACCCCGAAGACCCCAACCATGAAGCATAGAGAGGATGTGATGGTGCCATGTCGTATCGTATGCCTTCCGAATGTCTAAAAAGACAGCGATGAGATGCTGATGGCAGGCAAAGGCCGTATGGATGGCTGACTCCAGGCTCACCAGATTGTCGGTGGCAGAGCAGCCTTTACGGAACCCACCCTGAGACGAAGCCAGATGGCCCCGAGACTCGAGTACCCAACTCAACCGCCGGCTCACCATGTGTTCGAGCAACTTGCAAAGAATGTTGGTGAGGCTAATGGGCCGGTAGCTGTCCACCTCCAATGGGTTCTTGCCAGGTTTCAAAATGGGGAGAACAATGCTTTCCCGCCATTGCGACGGAAACTCACCCTTGACACAGATACGGTTGTAAAGGGCAAGGAGGCGTCGCTGGCAGTCCACTGAAAGTTGTTTCAGCATCTAACAGTGGATGCGATCTGGCCCGGGAGCTGTATCAGGGCAAGCGGCTAGGGCACTGTGGAGTTCCCACTCACTGAATGGAACATTGTAGGATTCAGGATGGCGGGTGTGAAATACAGGGCTCCGACATTCCACTCGCTCTTTAATGGAGTGGAAGGCCAGTGGGTAATGCTCTGCTCAGCAGTTTGCAATTACGTCAGAGTCAGCACAAACTGCTCCATTCAGTGAGAGTGCAGGGACACTGACAGGGGTCCGATAGCCACAGAGGCGCCGAATCTTGGCCCAAACCTGCGATGGAGAGAGATGGAGCCCAATGGTGGAGACTTACCGTTCGCAGCACTCCTGCTTGTGTTGGCGAATAAGGCGGCGGGCCCGCGCACGCAGCCGTTTGAAGGCGATGAGGTGTTCTATGGAGGGATGTCGCTTGTGACGCTGGAGCACCCGCCGGCGATCTTTAATCGCTGCAGCAATCTCAGGCGATCACCAAGGCACAGTCCTCCGCTGAGGGGACCCAGAAGAACGGGGACTGGCAGATTCTGCGGCAGTAACGATGCCGGTGGTGACCGAGTGAACCACCGCATCAATGGCTTCATTAGAAAGAGGCTCAATAGCGGCTATGGAGGAGAACAAGTCCCAGTCAGCCTCATTCATAGCCCACCCGCAAGGGCGCCCAGAAGAGTGATGCTGTGGCAGTGGCAGAAAGATCGGAAAGTGGTCACTACCACACAGGTCGTCATGCACACTCCATTGGACAGATGGTAAGAGGCTAGGGCTGCAGATCGAAACGTTGATGGCTGATTATGTGCCATGCGCCACACTGAAATGTGTGAACGCACCATCATTTAAAATGGAAAGGTCGAGCTGTGCCAATACATGCCCAACAGTGGCGCCTCGACCTGTTGCCACTGACCCGCCCCACAGAGGGTTATGGGTGTTGAAGTCGTCCAGTAACAAGAAAGGTGGTGGCAATAGGACTATCAGCGCAGCCAGGACGTGCTGTGGGACATCACCATCTGGAGGAAGATAAAGACTGCAGATATACCAGCCTGTGGCGTCCACACCCGAACAGCGACAGCGTCTAAAGGTGTTTGTAGAGGGACAGACTCGCTGTGAAGGGAGTGAAGGACATAGATGCAGACGCCACCAGATACCCTTTCATAAGCTGCCCGGTTCCTGTAATAACCCCGATAGCCACGGAGGACCAGAAACCAAGTTTCTTGAAGAGCAATGCAGAGGAAAGTGTGAAGGCTGATAAGTTGTTGGAGCTCAGCAAGATTGTGGAAGAAACCGCTGCAGTTCCACTGGAGGATGATATTGTCCATGGCTGAGAAAGGCGTGAAGGGACTGGGGAGGCAGATTACACCGCTGGGTCACCTGCTGCCTCTGATTGAGCACCTGTGCAAGTGCTAACTATTGCATCTGAGGGACCGGCGAGATCGAGGTCCTCAGCAGACGCCAGAATCTCCACCTCATCCTCAGACGCAGAGCTGGAAGTTTGTGCTGGGGTGGGTGCCACCGCGAGTTCCTTGGGCTTAGAGCTCTTCTTCTGGGATTTTTCACGCTGCTCCTTTGGTTTCACTGGCTGGGAGGGCTTCATTGATTCAGTCTCCGGGACGGAGGAGGATCGCGAAGCCGTACGACGAGCTGGTTGTGGGCACTTATGCCACTGTTGGGCGTCAGCCTTCCCACTTGTGGAAACCTGGGAAGGAAGGGGCCCAAGGGACCCCTTGCAAGTGTGAGAAGCCGAAGAAGTTCGTAGCTTCTCCGGCTTAGATGCGGGGACGGACGTCCCCGATGGGTGGGAGGGTGTTGCTCCTGAGGTAGGTGGTGCAGGAGCAACAGGGTGGGTAGAGCCCCCCACGGGCAAGGGGGGATGTGGAGTTGTACAGTTCGTCGATCCGGCTGGAATTCTCGGAACTGATGGGGCTAGCACGGTTGATGTAGCAGCAGCGTATGAAGATGTCATTATCACAGGATGTAGTCGGTCATATTTCCTCTTAGCCTCACTATAGGTCAGTCAGTCCAGGGTCTTATATTCCATGATTTTGCGCTCTTTCTGTAAGATCCTGCAGTCTGGCAAGCAAGGTGAATGAGGCTCTCCACAGTTGACACAGATGGGAGGCGGGGCACATGGAGTATCGGGATGTGATGGGCGTCCGCAATCTCAACATGTGAGGCTGGAAGTACAGCGGGAAGACATATGGCCGAACTTCCAGCACTTAAAGCACCGCATCGGGGGAGGGATATAGGGCTTGACGTCACAATGGTAGACCATCACCTTGACTATCTCCAGTAATGTATCACCCTCGAAGGCCAAGATGAAGGCACCGGTAGCAACCTGATTATCCCTCGGACCCCGATCAACGCACCAGACGAAATGAACACCCCGACGCTCTAAGTTGGGGCGCAGCTCTTAATCAGACTGTAACAGTAGGTCCCTATGGAAAATAATACGTTAACATCCCCCAATTTGTAACAAGCAAGTAACCTGCGTGACTGGGCTGCAGATGCCGTTTGTATCAAAACTGACCCAGAGCGTGTTTTGGACAAGCCCTCCACTTCCCCAAACTTGTCCTCTAATTGCTCTACAAAGAACTGAGGCTTGGTGGGCATGAAAGACTCCCCATCAGATCTCGTCCAAACTAGGAACCGGGGCGAATAACTGTCATTGCCATTCTGAGACTTACACTCCTCCCACTGTGTGGAAGGGGAGGGGAACATTTTTGGATCATATTTCTGAGGATTAAATTGAGCCCGAGAACGCTTAGAGACTGCTGGCGGCTGGCCACCAGCGAGAGATGATGTACCACGCTTCATTGCCGGGAGTCTCGATGCCCCAGGGAGATGGGAATCTACTCGTTGGCATACGTGGGGAGTTAACGGCGCAGGCATCAGCAGAGCGATCCCTGTGTTGTCAGGGGACAACAACCAACAGGTACATGGCAGCCCCACCACAACGGACTGGCTACCGTGCTGGATCTTAGGTACAAAAATGTCCAAGGTCGTCGTTGCAGCAAAATGCAACACTGCACAGTACTGCGTGGTAATCGCACCCAGGGACGTATCCTCGCCCAAGAGATGTAAGACGAGCGGGACAGCATTGCAACGACGAGAAAGCCGGCTAAAGGTCTCAACGCACGACAGATACAGTGCACCATGTAAGGCACCCTTCCCCAATTGGCTCGCTCTTCGGAAGAATTTAGAAAGATGGAGGTCAAACCTGAGAGGGGACCATCACATAAGGCCAAAACTTTTGAGACTCCTTTTAGTCGCCTTGTACGGCAGGCAGGAATACCGCGGGCCTATCCTTACCCCTGAACCCGCAGGGGGGGACAAATAGGGGGTTCTTACCAGGCTTAAGGACAGGAACCACAATGGTGTCCCTCCACTGAGAAGGGAAGTCACCCTGGAGCCAAATACGGTTAAACACGCTGAGAAGATGTTGCCGTTGTGGAGCACTGAGATGTTGAAGCAGGTGGTTATGAATGCAGTCTCGGCCAGGGGCCGTATCATGAGAAAAAGAAAGTGTGGAAAGAAGTTCCCATTCAGTAAAAGGTTCATTGTAAGATTCTGACTGACAAGGGTAAAACATAAGGAGGAAGCTTTGGCCCGCTGCTTCTGGTGAAGGAAAGCAGCCGGATAGGAGGCTGATGCTGATGCTGTTGCAAAATGGGTCACAAGATGTTCCGCGAGAATCAATGGGTCTATGCAAAGGCCATCCGGGAGGTGAAGGCTTGGGAGGGTGGACTGCCGATGGTAACCTTGGAGAGAGCGAAGTGTAGCCCATGCCCGTGACATAGGGACAGTAGAACCGAGGGAAGAAACAAAGAATTCCCAACACATCCTTTTGCTCTGTTTGATTAAGCAACGGGCTTTAGCGTGAAGGCATTTAAAAGTAATAAGGCTGGGAAAGGATGGGTGCCTCTTAAGGTGTTGCAAAGTTTGACGGCGATCATGGATGGCAATGGCGATGGCAATGGCAATGGCAATGGCCGTACTCCACCATGGGACTTGCCGACGGCGAAATGGTCCAGATGAGCGCAGTACAGCAAGGCTAGCAGCGTGAACAATCGCGTCACACACGTCACGTAAGATGTCATCAAGACAACCCAACAAAGAGGGAGGAAACACAACCTGTGCAGTGTATAGAGACCAATCGGCAAGTTGGAAAGACCAACGAGGTAACCTGTCCATTGGGGAGCGGGAAGGGAGCAAGAGAATCAACGGGAAATGGTCACTATCACAAAGGTCGTTATGTGGCGAACAGTGTAATGAAGGGAGGAGGGAGGGAGAAGAAAGAGAAAGATCAATGGCAGAAAAGGTAGCACGACCGGCACTAAAATGAGTAGGGGAGCCATCATTAAGAAGATACAAGTCATGGTCTGCAAGGAACTGGTCTATGAGAAGACCTCGTCTAGATGGAAATGCCCTGCCCCACAAGGGATGATGAGCATTAAAATCCCCAAGAAGGAGGAAGGGAGGAGGAAGTTGCTGAAGAAAGGCAGTTAAGGCAGCAGGTGTAAAAGTCCTGTCAGGAGGGAGCTAAAGATTGCAAACTGTTACCTCAGAGTCCAGGTGGACCCTAACAGCAACCGCTTCCAATGTAGTTTGAAGTGGAATCCACGTGCTAGCAATGTCTGTACGGACCAATGTACAAACGCCACCAGAGGCCCACAGGGGGCCAACCTGATTTTGACAGAAAACACGGAACCCACAGAGGGTTGGTGAGTGATCATCAGTAAAACGAGATTCCTGTAGAACCACACAAGCTGCAGAGTAAGACAAAATAAGGGATATCAACTCCGGAAGGTGACGGTAATTTCCATTACAATTCCACTGGATAACCACAGAACGATGATTCAAATGGGGGTTGACAGGCTACAGCCAGTCATGGCGCCGGGTCACCACCCGTCACCGACAAGGAGGGGGCGTCATCCATGAACAACAGGTCAGAATCAGGTTGCGAAGCCGGGGATGGGACCTCTGGTGACACCAGAGGCTCCTTGTACCAGGACTTATGCTTTTTTCTTCTTTTCTGTTTGAGATCAAGGAGGGCTGTGCGGCGTAAAGGAGCCAGCTGCAGCAAGATCGGGAACGGAAAGAGATCGGGCAACCTGGGGGCCCACAGACTGTGGTTCTCGTGGTCATCGCATGGCAGCAGACCTTTGGCCTGGAAGATGCCGGGAAGGGGTATCCCGGGAGGGGCGCCCTTGACTGGCAGACACTGAAGAAGTGGGACACTTCTCCAGCTGGGGAGAGGGAGTGGCGCCTGGAGGAGAGGGTGTGGGAGCCGCAGGAGAGGGGGGGGAGGAGAGGGGTTCGGGACTGGGGTAAGGAAGGGGTGAAGATGTAACTAAAGCATAACTAGACGTCATGGACACAGGGTGAAGACGTGCATACTTCTTATGAGCTTCAGTGTAGGTTAAACGATCAAGGGACTTATACTCCTGTATCTTCTTTTCCTTCTTATATACTGGGCAATCTGGTGAATGTGGAGAATGATTGCCATGACAATTAACACACACAGGAGGGGGAACACAGGAACTCCCCTCATGGAGTGGACGTCCACAGTCACCACAGAGAGGGGCCTGCAAACAGCAGGAAGACGTGTGTCCAAAACGTAAGCACTTAAAATACCTCATAGGAGGTGGGATGTACTGCTTCATGTCACATTGATGAACCATAATCTTTACTTTCTCAGGGAGGGTATCCCCATCAAAGGCCAGGATAAAGGCACCAGTATCAATGTGATTGTCCTTCGGACACTTCTGAACACGCTGAACAAAGTGAACACCCCGCCGTCCGAGATTGTCCCGAAGTTCCTCATCAGTTTGAAGGATGAGGTCCCTGTGAAAAATCACACCTTGAACCATATTTAGAGACTGGTGGGGGGGTAATAGACAGGAATTGTGCCAAGATGGTTACCCGACCGCATCTTGCTCAGAGAGTCCACTTAGCCAAACTTGTCTTCAATGTGTTCCACAAAAAATAAAGGTTTGGTATTGGTGAAAGTATCCCCATCAGTCCTGGTACAAACCAGATAGTGGGGGGTAGCCATGTAAGGGAAGGCCGAACGGGCAGGAGAAGCAGCACTAAAACAATCAGTTCCACTCGGAGAGATGGCCGCAGAAGAACAGCCAGAGTTCTGGACCCCTGTGCGTTTCATTTGCATAGCGTCCACCCTGATACCACACATTCCGATCAGGGGCTCTCCCCACAGGTGCCACCCAGCCACAGCAAGGGCCGTCTGGCACGGCGGCCATTGCCGGGAGTTCCGATGCTCCAGGATGCCAAACAACCACTCCTAGGCTTACATGAGGAGGTCACAGCTCAGATATCACAAGTGTGATCCCTGTGTGTTCAGGGGGCTCAATCAAAAGGGTAAATAGCGACCCCACCACACGGGCTGGCTACCCTAGCATCAGACAACGACGTGAAAGAAAACGTGGAATGAACTAGAAGGGCACACGTAGGAGACGCTAGGTACGGTGCTCTTCCCCAAATGGCTCACACTACAGAATAGAAATTTAGTAATGGAGGTCAAACCCCAGAGGGGGACCAGGGAATGCCAAAAGGATGAGGTGATTACGCAACAAAACCAAATTGCAAAACCAACATAACCATGAGGATAGAGGGGCCAACATAAACAAGGACATCAAGAGAGGGAGAGGAGAGGGTGAAAGGTGAAGGGGAAGGAGCAAGAAGAGGAAAGGAGGGGAAGGGCAAGGAAATGCAGCCCTGGTGAGAAGGAAGGCTGCAATAGCTCGCGGCCCTGTACTCGCCACACACGTACTCACGAAAAAACCGTGAGCCCCCTGGGGGGAGGTCTGTTGTGTTCAACATTCTGGTGATTACACTGGTTACTAATGGAACAGCATTTCACACTTGAAATCACTTATCTCGCACTTAGAGTAACCTATGATCTTGCGAAGTTAATCACTTAAATATGTTACCTACACAACTGTATTCCCAAATTTTCAGTATTCTACATTAATTACTTTTTGGCATTTTAATTTTTATTCCATCAGTGTGTTACACAAAATCTAAAGAAACTATTAAAAGGCACTGTATCAGAAAGCTGAACTGCCAGTCCTCAAAGTGTTAAAGATGTGTGAAATCTTATGGGACTTAACTGCTACGGTCATCAGTCCCTAGAAGTGTTAAAGGTGTAGGAAATGTTATACATAGAAAAACTTTCAAAATTGTTTACACATTGATTGCAAAAGAGGATTGGAACATTCACAAAGTCAGAGACTGCTTTAATTATTGTCCTTTAGAAGAAAGGGCACAAACAAGAAGACAAAAAGAACAAGCAAGGCCTGTCAGTCTCCTAGCTGTAACACACATGAAATTCACTGTGATTTTCACCAACCACATGTACTTTTAATGATTTCAACAAAATACATACTAACAGCCTCTCAGAAACAGACATTTCTTTCAGGTACTTAGTATCCTGAAGAATACATACACCAATGTTACAGCTCCCAAAGGATTTCAACTGGAATCAGGATAGTGAGAAATTCAAGACAGAAAGGGAACTTGATCAAGAAAATTCTGCAGTCTCACAACTATTCTCAGCAGTACTAGAGATGTTTTTGGGCCTTACACTGAGAAAATGAAGAAAGAATTCATATTAATGGAACATACTGGAATCACATTAATTTGTGTGATGGCATCGTACTATTTATCTAGTGAAAATAAATTACGACAGTGAACAGAAGCACTCAATACAGCAAAACAAAGTAGGTTCAAAAATCAATTACAATAAAACTGAAATAATGATAAAAAACATATTGTGAGGAAAATAGTACAAATTAACAACAAAGTCGTATAACCAGTTCTAGATTTTTTTTTGTATCTGAGAAAAATGAAAAAATAAAAATAGAAGCGTGCTTTTGGTAAATTGAAGAAAGTATTCCACAAAACAAACCTTTCATTTTACCTGAAAAAGGAAGTTTGCCCTCAGCATGGGTAGTCAGTTCTGAATTATGGCAGTGGGGCAGGGACTTTTAATATTAAAACCATTCAAAAACTGAGGGTTGTCCTCCAAGCAATGAGGAGATGAAAGCTGGAATTGGAGAGAAGGTAAAAGAAAAAAAATTGACAAGAGAAAGCTGTGACGAAAATGAAATGGAAGTAGGCAGGACTTCACTCACTCACCCACCACCCCCTCCACACACACACACACACACACACACACACACACACACACACACTGGACATATACTGGGTGCCCTTCTAAGAGAGGTCATGTACATTTTCTCTGATGTTTTGGTGGGTATTTGGAATTTCATATTTGTAACGTCTATCTGGAGTCAGTCCAAACAAATACTGCACATCACATCTTTCATGCTACTTCTAGTGTTGACAGAAAGAGTCAGTTTGTTTCCCCTTACAAAGAAAACGGTTTTTCAAGTGGAAATTTACATGCCCATTCGATAGTGTGGTCCCAAATAAGTCTGGTGTGATATTTGTTTCATCAATATGTATTGACAGGAACAGTAAAACATGAAGAATAACCAGTACAACAGCAACTGCACAGTGCTCTTGCTTGGTGGCAGCAGTTAGCATGGGCCAGGGTGATGGCTACACTGCTGCAGTATGGCTTATACTTCGTGGTCTACTGCCCCTATTAACACATATTGGTAAAACAAGTAATGTGTTAGACTAATTTGGGAGCACCCTATTTAATGGGCACGTAAAATTCCACTTTGAAAATCATTTTGTTTGTAATGGGAAACACACTGACGCTTTCCGTCCACAATGGGCATTGCATGAAAGACATGATGAGCAGTATTTGTCTGGAGTGACTCCAGCTACATATTGCAAAAAAGAAATTGCAAATATCTGTCAAAACACCAGGGACAATGTGCCTGATGACTTAAGTGGAGCATCATGTACATATATTCTGATGAAGAATCATCTGATAGAAATCTGATTTTGAAAAGCAATTAAAGCCAACAAAGTATAGTAGCAGATTTGTGTTAACAAGCACTTAATAACTGGAAGAATTATCAATACATCTGATGCATGTAGCATAAAATCCAAATGGTAAAGGTAATATCTAATATAGGAAAACACACAGTGAAACAATGCAACTACAGTGAAAGAGCCATGAACAAATCCATAAACATCTGGATTGATATCACTGAAATAACTTATAAATCATCTACAGTAGGACAGCTATCTATAAAAAATACTACTGACGAATTTTCTAAACAGACTCATCAGCTTACATGAAGTATGAAAGAGAAAGGTTAAGAGAAAAAAATGCTCTCAGATTTCCAACCATGTCACATGATTAAAATTACACGGGCTTTGGCCAAGTGCTCCTGGCATTCGATGTTCCTACTTCAACCACGTGATCACTGTAAGCAGGCACATCGAACACTGAGTCAACGTATGCCCATATTATGGTGATGCTGCGAGCACCAGTGATGTCGCAACTGGCAACTGGTGTATATAAGGAGTGTACCAGCAGCACACTGGCAGTCATACCACTTGGCAATGGCCACGGAGTGCTTGGCCAAAAGCTCATGTAATTTTAATCACTTGATGCAGTTGGACACCTGAGAACTTTTTATTCAATGTTACCTTTGTGAGACCCCGCATTCTTACAGAAAGGTTAAGTGTCAAGTAAGGACTAAATATCTTTGCAGAGAGAAACTGTAGACATGATTCAAAGTTTAATCAGCAAATGACTTACTGAATACAACAAAGATCAAGGATCTTTATCTTTCATAACCTTAGACTTTCATAGAAAGCAACAGTGTACCCAAACAATCTACTTTGTGCAAGCACTATAACCTGTGATGAGTATCTCCTTCCTTCCTTCCTTCCTTCCTCTCTCTCTCTCTCTCTCTCTGTCTCTCTCGCCCCCCCCCCCCCCCCTTCACACACACACACACACACACACACACACACACACACACACACACACACACACACACACACACTCCCCTCCCTCTCCTCAATTGGTAGATATGATGAGAGATGAAAGAGAGAGGTTTGTAGTTGAGAATGATGCAGCTGACAACGCTGGCTATAATGTTCCATAAACAATGTTGATGAAAATGTGTACCAAAGCTATGGCTTTTAAGAAAATATATTGTAAAATAATGGGGTATTGCAGTAACTGACGTCTAATCCACTCCAATGTTTAAACAGGATTTCCTAGAGAAATCTGACAAAACACATCCAAGTTACATATGCTACAGGGGGACTCATTAAAACACATTATTTTAATTGATGAATTTTTTAACACACTTTTGTGTAAAAAGCGCATAACTTTCAAAGTTAAATTCTTTTTAACTGAAATTTTGTAATAAAATTTACTGCTAATTTCACAGGATTTATTCATAATATGTTATTAAGAACTACAAAATAGTTGTAAGGACCTGGATATTTCGCTTTTATGAATGAGGTCCCACCATTCAGTAGACTACGCATATCTAACAGGCCACTGGCAATCTTCAAAGTCTGAAACTACATTCTCTTTGCAATTATTTAAAAAAAGTAAAAGTTGATACAAAAGTTATGATTTTAGAACTAGTCAATTTCACTGTGATTTGGCTCTTTGAGCCAGATGAAAGAGAAAATCAACCGTGGTCTGTCCTACATGGAACTCTTTTTGCATTCACCTTGTGTTTTATTGAAACCAAAGAAAACCTAAATGCGAATAGCTGGGCAAACATTAGCACTCTATGAACGTTGGAGTGCACTGTCTTCAGCACTGTGCCTCCCAGATTCAATTTATTGCCACCACAGTTTTAATCTCTCACAGACTCATTTCAAGCACCAATCCTAAACTGATTGGGTAGATACCAATGAGTTAAAGACATATGTTTCAGTTTTGGCTTGACATCCTGTTTTAATGTCCATGGTTTTGATGTTCAAGTTCTTGTTTTTGGTTTCAAGACAATTATGTTCAAGATGCATTTCATCAATTTTGAGGCATTTCTTCTTCATACATGCCCATAAAACTGAACTCTGAAATTACACAGTATGCGCATAATTAATTTCCATTATAGAATATAGTTCTCATTTTTATTTTTTAAAATGTAGATCCCAATATACTATTTAACATCTTTCACTTTTTTCGGTCTAATTTTGTGAGTAAAGACCTATTGTGAAGGATAAGATGCATATAGACTCGCTGGCTTTTTCCAAGTTGCAATGATGGATTTTGGTATTTATGCAAAAGTACTTTTTGGGTCATTAGAGAAACACTCTCTGCATCTGTTCTCCATCAATTCATTGTCCATACAAGCTATCTTTCAGTTTACCAAACACATTGAAGCATGGAAACTATTATTTATATGAGCTGGCCTAATGTGGGATAATCATGCCAATGTTGGATTCCATACGCCACAGAACAACATAAGCTTTAATTAATAGCGCACTTCTGAGTGTTTGCCATGTTGTTGTTTCCAGTTTATGTATAATATTGTGTCGACTAACCCAGCCACTTCAGGAATGCGAGTTTTGCTGTAATGTGCACTAGTTGCCTGGAATCCAACACGACTGTAAACTACTGTTGGTCTCATGCTGCCATTTATAGCCAAGTTCAATTCCTGATTCTCTATGACCCTCTTTGTTTCTCAGAGCTTGCACTCATATTCTGTGAAACAGCTTCTCTCAGCATTTTTCAGCTCTGGTGGATGCAGTGGCCAATGATATTTTTATAAATTGAGTGACAGATCCCAATCATTATTTAAATTAAAACTGCCAGCTCTGTTTATTAGATTATCTGACATCTTTATTTTGACCAAATTGTTAGTTATACTGCCACAAAAATTTGGCATATGCACCATGATACTGGTCCCATCATGTTCCATTTCATGCAAATATTCATGGCAGTGCTTTGAGACACCCAATCTGCTTGGTTGCTTTTGTCAGGTATGTCACTGATGTTTCTTGCATTTCATCTCAACTATTTTGCTAGTCTGCCCCGTGTAAGACATGAAACTTTTGCATGGAATTCAATAAACACCTAGATTTCGGAGACCTAGGTTATCTTAGCTGAATGGAGCAAAATACACTGTATGCCATGTTTCCAAACAAGTCTATAGATTTTTCTAGATATTGAGCCAACATAAGGCAGACAATCAATTTTTAGTTTCTCTTCCTCGGTCTCAGTCTCAAACTATTTCTCAGGTATTCTTGATTTTGACTGCATTGCCCATTCAATTTGATGAGCTGAGTACCCATTCCTTCAGAACACTACTTATGGGTGTTGCAATTCTTTGGCACAGACCAGAGTCTTTAGCACTGAGTTTCTTTGTGATGGATGGTGATGGCTTGAGGGTGGAGACAGAGGTCAGTGTTTGTAGGTTTTTAGCAAACCACACCATGATCCAGGGATTCATTTGTTGTTCTCAACTGACACATTGAGGAAGGTAGTTGGTGTTGTGACAGTGCCACGAGATTTAAAAGTGCCACTACGTCAGTACGCGAACACGGCGATAGAGGCGCTCCGCAGCTCGGCTGAGCGCCACCTACCTATGAACTGCGCCGGCCGCATGTCACGGCACAGGAGTGGAGTGACAGATACGGATTTGGTAGTATGAAACTCACTATTGTTTCTATGTTTGTATATCCCCGCAAATTATTAGTGAATTAAAGGTTATAACACTTTTTGGCGACGAGGTCGGATATTTTTTTTCCTGCGTTGGGGAATTGTGCGTTCGTGTCTGGGCAGACATGGAACAGCTTCTGCAAGCGCTCATTGAACAACAAACGCATCTGACGTCTGCTATTCAGGCGTTGTCGACGTCGCTTACTCATTGTCTGTCTTCCGCTTCTCCGCCTCCATTCCCTCCTTACGACGAGGCCGCTGAAGACTGGGAGGATTATGAGAAGCATTTGCGGCAACACTTCTTGGCTTTCGGCGTTGTCGACGCTCCTATGTGTAAGTCGTTATTTCTATCTTGGATTTCCCCACGGATCTATCAGCTGCTATCTCAGTTAGCCCCTCTGCGGGAACCTGTCTCTCTGTCTTTCCAAGAAATGTGTGACTTATTGTCTAACTATTACCGAAAAAACACACACGTCGTTGCCGCCCACGTGGCGTTCTACCGATGTCGTAAACAGCCCCATAAATCTTACCGGGCTTGGGTGGCGGAACTACACAGTCTGAGTAGGAAATGTCAGTTTGTCACGGACACTCATCATGAGTCTTATGCTGATTCGATGGTTAGGGATGCTATTCTACGGCTTGCTCCTGATAAAGAAGTTCGACAACGTGCCTTACAACTGCCAAACCCGTCGTCGTCGGAAGTTCTGAGCATCGCTCAATCTTTTGAAGTGTCTCACGCTGCTGGTGCACAAATAGACGCGTGGTGTGATGTAGGCGCTATACAGACCACTTTCGACACGGACAATTGGCCTGTTTCCCAAGGGACCGACGATGTGGCGGCGGTTCACTCACGTCAACAACGTCGCGTTCGGCCGCCACGCTCACAGCGAAAACAGCAGCCACAGAAGCAGGTTCGTTCCGCACTTCCTTCTTGTCCACGTTGTTTCATACAGCATGACAGGGCCGCGTGTCCAAAACGTTGGGCCACGTGTAATTCATGTAGGAAAAAAGGCCACATTGCTTCTGTGTGTCAGTCCCCTAAAGTTCCTGTCGACGAGGACGAGGCATCGGACATGGATGTTAACTGTGTGCTTTCCCAAACAAATAAGTTGTTTGTTACTGTTCGTGTTCTGGATAAAGACATTCGCATGCAAGTGGACACTGGCTCTGCAGTAACTCTCATTAATTCTCGCACGTATTTGGAGTTGGGCTCCCCTCCCTTGTCTCCAGTTACGCGAAATCTGAGGACTTATAATAAACAGAAAATTCCTATCGTTGGCCAGTTTGATGCTTCCACTGCCTACAAGTCTGTTGTTCGGCCCCTCATGTTTTATGTGGTGGATCATGCGGGCACTGAAAATCTGTTCGGTTATGATGCTTTCCAGTTGTTTGGGTTCTCCATTGATGATGATGTGCACCTCATATCTGAGGATATTCCGCATCAACAGCTGGATGGATTGTGTTCTGAATTCTCGTCCGTGTTCTCTGCTGGTCTGGGTCGTGCCAAGGATTTTGAAGCCCACATTACTCTTAAACCTACAGCTCGCCCTAAGTTTTTCTGGGCATGCCCTACTCCGATGGCGTTGCGTGCACCTGTCAAGGCTGAGATAGACAGGTTAACAGCTTCAGGGATTCTCCTTCCTGTTACCTCCAGCGAATGGGCATTGCCAATCGTGGTGGTTTCTAAACCAAACGGGAGTCTGCGATTGTGTGGCGATTTTAAAGCCACTGTCAACGCTCAGAGCCTCATAGACATTTATCCTCTTCCCCGTCCTGAGGAGTTATTTACCAAGCTCGCTGGGGGCCAGTTCTTTTCCAAACTTGACTTATCGGAGGCGTACCATCAGTTGCCATTGGATGCGTCTTCCAAGGAATTTCTCGTCATCAACACTCCTTGTGGGTTGTATCAGTACCAGCGGTTACCATTTGGTGTTGCTAGCGCGCCGGCCATTTTTCAGCGGTTTTTGGAACAGCTCACCGCTTACGTTCCTGGCTGCATCAACTACCTGGATGACATTGTTGTCATGGGGGCCTCCACTGAGGAGCACCTTCGCAATTTGCGTTCATTATTTCGGGTTCTGCATTCGGCTGGGTTGAAGTGCAATCTGGACAAGTCACAGTTCTTCCAACCCTCCATTGTGTATCTTGGTTTCCACTTGTCCCGTGAGGGTATACGTCCTCTACGTCAGCACGTTGCGACCATTATCGCTCTACCCCGGCCGTCTATGGTCAAAGAACTTCAAGCGTTTCTAGGCAAGATTGCTTATTATCACAAATTCATTCCATCCGCGGCGGCGGTGGCTCATCCTCTGCATCAGCTGTTACGCAAAAAAGTTCCTTTCTGTTGGTCCGACGAGTGTGAGCAGGCTTTTATTCGCCTGAAGGCTCATTTGCAGTCGGCGCCTTGTCTTGCCACATTCCGTCCGGGTCAGCACTTGGTTCTGGCGACTGACGCGTCACAGTATGGCCTAGGGGCTGTTCTCGCCCATCGGTACGAGGATGGGTCGGAACGACCCATCGCCTATGCTTCCAAGACCCTCAACGATGCCCAACGGCGTTACTCTCAAATCAAAAAGGAGGCGCTCGCTATCATTTATGCTCTAAAAAAGTTCAGCGTTTTTTTGTATGGTTCTAAGTTTCACCTCATCACCGACCACAAGCCACTGGTCTCTCTGTTCAGCCCCTCAGCGTCACTTCCGGATAAGGCAGCTCACCTCCTGCAACGTTGGGCCTTATACTTGTCTCATTTTCACTATGAGATTCACTATCGCCCCACGGCCCAGCACGCCAACGCTGACGCGTTGTCGCATTTGCCGATGGGCCCCGACCCGGTTTTCGATCAAGATGAACTACTCTGTTTCGACATTGATGAGGAAGAACGTCGTGCGGTCGAGGGTTTTCCGCTTACAGGTTTGCAGGACGCGTTGGCTACTGCGCGGGACGCGGTCCTGCGTCAGGTGATCGGTTTTGTTCAACGGGGTTGGCCGGACAGGACCAAGGGCCGGGCATCGGATCCCCTTCGCAACTACCATGCCTTGCGCCTTCGTCTGTCTGTTCGTGAGGGTGTTGTTCTTCTGGCCACGGATGGCGCATCTCCGTGGGTCGTGGTGCCAGCTTCTCTTCGCAAAGATGTTCTCAAACTATTGCATGAAGGCCATTGGGGGATTTCTCGGACTAAGTCCCTGGCCCGCAGGCATGTTTATTGGCCCGGTATCGATTCGGACATCACCCACATGGTCGCTGCGTGTGGTCAGTGTGCTCAACAACTGGCTGCACCCCGTACAATGCCCTCTCCGTGGCCTGATCCGGCGCAGCCATGGGAACGGGTGCACGCTGACTTTGCTGGCCCCTTCCTCCGCACTTATTGGCTACTGTTGACTGACGCCTTCTCGAAGTTCCTGTTTGTTGTTCGATGTCCGTCGCCCACCACTGCGGCGACGACGTTGGCTTTGTCCAAAATCTTTGCGCTAGAAGGTCTTCCATCCACAATTGTCACGGACAACGGCCCTCAGTTCTCTTCGCAGGCCTTCCGTGATTTTTGTACTGGACAAGGGATTCATCATGTTACAGCACTGCCTTTCCATCCCCAATCGAATGGGGAGGTCGAGCGCCTTGTCCGCACTTTCAAAAGCCAGATGAAAAAATTCCTTACTGATTTTTCTACCGATGACGCTCTGTTGCACTTTCTGAGTTCTTATCGCTTCACGCCTCTGGGTGATCGCAGCCCTGCTGAAATCTTGCATGGCTGCCAACCGCGCACTATACTGCACCTGCTTCACCCTGTCAGGCCTAGTACTGTGTCCCCTAGTGCGGGAAAATACTCGGTGGGCGCCGACGTGTGGGCACGAGATTATGGATCTCGCCCTAAATGGATTCCAGGGGTGGTCAAGGCTCTTCGCGGCCGCCGGCTTTGTGAAATACGTACGGACGACGGCATGGTTGTTCGCCATTACGACCAGATGCGCCCACGAGTGGTGGCCACGCCCGTGCCACCGCCCCTTCTTTCACCTCCACCAGCCCGAGAAGCCAGTCCTGTCGCTGCTGCCGACCTCCCGTGCGTGTTGCTGCAGCCAACGTCGCTGCCGCTTCCGAGTACGCCGGAACCAGCCCCAGTCGCGACGCCGCCTTCTCTGGGACCCATCTCGCTGGAGCACACCCCCAGGTCCACGACACCTATGGATGCTGCTCCGGAGTTTTCACCCATCATCTCGTCCAGGAGGCACGTTCCACGCACAAGCTTCCGTCCTGGACATTTTCGACCATATTCTCGTGTTTCTCCGCGGGATCTTCTCGGGGTCTCCCAAGAGGCCATGGATGTTTCCGCACTGTCCATGTCTCCAAGGAAGTGAGTGTCTTTTTTTTTCAAGGGGGGAAAAGTGTTGTGACAGTGCCACGAGATTTAAAAGTGCCGCTACGTCAGTACGCGAACATGGCGATAGAGGCGCTCCGCAGCTCGGCTGAGCGCCGCCTACCTATGAACAGCGCCGGCCACATGTCACGGCACGGGAGTGGAGTGACAGATACGGAGTTGGTAGTATGAAACTCACTATTGTTTCTATGTTTGTATATCCCCGCAAATTATTAGTGAATTAAAGGTTATAACAGTTGGTCCTTTTTTTCAGGTTCCATTGCGAATTTTATATTATGATGGATGCAGTTTAAGTGTTCTAGGAACTCTTGAAGCTTTCCTGCTCCATGTGGCCACACTACAAATGTGTCATCCACATACTGATAGAAACGCAATGGTTTCAATTAAGCACATTCTAGTGCCTTTGCTTCAAAGTGTTCCACGTATAGGTTCTCCACAACACGGGATAACAGACTACCCATTGTCACACCATCAGTTTGTTCATAATATTTTTCACTGAATAGGAAATAAGAAGATTTTAGAATGTGCCTAAAAAGTTTTATGAAACAGTTGGTGACCTTTTCTATGGTTAGTTCCCAGGAATCAGAAAGTGGAACTCTCGTAAAGAGGGAGACTCATTGAAACTGAGCATAATATCCATATCATGGAGCTACATTTGACTGACGCAGTGCACAAAGTCAGTGGAGTTGTGGAAGTGGTGCTCTCACTTCCCCACAGATTCACTAAGAATGCATTTCAGGTATTTTGCGAGCTGGTATGTAGATGTGCCAATATTACTATCTATGGATCTTAGACGAATTGTTTCCTTGTATACATCAAGAAGGCTATATAATTGTGGTTGCACTGCTGCTCGTGTTTTAAGATCTTTAATAATGTTATGTGGCAAGCCTGACTCATTGAGCACACTCATCATCTTCCTCTCTGTTTTATTCGTAGGATAAAAATCTGCCTGTTTGTATGCAATGTCATTCAAAACATTGAAAAACATCTTACTGTAGTCCACACCTGACATCACGTCCACAGTGTCCCCTTTGCTGGCGGGTAGAACTCCTTCACAGATTTTTCAATGTTACTCGTTCTCTGTTGGGAGATGTTTGACCTTAACATTGGTGATTTGCTTAAGTACTCTACATATTTTGTGGCAAACCTCTTCCCTGCTTCTGATGGAAGAGAATCTACAAAATGCTCCACAGATTTGATGTAATCTGCTATTGGTAGCATTTTTCCAGTTGATGCAAAATTTAGCCCTTTACAAAGGATCTTTACTGTATCTTCATCCATACAATTGTCAGTGAGATTAATTACATTATGGTTTCCTCCATCTTGTCTTGGCATATTGTGCAAGTGATCAATATATTAAAATCTTGTTGGCCATCTCTTCCATCAGAGTTGGAAAATGTTGAGAGAATCTGCATTTCATGGAATATCAATATGAGCTCTGTAAACAAAAGATCATCAATGGGCATAGTGGGCATCAGGAATTGAACTCTGATAGAAATAGCGACATGAGACCAACAACAGTTCACAGTCTGGTTGGAGTCCAGACAGCGAGTACACATAACAGCAAAACTTGCAGCACTTGAAGAAGACGGCTGGGTCGACTGTCAAAACATTGTGCACAAAACTGAAACAACAACTCGGCAAAACACCTGGAAGCACATATTAATCAGTCACGCTGAGAAACCTGAGAGATATTAAGTTTAAACTCTTTCGCTGCTAAAGACGTGCTCTCTGCATTCCATGCTGAGGGGCTTTTGTTATAGCTGCACTGGTCACCAAATACTGGTGCCTGTGTTGAAAGGAGGCTTCCTGGCCAATATGAAATACTTAACATCTGATATTTTGAAAACTATTAAGGGGAAAAATGGGATTTTTGCATATCTTACAGTCTGGTATCTTCACTCAATAAATAACTTAATTACTTTCCAATACCCATCATACTTACAGTGCTGCATCAAAATAAGTAAAAACATTGCACAAAATTTTAAGGATTTTGCAGAGGCAAAACCAAACTGCTTATACATGGCTGATTTTAGCTCTACACTGCAGCAGTAGATAAGATATTTAAATGTCATTTAAAATCGAGAGCAGACTGATACCTCATTTGATTCTCAAGTTATTGGATTTTATTTCTGAAGGACAGTTGTGTGTAATGTGCTCATTCACATCCTTATGAATCACAAATTGTGTGGTCATAAGAATCACCATATCTCAAACGATTCGTGATATTGGAATGAGGTTTTCTTGAAAATGGTAGCACACAATGAGGCACATATGTTGTACGATAAAGACTCGAAACGTTTTTATTCACCGAGATCTGTAAGTAACTTGTCTGTAGCAGTGAGTAATCAGCAGTTCAGGATGCAGACAGACATCCATAGCACTGAAGGAAAACCCAAGCTGTACACATATACATGTCCACAGCATCTGGGGAACGGCATAGTAGGATGTGTATACATGCCCCCAGCAATGAAAGGATTAATTTTAATTTGAAATCAACAGATGTGTGTTTCACTATGCTTAGATGAAAGATGGCACTTTCCTGAGATAAGAAATGTAATGATTTGGGTGACAAATGAAACAAGTAGTCTGTACGTGAATTTACAACAATGCACCACACACCTTAAAACAGAGGGACACGTGCAAAACCATTTCGTTTTCATCCTTGCACATAAAAGCATTTACAATTGCATCAGGGGATGATGTGTCACAGGCTTTGCACGAGGGGAAGATGTGAAGTCAAAATGTGAACAGAAGATGTCTACATGGAAGCTTTGTGCACAACATTCTAGATCATTGGCATAGGTGGATATCTTATGTGGACATTTGATTTACAGAAATATGTAAGGGGGCAATGCATGTGCAAAGACACCCCTCTGATGAGGGGAAAGACTCATCCATTGGAGTTGAGTGACAATGAAATAAACAAAAAGGGTGGCAAAGCAATAGTTTTTGTGGCAAAACAGATTAAGAATAAATTCTGCGATAACTTCATGTTGAAGTTTATGTCTATTAGATATGTTTTCGTTACATTTGAGTTTAGACACAATATGTGTAATGATGAAACAGGTCAAGGGTTGGCCTGAAGTAACAAACATGAATAACAGTAACATACACTGAAGAGTCAAAGAAACTGGTACATCCGCCTAATGTCATGTAGGACCCCCGCAAGCATACAGAAGTGCTGCAATAAGATGTGCATGGACTTGACTAATGTCTGAAGTACTGCTGGAGCGAACTGACACCATGAAGCCTGCAGGGCTGTCCATAAATCCGTAAGAGTATGAGGGGTTGGAAAGCTCTTCTGAACAGCATGTTGCAAGGCATCCCAGATATGTTAAATAATGTTCATGTATGGGGAGTTTGGTGGCCAGCTGAAGCGTTTAAACTCAGAAGAGTGTTCCTGGAGCCACTCTGTAGCAATTCTGGACATGTGAGGTGTCACATTGTCCTGCCGGAATTGCCCAAGTCCATTGGAATGCACAATGGACATGAATGGATGCATGTGATCAAACAGGATGCTTAAGTACGTCTTACCTTTCAGAGGCCCATATCACTCCCACTGCACACACCCCACACCATTAAACAGCCTCCACCAGGTTGAACAATCCCCTGCTGACATGCAGGGTCCATGGATTCACGAGGTTGTCTCCACACTCGTAGACGTCAATCCGCTTGATACAATTTGATATGAGACGCATCCAACCAGGCAACATGTTTCCAGTCATCGGCAGTCCAGTGTCGGTATTGACCGGCCCAGGCGAGGCGTAAGGCTTTGTGTCATGCAGTCATTGAGGGTACACGAGTGCACTTTGGCTATGAAAGCCCATATCGATGATGTTTCGTAGAATGGTTCACATATTGACACTTGTTGATGGCCCAGCATTGAAATCTGCAGCAATTTGTGGAAGAGTTGCACTTCTTCACGTTGAACAATTTTCTTCAGTCATCATTGGTCCGCAGGATCTTTTTCCAGCTGCAGCGGTCAGAGATTTGATGTTTTACTGGATTCCTGATATTCGTGGTACACTCGTGAAACAGTTGTCTGGAAAAATCCCCACTTCAACGCTACCTCGGAGACGGTGTGTCCCATCGCTCATGCTCTAACTATACCACCATGTTCAAACTCACTTAAATCTTGATAACCTGCTATTGTAGCAGTAGTAACCAATCTAACAACTGCGCAAGACACTTGCCTTATATAGGTGTTGCCGACTGCAACACCGTTTTCTGCCTGTTTACATATCTCTGTATTTGAATATGCATGGCTATACCAGTTCATTTGGTGCTTCAGTGTATAAACACTTATGGGAAATAGCAAAATGCAGCGAGTAATGAAGATAATGGAGAAGGGGTGCTACATTAGTAGTGTGAGGATAAGGCGAGAATTTGAGTCTGATGGGAGGTGTGCTATGGTCGTCTGTGCAGTTGCACTGACCACTGTGTCTGGATCGCTTAGAGGTCAGAGCATCTGCCTTGTAAGCAGGAGGCCTGGGTTTGAATCCCAGTTCGGCACAAATTTTCAACTTTACCCACTCTTTCATTCATGCATGCTCGTAGCCAATGTTTGTAATTGGTTTGTGTCTTTTATCAAAATTGTTGCCCATATGAAGCAAGAGTAATGAGGCCATCAGGTCTTAATAATAAATTGCCTATATACTATATTTGGTTTTGTAGTTGCTTGTAGGCTTAACGCCGGCCGCAGTGGCTGTGCGGTTCTAGGCTCTGCAGTCCGGAACCGCGGGACCGCTACAGTTGCATTTTCGAATCCTGCCTCGGGCAGGGATGTGTGTGATGTCCTTAGGTTAGTCAGGTTTAAGTAGTTCTAAGTTCTAGGGGACTGATGACCTAAGATGTTAAGTCCCATAGTGCTCAGAGCCATTTGAACCATTTGTAGGCTTAACAAACATCTTCCTTCACCTATTTTTCTCAAGGTTTCTTGACATACTGCAGTTGTGTCAAGCCGAGTGTACACTATCAGGAGTGTTCCTGCATAAAGCGAGAAAATAGGTTTACAGGACAGTAGACACAAGACTGTCAGATAATGACTGTACTGTAAGGTGGGTGAGTGTATTATCTGAGTTTTGCCTGGAATCCAATCTCTGACAGCAGTAGGAAAGATAGGTGAGAATAATTTTAGTGTGGTTTTGCTCCTGGTACAGTAAAAAATGATGCATTGTCTGATAAATGATTGGGAACAGGCCACTTACTGACAACAATTTCGAATGGCTAGATGCCACACTCTAATTACAAAATGTTTCTGTGTTGACGATTAACTTTTACAAGCTGAGATACACCTACAGGTATTTCATAGCTGATGCCATGTTGTAGGAACAACATTCTATTTTGTTATAATAAACAAACACTGTCTGGATCACAAATTATTTTATTACTTATTACCAGTTTCAATTGGCTCTGCAGATCATCTTCAGGTCTGGTGTCACAAAATGCAGTTTGACAGTTGACAAACTGGTGGTCAGTAATATAATAAGTTGTGATCCAGATGATGGTTATTAAATATCTTATAGTTATAGTTAATGTAACTGGTGTGGTAAACAGTATGCATTTCATGAACAGAAACTAATATTGAGATTTCCTTTGTGAGCCTCGCTGCCAGAAGGTTTGCAACATTCAGAAGTATGCAAAGTGCCCTCCAGATCCAGCAAAATTAAATAAATATATTTTATTGGTGATAGGTAAATTGGTCAAGTACCAGAACATAATGGCTTTTTCTGTCACAAGATGACGATGTTTCATATGACTGAAATGGAGAAAAAATTGAGTGTCAAGGTAATGATGGTAGGACTGAATTACCCAAACCTAAA
Organism: Schistocerca serialis cubense; assembly: GCF_023864345.2. NCBI lineage: Eukaryota > Metazoa > Arthropoda > Insecta > Orthoptera > Acrididae > Schistocerca > Schistocerca serialis. Next base: position 273,456,822 of record NC_064640.1, on the reverse strand, counting down.
ATGGCTTCCACTAGTATAATGACTGATGAAGCAGTTTATTGAAAAGGGTTGAATATGTAGACCACACAAAATTTGAGGTTGTAAAATGCCTTATAACGTTGCTGAGACTCAAGTCATGCCCCAAGATATAAGGGAAGATATTTCTTCGGAGGTAAAATTCACTGAGGCAAAATGATTTCACATCGTATCAACTACTAGTATTGGTAATTTGAAAACGGAATTATCAAGAGATAATCCTCATATTGCAGGAGAAATTTCCCATATGTCTGGAAATAGCTTTGAATTGAAAGAGTACAATGCAAAGCAGTTTGATGAGCAAAAAGAACAGCTGAAAGATGTTGTGTAAGAAGAGGTGGAAAAGGCTTATGTCAGATTACTCTATGAAGTTAAAACTGTTCATGAATATTGTAATACCAAGGAAAAAAATCTTTGAAAAGGTTGAGAAAAATTGGAAGTGCAAAGTAATGCTTATCAGACCTTCATCTTTCACACAGAAAAATCAGCAAACAGAAAACAAAGATGCCACAGCCTCACAAATAAAAGCATTGTACAAGCAGAGATGTCATTTTGAATGCTTTGCAGGGGAATCCAATCGTACACTTGACACTGTGCAAGCACACAAGACATTTCAGCAAGAGCAACTAATCTTTATTAATTATGTATTAACACTATAGCCTTTTATCATCATATTACTAACAACATGATGTCGCATACGTATGCAAGTGTCTAGAAGCCCATGCCATGAAAACATCCATATAGAGCTGTCACTATGGCACCTTGACAACAGCAGCTGCTCTCGTCACCACATTTGGTCTCAATAATGATGCTGGAGAATACTAAGTAACTCTCCTACAGTGTTTCTTTGTGAATTGTCATCACAAATGTCTTTGATGATATCGACCTTGAACGTAGCTGGAACCCCCAGGCATACTTCTTTGGTTTCTCGACTACCACTTCGGCCATTATGTTACCATGACAACAGCATCCTTTTTTAGTACACATTTCTATGATATCATGGCGGCCAATTTAACATTCACATCATCTAGGCAATGGTGTTGTTTTAAATTCTTACCAGAGGGCACTGCCTAGAAAATACACAACGGTATGTACATATTTAATGGTTGTATCTTTTAATGTAATTTTACCTCTCATTATCTGTATATGTAATATCTATGTGCACAGAATTATCACTCTCTTGTCTATTCATTTATCGACAAAACATAAGTAAGAACTGTGTGTGTGTCTTTCACACCAATGTCGATAGATTACACAGCTTCTTCAGTTGTTTTGTAAGTTTGTTTATTTTATTTTAACATAAATGACTACTTCCTTTATGCTTGATAATGTTTCACGAATTGCACACTACTTAACCCATAGCTCCACAGCCATCAGTCAGTGTACAATCATGTTATCATGAAAAAACCAAGGAACCACCAGCACCAGTCATATGGGTAAACACTATAACCCTTCTCTGTTTTTTTGAATGCCATATACAATAGTATTGTTTATAGTTTTTACGACAGCTTTTCTGTACCTTAAGGCCATATGTAATAGTACTGTTTGTAACTTTGCTATTCCTACCCTTGCAGGGCCAAAAATTCTGAAGATGACTTTTCCATAAGCCAAAATCAGTAAATAAACAAATATCATTGCAATCTTGACTGTTTATTTTAAATTAAATATAGCAGCAGATTGCTGCTCTCCATAAACTATGTTGTCTAAATTTACATTAACACTAGTCTAGATCTGTGTCAAGTCTCAAGAAAAATTTCTCAGCATTCACATGTTGCCACGTCTGATGCAGAATTTATGAGAAGTCATACATTTAGTTGTTTTGATTCTCAAGGATCTGTGCAACCAAAAGTGTTTCTTCAGCTGGTGCTTGAAAATGTCTTGCCTGAAGTGTGGATTGCACAACAAACATCTTTCATGTGGAGATGCCACCCAAGCAGTTGAGAGAACAAGATACATTGAGGTGTGCTGATTACTGCTCACAATGGAACCAATGACATCTGTCACCTGGGTTTTCACTTAGCACTTTCCAGAGACTGGCAGAAATGATGAAAGTAACTATCTTCAATCATGAGGTCTTTGCACAGCTTTTAATTTGCAGCATTGTTCTGAGGACTGATCAGGGTCCTCTGGTCTCGAACCCAGTGTAGGGTCTAAGCCAGAGGCTTCACCAGTTTTTTGATAAGATTGGTTGTACGTTCCTCCATCTATGCTACACAGTGAAGATTGGTAGAATCAATGTGCACTATACATTGAAAATGGACACTCAAGTGTCACAGTACATGTCGAAAGCATATATTTAATTTTTTAAATTTTTTTATTTATTTAATCAGGCGAAACTCAATACTCACAGTAGAAAACCACACTAGATAAGCCAATTACTTCAACAGAATGGCTAGAAAACCTGGACAGTGAGAATTTGAAAAGACTATCTGTTAACAGCCAAACCATTTGCAGTAAAGTCCTGGAGCTCATGTCTCTCATAGAACGCAGTCATCCCACATCATACCTAGAACTAAGAGTGAGTTGAAACTCAAAGTACAGAGCACGGAAATTTTCAACAACACATGGAACATATATCAGAAACATAGATTATACTCTTCAGAGGAGGAGTGCTCGTATTGCCGAGTAGAAGAATTAGGTCTAGTGATGTTTAAAAACTGACTGATTGTGAACTAATATGGATAAGAGTGACTGGGATCAATGAACTTGGATTAATAACCTGTTTCTACCATCTGCCACATAGTGAAATTCACTGCTCACTGTCAACTGGGAAAACTATGCATACGTTTCTGGTGGTTTGGACAAAGTCTTGCGAAGTAATACTGAAAAGTTAGTCTGGAAACTGTCTTGAATAACTAGACTGATGGCAACATGTGAAAGCAATATTCTAGATCTCCTAGTAACAATCAGACCCGATATTTTTAACAGTGTCACCAGTGGGAGAGGAATAAATGGCCACATTATTATTACAGGAATTATGGCCACTAAAGGCAAAAAGTTCGTTAAGAAAGCTTGGAGAGTATTTGTATTTGGTCGAATTGATAGAGAACGCAATGGTGCCAGGTGTAGAAAGTTGTGAAAACAGAGACTATTACATCCCTGCTACAAAAGAGATTGCTGGGGTAACGGTAGAGAAAAGTTAATGGTATGTATTGTATCTGTAAGAAGAACCATGTGTGAAGCCTATAATAATTTTTACAATCGGATCTTCACAAAAGATTTGAGAAAATTCTGAGCATATGTAAGAGTCAATAAATGGATCTGAACATTCCATTAAATCTATGGCTCTGAAACTGAAGTCAGCAGACAAAAAGCAGAAATTTTAAATTTCGGCATTTAAAAATGTGTTTACACGAGGGGATACTACCATACTGATGTTTGACTGCAACACAAAATCACAAATGAACAATAATGATATTAACCACCCCAGAACTGATGAATAACTAAGACTGCTTAAAGTAAACAAGGAACCAGGCCGTGCTGAAACCTCAGATTTTACATTGAATAAGTCAGGGAATTATCTCCTTTCTGAACTATTATTTATTGAGAATGTTTAAATACGTTTTGGAAAAGTTATTGTTGTTGCTTGAAAATGTACATAGTTTATACATAGGTCTGAGCAGCAATGAGCATCAGTGAGGTAAGATTATTAAAGCGAATTCCATCTAGCAAAGCACTGAGCACTCTAGAAGTGCCAGTGTAGGTATAAATGTGAATGGCAAAAAACGGATGTTTTAGGAAAATGGACATAGCAGCCTGTGAGCACCAGTGTGAGTTAGCTTAAGAACTAAATCTATTGTCTAACTACTAATGAAACCCTGAAGGAGAGGAGGATTCTGTCAACAGAAGCAAGATAACTATTGTACACTAATCAAAATTTTACTGGTGTTGTAAAAGAAATATACTGAGGTGACAAATTATGGGATACCTCCTAATATTGTGTTGCAACTCGACGTGGCATGGACTCAACAAGTTGTTGGATTTCCCTCTAGAAATACTGAGCCATGCCGCCTCTATGGCCATCCATAATTACGAAAGTGTTGCCGGTGCGATATTTTGTGCACAAACTGACCTGTCAATTATGTGCCAGACCAAGACTCAAACTTGGGAACTTTGCCTTTTGCAGCTACTGTTCAACTGAATGAGCTACCCAAGCATGATTCATGATCTGTCCTAATGGCTTCATGTACACCATTATCTCATCTCGCACCTTCCAGGGGTGCTAGTTCTGCAAGTTTTGTCGAAGAACTTCTGTGAAGTTTGGAAGGTGAGAGATGAGGTATAGGTGGAAGTCAATCTGTAAGGATGAATTGTGAGTCGTGTTTGTGTAGCCCAGTCAATAGAGCACTTGGCCATGAAAGGCAAAGATCCACAGTTCGAGTCTCAGTCCAGCACACAGTTTTAATCTGCCAGGAAGTTACATAGCAGCACACACTCCACTGCAGAATGAAAAATTAATTACTTTTAGAGAAGGATATTTCTTGACAGAAAATTTGTGTAAATTGATCATGTTTTTTCTTGTTTACTTTATAAAATTTTATCTATGTTTAGAATGTCAAGCAAGTGTAGTAGAGATCACCACATGTTTATAAAACAATGTTTTTATACCATATTTGGATCTCCACTTGCTTGCAGGCAAAACAAACCACTTCCGCAGTGTTTTTCTTTTTTTTTAAATCTGTCTAGATGTACTACAACTGCATCAAACAGAGAGCAAATTATCACTGGTATTATTGTATTTAGGTAAGAAGTTACATTTACAGGAAGGTGGACTTCAGATCAGCAGATGACAGCTGTGCTTCACTGTGAGTGTCTGCTTGTTAAAGGACATCTTGACATGACCATGAGCATTTAAAATGTTTTAACAGCCAAACTAATATTTACATACAATTGTTTGTTGTCCTCTGTATCAGATGCCACTGGCAATGAGTTCTACACTTGAATACTGGTCTGGCTATTAAACAAATATTTACAAACTCCGGAGCACCAAGAATTCAAATGAGTGGCTGCGTTATCTGAGTTTGGTCCCAGCTACTGGCAAGAGCATGAATGTTAAGCCAGCAAAATGTTAGTGTGGTTTTGCTCTCATTATGGTTCAACATGACATGTGCAATCTGAAAGATACAAGTTATATGGTGGATGCTTTTATACTTTATTCTGAAACCCACAAAGCACAATATAAATTGTACATATTATGTGAGGCTGATGACCACCATTGGTTTGATTCAATACTGAATTTACCAGTGCACCAGACCATGTAAAAAAAAGGGGGAACAAAGTTGGTTGTGAGAGTTTTACCATCTTGCTTCAACTTTTATGTTCACTTTAACCTCATATTTGGTGATGCTTTAAAATACTGAGGAAAAATATTTTAGTTTATTGTTCTGAATAAATGGGATTTTCTGAATGTAATGGAGTATTTATACAAATTTATTTTTATTTATTTAAAAAATAAAGGATGTTGCTTTTATGCAAGAAAGTCCTTCCAACGCCAAAAATATTACCTTCTTTTTTGTGTAAAACAATGTGAATGTAGCTGTATATGTTTCATATAAGTCATCTGACAAACGCTGCATGCATGTCTTCACCCAGTTCACAATTAAATAAAAAACACATGCCATCTGGCAGCTCACAGTTCTCATCATGCAATCTATTATACATGTGGTGTCACTTAATAAAATACCATCCTACAAGGTGGTACTTGCTAGCTGTGCATATCTATTGCAAGCACTACTGTCAGTTAAAATGAATCGGGCCTCTTGGTGCTCACATAATGTTTAAGGAAATCAGTGTTAATTGAAAGCAACATTTGTCAGCTAAATGTCTAAGTTCATTTCACATTCATGATACTCCCCATTCTGTTACTGATGAGCAATTGTGGTGTACCTACAGACAATGAGTATATTATGTATTTTCTGCATATGTACTGCTACCACAGTTGAATAAAACTGGTAGCTCTCATTTTAAATTTTTTTCATAGTTCTGACATTAAGATGCTCATTTATTTTCTGCACTGGGTATTTCTTTACAGTTCTGTTAATTGATTCTTATATTGATAAGATGACTAAGAAAAATGCGCGCGCGCGCATTCCGCAAAAAAAAATTATAGCTGCAAGCAATTATATAGAAAAGCTAATCAAAATGAAGGCTTAAAGCAAACACTGACATATTAGGTCTACAACTTTGCTCCCGCCACTTTGCAACAGATGGCAGTAGTGGCAACTGGTGGTGCAGATGGTAGGTTGTGTCATACAATAAGCTTAAGCATTTGTAAAGCAAACACCATCAAAATATTAGTCAATTTGTGATACTGCATCAAAAAGTTATGCTCTATTGAATAAGTCAACTTATGAGCCCATTTCACATCATTTGCAAAAAGTTTTAATTTTTTGCTTTAACATGAAGAAATCTGCAGCTCAGGCTCATAAAATGCTGGTCAAGATCTGTAGTGAGGCACTCGTTAGTGAAAGAACGTGCAGAGACTGGTGATTTTGATGCCGAACAATGGCATGACAGTGGAAGAGAGGTTTTTTAAAGCTACTGAAATCAACGGAAACCATCGTAGGAACTCATTATAAAAACCACTGATGTGTTTGACTGAAAGGCAAATGACCACAATACAGCAATAGACATGGAAAGATGATTTTGCAGCATGACATTGTTTGACCCCATGTTGCAACAGCCATCAAAACATACTTGGAAATGCTGAAATGGGAAGTTCTACCAAACCTGTCGTATTCTCCAGACATTGTCCCCTCCGGCTATCACATTATTTGATCAATGCGTAAAGATGGGAGAAAATAGTGGCCAGCAATGGCAAATACGTTGAACTGTAATTTGTTTGTATTTTTTTCGCAAAAAAGTCTCGAACTTTCAGAAAGAACTGCAGAAGTACAGTTGTAGGGCTAATATTCAGTAATAATGTACTTATAAATTACTATAATTCTAATGGTATGGTTTCTGAGACTTCCAATATCATTCAGAGTGCAGGGAATTCTAATTATGTACCACTGAGAAATAAGATTCTTTTGCCTGTTACAGTAGTCTCAGTTACAGACTTTAAAGTGTTTCAATATTAAGTCATCTGCATGTGGTTAACACAATAATATTTGATTGGAATATGTATAAGACACTAATGAATGACATACACACTGTACCAATTTTTGTATGAACAAACATGGAGTGTGCTTCCCTACAGTGAAAGCTACAATACTTGAGCACAAGATATACACCACAGATTATATTATGCTAAATAAGAGTAGATAAGACTACTTCTAACAAAGTTGTCAAGCTGCTCTGGCAGTGTACAGCATTCTTATGTAATATATGACTAAAGAAGTAACAGTGAGAAATGTGTAGTTATATAGTGATTATGTCAGAATTCCAGCACCAATGTGCTTTTTGCTGGCCATGACAAAAAAAAGAACATCGTAACAGAAGTTTTATTTCCTAAACTGTATCCTGAAACCCGAACTGTCTTTGGGTAAGACTGTAATATGAGGGAAGTACACACAAAATGTCTAAATTGCACCATAAACAATAGTTACTGAAATCAGAAAATTTACTCTGTTGCTCTCGAAGTAGCTGCTTCACTCAGCAACAGTATAAATACTGACCTCAGAGCTAACTACTTAAATATGTCTGTAGACTGCAATGACTCAGGACAATTACTTAACATTTTTCCATCTAAGGGAAAAGAGTATGTTGCTGCCAAACATGATATACACGTAGTCTTGGTACATACCCAAAGAATGAAGAATTTTTTTCCCTTCTGGTGATGATGCAATGTATGCTAACGTTTCTAATAAGACAATCAAAGAGACTGGATCAGTTGCATCAGTCACAATTGTCCCAACCATAAAATGTATAATATCTGGATGCAGAGTGGCCATCTCTATAGGATGTGCATGAGCTAGGGTTCCGCAGAACTTGATGTATCCTGAAACCACAAGGAAAGTTTTTAAGGCAGAGATCATAGATGCAAACATGAGTAGTAGGAACACAGAGTTCATTAATGTTACAGCCTGAACTTTACAACATGTTTTATTCCTGTAGCTGAAATCATATTTTGAATCTGAATGCCACTACCAATTAAAATTATCACGACTGTGTTTCAAGGAAGCATTAAGAAAGGAAGAAACATCTTGTCAATGACCAGATTGTTAGAGATGAAGCACATGATGAGACTGAACAAGGATTGTGAAACATGTTAGCAGATTATTTTTTGTAGCAACCATTCTGGTATTCACCTTAATCAGTTTACAGAAACCCCCCTCCTCCTGCTCCTCCTCATTGTGAGTCCACTATGCTAAGCACTGTGGCACTTCAGTTGGTGGATGCACTAGAGACAGGAGAGGTGTTAGGTATTAAAGAGGAGGGGTTGGTTTCAGATGTGTGTTTTATAGTCTAATATCAGTGCCTCATCTTATAATGCTACACCCCTCCTTGAACTGTGCTGGCTACAGTTAGCTAGGCTAGGGCAATTAGATATAATCACAAACAGTACCTCAAAATCCATTTGTTTATGACTAAGTTTACAATGTAGAACCAATGATAACTTTGGCTATACTCACTACACCATTTATTGAGCCAGGCAACAGTAAAGGCAAAAAGAGGCCTTGAGTGACTGTGAAATAAACTTTATTCTGTAGTAACTCTTCGCATACCCCTACATGTTTAAAGTGATTATGCTGAATCTGATTACAATTATTATAACACCTAAGAAACTGACTAGCATATCCTTCCAAATACTTAATGCTCATGTACAATTTACTCAAATACAGCGAATATTCTCCCTCTGGCAGCAACTGTAATGGTATACAAGAAACACTGTTGACGCATCTCCATGAAAACTAACCTACAGGCATTAAAACACGCGATAATAATGTTAGGTCATACTTCTCTCGCAAATTTCAAAGAGTACAAAGTGAGTAAAAGACATCATCACTTGGTTCAGTATTACATACTTAACAAAAATAAATGTAAGAATAAAACATACCACTCACTGAATGGCAACAGCATAAAGTTGTAAACAGGCACACCAAAAGATTTTAAAAAACTTGCTAGCTTTCAAAATAAACCCTTTGTTGAGCTACAGTACACACACACACGCACACACACATAAAAATCATGTCAGCTGGATACACAATGCCAGGCAGGTGGATTAGGGTGGGGTGGGGTGGGGTGGGGTGGGGTGAGTAAAGGGGTGGCGGAGAGGAGGGAGGCAGAAAGAGGGGTTGGAGGTGGGCAGCCAGTGGCTAGGAGGGAGGCAGCAGGTTCCCTGGCTAGGAATAAGGTAGGGAGGGATGGCTGTTGTACAGGATAGGCATGTGATGCACAGGTACCAGAGCTGTTGGTGTGCAGAGCATGATGAAGGTGATGTGGAAACGTGGGTTGTAAAAGGGGGGACAGGACATAGGAAGGGGAAAATGTTGGGTGGAGGGTGTGCAGACAGTGGGTTGATGGAGACTGGGGCCAGGTGAGTTATGGTGAGTACCGTACTTTCACACCTCCCTAACCCTCCCACCACCCCCAAGAACCAGCTACAAAGGAGTGCCCCCTCATCATCAAATATCATGCTTGACTTAAACAACTGAACCAAATGCTTCACCAGCTCTTTGATTATCTTGCATCAGGCCTGTAAATGAGGAACATCCCACCCAAGATCCTGTCCATCACTCCTAAAGTGGTATCCCATCCCCACCCAACCTACGCACCATACTGGTCCACACCCATACTACTAAAACGCCCAGCCCCTTGCTACAAGAATCATACCGTATTTACTCGAATCTAAGCCACACTTTTTTTCCGATTTTTGTAATCCAAAAAACCGCCTGCGGCTTAGAATCGAGTGCAAAGCGAAAGTTCTGAAAAATGTTGGTAGGTGCCGCCACAACTAACTTCTGTCGTCGAATATATGTAGTGTTTCGCAGGCACAAAGATAAACACTGGCACCAAAACTTCTGCGTCAGTAAATAAATTTTAAAGAAAAAAGGTCGAAGACGAGCCTTTTTTCTCCGTCCTGAGTTTCGACCACTGCATTTTCATACATTATTCAACGAAGTAAAAAAAAAATTCCGTATTGTTCAACTTCGAATGTAGCAGCATTTCAATGCACTACAAAAATCCGACTGGCAAGACTGATTGGGATGTTTGTCAATATGGCCTACTCTGCGTTCTGAATTTTTTCCTACCTGTGAGAAGAGATGGTTGCTAATAAGAACTTTTATGAATGGTGAATCACATGCAGTATTCTCTTCACCATAATAATAATACGAATATAAACATTTTCCCATGTATTCTTCCGTGTTTGCTGCTATCTCATTTAAATCCTGTCTGCCTAATAAACTACAAAACTAGAGTGAGACAACAGCAAACGCGGACGAAAATACATATCATGTCATGTTTATATTCGTATTATTCTTATGCCGAATAGTGATACAGTCAGAATTGAAGCACGGCAATTGACTAGATTTTTTAATCTAAGATAACTCTAATTTCTGTGCAGAATGTAATGTACTAAAGAGGCGCCTGCAAAGACTTTCAAACGGAGAAAAATTTTCGCTAAACTCTCGTTCAGAACATCTTCTATCGTACGCAGTCTATTATTTGGTTCTTGTTGATTATTATCAAAGAAAGCAGCAGTGTAAGTAACAACAAATAGCAGTCTCTTGCAATTGTTTCGCCTAATGAGACGATTCCTCTCTTTTTTTAAAAAAATTGTAAGCGGTGGTAGCGCGCACAAAAGCAAGCAATGCCGCGAGCGGCGACAGGTCGTAAACACTCATTATCTGAATGCGACAAACAATGCATGACACAGTACAGTAATGCATTTTCAGCTTTGAGTGACGTAAACACCTATAACAAAGAGAACGTCACTTATCAGATCAAAGAAAAATAATCAATCAATTCAAACCAGCCGAAGCACGTGAAAAAGGAAGGGTATCCATATAAATACGGACGGAGCGCCTGACGCTTAGCAACGGCTACCTGGTAAAGCTTAACTGCTAAGCTTACGACTCGAACCAAACTACTATAGCTGTATCGTCATTCATTTGACCTAAATTGTGTCTCATATTACAATGGACCAACTTTGTTTCGATTTGGAGGTGCGGCCTAAAACTTTTCTCTCCCCTTGAATTTCGAGTCTCAGATTTCAGGTGTGGCTTAGATTCGGGAAATTTTTTTTTCCTCGATTGCGAGTCTCATTTTTCAGGTGCAGCTTAGATTCGAGTGCGGCTTAAATTCGAGTAAATACGGTATCCATGTGGAAGACCCAGGTGAAACACCTGTCTAATCCACCTGCCCACCACTTCCTACTCCAGTTGTAACATAGTTACCCTATCCCATCAGAGGCTGGGCTATTTTTGAAAGTAGCTATGTCATACACTAACTCTGCTGCAATCACTGCACATATTTTTTTATGAATATGTAACAACCAACCAGCTATCCAAGCTGTCCACCAGGATGAATGGCCACTGCCAAACTGTGGCCAAGAATGAAGTAGACCACCCAGTGGCACAACATGCTTGATTTCATGGCTGCGTCAAAACCCTGGTCAATCTGCATCCTTCCCTCCACCCAGCTTCTCTGAGCTGGGAGGTATACTTACAACACATCCTTTGCCCCCCTAAACCTCCTGGCCCCAATCTCCATCAACCCACTGTCCCTACACCCTCTATCCAAGCTTCCCCTTCCTTTGTCCTGTCACCTCCTCCCAATCTATGTCAGCTTCATTGTGCACCTCAGTGGTTCGGGAACCAGTGCATAATGTGCCCATCCCACACACCTACCACCTCTCCCTCCGTATTCCTACCAACCCCTCACACACCCTCTCACCTCTTCCCCCTCTACCAAGCCCACCCAACACAATCCCAACATATGAGCACAGGGAGGTGTGTGTGTGTGTGTGTGTGTGTGTGTGTGTGTGTGTGTGTGTGTGTGAGAGAGAGAGAGAGAGAGAGAGAGAGAGAGAGAGAGAGAGAGAGTTCTGAAAGCTACCAAGTTTTCTTTCTCTTTTGTATGCGCCTGCTGATGACTCAATGCATCTACTATTTGGTGAATGGCCTACTTTACTGCTGAATTACTTAAATTCTATCAGAACCTTCCTCATTACAAATAAGTGTTAAGTGCACTACTTGCACAGTAAATATGTGCATTGTTCCTAAATGGTGAGCCATAAAGCACAAATTGCTTTAAAAAAAGGCCTTACTTGTAAGATCGGTTTTCCTTTAAGTTTGTAGCAGGTCCTAACTTGCACTGCATATCAAACCTGGACAACCAATACATCACTTTCTTGAAACAACAGTTATAAATTACATTGTCCAGTCACATTAATGTGACCACCTATCAAAAGCCTAATAGACACCTTTTGTGGTGCAAGACATGCACGAAGAGAGTCAATGAGGTTCTGGAAGGTGCTGACAACAATGTGGAGCCATGCCGATTCCAGTGCCACAGCTAACTGTGCTAGGTTTCTCAGCTCTGAGGATCCATGGCGTGAACACCCAATTGAGGTAGTACCACAGATTCTTGAATGGGTATAAATCCAGAAAGTTTGGTGGTCAGGGGAGTATGGTTAACTCAGCCTGGTGCTCTTAAAACCAAGCACATACAATGTGTGTGTGTGTGTGTGTGTGTGTGTGTGTGTGTGTGTGTGTGCTTTCAGACGTTTCACACCATGCACACCATCGGTCATTTGTCCAATGGAGCATAAGCACGATTCATTTGAAAAGGCCAAGTGTCATCACTCAGTTAATGTCCAGTTGTGGTAGTGATGTGCCAATTCCAGCTTTCATCACCAATGAACAGCAGTCAGCACGGGTGGATGAAGCAGGTGCTTGCTGTGGAGACCCTTCGCTGAACGATCACTGAGGAGTCAGTTGCTCAACAGTTGCATGTCCATTTGCCTGCACACATCTCTGCATCCGTCATTCACCATTGCCATCTATGGTAAGGGTTTTGGATAGTACAATTTTGCCATGTGCAGTATATTTTAACCATGACGGCATGCAACAGTTTACAAACTTAGCAGTTTTGGAAATGCTTCCAATCTTGGCCTGAAAGCCAATAACATGCCCTTTTGGACATCACATAAATTGCTCTGTTCCTGCATTATGACAACAACGACTGCACTGTTTTCAGTGTCCCATTCCCCACCCCCAGGACACACTTTATATACCCTCCACTGCTAGTGCTGCCATGTGTGAGTGGTTATTGCACACTGCTGTCAAACATATGTAGTGGTCACATTAATGTGACTGGATCATGTATGATGGACTGCTACAGAAGTACCACATTCTTCATCTATTAAAACACAACTAAGATACTACCATAAACAAGAATTATAAAGTTTCAATATTTGTAAGACATACACATTTTTAATGGCGTACTTTAAATTTTTATTTCAGATACATATAACTAGGGTGGCATATAATATTACAACAAACCCTAGTTCTGTCCAAGGACAAACTTTCAACCAAAGAATATCTTAAATCTCGACATTTTATACTTACATAAAATGATCAGAAGCAAAGGTGAGATGAGTGTAATCTTGCTCCCAATGACTGCTTCTGCAGCCCGTATCTTGTTAAGACTTTTGGACAATTATAGCAAAGGCTTTATTATTTATAGTTTTAGCTCAGAAAGTAAAAATATTTAATGATTAACTGCATGGAGAAGGCAGTGAACATTCCGCTCAGATAGTAACTGTTGTTACATATGTGGCATGCACTGTAAGTACTCAAATTTAGTGAAGTGAAGATCGTACAGTCATTCAGTTCATTAGTAGGCTACACCTTCCCCAAGTCAGTTAAGACAAGCCTCTTCTAACAGGCACATAAAAGAAAACTGGCTAATAGTCTACATAGCAAATTCACCACTAACATTGTCATTTATAAGGTTGGAGGGCTGTACCCCAACATCCCAAATTCCTTAGTACCACCACAATGCCAGTGTAAATGATATTTGCATTTCATTCAACACAGTAGCCAACTGAAATACATTAAATTCTCCTTCTTTCAGAAGGCTAAGCCTTGTCTCCACAGCCACAGCTTCCTCCCTTCAGTAGTCTTCTTCATCTTCATGTATGAAGAACATCCCATCTCACTGACCAATTTCTGAAACAGGATGTTCTCGGTCATCCCCGTATTTTCTTCCCTGTGATTTTGTCTTAAAAATGTTTTGTAGAAGAATACCATGTCTGATAAAGTGACCCAGTTTTGTTTTGCACTGGCCTATAACTTTCAGTAGTTCTTTCTTCTCTCCTATTGCCTGTAGAATTATCTCATTCATTTTTCTGTTAGTCCAAATAGTTCTTGTATTTCTCCTCCAGAACCACATTGCTGCAGCTTTGAAACAAGCTTTCTCCTGCTTTTGCTTATGTCCAGGCTCCAAATCCACATGTCAGGACACTCTATACAAAGGTCTTTACAAATATTTCTTTAATGTGGAAGCTGATGTGCTTTTTAAGGAGGAGATTCTTCTTACTTTGAAAGGCACTCTTCCTCAATGTAATTCTTCTCTTGATTTTCTTGAGACAACTATCATTTTCCTATAGAAAGCTACTCAGGTAGCGAAATTCGCTTACTTCTTTAAGTTGCTCACTGCCTATTTTTGTGTCTCTTACCTCCACCAACTTTCTTGTATATAACCATGACTGGCAAATTTGAGGCAGTCAACACGAATATCATTAATTTTGATTCCAGTCATTTTTTCTTTCCTTGTTGTTACTGCTTCCTTGATGAGAATATTAAATAAGTAACATGATAGCTTTTGCTTCTCTCTTGCTACCTTTGATACTCAGTTCAGTATTCCGACTTTTGTATATACTATCCCTCCCCTGAGTCCACTATTGCATTCTTGAATCACTGCACAAACTTCACTTGATATACTTCCCATTTCTTTGGGTATTTCTTAAATCTGATATTGCACTTTTCCACAACAAGAGTACAGTCACTATCTATAGAAGCACCTGGGTAACTGAGTGCCAACGGCCTTGCCACAGTAATAACACTAGTTCCTGTCAGATCACTGACATTAAGCACTGTTGGCAAGTGCAGAGCACTCAGCCCTTTTAAGGCCAATTGAGGCACTACTCAATTGAGAAGTAGTGGCTCTGGTCACGAAAACTGATAATGGCTGGGAGAGTGGTGCGCTGACCTCATGCCCCTCCATATCCACATCCAGTGATGCTTATTGGCTGAGGATGATACAGCAGTCAGTCGGCACTATTAGGCCTTCCGAAGGCTGTTCGGATGAAGTTAATTAGGAATAGATTTTACTTGGTTCCTGTACCTCTGCTTCACTATAACATAATCAATCATTTTATATCCCACTACCACCACGTGTCTTCCACATGTGGGTTTTCTCTTTCGAGTTTTATAATATGTCTGTTATAACCATCTCATGTTGTTCACAAAATTCAAATAATTTCTCACTTCCTGAATTCATTCTTCCCAATCCGAACTTACCGGCACATTTGTCATCGTCTCGTACGCCTGCTGACACATTAAAATCTCCCACGAAAATGACATTGTCTTTGGTGTTTATCAATTTCATAATTCTTCAGTGTAGTCACAAATATTTTCTATAGAAGCATCTTTCATAGGTGGCTAGACTGTATGGGAGGGATTTTTTGGTGTGGAAGGGGTGGCAGCTATCAAAATGCAAGTACAATTGGTGGTTAGTAGCTTTAATGTGATTAGAGGCGAGGGTGGAGCTATCGGAGGAGCGTAGGTCAATGTCCAGAAAAGTGGCATATTGTGTGGAGGTGGTCCAGATGAAGAGGATGGGAGAAAAGATGGTGAAGTTGTGAAGAAATGTGGATAGGTTGTCTTAGCACTGTGTCCAGAACCTGAAGATATCTCCAGTGAACCCAAACCAGACTAGGAATTGGGAGTTTTAGGAGGTTAAAAAGGTTTCCTCTGGAAGGCCCATAAACAGATTGGGATTGGAAGGTGCCATGCAGATGCCCATGGCTGTGCCGTGAATTTGTTTGTATACCTTCCCTTTTGAAAGTTGTGGGTCAGGATATAGATAGTAAGGTGTATAAGGAAATGAGGTGGTGGGTTTGGAGTCTGAAGTGCATTGATAGAGGTACTGCTCGACAGAGGCAAGGCCACGGGTATGAGGGATGCTGGTGTATAGGGAGGTGGCATCAACAGTGATGAGTGGGCCTCCAGAAGGTAAAGAGGGTGGAAATGGTGGAAAGTCAGTGAAGGAAGAGGTTAGTATTTTTTATGTGGGAGGCTAGGTTTCAGGCAATTGGTTGGGGATGTTGGTCAAAAAGAGCAGATATTCTGTCAGTGGGAGCACGATAGTCAGCTGCAGTAGGGCATCCGGGATTGTTGGGTTTGTGGATTTTGGAGAGTGCATACAGGGTAGGTGTGCAGGGTGTCGTTGGGGTGAGGAGGGTGATGGACTCAGGTGAGAAGTTCTGGGAAGGGCTTATGAATTTCAGTAGGGACTGGAGGTTACAGGCCAGCCATTGTGGCCGAGCGGTTCTAGGCACTTCAGTCTGGAACTGCGCGACCGCTACAGTCACAGGTTTGAATCCTGCCTCGGGCATGGATGTGTGTGATGTCCTTAGGTTAGTTAGGTTTAAGTAGTTCTAAGTTCTAGGGGACTGATGACCTCAGATGTTAAGTCCCATAGTGCTCAGAGCCATTTTTTGGAGGTTACAGTGAACTACTGGGATGAGATCATTCTGGCAGAGGTGGTAGGTGAAGGGGAGAGAGTTGACAGAGGCCTTCCATCAGGTAGCCACTAAGACTGCAGGTTGGATGATTAAGTCTGGATCTGTTTTTCAGGTTGCATATGGCTGTCTTTTCTTCTGATGGAAGGTTAGTGATCTTAGGAAGGGGCCCGAGGATGGATGGTAAGGCCAAGTTGAAGGTAAGAAATTCCTGGAAGCTGACTAGAGGTTGGTTAGGTGGGAGGGTCATGATTGATTGGTGGTATGAAATGGGACAGGCAAGATTCAATGTTGGGATTAGGTTGGCATTAGTTGGCAGAATTGGCGACAAACAAGTTTTTCGGCTGCAGGGATCCAGAGGAGAGTAGGTCTTTGACAAGTCCAATGCGATTAAATTTTGGGGTGGGAGTGAAGGACAGGCCTTTGGATAGGACTGAAACTTCTGTGTGACTGAGGTTTTTGGTGGAGCGGTTAACAACAGTGTTTTGGGTTTGCTTGGGTTCTGGGTTTTGTGGGGTGTTGGTTGGGGATTTTGGAGGATGCGGTACATTGAAGAGGGCAGCTAGACAGAGTGTGTGTTGATGAAAGGGATTGGTGGGAAACCGGCCGCGGTGGTCTAGCGGTTCTAGGTGCTCAGTCCGGAACAGTGTGACTGCTACGGTCGCAGGTTTGAATCCTGCCTCGGGCATGGATGTTTGTGATGTCCTTAGGTTAGTTAGGTTTAAGTAGCTCCAAGTTCTAGGGGACTGATGACCTCAGATGTTAAATCCCATAGTGCTCAGAGCCATTTTTGATTGCTGGGAGAAGAATGGGTGTTGATGGATAGTGATGCCCCAAGGTGGGACTAGGCTGTCAACATGTGGGATAATGTATGGAGGTGGTTCTGGAATGCTCCCCCAGTGTTGAACTGCAAGCTTTTGTTTTTATTTTTTTCTCCACAGACATGTGTATGTAGCGAGGACTGCACAATAACAGTTTCTTGTGTAGGGAATAGAGATGGTTGTGGCATGTTTGTGCCATGGAGAGGTGGTTTGGCTGTATCAGGTTTGTGAGGGAGTGATATGTCAACTGGGTTAGCTTTAAACTTTACCGCAGTGTATGTTCATTATATTATGCATCTATTTCTTTGTTCGTACAATAGCTACTCCATTCTTCCCTGACTGTTGGCTTCCACTATGAATTATTCTGAAATCTCCTGATCTAAAGTTGTCATTTCTAGCCCACCTTGTCTCACATAGCCCCAGAGTATCCAGCTAACACTTTGTCATAGTCCCTTTGACTAGATTTAACAGAGTTCGCACATTCCATATGCCAGTGTTAAATTTACCTTTTCTTTCTTTTTCCGGTCTACCTGCTCCTTCTCTATGAGCATTTTGTGGAATCATGACCTGATGGCGGTGGTGGTGATGGTGGTAGTGGTAGCAGTAGCAGCGGTGGCAACAGTAGTAGTAGTAGTATTAGTAGTTGTTATGAAACACTTTATACTACAGGTACACAGGTGTGGAAATACATCTTGATAAATGAAGAACCACATTGACTGTTAAATGATGGCTTTGTGGGGTGGTTAACTGTGTGTTTATCAGCAGTCATACAAAATCTCAATCTTTTCACAATCAAATCTCACCACTTTCCTGAATGATGATGATATGATGAAGACAACACAAACACCCAATCCCCGGGCAGAGGAAATTCCCGACCTGGCCGGGAATCGAACCCGGGACCCTGTGATCCAGAAGCAGCAAAGCTAGTCACTAGACCACGAGATGTGGACGGTTGTTAAATGATCCTTTTTTTGAAACAACTGGTTTTGCAAATGGTTCAAATGACTCTGAGCACTATGGGACTTACCTTCTGAGGTCATCAGTCCCCTAGAACTTAGAACTACTTAAACCTAACTAGCCTAAGGACATCACACACATCCATGCACGAGGCAGGATTCGAACCTGCGACCGTAGCGGTCGCGCGGTTCCAGACTGGGGGCGCCTAGAACTGCTCGGCCACTCCGGCCGGCATCTGGTTTTGCAGCTTGAACTCACATGCTGAGGTATACATCTGAGTAGTAAAAAAGGGGGAGAAACAATATTGTCTACACCCCAAGTTTAAAAAAGTATGTAGCAAATAACTGATAAATGCTCTAACAATCAGTTCATATCAAATACAAACTGGGGTTAAACGGACAACCCAACATTCTCAGTGAAATCAAGATAAAATGTTGACAGAAGGAACGTTAGTCAGGTAATAAAATCAGGAGAATGATAAGTCGACTATTCCAGGTAGCAAGGAGTCCTGCAACAAAAATCTTTCGAGAACTGATAGGGTCTAAAATTCAAAGTTTGAGAATGTTCAAGTAAAATAGGAATATAATAGATAAACTCACCATTGGGAGAGCAACATAGTGCAAAATAGATTCGTAGCAAGCAGGAAGAAAAATTGATCAGATAAAAAACACAGTAAAATAGGAAACCTAAAATAAAAATAGAGCATTAATAGTCAATAAAGACAGGTTGCAGAGGAAACAGATATAGGGAAACAGTCACATAGGAATCCATCGGAAAGACCAGCACACACAGACTAAGTAATAAGCGATCCATGTGAACATGACAGAAACAATAAATGCTACAAATGAATGGGTGAGAGAAAGTTGGGTGGAATCCCGACATAGCTGATTAATACAAAGATGGCAAAATATAATCAAATCTGACACAAGAAATAATCATCATACGAAAAAAAGGGAAAAAAGTAAATACGGCCAGTATCATCAGATTGGAATAATGATAAAAACATTTAGTTACAGAGGGTGAGAGATGTATAGCAAATCTCAAGAGGAAAATAAAACAAGTGATTGAGATAATGCATTGTAAGAATTGTCTCCCACAACACACACTAAATGACCAAACTGAATTGACACATAACAATCTGCTTGCAAATTTTGGCTGTCTAAATAGGGTTACTTAATTTTATTCATATTTTCACTATAACGATATTATATATTTTTGTTACAACTTTTCATCCCATTTCCTATTCCCTTCTGTTTTTCCCCTCCCCCCCACTTATGTTTGGTTCCATCGTCCTTTCAATTATCCAGTCATTTTCTTCCACCCCCTCTCTACTTGAGGTCTCCTTTACATTTCCCACATTCTTTAACTAAAAGTTTTTTATCATTATCCAAAGCTGATCATTACTGGTTGTATTTAATGTCTCACTTCCCATTAAGATTATTTCATGTTCTAGGTTTGATTATATTTTGGCATTTTGTGTTAATCAGATATTAAGGAGGTCACCCAACGTACTCTGTCCCATTCATTTGTAGTATTTATTGTTTCTGTCACGCTCATGTGTTGTCACTTATTACCTAGGCAGTGTGTGCTGGCCTTTCCAGTTGGTTCCTTTCCCCCACACGCTCGGTGTTCCACCGGCCCTTATTTGTGTTTCTTTCAACTACGTGACTACTGAGTTTAACATTCTGCTAAGTTCCTTAATATTGTCCTTTGTGCATTTTTCATCATCTTTCAGTTAGTCTGTTTCTCTGTATCTATTTTCACCAACCTGTCTTTAATGGCTATTAATGCTGAATTTTTATTTTAGGTTTTCTATTTTACCGTGGTTGTTATGTGTACCTGAAGATGTAGCTATAAGCTGAGAACGGATAGAGCTGTAGAACACCTTGCACACATAACGAATGCCATCTTAAAAACATCAACACTTCCCTGACTTTTGGAAGGCGGCCAAGGTCCTGATGTTCAGGAAGCCAGGGAAAGACCACCCCCTGCGACACAATTACTGACCCATCAGTCTGCTGTGCTCACTCAGCAAGATTGTTGAGAAGGTAATACTAAAGTGCAGGACATTCTCTAGCTGGGATCCATCTGTACAAACGATAAAATTGTGGTATGTACTTAAACTGGAAGAAAACAAAAGTTGTAAAAATGTAATCTGGAGTACAAGGAATCCTCGAGTGTCAATGAGCAACATACAGTAGACATTGAGCATTCTACTCTCACATAATATAACACAATTTTCATGTTTCTCTGCTATGCTACTTCAACTTTGTCGCCTCATGTTTTAAAATAATGAAAGAAATGAGAGATTAACAAAATGCATTCTGTATTTTTAGTCTGTAATTCTGATGCCACCTCATCACATAACTTGTCCAAAAGATTCAGTTGTGATGACGGTCATTTTGGTGGTCACATAAGGGGCACCAAATAAAAAGAGGCCACTACCAAAGCTTCCACTGATGCCATTTTCTCAACATTACAACAAAAGAAACAAGTGCCGGAAAAAGTAGTAACTCAGTTACCTGCAACGACAGCAGAATGCTGCTGGTGCTACCTGACTGCAACCGGGTTCACTCTAATGCTCTGGTCGCTGCACACAGAATCAAATATGTTTAATTTGCTCAGTGCCGCCCTGCTCCCTGCTTGCAGCATCACTATAATCATGTGCACTGACCATCACTATAGTCAGGCATTCTGACAGTACTGGTTTGTTTCACCACTGCTGCTCTGCTCACAGCACTGCACTGCTTTAATTGTGCCCTGCCGCTGCACAATAACTGCAGCCTTACAATGCAGCATCACAAAGCCGAGGTAGAGATGATACGAAGAAGGGCACCATGTTTTGTTACTGGTTTATTTAGTAGGCACAAGAGCATCACAGAGCTGCTCATCCAACTTCAGTGGTAGATACTACAATGGAGGCATTTCACACAGCATACAGATTCACTGTTTACATTCTATGAGTGTGTTACAACAAGAACCAAGCAACATATTACTTCCTCCGAACGTATCTCTCAAAATAGGCCATGACTGTAAAGCCAGAAAATTTCTGGAGGGTTACCAACAATCTCTCTACCAACACAACATTCTTGCAGAGAACAGGACAAGGCGGAGGGAAGGATGGTGGTAAATGAAATATCCTTTACCATACATGGTAATGTGGCTTAATGAGTAGGCAAAAATGAGAGATTCAGCCACATAACAATGGAAACCAAATATATACATTCCTCTGAATTTGAAGGAGTGGTTACTTATGAAATGCTCCTGAATAACATTCCTGATGTTGTTCAGCTTTCAATAAGCAAAATTAGAATGACTGCACCATTACACACAACTTTAAAGAGAGTAATCTGAGAAGAAGTAGGAGGTACGTTTACTGGAAAGGCATAATTTGCACAACTTCCTCAAAGAGAAGTCTGTTGGCCTGTCTGGTGCTTTCTGATGCTGAAAGGGTACCTGTAATAAAAGGTTTCAGAACCACCCTTAAGAATCCATTTTTTAAATTCTCAAACAAGAGTAGTTCCCTGCCAAACATGTAGCCACAAGCACTATTTACACAGTAGAATTAGAAATTACCATGGAGGCGGCATGAAAAAGCTATGAAAGCTGGAGCATGGAAAATCTGGTTGACCAGATGAGGATCTGAAGCCTGCTCCACCAAATAGAGTCCTGTGACTTAACTACTGCACCTGTGATGGACTGCGTGGGGTTCTGTACCCTGCTCTACCCAAACATGAGTTACACTGATATCATCATTGAAGAAACAATACAGCATAACAGACTTTTTTCAGTCAGTTGGTATCCTTGACGCTCAGCACACTACTTGTAACTGCACAAATGACTAAGTTTTAATTGTTTCTGAAGAAAATTATGCTAAAACAATGTCATATCAAGCACAAAGGAGTGGAGGTGGGGGGGGGGGGGGGGGGGAGTAGGTGTAGATTCTGTGTAACTGCAGAAGAATAAATTACTGTGTAACTGGGGCATACTAAGGTCGTTTGATAAGTCTGGTAAAAAAAAGTAAGAAAAATTTTTGTTATACAAACAACTGACCTTACTTCTCGACATAGTGTCCTTTGAGGGATATACACTTGGTCCAGCAATCCTCCAGCTTTTTCATTCCATCAGAAAAATAGATTCTGTCAAACTCTGCAAAATACTCATTGACTGCAACTATGACTTCCTCATTTGATGGAAATTTCTTCCCAGCAAGAAAATGTTCCAGTTAGGGAACAGAAAGAAGTCTCTTGGGGCTGAATCTGGTGAATAGTGTGGACAAGGAACCAGTTCACAGCCCAATTCATGCACTTTTGCCATTGTTATCACTGATGCGTGGGATGGTGCATTATCCTGGTGAAAGAGCCCTTTTTGACATTCGAACCTTGACCTTTTTTTCAGCCAATGCAAGTTTCAAATGATCCAACAATGAAGCATAATAGGGTCCACTCGACTTATGGTTCTGCATTTTTCCCAGTTATCTGTAAGAATTATTCCTTGGAAATTCCAAAAAAACAGTGACCATCACACTACCAGTTGACAAAATTTTCTTTCCCTTCTTCAGTGTACTTGCACCAATCTTTGTCCACTGTTCTGACTGCTGTTTTGACGCTGATGTGTAATGATGGCCCCAGGTTTCATCAGTAGTCACAAATCAGCACAAAAAGTCATGCGGACTGCGATTAAACATTGTCAGACATTTTGTTAAAATGTTGTGCCGGATGCACTTTTGGTTGACTATGAGCAATTGTGGCACCCACATCGCACAAGCTTCTCATAGCCAATTCTCAATGCATGATATTATGCACTTACTCGGTTGAGATGCGTGCAGTCTCAGCAATCTCACGATGGATTCTATCAATGGTTTCCTTTGTGGCGACCTCAACTGGATGGCCAGAATGCACTTCATCATTGGTGCTTGTCCAACCACCTTTAAATACATTAATCCAAAAGTAAATGGTCTTAAATCATGGTGCAGAGTCGGCATGAACTTCATCCAATTCTGTTTTGATTTGTATGGCACTCCAACCATTCAAATGAAAATGTTTAACAGCAGCAGAAAACTGTGTCATCTCCATTTTCAATCGCAGATGGCTGTCAACAATGAACTGTACACTGTAAAGAGTTTAAATTCTTTACACGGTCCTTGGAATAATCAAGCTTACCAACCACAAAGGCACAACAAAACTGTTTCATTCTTTCATGAAATTTTGCAGACTTATCAAACCATCCTCATAAATGCAAAATTGAATGCAGCCATAGTACAGTGTTGTTGGTTATTATGAATCTCCCCATTTCTGAAAGTTGTTCTTGAAAAATAACTTCACTTCATGGAAACGGGCAGAGTTTACAGAACCATCTTTCTACTGAGGAAGAAAATGTGCTCAGCTGAAAGCAGCATATGAAAGTGGAAGCTCATTCCTGATGGAAAGAAAATCTTCAGCTTCATCTTTGATCATCTTAAAATAATTACCAAATATTTTTCATCAAGAAATTTCACTTGCAATATCAATGCTCACCCAAACTTTAGTCACAATTGGTATTAGTTGACCACAATATTATTGCACCTGGGAGGGAAGGTGCTTTGGCCGGCTTATCATGAGTGGTTATTGTGTTATTTCATGAGGACATGCTGAACTACTTTAAAGTATATGCATAACTCTCTTCAAATAATTCACAATGTGATGCATTTTCCATAGTCATCACTGTACTTATCTAATGTAACATCACCGTCTGTTTCCGATAATGGCCACAGAAGGCCAACTGCAATAATATTGTGGCTGGGTAATACTGGAGATGACAGTAATTTATCACAGTCAATGCTAGACTCTAGAATTTGAAATTTTACTAGAAAGTCAGGTAATTCATCCAAATAGGAGAGAAACAAGGATGTTGTAACATAATGGGCCTGGCAATGTAAGAGTTTCAGGATTGTAATTATATACTTTGTGTTTGCTATATTTAATTTCTCTGAAGTTATTCAATAAAAAAACAATGTTTCTAAAATTGTTCTGTTACTTACATTTTCACCCCCAAACATAATCATAAAAGCAATATGTTGTACCACACATAGTCACAAAATGCTGAGACACTACTGTGTATCTGACATAATTAAGCCTTCTGAAGAGCCTTTTTTCTTGCAAAACATTTGGATATAACATGAAATTTTATTTTAGTGCTACAATACAAATTGTGAATCTCTCTGAAATGTTTCATGCAAATCATACAGTCTATTGTCTATCAAGTAACATTCATATTTTGCTACTCATGCTGTACTGCTTGTTTAACAGTGATATGAGACATTCAACACTAAGAAAGCATTGGAAAAACCCTCTGTACTAGGCTCCTGTCCACAAGGGAATGCAAGACTCCTGCATGCCAAGTGCTAAAGCTCTCATCACCACCTTCCATCTTTGATGGCCATCCTTCACCAGCAAAACTGCAAGGTAGCAGACCATCAAATTGACAATGAAAGTAATACTGACATGGGAACATTTCCAAATGTCAATAAATGATCTTGACGAAACTTGGCAGGTATGTATTCGTGCAAAACTGTGAAATACTTTTTTTTGTGCCCCGTTTCACTTTTAAGGGTTAAAAAATACTGTGAAACGTAATCTGGCATTTTAGGTTTAGAGGGAATCTACATCTACTTTTATACTCTGCAAGCCACCCAACGGTGTGTGGCGGAGGGCACTTTACGTGCCACTGTCATTACCAATATCTTTGAAACAATTATATGTAAAAAATGTTCTCCATATAAAAGCTGATATGTAATTAATGTTCTTGAGAACTGTATAATTGACTTTTGTAATAATTTGAAATTTTGCAAAATACCCCACCACCATTAAATAACAATGAAAAATGAAAACTTTTGTTACAATATAAATTAAAGATGCTTTCATAGCCACATACATAATAAAGTTGGATCCTGAAATATCATTTTTGGAAAATATGTTGTACACAATGTGATACTGAGTATTTTCAACATACCTAATTAAAATACCTACACATTCATTACTATTCTAATTATTTATTTTACTTATATTTGTTTTATATTTTTAATTGTTATTTTACATTAATTTTTTGTATTTTATTTTGCTGTTTCACAAACATGTATTTTGTTAATTGGAAATAATAAGTAACTCATTATTGTGATAGAAAATAATCACAATAATGATAATCTGTATGGAAATGCTTAAAACGTAACTTTTTTTTTTTTTTTTTTTTTTTTTTTTTTTTTTTTTTTTTTTTTTTTTTTTTTTTTTTTTACACCATGCACATAAAATAAATGAAATTTCTTCACATAATATACATGATGGAGAAGAGAATATTACACAAAATTCAGTAGGATTTCAAATTGTCATGGGTGATCCTCTAAATATCCTGATTTATATCAGGCATATTTCAGTATATTGATAAGCCTTGGTGAAGAGAATTAATTATGTACTAGCGACTGCAGCTTGATTGTATTGTTTCACAAGTGGACAATGACATCATAATCATTCAACAGAACTAGATCTGAAAATATACTCATGAAGTTCTTCCAACAGCGAGAGCCGTATGTGTTCCACCGCTGTACCTGTGCAATTGAGCCCTTTGGGATCAGCAGATGTTTCTTGTTCTCACGTACGACACTCAAAAGTTTTTTTCACACTGATGACCTGCCTCTTCATAGTTTTAAAAGAAACTAACGGTGAGGGTGAGCTTGGACCAAGAATTTGAGAATCTCTTTTCGAAGCCCAAATGTCCTTGTGACAGTGCTGAAATCTGGGAAACAAACATCTGACCAGGTCAAAAGATATTTGAAAGATGTGTTCCTTGCCAGTAAGGAAGAAATATCTGTATTATTGTAAGATTCTTGCAAAGATCAATGTGAAAGAGATGTTTAGAGCCTTGTACCAGAGGACAGGGAACTTGTTCATCTGGCGATCCCAAAGGGCTCAACGGCACAGTTACAGCTGTCAGATGTGGATGTTGGAAGAAAGTTGTGAGAAGATTTTCACTTCTAGTTCTGCAGAATGATTATGATTTCAATCTCCACTTGAGAAACAATACAATCAAGCTGCACTTGGAAATATTGCCTTGTCAGTGCTACTTTCATTATCAATTTAGTGCGCTGGTACCTTGCAGTTTTGTTGATGAAGGATGGCCATCAAAGATGGAGGGCGGCTATGAGAGTTTTAGTACTTGGTGTGCAGGAGTCTTGTATTTGCATGTGAGCAAGATCCTAGTACATATGGTTTTGGCATTGCTTTCTCGTTGTCATCTTGCCAGATTAAAACTGTGTGCCAGATCAGGACTCAAACCATGGACCTCTGCCTTTCACAGACAATAGCTTTATCAAAGAGCTGCCCAAGCATGACTCATGGCCTGCTCTCACAGCTTTACTTCAGCCAACACTTCTCTCTCCCACCTTCTAAACTTCACAGAAGTTCTTCTGCACACTTAGATGGACTAGCACTCCTTTCAGGTACTGGCAGAAGTAAAGCTGTGAAGGCAGGTTGCAAGTTGTGCTTGGATAGTTCAATCATTAGAGCACTTGTCCATGAAAATCAAAGGCCCCAGGATTGAATCCTGGCCCAGCACACAGTACTAACCTATGATAAAGTTTCATAATTATGACCAATGTCATCTTTTGTACAGTATTTGCATCTACATTGGCATTATGTACTGTACCAAATAGTATCTTGCAAGGTATAGTGTCAAAAGACAATGTTATGGGGGTAACAAGAGCTTTAATAGTGTTTAGGGAGGGGGTGTTTAGAAACCAGTAGCTTCACAAGGCAAAGTGGTGACATCTTTCAGAGCTACTGGAGTCAGTATCTAAAATAGCTTTCTCATTGTATTTAATCTGTGCAGCATGGGAAATTCTTAAAATCATTTCCAAGGAAACATTCTGCTAGAGTGTAAGCACTGTTCCTAAGTGTCGGATCATGCTACTTATACCTGGAACAGTACCTGAAATATTCTCAATCTCCACTAATACTTTTGTGGACATAGTGAGATGATAAGCTGACTCAGAATACAATACTGTCTTTCAGTTTTTCATTATATGTTGTAACAGAGCAAGGTGGAATCATCCACCTTGTTCTTGTACCACTCCTGACATCAATATATTTTTTCTTTTATTTGACCCCATTTTGTTGAGAACACGGATAAAGCAAATATGAAAAATATTTAATTTTGTATTCAAGCCTTATTTCATCACATTTGATTATTGATGATATAGTTCCCCAATCACTAACAGTAATAAACTAAATTCCATCTAAACAGGCCCTGGAAGGTCCAACAGTACCAACAGACCACCATGTCATCCTCAGCTGATAGGCGTCACTGGGGGCAGATGTGGAGGGGCATGTGGTCAGCACACCGCTACTTCTCAGACAGGTAGCTCCTCAATTGTCCTCACACGGGCTGAATGCACCCCCCTTGCCAACAGTGCTCAGTAGATACAGTCAGTTAGCCAAGCTCGACAGTGCTTAACTTCAGTCATCTGATGGGAACCGGTATTACCACTGTGGCAAGGCCATTGGCACTACCAGTAATATTATCATTAATTTGGCTTGTAATTATTTTCCTCAGTAAATATTCATAACTTAAGACTCATCAAGAACACATGGAGATGAAATTTGCAATGATGTACTAGATGATTTTTGCTAATTTGATATAACTCATTTTAAGGCTCTCATTGTCCTCGTATACATAAGCATTTTATTTTTGCGAAAAACTTACTATTGCAAAAAATATTCATGATCAAAGTTATTGTGTTCTACGATGTTTTAATCTTAACTTGTGACTACTTCTAAAATTCAGTCTCATGGTTTTATCGCCTTGATTTTTCTGACTCCAAAAGTGCCCACTACTTCTAGGAGAAGTTAATAGTTTGATAATTATTCAATATGAAAATTTAATATTTAGTAATTTTTTGTGAGTTTTGTAAGTTCTGCAGAAGTACAAGTTATTTATACAAATAATACCAATAAATTTGTATTTTTTCTGGTAAGATAGATTACGGTTGAATCAAACTGTTCTTCTGTTGATATGTGTCATCTGATTTTGCTCTTTTCGATGTTATCAATTAATAGGTAAAACCAAATTATGATGTTTATTCTTACTCATCTATACGTAAAACAACAGAACAATGGGTCAGTCCGTGCTTGGTTAGCCATCAAAATGTGAACGCCTCCAAACCGTTAACAGTCAATTAGTGGTTAGCTACTGAAACAAATTCCTAATGAATTAAGTGAGAGCTCACATCTATATGTAATTGGTATTAAATTCACCCAGTGCCTTAGAATCACATAATAAACATCTCAGTGCCGCTATTAGCCTCTAGGAGGTAGTGGTACTATGCAGAGACGCCATGTTTGGAAAGAAGCAATCAGTAATGGGGAAAACAGAATTGGGGAAGGAGTAGTCTGGAGCCATTCCACCAGATTTTATTTTTTTTAAAAATTAACAGTAGAAATCTTGATCTGAAGTCAAACTGTAATGTTTGAAAAGTAAAAATTTAGGTTAAATCCTTAGTAAGACAGACAAGAAAGGGTCCTGGAAATTTAAATATTAGATCTTTATTTATTTATTTATTTATTTATTTATTTACATTTTCTTTGCGTGGAGCCATCGTAATCATGGCTTGTGCAAACGTCAGACTTAATACTATGGTTATATTTATACTTATAAAATACACTATATTCTGTAGCTGTTGCTTCTTATGTCTATTTTTCACATTTATCACATTACAACTGATATGCTAATGCCTCCTGTTACAATCATTATCTTAAAATTCATTGAAAGAATATAAACATTTTTCTTCTTCTTCTTTCGTTTCAGCCTCTTTGGGGTACGCTGGATCAATCATTTCTTTGTGCGTTGTTCTTTTCTTAGGGCCCAGTATTTCTTTATTCTTTCTGATCTTCTTCTCCTCTCTTCTTCCGAGATGAAGGATTTGGACTTTTGTGTGGATTTGTCTTGGAACCTTATGTTTTCATCTTTAGTAATTAATTTAGCAGTTCGATCAATAAGTGAATTTTCTGAAATATTTAATTCCACTAGGTCTTTCTCAGATTCTTTAAACCAGTTGGGCTTCATTTTTTGGTTACGGAAGAAGACAAAGATTTGTTTAGTTAATCTATTGGAATTCATTCTGAGAAGATGACCATAAAAATTTATTGTCCTTTTTCGCATAGAATCTATTTTTCTATTAGAAAAGATTTTAATTTTGTTTTAAAAGCATTTCCCATGTACGTTCTTAGAGAGTTTGGTAGCTTGTTATACCAAATCAACCACTAATATACGAACTTCTATCAGTCATTTTTAACGTTGTTCTGTTACGGAAATAGTTACACTTTGTTCTAGTGTTGTGATCATGTACATCACTGCCCTTGATAGCTTCTGTTGGTTGACTTATAAAAAATACAATTATTTTGAAGATGTACAGAGAATATATTGTCAGATATTCGTGCTGCACAAACACTTCATGACATGAATCTCTATGTCCCATCCCATGTATAAGTCTTATTGGTCTTTTCTGTAGTAGTAGTAGTATTCTTTTTAAATGTACATCAGCTCCACAGCCCCATAGTTCAATTCCGTAATTGAGAAAGGGGTTAAGTGTTCCATAACATACTAATTTCAGTGCTTGGCTAGGAACTATCTTTGCGAGCTGGCTGAGGAGATATATGGCACTACTGACTTTTCCGCATACGAAATTAATGTGGTATGTCCACCGCAAATTTTCATCAACATATACACCCAGGAATTTACAGTTACCATTTTCTGTTGCAGAGATATTACACACACTATTCATATTGTTGTGATGAGAACTGCCTGTTTTAAATGTCAGTAGTTGAGATTTGGTGACATTCGCCTTGAGTCCCTGATCATTGAAGTATTTTGTTACTTCTGTTACACCACTAGTAGCAAGAGATTCTAGTTCTTTAGATTTGCTCCCATAGAATAAGATAGACGTGTCATCTGCATAGCTTACAATATTGGAGTTAATGGGTTGTGCAATGTCATTAATATATATAAGGAAGAGAAAGGGTCCAAGGATTGAGCCCTGTGGTACA
This sequence comes from Schistocerca serialis cubense, assembly GCF_023864345.2. Classification (NCBI taxonomy): domain Eukaryota; kingdom Metazoa; phylum Arthropoda; class Insecta; order Orthoptera; family Acrididae; genus Schistocerca; species Schistocerca serialis. The sequence goes on along the minus strand of NC_064640.1, from coordinate 273,426,265 downwards.
CCTTGTAATACAGGTTCACTGGAGGACTGGGCATTCATGATTTTATTATCTAGTTTGTATGACAATTTAGTGCTTTGCTTAAGATTCAACAGTTACGTGGTTAGAAGATTCATGGCTTGATGCCCAATACTATAAGATTTTAGCTCTTTAAGAAGTACCCTAGGGTTTACCGTATAAAATGCTCCTGTCAGGTCCAAAAATATACCTGCAGTCTGCATCTTCTGGTCCAACAGACAGTAAACTTCATGGATGAACTGTGTAACTGCTGTGGTTGTACTTAGCTCTTTTGTGAAGCCATGGTGCGAATCTACGAGCAGTTTATGTTTTGTGAAAAAGGCACTTAGTTGAGAAAGGATAATGCTTTCGAATATCTTACTAAAACTGGGAATTAATGATATTGGTCTATAATTGGAGACTTCTTCCTTACTTCCCTTTTTATACACTGGTTTCACTACACTCATTTTTAGAACCGTTGGATACATGTTTTCTCTAATGCTGCAATTAATCAGGTGAGTAAGAGGTTTAGAAATTTCTTTTAAGCATGCTTTAGTAATAGCACTGGATACGCCATCCCATCCAGATGAAAATTTTTTCTTTAGCATGTATATTGCCCTGCGAACCTCCTGCTCATTCACCTCCACAAATTCAAATTCGGTACACTGGGTGAGGTGGCATCGGATCTCTGTCTGTGAATCTGTAATATGCATTGATTGTTCACCAGAAATGTAGTAGTTATTAAAAATATTACATGTCGTATCTGGGTTTTTTATAATGTTACCATCATGTCTTATGCTGAGTGGTTCGATGTTCATCTTGATGGGACCTTTTCGGTATTTGTCAATCAGCTTCCAAGATGCTTTGCTTATGTTGTCAGACTGTTCTATTCTTTTGCTGTTAATCTGCTTCCTTAGATTGACAATTTCAGTTTTAAAAGTTTGCTTGGCCCTATTGTATTTTTCCTTGAAAACCTGCATAGTAGTACCTTTATAATGCTGGTTTAGATCATGCACTTGCTGCCAGAGCCTAATCAGATTTGTTGGGAGTTTTAGTCTATGATTACTTCCATTTTGACAGTGTTTAACTACCTTCTGTATTTCTGTGACTGGACAACTATATTCATAATGATGCAATAAATTGAGTAGAATTCATTCCATTTCTCATCCGACCTTTTTACCTGGTACACAGAATACCATTTCTCATTCGCTAGTTTGTCTTTAAGAGCATTAATATGTGAGGTATTCAGCATTCGTTTCTGTAGCACAATTTTTGTTATTTTAGGCACAACTGAATTTTTGTATTCTATCACCTGACAGAATTGGTCAGAATAAAGAAAATCTAAGTTACTGTAATTTACATTATCTATAACATCTTTGTTGATTATAGCATAATCTATTCTAGTGGAACATGTGTCTGTCACTCTGGTGTCAGAGTTCACTGTATTTGCAAGGTTGTATGAGGTCAGTACATCACTGAGTTTCAAGTTTACTATACTATTTGAGTTTGCATCTATATTAAAGTCACCTAATATAGTAAGGTCATTAGAACCAGCCTGACCAGCAACACTACTAAGTTTATCCATAAACAGCACTACATCAGCATTTGGTGGCCTATACACTCCAATCACTTTATGCTTTGGTAACTTAAGATCATTACTGTGGAGTACAATACCTGTCATTTCAATTGATCCTTCTTTGGTGTGGTGTTCAAGAAAGGAAATTTTTTTAGCTTCTACACCCTTATTAACATAAATTGCCACACCACCACCTTTATGGTTTTGCCTACAATAACTACTTGCTAGTAAGTAACCTTCTAATCTATAGTATATTATTTCACTGCATTTTAGCCCATGTTCCATTATTACTAGTACATGTGGCAAGTGTTCCTCTATGAATATTTGTAGAATGTCTAGTTTGTTTCTGAGATATTGCACATTTAAGTGCATTAACTTTAAGGGTGTTATCCCTTCTTGTTTAATTACCATTTTGCACGAATCAAAATTGTTTGAGTTACACTTTTTACGATATTTTTGCATACACTGGTTTTTTGGAACTGACCTGCAATGGCTGAGCACTTACTTCACAGCATGGCATTTCTTTGTGTGCATGGGACTCAGTCATATCCGAAATACATCCCTGAAAACTATTATTATGGTCCTTTATTCTAAAAAAGTCTCGCTGTTGTAGCCCAGAGCAATTGGAGCTTTCTCCACACTGTCTTTCTCCAACAGTTTGCTTATGGGGGAAACTAGCTTGGCCTTCCCTTTCCTGTTTAAGTGGAATCCGTGTTTTGTTTGTTCATCGCGACTCATCTTACTTAAGTCTATCAAATGTACATGGCTAAATTTATCACACAGTTTCTTTAGCTCGGAATTGCAGTGTCGAATCTCTTTGTTTACACATGACCATTGTGGTAAATCATGTCGCACAGGCACGTTTGTGATGACAATGTTCGTTTGAAATAGTTTTGGTAACATGTTACAGAAGCCTCGCAGGGCTGTCTTGCTTTTGTTTTTGTATACGTCATTGCCACCGCCAATCAAAGTTATGGTTTTCAAAATATAAAACACAAATGTTCTTTTACAACAGTATGTAGTGGAGTGTGAAATAGATCAGTTTTAAAAGGACAAAATAGTTCAAAACACTGCATAGTCAGTATGCACTGAGGAAGGAATCTTTGAAGAAGTAAAAACTGAACTTTAATCATGACTCTTGCATTCATAAAATATATCTTTAGAACTGCTATTGACACAAAGAATTTCCAGATTTTGAATTTAAAAAAAAAGTACAACAGGCAAACCACACGAAAGTACACACTGACACTTCAAACACAATCATATTAACAAGAAAGTAAAACTATTACTGTTACGGTTACCTTAAACTTTACATTTGTTTACCAGTGCCCAAAAGACTAAAAAGAAGTGCGACAGTTAATTCAAATGCTACTCAACTGCTTTACATTCGACAGTGACATCACAGTTTGAACATCTGTTAGCCAAATAGCAACATAACAACATGTTTAAGCACCCACAGCAGTGAAATTAGCGAGGCATCACTGTAGTAGAAGTGTCTGTATATATAATACAATCTATGCTAAGAGATAAGAGAGTACTGGATTACTTATGAGGCAACACTGGTTCATAAGATGATGCAATGAAAAACATTATGTTGTCCAACTAAAATAAATCAAATAGCGAAGTCTGAATTCCATAATTTTAGCAGGAGCTCCCTTAAGATAGTAATTTTAGCCTAAAAATCATAATAATTACACACAAATCTTAATACTTGGCATGTCTGACTAGGCTAGTCAATAATACAAACTGAACAGTGAATAAGAGATAGAAAGATAGATAGATAGATAGATAGATAGATAGATTCATATTCGATGGATCACGTTTGTGCAACAAATCATAATGATTTGACACAAGTCAGTTTACTATCATATCACACACTAATTTGTAAGTACGGCTATATGCTGACTATTTACAAGATTTTTTTTTTTTAAATACAGATGTGAGTTTGTAATTCCTACCTACTATCTTTTACACGTAACAATAATACAAATTCTTCTATATAATTCAAGCAGTTGTCAACAAGAAACTTTTTCAGTTTGTTTTCAAATTCTACTTTCCTGTCTGTCAGACATTTTCTATTACAGGGCAAGTGATCAAAAATTTTGTTTGCAGCACTGTGTACTCCTTTTTGAGTGAAAGACCACATTAAAGTGGAGTAAAGATTTTTATTTTTTCTCCTGGTCTTGTAATTATGTAACCCATTGTTCCTTTTGAATTGCAGTGGATTATTTACAACAAATGTCATGGTGGAATAAGTGTATCCTGTGAATCAGTGGTCAAAATGCCTACCTCCTTAAATAGATGTCTGTCTGCAATATGATCATGGATGAGCACCACATACAAGGGGCGTGCAGTAAGTAATGCAACACTTTTTTTTCCCCCTCTCAGCCAAGTTTGGTTGAAAAATATGGAATTTGTTGTGGGACACCAGGGAATATTCCTGCTTCAGCTCCTATAGTTTCATGAAGTTCAAACATACGGTGGTGCTATACGTAGCCTTTAAAGTGGTGTCTATAATGGAGGTACGTTCCAAACTAAGAGCTGTCACTGAGTTTCATAGTTTCATTTGGCAGAAAACCAGAGCACTGCAGACATTCATAGGTGCTTGCAAAATGTCTACAGAGACCTGACAGCGAACAAAAGCGTGGCGAGTTGTTGGACGAGGCATCTGTCATCATTGTAACAAGGTTGTGCACATGACACACTCATTTGCCACAAAAATGCAAACAAACTTCTCCTTCTTTATGACAACACAACCCACACAAATCTGTGCACCCTAGAAGAGCTCACAACACTTCATCGGACTGTTCTTCCTTATCGTCCCTACAGCCCAGATACCGCTCCTTCTGACTGCCATCTGTTTGGCCCAATTAAGGATACACCCCACGACAAGCACTACATGGATGATGGTGAGGTTATTGCTGCAAAAGATGTTGGCTCTGATGCAAACCAGTGTAGTGGTACAATGTGGGCCTACAGGACCTTCCGGTAAGATGGTGTAAGGTTGTCACACTGAACGGAGATTATATTAGAATGTGTTTTTCCAGTTTAAAGTCTGATCAATATGGACACCTATGTATTTTGAATTTTCCACCCTAGTTATTATTTCCACACCATGTGTCACTCCTATCACTGGTGTACTACCTCTAGAAGTGCAGAACTGAATATGTTGGGTATTTCTGAAATTGAGAGAGAGACCATTCACAGAAAGCCATTCAATGATACTTTTAAGAACATTATCATTTTTCAGTTGCTGTGTGAGTGCGCTTGGATTAATTACAATGCTAGTGTCATCCGCAAAACTAAAGGAATTCTGCTAGTTGTATATTTGGCAGGAGGTCATTTACATATATGAGGAACAGTAGTGGACCTAAGATTGAGCCCTGGGGAACTCCCTAACTGATTTCTCCTCAGTCAGGAGAATCTCCCGCAATTACACTGATTTAATTACTAAGTAAACTTTCTGCATTTTTTGGTTAGAATGTCATTACCCATTGGTTGGCTATACCATAAATTCCACAAATCATTTTATCTAGGAGAATATTGTAAATCACATAGACAAATGCCTTAACAGGTCACAGAAAATACCAACAAATGCTCTTTTGCTATTTATGCTTGTAAAATTTAGTGAATGAACATGTAAATGGCATTCTCAGTTCAGAAACTGTTCTGCAACTGAAAATGTGACTTACTGAGGATATTATAGTTGCTCCAGTGGAATACTATTCTAGAAAACATCACCTGGGCAAACATTTTGGAAAACAATGTCAGTGGTGAGACAGGCCAATAGTTGTTGACATTTTTCCTATTGTTGTCATCTTTCCTATTGCCTTTCTTATTATAAAGGGGTTTAACAATGGCATATTTCAAGCTCTTTGGAAAAATGCTCTGAATTAGCGATACACAACATATTATAGAAAAAACAGGGCTTATGATATGGAAAAACTTCTTTAGTAATCTGTTGGAAACATCATCAAATACGGATGAGCTTTCATTTTTGAGAGAATATATAATTTTTTAATTTTAAGAAGGAGAAGTTGGTGATACATTCATATGATTGAATGTTATGACATTCTACTGCAACTGCTCTCTTTCATTGTTTGTCCCTCTGTTTTCTATTGCATTTAAGAAATGATTATCAAACATATCTACTACTTGTGACTGATCCTTGAAGTGCAGTGACTACATAATAAAATCTGTGTTATGTTGTTTGATGGACAGAATTTGACTGTGAAAGAGTACTGTAAAAATTATACCACTGTCAAAACATTCTTAGTATACTTGTTGGCTTGCGATATATGAACTGGTAAAATTATTTATTTCAACCTGATCATCATTTGTTTACTGATGCCAATACAAGAATTGGTCTTTTTTAACAGGGTGTCAGTCAAGAAATGCAAATTACTGGGAACTTGAAGAAAACTATTTTAGAAGCAAACTACCTCAATGTACATAATGCTGAACATTATAATTGTTAGTTTTAATGAAGATTTGTTGGTTTTTAAAAGAACTTCTTATTACACATAATACCTAGTAGTAGTTGTAAATGTTTTAAAAATTGAAAAATCTGCCCTTTTAAAAAAGACTGGCTAAGGATATCGAGAAACAATGGAAGACTGATAATTAACAATATTACAACATTTTATTACACTTTAAGTCATTCAGAATTACATACAAAGAAGAAGACTTTGATTAAAAGTTCAAAATATTGTAGTAAGTTACAAAAAATGTGCAATTAAATTGGCATTTACTGTTTATCAATTACTGTTTGGCCAGTTAAAAAGTTCCTCTAAAATGCTTGTGTTCACGAGGAATTCTCTTTCTTCAAGTCTTCCATTTTTTCACTGTAACTGGAACTGTTCTTGAAGGGTACGTCAATGCTGATGCTGGAGGAAAGATCCATTCTTATATATAAAGAAGAATGTGTGGTTTATTAATACATTTATGTCATTGGATCCTGTGAGATATCCACATCCACCACGCGTGTAAACAAGGTCTAACAGACTGCTGACTGCAAAGTTAATTCTTTCAGTTCTAGGCTTGTTCCTTGTTTCTTCACAAAATGTGGTTTTCTTATAATGTTTTGTCCACCGGTTCTTGAGGTCTAGAATTTAAGATGTTTTGACTTCTGTTACTAAGAACTTGCCTACTTTGTCTGTACTTTGGATAATGTTGTCTATAATCTGACGGATACTGAAAATTCTGTCATATCAACAAGTCGTTTTGAGATAGTTCCAAACTCTTTGTCAGAATGTAGGGATAATATTCCTGCACTTTTTGGTAATGGCCAGAACCTGTAAGTGACTTCAGATGGTCAAACAGAAAGGAACAGACTTTATTAGGGCTATCTTTACCATTTCCTTCACGGTAAACATAATATGAGTTAGACCCTCTTTTTATATCATGGATGCAAAAACATTCACTACAGGTTTCCTTAAATAAAACAGTTCCTGTACTGACACTTTCGGCTGACTGTTGTCTTGCACATAATAAAATAATACGGACAACATATTCATCTCCTCCGTTGCCTCTGATGCTCCATACTTGAGAGCTGAGTAAAATTTCTTACTTATATGCTGACATATCATCAATTCTGCAGTTTCTGTTCATTTTGCTACATCATTGAGAAATGGAGATTTAAGATTTAATTTCAGCTCTTCACTGGTACAACCTGCGGTCATCCAAACTGATACTTGAAATAGTTTCACATTAAAATCTGCACTAAGATAATATACCTTTTCAGCAGCATAATGCATTTTTCACAAGGGGAATGACTGAATATGTTCATATGCTGCCTCATGAACAAAGATGATTCGAGGCTGTGTGTAACTCCCCTACCTCTCCTGTCCCCTGGGGTTTTCCCAGAGAGCTTAAGTTGTGTCATTCTTCATATTTGTTTCTCACTAATGTCAAAAACTGAACGGAAAGCTCTCATGCAAACCTCCTCATGTGATGCACCAACAAACACAAGATACAAAAAGCTAACATAGTGTTTCACCACAGGGTTATCCTCCTCTTTGTCCTTTTTTCCTTATCTCTGCTTGACATCTTGAGAATCTATTAATCCTTGAAGAAATAGTTCTTTCTCATCCTTATTAGAAATACTGTAAAAGTTTGTAAAAATGTCTAAGCAGTTTTCCTCTCCAGTTCCTTTCAAACATTTCTTCTTACATCTAAAGAAAATAAATAAAATTTATTTCAGAATTATGAAAAGCATATTTATCACAACTGTTTCATTTTCGTTACTGATGATATTTCAGGTTATTTCATGATAACCAAACAGAACATATTAGGCTATTTATTTTTTGTTAATTTTCGCAACAATAGTTTCAATATAAAAGGAACATAATAGGTATGTGCTAAATACAATGGAAGATTAGCTTACCCGCAAGACAATTCAGGTTTTTTAAGCTTCAACTGGTTTCCCTTCAATCAACTTGGTTTTATTTTGTTACTTTTGTAACTAGAAGGATTTCCTCATCTCTCTCTTTTTTTACTTCTACAGTTTCACATGGAATACTTCCATTATATTACAGGTAATAAGATTTTATAAATGAAGAAGAAATACTTAGACTACCTCCACAGAATAACAAACAACTGCTATTCCCTCTTCAGCTGTTTCCACGGCCAGCAGTTCATTTTTAAAATGGCATATGCCAGTGACAACATCCTATTTAAAAATAAGTATGAACTTTGTTTTCCTGTTTCTAGCCAACCAATAGCATTTACTGCTGCCCTTTTAAACACAAACTATTGACCTACCTCTTTATTAGGTAAGACATCCAAAACACTGAAACAGTAAAAATGATGACTTATGCCCTTTAAAAAAGATCAATTGAAATGTGAAGAGACTGCAAATGACACAGTGTTGTGTTCATCAATTAACAAACTGGTCAAATTATAACAAGACGCAAGATTCTTAAGAGTTGCAGCCATACTACAGAGGTAAAATCCAACTCAGTAATCTTATAATGTGCATGAAATTTGTTTTCAAATGAGAAAGACAGTAAAGTTCTTGACCGTCCGAGCTATTTTATAGCAGCCAATCTCGCCCAACTAACACACATTCTTTGAAGTTGAGAAGTTACATTAACAATATACTACTACTACTACTACTACTACTACTACTACTACTAATAATAATAATAATAATAACAATAATATCCGGTTTTGGTTTACACATCCTTGCCTGTTCCAATTTCAAGTACATTGCAGCTTATCTTTGCATCTCTTCTTAGGACGCCCAACATTCCTTTTCCCTCGGGGTGTATACTTCTGTATTATTTTAGGTTTTCTTCTGGCATCCTTTGAATGTGTTCATGCCATTTATTTCTGTATGGCTCTATTTTCTGAATCATGATTTTGACACTTAGTTCTTTCCTTATTTCATTATTTTTTATTCAGTCTATGAATTCGTAACCAGCTAGAGGTCTTAGGAGTCTCATCTCTGCTGCCTCAATCCTCATCTGAATGGCAGTTAAGAGGACAAGCCTCTGACCCATACATTAGAACTGGCACTGCCCTTACATTACAAAATTTTAGAACTGTCTCTTTTCCAACTTTCTTAAGGAGTGTGTGTTTATGGTACATACAAACTGCTGGAATTTTTGCACTCTGTATTCTTAATCATTGCGTGTGATATGCGAGACCTCACATCCTAGGTATTTTAAAATGTTTATTTCTTATAGTGACTTATCACTAATTATTATTTTTGCTCTTACCATAGAATGTCATTATCTTAGTTTCACTTTCAGATATTGTCATATTATAATCATTTACTACCTTGTGCAAGAACCAAGTTGCTCTCTGTAATTTATCTTTTGAGTCCAATAAGATTATTTGATCATCTTCAAACACGAATGTATTTATAACTTGATTATTAAGCTTATAATGGTGCACTACTTTATTCCGCCATGTCTCTATGACTTCGTCTATGTATATGTTGAATAATGTGGGCGATAAAGGACACTCTTGGCTCAGTTCTAGACAGGTGTTTCTTGCAAATGGATTTCGTTTTTGTACTAATGACAAAGGCAATAAATTACATAAAATAATGGACCACCACCTAACAATAAGAGAATAACAAAACTGTAATTTAGTAAGAAATCTGTCATCATATGACACAATTATTATATACAAATACCAGCATGAACATTGAAAATGCTTCACAAGTAAAAAGAAGAGAAATGATTATGGCAAAATACAAACGGCCTATAATTTAGTTGCATTAGACAAACCACATTTTAAAGAATATAGAAGCAACTTTAATAAGAAATGACAGAAAACACAAAAAATGACAACACATTACAACCCACAGTTTTGCACATCTATTCTGCCAGCATTGTTTTGGCTACTGTATAATATGCTAGAAGGATCCACAGTTGTAAGATGATGTTATATTGCACATAATGAAATTTTCCAATTAAATTTGACTCCAAGGGTAAGGAATCACAGTCGTCACTCTTTAATAGACCAAAGTTCCCACAAACTTGAGTCTCCCATGAAGATAGAATTTCAAGTAAACATGTAGTGTGTACTAATGTTTCCAAGGTCATATGACCACAAATATTTATCAAGGTTGAGCCTTACTCAAGATTATGAAATGATGAAGTAAAGGAGACAAACTGCTCAATCTGAGCAACACATTTCTACAGTTGGTGATATGTCATTGTCTCTTTCCCCCAAAGGGTGAATTTTACAACCATAGTAGTTACAAGAATGATGTCGAGGTCAATTTGATGTCTGAACCATGGAGCAATATCACCATTTTTCACATCTGCAGAGCATTGCTAAAGGCATCATTATGTTAAGTGTCAGAAAAATTTCATACGACAACCCAGGGATTGAGCAGTGGATATCTGAAAGTCTGCTAAAGTCATGATTCAAGGTTCGAGTTTCGGTCCAACACACAGTCTTAAATCTGCCAGGAAGATTCGCCTGAGAGTGTAATCTCACATGCCATGGAACCACACAGCCATGCAGACACAGAATAATTATTTCAGTTGGTGCATATGTTGTTTCTGTAAATGCTTGTAGTTCAGAGAGATGGTCAATGACTTAGAATTCATAAATATTACTCATTAACACAGCTTTCTGCTGTTCACTCCAATGACAACTGAAATGCCCTTTTCTACATTAGCTATGGTCCACAAGTATTGTGGCAGTCCGTTTTAAATGTATGTCTAAAGACAAGTATTGTGGCAGTCTGTTTTAACTGTGTGTCTAAAGAGAAGATGGAAGCTATTTTGTGATGTTTATATCTGCCACATGTATCCTCCACTCAACAAAACTAGTCTTGGGGGAATTTTTACGACGACCATCCTAATACATCCTAATACTAGACATGGTTGTGTAACTGTTCCAAATAAATGTGTTTTTTTTTTTTTTTTTTTTTTTCCTAAAGGAGGAACCGTGTGGCCTTGTTTCTTTAAAGCCATAGCAAATGATATAAAAACTGGAAATTACAAGGCACTAAAACTTCTTGCTTTAAGACATATTGATGTATTCTAGAATTTTCAGCATACAACTTAGCATAAAAGGAGACTCACTCACTCATTTTTAGGTTTTCTCCACAACACTTAAAATGAATAGTTTTTAAATAATATCTCCAAATATGAGCCTAAGAGCACTTTTGAATGAAGATCTAAATACAATCTCCTACAAGGGTCACTTTTGTGTGAATTTCCAACAAAACAGAAATTATAACATAAAAAGAATCTAGAGGTAAGAAATCAGCACCCTTCACAAATGTGGCTTGTGCATCAATTTCATTGATTCTGAAAATAATGAGAATAGCACTACCCACTTCCCTCTAGCTGGATGACAAAAATCATATGCAAGCTGGCATTTCGTCATGCACACCATGTCTGTTTCAACTATTTATTACAAAATCATAGGAAAAAAAAGCCAATATTAATATCTGTGGTTGGATTAAAATGTCCTACATTGCAGACCAATTTTAGAGTAACAGAATGCATGAATTCTGATTAGCATTCTTGCACTATGTCACTACATAATCTTAGTGTTTTGTTTTAGTTAACAATTTAAATAATTAACAGTACCTTCTGCCGCCATATCAGCTGAAAAGATGTATTCCCTTGCTAATTGCCAAAGCAGTAACTTTATTTGATATGCCTCAGTGGTAACATGCATCATCATGTTTGCCAAGAGACACAGATGCTTATTAAAATAGGAACCTAAAAATGTAGCATCTATTTTTTGCAAAATCAGCATCCTTTTTTCTAAACGATTAGATGCAAAAAATCTGAAAGTTTGCCACACTGTAAGCCTGAAGATTAGAAAGTAAAACAGTAATTGGAGATAAAATAACAATGAAAGAGAATAAACAGGTTTTATTCTCTATTAAAGATTTTTGAGTGGAATATTTGCTGCTGCAAAAACTTCAACAGTATTCCACCAGAACAGTCTTTGCTTTAGCTGCCACCAAATTATTGTTTCTGTTGAGAAGCAGCAGCATTTTCTCACCAGTGAACACAGTGCTTCTCTGATTTAAGGTGTTTCTCAATGTTTCTCTCTCTCTCTCTCTCTCTCTCTCTCTCTCTCTCCCCCCCCCCCCCCCTCTACAAAGTTCAATAATTACAAAATCTGCGGAAGGCCGATTTCAAATCTGTAGTATATTAGCCCTGATTAGCATATTACAACTGAAAATAACTCCTTACAGGAATACTCTCTGTGTGGTCACTACAGTGCAAATAACGTAGCAGGCAGTTGTGAATGTAAATAAATGACAACTTCGAATGCCCGATAATTGAGGAGTAGAGGGTGGGGGGGGGGGTGGGGGGGGTGGGGGGGGTGGGAAGCCCTGCTTCCCTCTTACAGGTCAGCCAGCCTACAACAATGTTCCATTGTTCTGCAAAAGGAGAATTCACGTGAGTTGCTGATCCCTTCTGATGTCATGAGAGTCATACTCTAACCCTGTGATGGACCAGGGTTAGTCTCATCACTCATTTCAAAGAAAAGAAAATAGTGAGCTAGATACAACAGAAAGTAAAGTGCTGTGCACAAAGCATATGGTAACAGCTATCTCACAATCACTTGCTGAGGTCAGCTGTGGCATAAACAAGGTAGTTCAGATCCAAATTCTACCAGTATCATATGTAACCATAGTTCAAGACATCCAAAACCTAATACTGCTGTGTTACAGTGTCCACAATTTTCTGTAATACCAACTTTGACCAGCAGACAAATGTAAGCATTTCTTTGTTCTAAGATGTTTAGCGCCATGGTCGAATCCTGCATTGCCATATGTTGCATGAATCTCTTACCATTGTTCGACATGGGACCAGAGTGTAACTTATGAGAGCACTGATACAGTATTCCATTTGTGCGTGGGTGTGCTCTTTATTTTGCAAACACATTCTTATGTGCATCCTCTTTCCAAGCTGAGCTTCACCAGATGTGCAATATCAGTAAAATCAGTTACTCTTTCGTATATTATATGCAAAAAATAAAGCTACTTCAAACTATCCCTGATGAAGTACCTCATCTGGATACAATTTGCTGTGAAATAGCATTCATCTCACAAATCCGAATTTTGAGACGGAATTTGTGTTTATCACAAATGAGAAGTTTTTAAGTTCCTACATGTTGTGGGATGGACTTATGGCGTGAGTGAAAATCAATTAAGAGGCGGAAGACAAAGTTGTGGTGACAATTCACTTTTTACACCCAGTCCTGGCTCATAGGAACAAACCACCCAACAATTTTCTGTGAATATTTTAGAGTACATGGTACCACCTGAACATTGTTACCTTTAATCTATCGAGGGTATTTCCGGATTCACGGCATCACTTACATGGCACTAATGTTCATACTTTCTAGTGGACTATTTGAACCATAATCAGGCCAGTCCCACAAGAGTTATGAAATTTAATGAGATTTTGTTTCTTTCATCCAGTGTGCAATTGTGGCTCAGATATTCGATATATGATCAGATGACATCTGTGATGAGCTTTGTCGAATTAACCCATTCACTGAGTTGATAGGGAAACTATGTAACCGACAGGGCAGAAGTCCTAGGCTGTACACACTTTGCTACAATGTGTTATCTGTTCTTTCTTTACTTAGGTTTCTTTTTGATAACTTATCAATATATATGTGCAATGGTGCTTCATTTATATTTTTTGCAGATACTCATAAACAAGAGGAAAAGTCTAAGACACTGTCAGAAAGAAACAAAGCATTTTGCCACAATATGCAAAAGTGATCGAGGCATGGCTTTACAGTCATTCAGAACACTATACAAATATGAAACATTTTTCATTCTCATTACAGGTGAGTAAAACTGGTGAACTGTTTAAACAAATTTCCAAATCACAAAACCAAAGAGCATCCAGAATACGTAATACCATCATAACTGAAAACAACACTAACAATCTTTAAAATGTAGACAGGAAGCAACAAATATTCCCTTGATACATTACTTGTTTGTCACTTTACAAAGAAAAGAATGTCCAGTTTGTAAAATTTACTAGCCAGTAGTACAGAATCACACAAGAAAGCACAGGAGCACACACAATATGGTACTGAAAATTTCTCATGACAACTCAAAATTGATGAGTAAAACTGAATACCAGTTAAACATGACTAATACAGAATAATCTTCCTGAAGTAGTTTACTTTGAATGTGCTATTAAATGTTGTAATGTTTATGAAAAATATGAATACTGAATGATGACTGGAATGCAAAATTTCAGAACTAGTTAATTCACACTTTTATGTTCGTATACTGTTGCTTATTATGACCAATTAATTTTATATGTGGTGTCTGTTCTTTTGGACATGTCCAAAAAGAACACACCATTTTGATCCTGCAGCTATTATAATTTTAGATGCCCAACCAAAGTTGATGCACATTCAAACTCACCAATTTTGTATTTTTCACTTATTTCTCACTGTACTTTAATGATCTTGGATACAAGTTCACTTTGTATTTATGAGCAGACATTATGTGTTGCAAATGTAGTTATATATGATGATCTTACCTGGCAACAACAAAGAAAGTGATGGATCAGTGTACATTTGCGTAAATTTAGAACAAATGTATATTATAACTCCTTCAGTTTCAAGGTATTTAAATCCATAACTTGTTTCAGCAAGTTTTCCGATGAGGTCTAATGCATTTAATTGCATCAGGGGATCCTCTTGTTTAACTTCAGTGATCAGTTCTGGTAATAGACCACACATTACACACTCCACGAAACCTTCTTCAGATGTTAAAGCAATTCCCACGATCACCTGAGGTTAGAACATAATTATATAGGATAAAACAAAGTGTAATTATTATTGTGCTAAAATCTACAACTCTCAAGATCAGTTACTACACAACTGAAAGGCAATGTAAGAAGTATTGAGGAAAAAACACATGGGAAAGAGCAGATGAGTTACTATGTAACAGTGTTAATTAACTTCCTGTGAAAGTACAAAATAAAGTGGCACAGTAGATATGAAGAATTTCCTGTCGAAGGATAAGTGTGATTGTCTACGGAACACTGAGCAATGATGTGACGTGTTAATAAAGGAGAAAGGAAAAGGGGCAGAGTGATAACTGGGCACAGGACAATGAGAGAGACATCATTAGAGGGAAGGGGGGAGGGGATGGGGGGGTGGGGGAGAGGGAGGAGGGAGGGAATTGTTATTTATTTCACTTGGCAAGAATATAGCCTTTAGGCAGCCTCTTACATCCAATCAGATAGTGTGCTAACATTACAATATACATAGTACAAGAGTTGTATGCAACAACAACAACAACAACAACAACAACAACAACAAGAAACTATTTTAATAAATATATGATATGTAGGTAATATTGATATTATTAACACTATGTTGAATAATATCCTCATTATGATAATGTCAAATGTGAGTACTGACATACTAACAGAAATGCATGGCATCAGTGCAGAAGGAACCAAATCTCGGTTAGTCTAATGGTTCATGGAAAAGTGAGAAACAATATCGTAAAGTTAGCATATGAGACATAAGAAAGAAATTAGAAACATAGAGAGGTGAGGAGAGCATGGGTGGCATTCACATTGTGACAGATATGATGGTTCACTGCTAGACAAAAGAAAGGTAGTTTTGAATTGGACAGAGATTACTGGGTAGTTTGTTGACTAATATATGGATGAAATGGTGGAAGGTTTACTGTAATGCATAGCTACAGCCAAGATGCTGCAAGTATCAGATCTTGTATTGTAGTTATGGAATGACGATAGGTATTTGATATGTGAGGAAAGATAACATGAGAAATTATGAAAATGACGATGCAAACAGAGACTGTGAAAATCAATATCGCCTATCTGTTTGAATTCACTCTAACTGAGCATCAGAAAGACTGACATTCTGCTACGCGTGTATTTTACACAAGCATTCACCGCTAGCTAGCTAGCACCTGAAGTTTTCACAATTTGAGTCACGTTGAAATACGTCACAGTAAATTTGGCAGGATTAGTTTCATTTTAGTGAAGGTCACAACATTTTTTATAAATTTTTGAACTACATATATGCAAGAGTGACTTCCTCCACGCTGTGACAGTTTATTCTTCCCAATTTAGATGTTCGTGCAAGATTATGCCAAAATCTTATTACTTTTAATGGATAAATGGGTATCGTCGCGGAACATAGCAGGAATAATTTCACAAAACTGTTAGCTGAGAAACTTTCATTGTGATGTAAAGATGATTTATGACTTTGTAATATTTAATTTAAGACCCATTTAGTGTGCCAAATATGATACTGAACGACTGTCATTCATATCTAATATAGCAGCAGCAACGTTCATAGGGTAGTGTAATGGTACTTGAATTATGTAACCATTACGGCACCTCACCTCAACCTCTCGATACCAGCGATATTCTACTGTGTTTCTGTAAAATAGTTAACATATTTCTGTGACAACATTCAGATTTGATTTCATTAATGTAGAGGTACTTCGATACATCGATATGTATATACTGCAATGATATTATTCTTATGTGTATTATTTCTTTTGTCACTATGATCTTTGATGTACTTGTAACTCTGATTTTTGGGCGTGTAAGTGGCTATTAGAGAGTCAAGCTTTGCTCGTCATGTTAAAAAGACGCAAATTGTAGTCAGTTTATGAAATGTGAACTTTAACAGCGAGGAAGATATTTTCAAGTATGTTTTCTATTGTGAAGTGATGTTTTGGAACGAGTTACGTGATATTGCAACAAAAGTAATAAAAAATAAGTGTAACTTAAATTCGGAGTGCTGATTACTTTTTTACATCACCATTGTCCTAACTTGCAAAAGTTCAATCTTCAAGATGGTTTATGAAACACATCTATAAAACTTTTGAATATCGCAGAATAACACCTAGGCCTGTTTGCATCCGAGCCGGGAATCATCACTACCTAGATTTTCGACGATTGAGCCATGAGTTCACAACGAGATCAGGGTGGGAAACACAAAAAGATGAGTGCCTAGTCTATCCATTATTTCAAGAAATGACTTTATTAACTGTGCCTTAATGACACCTGCCACATAATATAACTTTGTTGTTGCCCGAAAATGCAATATTTAGCAGTGTGAGCAACACTACAATCATAATTAATTTTTGACCTTTGTTGTGGTAGGGTTGTTAGAGTAGGCACTTACTACGACTGAATACTATTGACAACTAAGCAAAAAGTTGTCTTCAGTCAAAACAGTGGTGTGATGAGCTCTCCACGTTACTTTATCCCGTGCAAGCCTCTTCAACTCCAAATAGCTACTGCAACTTATATCCTTCTGAACCTGCTTACTGGATTCGTCTCTTGGTCTCCCTCTACAGTTTTTATGCCCCATCTCCAATCCCCCACACCTCCCTCCAACATTAAATTGATAATTTCAATGTCTCAGAACGTGATCTATCAACCGATGCCTTCTTTTAGTCAAGTTATGCCACAAATTTCTTTTCTCCGCAATTCTATTCAGTATCTCCTCATTTGTTACATGATCAACCCATCCAATCTTCAGCATTCTTATGTAGCACCACATTTAAAAGCTTGTGTTCTCTTCTTGTCTAAACTGTTTATCGTCCATGTTTCTCTTCCATACAAATACTTCCAGGCAAATGCCTTCAGAAAAGACACCCTGAAACTTAATATATTCAATGTTAACAAATTTCTCTTGTTCAGAAATGCCTTTCTTGTTGTCACCAGTTTACATTTTATATCCTCTCTACTTCAGCCATCATCAGTTATTTTATAGCTCAAATTGCAAAACTCATCTAATCTGATTCCTTCAGTATTGTCTGATTTACTCCATGTTCCATGTTTATCTTATATTTGCCTTTCAAGACACTGCCCATTCCATTCAAATGCTCTTAATAAATCCTTCATTGCATCTGACAGAAATACAATGTCATCAGCAAACATAAAAGCTTTTATTTCTTCTCCCTGAACTTTACTTCCTTTTCCCAATTTCTCCTTGCTTTTATTCACAGCTTACTCGATTTATAGATTGAATAACATTGGAGACAGGATAAAATTCCATCTCACCGCCTTCTCAACTATAGCTTCCCTCTCATGACCTTAGACTCTTATAACATCTGTCTGGTTTCTATACAAGGTGTAAAAACCTTTCTCTTCCGGTATTTCACACCTGCTACCCAGACAATCTCAAAGAGTGTATTCCAGTCAACATTGTCAAAAGCTTTCCCCAAATCTACAAATGCTATAAACATATGTCTCCCTTTCCTTAACCCACCTTGGGTCAATGTTGCCTCACATGCTCCGACATTTATCCAAAAACAAAACTGATCTTATAAAGCGTCAGCTGCTACCTGCATTTCCACTCTTCTATAAATGATTCGTGTCAATATTTTGCAACAATGACTTGTTAAACTGATAGTTCAGTAATATTTACGCCTGTCAGTGCCTGCTCTCTTTAGATCTGGAATTATTTCTTTCCTCTTTAAGTCTGATTGTATTTCCCTGGTTTTTATATCTCGCACACCAGGTGGAATAGTTTAGTTGCGGTTGGTTCTCCCTAGGATAACAGCAGTTATGACGGAATGTTGCCTACTCCAAGAGCCCTGTTTCAGCTTAGGCTTCAGCTCTGTCAAATTATTCTCGCAGTATCATCTTCATCTACTTCCTTTCTATAATACTGCCTTCAAGTTAATTTCCCTCATTTAACAACTGTGCATATTCAGTCCACCTTTCAGTTTTTCCTTCTTTGAACAGATACAGTCAGTGGAGATCATTAAAAGTTCCTCTCAATTGGCTAGCACCTAAAATGTGAAGTAATGTAATTGCAAATATTGTGTCATGTAACATGGCATGTTAATAATTACATTTATCCATCAGAAAAATGCCAATTCTACATTTAATATGAAAAAAGTATGGAAAAGTAACTGGTGGAGTTAATGTCAATATAGAATAACATGGAATCAGAAGGATATCAAGATCTTACTGCCAAATTAGTATCAACATGGACTGCAGAACAGAACAGCCTTTTAAAAAGTATGAAGGAATTCTAATGTTCAGGTGGTTTTAGAGACATAACAGAAACTTTATACTCTAATGTAGTCCAAGTCTCAGTATGCACCACTACAACATGAGTAAATGTAGACTCTAGAAAATATTGTAAATATACAGGTATTACAGACATAAGCTTGTAAATGTTCAGTATCACCTGACCGCATCTGATTGAAGGAATCACATGTGTCAGATGACACTTAACACTTGTAAGCTTATGTCTGTGGTCCTATGTTCACTTTGTCTTCGAGAGAGAGAGAGAGAGAGAGAGAGAGAGAGAGAGAGAGAGAGAGAGAGAGAGAGAGGTACTACTGAATGAATGTGAATATCAAAGGAAGATGATTCATACTTTATGAGAAGTGCCCCCTACTTACCCAACTGTAAGGCAAGTTGTCATCCCCCCCCCCCCCCCCCCAAAAAAAAAGTACTTTGCAAAATACGGGGTTGTCTTACATTCACAGATTAAAGTGCTGTTTCTGAGGTCGACATTTTTACACTGTGTTTATTTATTTATTGTTCAGCTAATTCAATCTATACAAGATGTAGCCTCTAAGTTATTAAATATGTTTTTAAGAGGTATTTGCCTGCATCTCTGTCCGCTGTTGTCTTCTGCAGTTGAAGCCCGCAACTGCCCCGAGTTCCTTATCCCAGTGATCTGGTGGTCTTCATTTCTCTCTGGGACTCCACTCTAAAACTGATTTTGTCCATCTTCCATCCTTCGTTCGTGCAATATATCCTGCCCACTGCCATTTTAAAGACTTAACCTGTTCTATAATATCTTTTACTCCAGTTATTGCTCGTATGTCTTCACTTTTCTGTCGATCTTTCTTAGTGTGACCTAACATTGACCTTTCCATAGTTCTCTGAGCAGAGTTAAGTTCCCTTTTGATAAACTCATTTAAAGTCCAAGTTTCCCACCCTTATGTTAAAACTGGTAGGATACAGTGATCAAAAACTGTCTTCTTTAAGTAGACTTGCATGTTATATTTGAAAACTGTTGCACTCCTTCCATAAGCCCACCAAACAAGTTTAATTCGACGAAAAATTTCAGGTATCAAATCCCCTTTTGTCTCAATTAATTGCCCCAGATAAACCTATTCTGTAGCATTGTTTAGGATGTTGCCATTCAGTGTTACTTGTCCTGCAGCAACCACTTATTATGCATAACCTTTGTTTTAGAGTGATTTATTTTAAGTCCAACTTCCTGACAACGATCTGTTAAGTCTAAAAGAGGACTGCATTTCCATTTTACTGTTAGCTAGGACCACTATATCGTCCGCAAATCTCAGGTTGGTGAGCCTTTTACCATTCACCCTTATTCCTCTGTTGTCCCAAATAAATTTGGACATAGCCATGTCGAGAACTGCTATAAATAACTTTGGGGATACAGGATCGCCCTGCTTTACTCCTTTTCCAATGGGAAATTCGCACTTGTTTTTTCCTTTGTTGATAGATGCTACAGATGTGTCATAAATGTTGCACAGTATGTTTATATATTTTGTTTCCACTCCTTGCTCGGCCAGTGTTTGTATGACTGCAGTGTGGCTGGCAATCAAATGCTCTTCCAAAGTCAATGAAGACTATGCATAGTGGCATTTCATACTCACTGGCTCGACTAATTATCTCACGCAGTGTGTTTATATGGTCAATTGTACTGAAACTACTGCAGAATCCAGCTTGTTCTATGGGCTGCGCAGTCTCCACTACCATTTTAATGTGATGTATCAGGAATTTAGTGAACACTTTAATTACAACAGGAAGTAAGCTAATGGGGCAGTAGTTCTTCAGATCATGAATACTTCCCTTTTTATGTAGTAAGATTATGTTTGCTTTGTTCCAGCAGGGTGGGATGCTGCCATTCTATATGTTGAAGTAAAGACTTTAGCCAGATGTTTCTCTGTTTCCTCCCCTGTAAGTTGAGTATGTCAATTGTCAGACCATCATGATCCCCTGCTTTGCCATTCTGCATCTCTTTTATAGCTTTCCTTATTTCTTTGGGGATGATTTTGGTGACTACTTCTTCATCATCGTCATCATCATCATCATCATCTGCACAAGGTTTTCCTAGTGGTTCATGTGTTCTTTCATATAATTTACGATAGAAATTCTTTATATGCTTTAGAATTTCTTTCTTTTCCATTATGTGCCCATTATCAATCGCTACGATTTCGTTTTTAGCAATCATAAGCTTTTGTTTAGCTTTCTTGCAGCTCCTTTTACTCTCTAATGATAATTTTATGGTGTTTTAATTGTATTTTTGTATGTTGGCTCTCATATTCTTCCTTATACACTTACACAGTTCTGAATATTCTATCTCGTCACAAGAAGTTTTAATTTTCATTCTTGTCTTTTTACGAGTAAAGTTTTGGTTTCCGCCCTTAACTTTCCTCGTTGTTTAGTAATTGTTGTCAGTGCATCTATTTGTTTTGCAGTTTCCATTATCATTTCAGCTAGATTTTAATGTTTATTTTTGCTCTTACTATTCTCTAGTCGCTACCAGTATTAAATTGATTTAAAACTGAAACATCTTCAATTATTTTTGTGTGATTTGAGATGATAAAATTATTTCATTGTGGGTCTCATGATTTGGGCTTCTCCATATCCATTTCCTATTATGGTGTTTCTTAAAAAAGATGTTCATGATGAATAATTTATTTTCTTCTGCAAATTGAACCAGCCTTTCACCCCTTTCATTCCTCTCATTGATTCCATGGCAGCCTACTGAGACATCACCCTGTTTTTTGATACCAACCTTGGCATTTAAGTCCCCAATTACCAGTTTAAAGTGGCAGTCTCACCCTGTGTAATAGCTTAGTATATGGGTTGTATTAGATGAAGCTTTGGCAACTAGGATCACGTGGAGATTTAATTTGAATAATTCAGTAGGGTGGGCACTACAATGATTTGAGGATAGGAGTGACAAGCGGGTTTCGTTGTGCTGTCAACAATGGGAATGTATATTGTGTCCCTTGCCTTTTTATGGCCACCTACCACAATCAAATTGCAGTTTTTCTGAATCCAATACTAGTTGGAATGGAACTGACTTTACATTTGGGCAAATACTCAACAATAGTATATGATGAGGGCATGCTGAAAAGTAATGTCTCCCAATTTTTTATTCTGTTCTCAATATTCATTCAGGTATTACCTATCACGCATCAACTTTCCTGCTTCGCTGATGCAAGATGCAACCCTCTGCTGCTAGAGGGCTCCAAATTGTAACATGTAATATGGCAGTGTGTAATGTAACTATGTTGGTGCATGAGAAACAGCATGCTGTAATGGACTTTCTAACTGCAAAATAGTTTTACATCTACATCCACATGATTACTCTGCTATCCACAATAAAGTGCCTGGCAATGAACCACCTTCAAGCTGTCCCTCTACCATTCCACTCTCAAACGGCACGCGGAAAAAATGAGCACTTAAATTTTTCTGTGCGAGCCCCGATTTCTCTTATTTTATCGTGATGATCGTTTCTCTTTATGTAGGTGGGTGCCAACAGAATGTTTTCGCAATGTGAGGAGAAAACTGGTGATTGAAATTTCATGAGAAGATCCCGTTGCAACAAAAAACGCCTTTGTTTTAATGATTGCCACTCCAATTCACACACCATGTCTGTGACACTATTTCCCCTATTTCGTGATAATACAAAACCAGCTGCCCTTCTTTGTACTTTTTCGATGTCATCCGTCAGTTCCACCTGATGCGGATCCCACATCGCACAGCAATACTACAGAATAGAGTGGACAAGTGTGGTGTAAGCAGTCTCTTTAGTAGACCTGTTGCACCTTCTAAGTGTTCTGCCAATGAATTGCCGTCTCTGGTTTGCTCTAACCACAATATTATCTATGTGATCTTTCCAATTTAGGTTATTTATAATTGTAATCCCTAAGCATTTAGCTGAATTTACAGCCTCCAGGTTTGTGTGCCTTATTGCGTAATCGAAATTTAGCTGATTTCTTTTAGTACTCATGTGAATAACTTCACACTTTTCTTTATTCAGGGTCAACTGCCACTTTTCGCACCATACAGATATCTTACCTAAATCATTTTGCAAGTTGTTTTGATCATATGATGACTTTACATGATGGTAAATGACAGCATCATCTGCAAACAATCTAAGATGGCTACTCAGATTGTCTCCTAAGTGGTTAATATAGATCAGGAACAATAGGGGGCCTATAACACTTCCTTGGGGAACGCCAGATATTATTTCTGTTTTACTCGATGACTTTCTGTCTATTACTACTAACTGTGACCTTTCCGACAGGAAATCACGAATCCAGTCGCACAACTGTGGCGATAGTCCGTAGGCACGCAGATTCGTTAGAAGACGCTTGTGAGGAACAGTGTCGAAAGCCTTCTGGAAATCTAAAAATATGGAATCAATTTGACACCCCCTGTCGATAGCACTTATTACTTCATGAGTATAAAGAGCTAGTTTTGTTTCACAAGAACAATATTTTCTGAATCCATTCTGACTATGTATCAATAAATTGTTTTCTTCGGGGTATTTCATAATGTTCGAATACAGTGTATGTTCCAAAACCCTACTGCAAATCGACGTTAGTGATATAGGTCTGTAATTCAGCAGATTACTCCTACTTCCCCTTTTGGGTATTGGTGTGACTTGAGCAATTTTCCAGTCTTTAGGTACGGATCTTTTTGTGAGCAAGTGGTTGTATATAATTGTTAAATATGGAGCTACTTTATCAGCATGCTCTGAGAGTAACCTGACTGGTATACAATCTGATCGGAGGCCTTGCCTTTATTAAGTGATTTAAGCTGCTTTGCTACACCGAGAATATCTTGGCAATTGTTCTTGATTGGAATTCAGAAATATTTACTTCATCTTCTATGGTGAAGGAGTTTCGGAAAACCGTGTTTGATAACTCTGCTTTAGTGGCACTGTCATCAGTGAATTCACCGCTGTTATTGCGCAGCGAAGGTATTGATTGCATCTTGCCACTGGTGTGCTTTATGTATGACCAGAATCTCTTTAGGTTTTCTGCCAGATTTCAAGACAGAATTTCATTGTGGAAATTATTAAAAGTATCTCGCATTGAAGTACGTGCTATATTTTGAACTTCTGTAAAATTTTGCCAATCTTGGGGATTTTGCATTCTTTGAAATTTGGCATGCTTTTTGCGTTGCTTCTGCAACAACGATCTGACCCGTTTTGTGTACCATGAGGGATCAGTACCATCACTTATTAATTTATGTCAACTGCTGTCGATACTCTCTCTCTCTCAAAACATTCCACAACACTTAAATGAGCAGATCGGAAGGAGTGAAGACTGTCTCTTAAAAAAAGGCGTTAAGAGCATTTTTATCAGCTTTATTCAATAGATATACTTTGCGTTTCTTTTTGATGGTTGTAGGTTGTAGGTGTTACAGTATTCAGCCTAGCAGCAACTGCCTTGTGGTCGCTAATCCCTGTATTTGTCAAAATACTCACTATTTGTCCAGGATTATTCGCTGCTAAAAGGTCAAGTATGCTTTTGGAACTTTTTACACTTCGAGTGGGCTCATGAACTAATTGTTCAAAATTATTTTCTGAGAAAGCATTCTGTACCATTTTGGATGATGTTTTATGCCTGCCGCCATCTTTAAATGTATAATTTTTCCAGCATATCAAGGGTAGATTGAAGCCACCACCAACTATACTCATATGAGCGGGGTACTTATTTGAAATGAGACTCAAGTTTTCTTTGAACTGCTCAGCAACTAGATCTTCTGAGTAGGGGGTCAATAAAACGATCCAATTAATAGTTTAGTCCAATTGTCAGGTATAACCTCTACCCATACTATTTCACAGGAACTATCTACTTCAATTTCGCTACAAGGCAAACTACCTCTGACAGCACTAAAGACTGCACCACCAACTGTATTTAATCTATCCTTTCTGAACACTGTTATATCGTTTGAAAAAATTTCGGCTGAACTTATTTCTGGCTTTAGCCAGCTCTCTGTATCTACAACTATTTGAACTTCAGTGCTTTCTATTAGGGCCTGGAGCTCTGGTTCTTTCCAAACACAGCTACGACAATTTACAACTACAATACCAATCGTTTCTACAACTACCTTACTGTGTTTTACCTGCCCACTTTTAGACGGACGCCCCTTCTGTGGTTCCCTGAGACCCTCTAACCTACAAAAACTGCCCAGTCCCTTCCACACAGCCCCCGCTACCCGTGTAGCCATCTCCCGTGTGTAGTAGACTCCCGACCTATTAAGCGGAACCCGGAAACCCACCACCCAATGGCGCAAGTCAAGGAATCTGCAGCCTACAAGGTCACAGAACAGCCTGAGCCTCTGATTCAGACCCTCCACTCGGCTCTGCACCAAAGGACCACAGTCGGTTCTATCGACGATGCTGCAGATCGTGAGCTCCGCCTTAATCTCAGAAGCAAGACTGGCAGCAGTCTTTATCATTTCCGCTAGCCACCCGAAACCTGACAGAATCTGTTCCAATCCAAAGTGACGCACGTCACTGATACTGACATGAGCCACCACCTGCAGTTGGCTGCACTCTGTACTCTTCATGGCATCCGAAAGCACCCTTTCCACATCCAGAATGACTTCCCTCGTAATGCACACAGAGTGCACACTGGCTTCCTTCCCCTCCTTGGCATCCATGTTCCTAAAGGACCACATTATGCGCCTAATGTTGGAGCTCCCAAATACCAGCAAACCCACTCTCTGTGAATGCCCAGACCTTGCGGGCCGAGAAGCTTCCTCTGGAACAGGGTGGACGACTGCATCCGGCTCAGAGACATCGTCAGCCACAGATAACGCCTGAAACCTGTTCATCAAATGAACCAGGGAGGCCCTACAATCAGCCCCTCGGAAAGTTTTTCGCTGCCTGCCAGACTTTGGAATAATCTCCCACTCAATCACAGGTGAGGGGTCGGCCTCAGTGCAGGCAGTTCATCCACACATGGAGCACCCTCTCCTCCAGCACAACAATGTCAGATCACACACAAGTGCCGCGACTTCTGCAACAATCCAACACCTTAGGTTCACTGCCATCAATCATCCTCCATATAGTCCCAACTTCGCCCCATCCAACTTTTGCCTGTTTCCTAAACTTAAAGAACACATTGGTTGACTTCAATTTGATAATGATGAAGCACTGCAGGCAGAGGTGATGATGTGGCCCTGTCAACAAAGTCAAACAATCTACAGTGATGGTATCAACTGGTCTCTTGTTGGGAAAATGTGTTCATCGCCAGGATGAGCATTTTAAGAAATAAATACATAGGCATGAAGAACAAAGTTATAGAATGTTAATAACATTTGTTTTATTTTAAAAGCTTTAAGAGTCGTCACATAAAAAATTTGGAGGAATTACTTTTCAGCATGCACTTTAAACATTTCTACAGGAGACACACTACAGCTGCTACTGCTCTACAGCACTGCTGATTTTCAAGGTTGGCAACAATGTTAACTTGGAGTGGTACAATTTCACAATTCATTTATTGAAATTCAATTTCCTTATGTATTCTGCACTGTAAGAACTGTGAATTGTTGCAATCAATAATGGATGGAAATCACAGCAGTGACTCTGCTGAGAAGTTTGGGTCTACAAGTTTGCACTTCACAACTGATCTGACAGACAAGACAACAAAAACTTTAAGTTACTGGTAATTCATGAAGCATAGACCACAAACAACTGTGCTGCAAGAAGAAAATTTGGTGTCACAGGAGCAAACGTTCATGGGTGGTGTCAGATGAAGAACATATTAAAGAATGGCAGTTCTACAAACCAAACTTTCAGGGGACTGAAGCAGGAAATATTTCATGAACTGGAGCAGCTGGTTGCTCAATATAATTTTATTAGTAGACTGTCTAAGTATTTGTAACAAATTTCCCTGAATTTACTGTCCTCCAGGACAGTTCTCGCAGTCAAATTACTCTTGGGACCGAGAGCTGGCTGAAACCTGAAGTCGAAAGCTCTGAGATATTTTGTGCGTCATGGAACACATATCAGAAAGATAGATTAGAGGCCATAGGAGTGGGAGTGTTTCGTGCAGTTGACAAAACTGTTGTCTCTAGTGAGGTCCAAGTTGAGTGTGACAGTGAAGTTATCTGGTCACATTTAACAGGTGTAGGTGAAACCAAATTAATTGTTGGATGTTTTTACCGGCAATGCAATTCTGCTGTGACTGTTCTAGAGTCATTCAGGGAGAATGAGAGAGAGAGAGAGAGAGAGAGAGAGAGAGAGAGAGAGAGAGAGAGAGACAGAGAGAGAGAGGGGTGGGGGGTGGGGGGGTTTACAGGTAGACAGTCATGCAAAATAGTTCTGAACATGTTTTCTGAAAACTAGCTCGAGCAGCTAGCTCGGCAGCCCACACGCAATGGTATTATCTTAGATCTTGTAGCTACAAATAGGCCGGAACTTATTGGCAATGTCAGTATGGGAAAGGGGATTAGTGATTACGATGTCACTATAGCAACTATGACTATGAATGTTAACAAATGAGTCAAGAAGGCTAGGAGAGAGTTTCTGCTGGATAAGGAGAGAGTTTCTGCTGGATAGGGCACATAAGCAGTTATTAGCATCTCACTTAGAAAGTGAATTGGCATCACTTAGTGACCAGTAACATGGATGTAGAGGAATTATGGTTCAAATTTAAGCAGATTGTAAATCGTGGTCTGGGCAGTTATGTGGCTAGTAAGTGGATAAAGGATGGAAAAGACCTGCCATAGTTTAATAACGAAATTTGGAGGATGCTGAGGAAGCAGAGGTTGTTGCACCCTCAGTTCAAAAGGGAATGAACAAATGATGACAAGCAAAGGTTAGTAGAGATTCGTTCGTCTGTGAAAAGATCTATGCACAAAGCATACAACAACTACCACCATCACACCTTAGGAAAAGACCTGGCAGAGAATCCGAGGAAATTCTGGACATATGTCAAATTGCTAAGTAGGTCTAAGGCTTCCATTCTGTCCCAGTCTGTGGAAATTGGAGATAGCAAAATGAAAGCCAAAGTTTTAAATTTCACATCCAAGAAATTGTTCACACAGGAGAATCATACAAACCTACCCTCATCTGACCATTGGACAGACTCCCGTATGGACGACATAGTAATAAGGATCCCTGGTCTAGAGAAACAACTGAAAGAGCTGAAAGCAAGTATGTCACCAGGTCCAGATGGAATCCCAGTTCGATTTCACAAAGAGTACCCTATGGCACTGGCCCCTTACTGAATCTATCGCCCAGCACAAAGTCCCACGCAACTGGAAGAAGGCACAGGTGATTTAAGTATATAAGAAGGATAAAAGAACGGACCTGTAAAATTAGGGACCAATAACCCTAACATCTGTTTGCTGCAGAATCCTTAAACATATTCTAAGTTCGAAAATAATAAAAATTTCTGGAGACTGAGAAGCTGTTGTCCACAAATCAGCATGGTTTTAGATGGCACCACTCGTGCGTGATTCAGCTTGCCCTTTTCTCACATGATATACAGCGAACTATGGATGAAGGACAACATGCAGATTCAATATTTCTAGATTTCTGGAAAGCTTTTGATGTGGTGTCCCATTGCAGGCTGTTAATGAAGGTACGAGCATATGGAATAAGTTTACAGATATGTGAATGGCTCAAAGACTTCTTAAATAATAGAACCCAGTATGTTCTCCTCGACAGCAAGTGTTCATCAGACAAGCGTATTGTCAGGAGTGCCCCATTGAAGTGTGATACGACTGCTGTTGTTCTCTATATACATAAATGATTGGGCGGACAGAGTGAGCAGCAATCTGCAGTTGTTTGCTGTGATGCTATGGTATATGGTAAGGTATCAAAGTTGTGTGATTGTAGGAAGATACAAGATCACTGAGACAAAATTTCCAGTTGGTGTGATGAATGGCAGCTAGCCCTAAATGTGGTAAAATGTCAGTTAATGTGGATGAGTGGGAAGAACAAATCTGTAATGTATGGATACAGTATTACTAGTGTCCTGCTTGACATAGTCCTATTGTTTCAATATTTGGGTGTAACTTTGCAAAGCGATACAAGACGGAATAAACATGTGAGAACTGTGGTAGGGAAGGCAAATGGTAGACTTTAGTTTGTTGGGAGAATTTCAGGAAAGAGTGGTTCATCTGTAAAGGAGACTGCACATAGCACGCTGGTGCAACCTATTTTTAAAAAGAGTACTGCTTGAGTGTTTGGGATCTGTACCAGGTTGGATTGAAGGAAGACATCGAAGCTATTCAGAGGTGGGTTGCTAGATTTGTTACCGGTAGGTTTGAACAACACATACATGTTACGGAGATGCTTTAAGAACTCAAATGGGAATACCTGGAGGGAAGGCGACATTCTTTTCGAGGAATACTGTTGAGAAAATTTAGATAAATGGCATCTGAAGCTGATTGCTGAACAATTCTACTCCCGCCAACATACATTGCACATAAGGACCATGAAGATAAGATATGAGTAATTAGGGCTCATACGGAGGCATACAGACAGTGGTTTTTCCCTTGCTCTATTTGCAAGTGAAACAAGAAGGGAAATGCCCAGTGGTGGTACAGGATACCCTCCGCCACACACTATATGGTGGCTTGCAGAGAATCTATGTTGATGTAGATGTATGTCAGGCAAATGCAGTGAAGGCTTCCCAACTACGAGAAATTCCAAAATGGGGAGGTAAAGAAGAATTGTCAAATTGCATGCATTGAAGAATTCAAAGCAAGTACTGGCTGGTGTCTGAGGATGATAAAGAGGACAGAGCTTAGTACAACAGAGAACAACGCTTTGATAAAGCTGTGAAATGTTACTGTCAATGTGATTGGTGTTAAAAGTGTTCCCTTCAGAAGTTCTGGCAATAATGTAATGCAGGGTGCACAAGCAGATGGCAGGTTGGTTTGCTGGATTAAAAGAGGGGGAAAGGGACCAAACTATGAGGTCATCAGTCACTTGTTCTGGATAAAACAATGCCACAAGTGTGAGAATAAAACAAACGAGACTGACAACTCAAAACAGGATGAAAGGAAAAATCACAAGAACGATGAAGGGCAACAAACATGTAAATGGACAAAAGGGACAAGAAAACCACATAAATGCAAGAAACACGATGAAGAGATTACAACAACAAAGTAGATTACCATGGTTGGCTGACCACAAGACTAAAAAAGGAGAAACCAGCCCACTCTGCAACACATTAAAACCTCCACCCCAGAAGCACTAGGCTGGAGGACACAGAGGGACAAAGGACATGCTTTAATACTTAGATCAAATGATAAAACCCACTCTCCTGAATACAAGGTAAAACTAAATCAGCCAATGAGGCATTGTCAGATAAAATTAGCGGCAACGAGTCCGGTAACCCAAGATTTCGTTGCTGGGCAGTCAAAGTGGGACAGTGCACCAGAATACGGGCCACTGTCAATCGGGCACCACGCCGAAACTCAGGCGGGTCTTCACGGTGCAAGAGGTAACCGTGGGCTGCCCTAGCGTGGCCAATGCGGAGCCGGCAGAGGACAACTGATTTCTGCGTGAGGCTCACATAGAAGACTTCCACACATTCGTAGTCTCCTTAATGACACACAGTTTGTTGTGTGTACTGTTATGCCATTCCATCTCCCAAAGCTAAAAAACCCTACGGCGTAAGTCAGAACGCAGGTCAGGTTCAGAGATGCCCATCTCCAGAAGCGGTTTTCGCATAGCCTGTTTGGCCAGCCTGTTGGTAAGTTCGTTGCCTGGGATGTCAACGTGTCCTGGGGTCCACTCAAACACCACTGAATGACGGGACCGGTCCAGGGCATAGATGAACTCCTGGATGGCGAGGGTAGCACTGATCGATAGCTTGTAGGCTGCTTAAGGAGACAGTACACAGAAGAAACAATTCCCTGGGGCATGAACGGATATACTGAAGTGCACAAGAGATGGCCACCAGCTCTGCAGTGAATACACTGCAGCCATCGGGCAAGGAATGCTGTTCAAAATGACCTCTGTCGATGCAGGCGAAACCAACATGACCATCAGCCATTGAGCCATCGGTGTAAACCACTTCAGAGCCCCGGAACACAACAAGAATTGAGAGGGAGTGACAGTGAAGAGCGGCAGGAGTTACTAAGTCATGCAAAAGACCCAGACGAATCTGTGTACACCATGGAGGTGTATGTAGATGGACCTGGATGGGAGGTGGTAAAGGGAAAGAATCCAGTTCAGAAAGAAGGAATCGCACGCGAACCACAATTGTTAGCCCTGACCTGGACCACTGATGCGGGAGATGAACTGCTGTGGGTGGAAAAAAGAGATGGTAATTTGGATGCTCAGGACAACCACGAATGTGTGCAACATAACTGGTGAGCAGTTGTGCATGTTGGATTTCCACTGGAGCAACAATGGCCTCCACAAGGACGCCGGCCACCGGACTCGTCCTAAAATCTCCTGTTGCTAGGCAAACGCCACAGGGGTGCAATGGGTCGAGTAAATGCAATGCTGAGGGCGTGATCGAACCATAAATCAGACTCCCATAGTCAAGGCGAGATTGAACAAGGGCTTTGTAGAGCTGCAGCAGAGTACAGCAATCTGCACACCAGATGGTGTTGCTCAAGCAGCAGAAGGTATTGAGGTGCTGCCAGCACTTCCGCTTAAGCTGATGAAGGTGAGGTAGCCAAGTCAATTGGGCGTCGAAAACCAGTCCTAAGAATTGGTATGTCTCAACTAAAGTGAGTGGATCATCATAAAGGTAAAGTTCTGGTTCCGGATGAAAGGTACGGTGCCGACAGAAGTGCATGACACACGACTTAGCAGCCGAAAACTGGAAGCCATGAGCGAGAGCCCATGACTGCACCTTGTGTATGGCTCCCTGTAGGCGCCGCTCAGCAACACCAGTACTGGTGGAGCAGTATGAAATGCAGAAGTTGTCTGCATACAGAGAGCGTGAGACCGACGACCCTACAGCTGGAGTCAGTAGGCAATGTGACTCGAGGACCAGAGCCAACCCAATCGCCAACACACCATATGTTCCAGCAGCTTACAAACAACGTTGGTGAGGCTGATGGGCCAATAGCTATCCACATCAAGCGGGTTTTTGCTGGGTTTGAGCACCGGAACAATGGTGCTTTTCTGCAATTGCGATGGAAAGATGCCATCGCGCCAGATCTGGTTGAAGATAATGAGGGGAATTTGCATGTAGTCACACGAGAGATGTTTAATCATCTAACTGTGGATCCAATCTGGCCCAGGAGCTGTGTCGGGGCAATGTGCAAGAGCAATGAGGAGCTCCCGCTCCATAAATGGGGCATTATAGGGTTCACTGTGGCGTGTAGTGAACGAGAGGACTTTTCTTTCCATCTGCTGTTTGCGGGTGTGAAACGCTGGGGGGGGGGGGGGGGGGGATAGTTCTCCAATGCAGAGGCTCGAGCATAGTGCTTAGCAAAGTCCTTGGCAATCATGTTTGTGTCGGTACATAGCATACCATTGATGGTAACGCCAGGGACACTTGTTGGGGTCTGGTACCCAAAAAGATGTCTGATCTTCATCCAGACTTGGGAAGGTGACACATAGCACCCAATGGTCAACACATACCTCTCAAAACACTCCTGTTGCAGTCGTTTTATAAGCTGGTGTACACGGGCACAGAGCCGCTTAAAGGCCATCAGATGCTCTAGGGAAGGGTGTCGCTTATGTCACTGTAGAGCTTGCTGACGCTTTGTAATTGCCTCAGCGACTTCTGGCGACCACCAAGGGACTGTCTTTCGCCGTGGGCACCCTAAAGAGCGAGGAATCGTGTTTACTGTCACAGAAACAATTGTGGTAGTCACCTGCTCAACCATCACATCGATGTTACCATGTGGGGCAGAGTCAATGGTGACAGCAGAGGTGAAAGTTTCCCAGTACGCCTTGTTTAAAGCCCATCTGGGCAAGCATCCGTGGGTCTGATGCTGGGGTAGTGACAGGAAAATGGGGAAGTGGTCACTACCACACAGGTTGTCATGTGCTCTCCAGTGGATAGATAGGAGAAGTCCTGCTGCAAATGGATAAATTAATGGCCGAGTATCTACCATGAGCCACACTGAAATGTGTGGCGGCCCCAGTATTTAAGAGGCAGAGGTTGAACTGAGACAGTGAAGTTTCGACATCTCTACCTCGGTCAGTAAGCAGGTGTCGCCCCACAGGGGGTTATGGGTGTTAAAATCTCTCAAAAGTAGGAAAGGTTTAGGGAGTTGATCAATCAGTGCAGCTAATACATTCTGGGGTACTGCACCATCTAAAGGAAGATATACATTCCAGACAGTTATTTCCTGCGTCGTCTGTATTCTGACAGTCACAGCTTCAAGAGGGGCTTGAAGGGGCACAGGTTCACTACAGACAGTTTAGGACATAAACGCGAACTCCACCTGACACTCTATTACATTCACTACGGTTCCTGTAATACCCCTTATTGCCACGGACGACAGGGATCTGCATTGCCGGGAACCAGGTTTCATGGAAGGCAATGCAGAAAGCAGGTGTGAAGCTTAACAGTTGCCGCAGCTCAGCCAGGCGGTGGAAAAAGCCACCGCAATTCCACTGGATGATGACATAATCATGAGACTGGAAACGCATGGAAAATTCAATGAGCAGTCTATATCCATTGTGTCTGAGGGTCCGGCTAGATCTAGGTCCTCAGCGGACGCCAGAATCTTCACCCCATCCTCAGACGTAGAACTTGTAGGTAGCGGTGGTGTGGGTGCCACCGCAAGTTTCTTGTTCTTAGGGGTCTTCTTTTTCGATTTCTTGCACTGTTCCTTGGGTTTCCCTGGCCAGGAGGACTTCACTGAATCAGTCTCCGGGACTGAGGATGAGCGTGAAGCCCTACGACCAGCTGCTTTTGGGCTCTTCAACTGCTGGCGGATGTCATCTTTCCCACTAGCACAAACCTGAGAAGGGAGTGACCCAAGGGACCCCTCCCGAGCGGGAGGAGCCAAAGAAGCCTTACGCTTCTCTCGCTCAGAAGTGGGGACTGAAATCCCCAATGGTTGGAGGGTTGTTGCTTCCAAAGTAGGTGGTGCAGGAGCAACAGGGAGGGAAGTGCCCCCCATGACCAAGGGGGCAGGTGTAGTCTCCCAGTTCTGAGAAGTGACAGGAATTCGAGGAACTGATGGGGCGACAACTGTTCTCGTAGCAGCGGCTTATAAGGAGGTCATAGCCACAGGATGTAGGCACTCAAATTTCCTCTTAGCCTCAGTGTAGGTCAGTCGGTCCAGGGTCTTATATTCCATTATTCTCCTCTCTTTCTGTAAAATCCTGCAGTCTGGCAAGCAAGGTGAATGATGTTCTCTTTAGCTGACACAGATGGGAGGCGAGGATGGTCGAACTTCCAGCACTTAAGGCACTGCATTGTGGGAGGGATATATGGCTTGATGTCACAGCAGTAGACAATCACCTTGACCTTCTTGGGCAACGTGTCACCCTCAAAGGCCAAGATTAATGCTCCGGTGGCAACCTGGTTATCCCTCAGACCCCAATGGATGCGTCAGACAAAACGAACACCTCGCCACTGTAAATTGGTGCACAGCTCAATTTCTGACTGCAAAAGACAGTCCCTGTGCAATATAATACCCTGGACCATATTTAAGCTCTTATGAGGCGTGATGGCAACAGAAACATCCCCCAACTTGCCACAAGCGAGTGACTGGGCAGAGGATGCTGTTTTTATCAAAACTAACCCAGAGCGCATTTTGGACAAACCCTCCACCTCCCCAAACTTGTCCTCCAAATTCTCCACAAAAAACAGAGGCTTCATGGACATGAAAGATTCCCCATCAACTCTCACACATACGAGGTACCGGGGCAAGTAAGCTTCACTGTCATCCTTAGCCTGGCGTTCCTCTTATGGTGTGGCCAGGGAGGGGAATGACTTGGGGGTCATATTTCTTAGCATTAAAGTTAGAATTTGCCCACTTAGAGACTGCTGGCGGCAGACCACCTGCAAGAGATGACGTACTACACTTCATGGCGTGTCATCCACGCTGATGCCACCCACTTCGACCAGGGCCCCTCTCCACGGGCGCCACCCAGCCGCAGCGAAGGCCATCTAGCACGATGGCCATTGCCGGGAGTCTCGATGCCCCAGGGTGATTGGCATCTACTCCTTGGCATATGTGGGGAGTTAACAGCACAGGTATCAGCAGAGCAATCCCTGTGTTGTCGGCGGCTACAGCTAACAGGGTACATGGTGGCTCCACAACAACAGATTGTCTACCATGCTGGATAGGAGGTACAAGGAAGTCCATGGTCATTGTCGGCACAGAAAGTGACACTGCATAGTGCATGGTGGAAAAACGCACCCAGGAATGTGTCCTCGCCCAAGAGATGGAGAATGGGCGGAACTGCAATGCAACGACGAGAAAGTGGGTTAAAGATCTCAATGCATGATGGACACGATGCACCACGTAAGGTGCCCTTCCCCAATTGGCTCGCTCTTTGGGAAAATTTTGAAAAATGGAGGTCAAACCCTACAGGGGACCGTCACATAAAGGCTGAAACATGTAAGACTCCTTTTAGTCGCATCTTACGACAGGCAGGAATACCTCGTGCCTATTCTTAACTGCTTCCAGGATTTACTTATAAATGCCAAGAAAAGGTATTGATGACAGACAAACAGATGCCACACTGATAGAAGATTATTTGGAACAGAATACTAGGTTTTTTGCTTAACAGAATGAAAAAGTTGGTACTGGATTCTTTCAAGGGTTGTCACACATAGGAAGATAAGGACATGATATCAAAGAACAACACAGACCTGATGATAATTCCTGGCGGTGTGACCTCTGGTGGTATGACCTCACAACTTCAATGAAATGGATGTTGTTGTGAACTGACTTTTCAAGGTTCATCTGTGACAGCTTTACAGGCAGAAGTTTCTTCAAGGAGATCATGCCCTCACTCCAAGGGGGGTGGGGATGGGAGTTAAAGGAACCTTCAGTATCCATACTGGAGCAGTGGATCCTTACTGTCTGGGACAGAATATCACAATGCTATGGTTGGCTCAGAAGATGATGATGTATGTGAGGTCTGCCAGGAAGGAAGAAATGGCAGTAGACTTACAAATTATGATGATGATGATAACAGTGATAATGACTACTAAAAATAGTGGTATGGGAGACCCCTTGGTTAGATAATAGGCAAAAAAGTACATGAAGATAAAAATTAATGCAAAACCTTTTTTTAAAAATTATTATCTCCTTTTACAGAAAAATCCAGACAATAAATGACATAAGTTGAGAATAGATATAATGTTTACTTTTTAGACAGATATTTTATATCAATAAAACAATCTGTAATTTTGATTAGTCATAGTATGGTAACAATAAGAATTTCTCAAGAGCAATTTAAAAAAAAAGGGGGGGGGGGGGGAGGGTCACCGTACATTCAGGGTCATTTTATTGTCTGATAAATGCAGGCATTTAGAGCTCATTTTGCTCCTGCTCCAGGTGCATTCAAATTCCCAATTACAAACTCATGTACACAACTAATACCAACTCTAACCCGCCAACAGCTTCCCAGATATTAACGATAAATTATTATGTTTTTGACTATTAGCAGATGTTCCAAAACTACAATGATAATACTCTATTATCCACAGTCAGAGTTTTCACTCATCTTCGGATTGCAGCTTGTCACACTGCTCTGAAACATTGAGCAGAAGAAATCACTGAATCCTTACCAGTGACACTCTCTCTTACATAGCTCCCACACCAATATCAAAGTTTCTACTGATGTTTCCAGTAGCTTTGGTGTAAGTACATACAGACAATAATCTATTATTGTTAATAACTTCATACACACTTTCTGAACTTGCCTTGCATTTCTTCAAATCCTAAGTAACATACTAATGCACAATCTATTGGTGTGATAAAGTCACACACCACAGATTTTACACATACTGCTTTCAGAAGCTGATACACAGAGGAAGTACAGAAGTATAATATATCATTGGCATAACTTAAAAACCCCGATTTTAGAGGTTTCAAAAAACCTATAATAGTGAAAACAAACACGTCTCCATATCACTGCAATAGTGAAAACTGAAATAAGTCTCTACGAGGTGCGACAATAAAGTAATGAGACTGATTTTCTTTACAAGATGTGGCAACCCTGCAGGCTTACGTAGGCACAATATCTTTGACCTCGGTCTATAAGCTGCTTCTAGTCCAAGCGGCACTTCGATGCAACTGCTCAGTCATGAATTGTGCTGTAATAAATTAACACGTGTTTGTGTCTCTTGTCACGGAAATGGAACCGCATAATACTGCGCAACGGTATGCCATTTCTTTTCGTGTTAAATTGGGTGAAAATGCAACGACAACTTACGGTAAGCTTCATAAAGCTTTTGAAGAGGAGGTTATGTCAAGAGCTCAAGTTTTTCGTTGGCATAAAATGTTTAGTGAAGGCATAACGAATATTGAAGATGAAGACCGCAGTGGACGACCATCAACCTCAGGGACGGATGTCAACTTTGCCAGGGTGCGTGAACTCGTACGATCTGATTGAAGATTATCTGTGAAAATGATTGCAGAAGAACTGAACATCAATCGAGAAATGGTTCGTCTAATAATAACTGAAGTTCTTGGTATGAGAAAGATTTGTGCAAAAACGGTCCCCAAAAATCTCACACCACAACAGTGAGAAACACGGAAAAATGTGGCAACTGATCTGTTAGAGCAAACAGAAATCAATCCAGAATTGTTGAGCCATGTTATCTCTGGTGATGAAAGTTGGTTTTTTCAGTACGATCCAGAGACAAAATGCCAACGTTCGCAATGGCGCTCAAAGGGATCGCCCACCGAAAAAAAAAAAAAAAAAAAAAAAAAAAAAAAAAAAAAAAAAAAAAAAAAACAAACCCCTCGCGTGTCAAAGTCAAAAGTGAAATGCATGCTTGTGTGCTGCTTTGATTCCAAGGGAATTGTTTATAAAGAGTGGGTGCCTCCTGGACAAACAGTTAACCAATATTACTACATACAAATTTTAGAAAGATTTCATAAAAGAGTTCTTCGTGTCTGCGCCAACATTGCTGATAATTTGATTCTGCATCACGATAATGCGCCATCCCATGCTGCTCTGTCAGTACAGCAATTTTTAATCTCGAAACAAATTTCAGTACTACCACAGCCACCTTATTCACCAGATATCACTCCAAGAATCAAAACGGCGGTCCAGGGACACCATTTTCAAACAAGATGTCCAAAAAGCTGTGACGAGGTTTGAGAAATGTTACCATCAATGGCAGAAGCGCAGAAGTGTGTGCAATCAGAAGGGAACTACTTTGAAGGAGACAACACTAAACTTGACTAAAACGGTAAGCAACTTTTTTTTTTCACATCATTCTCATTACTTTATTGTCGCGCCTCTTATATCAGCTTAGATGGGTGTGCCCAATTCATTAATATTCTCACTTAAGGGAAAGACTGTGCACACTATTTAAAGGAAAAAAAATCATCTTGTTGATTACTACACTTTTTCATCTTTAGTTATCTGTTGCTAAAGGTGAGAGTTAGCTAGTTTCATGTTCCAAGGATCACTTGCACAATAAATCATAATGATGTGGAATTTACATGCACATCGCGACAGTCTTATCAGTCCTGAAACTGTGTTCCTTGTCATGAAGTATCACTATTTTTAATAGTTATTTCTCTATTCCAAACATTTTTCAGACTGTCACAAATTTATAAGTTTTAAAATTTAGTACTGACTGAAAAAAAAACAACAATTTACTTATAGAAAGAATGACATCCATACCTCATAAACTCTGAATGAGAATTCTGAATTCATTGCTTTAGATGTCTGCATATAACTCAAAGGTTGTCCAGATAAAACAGTCTTCATTGTCATTGGATTCTTAGACATTTTTATTATAAATTCCGATGCAAGTTTTGTGAGGTGCAGGTCGTTTGTAAACAGACACGTAACTGAGTTTGCCAATAAGCCTTGCTCACAGATCACTGGCAACAGGCTCTCGAATTCCACTGCTTTCAGAAGCTGATACACAGAGGAAATACAGAATTATGATGTATCATTGGCACAACTTAAATATTCTGTGATTTAAGAATTTACAAACTAACATACAATTACATAATAAATTCATGAAAACACACTCCAATAAATACATTAAAACACCGATTGTATAACATTAAAAAATTACGTGGAAAACCAGAAGTATTGCATATCAATAATGAACAACTATCATCTCATGTGGAACAACATTACTTATGATGGGACAGTAGTATCTGGTAGGATTTCTGGCACGTGTGTGAAAATTTCTTATATTGATTACTTGATCAAACTTCAGCAACACTGATTTTACTCATAAATAGTCGAATAAGATATAGTTGCTGTTTTGGAGAGGGCAGCTCCTGTCACATAGACACATGGAATAGTTCAGCATGTCACATGATAGGAATGCCAACCGACCTCGTGCTGGCACCAATGCCGGTTGGTCAAGACTCATTATATAACCAAATGTTATCTCGTTCAGGCTGTGGGTTGGGTGGATAAGGCACCATTATCAACATCGTGTACACTAAGGGTTTTTCATGTCACCATACCAAGCATGTACCATGACCACATCAATTTAAACTGGCAGGATCTGTGCTGTGGAGGATGACAAATATCCAGGTTGACCATCATCATGTACAGCTGAAGGTAACATTGTTGTTGGTATCAGATGAACACAGTACATAGGAGTGATAGAATAGTGTATTTGATAGTTTTCTGGAAAATGTCTTAATGATTAATTATGTCCTTTATGCTCCTAACATGCTTTTCTCCTCTTGAATTTCAGTATTCTTTAATAAAAACAGAAATGAAATTCAAATAATTAGAAAGCCCACTAAAACACTCCATTCAAGTCATGTGATGCCTGTGATGTCACTGGCTAGCTTGCTGCTCCTATTGTCATAATGCTAATTCACAGTGATAACTTGTTTTGGAATTTACATTTTTAAAAATTGGTTACAAATGGTGTGTAATATCATACTGTAAAAATACATCTATAAAGACTCCTGAAAATATGTTTTTGAGTGTTCCAGAGAACGAGAAGATGCGGAAAACGTGATTGCACTTTACCACCAAATTGCCACTACATCAATGCCGAAGTTCACTAACTTAATTAAAAAGGTGTTGCAATGTGAAGTTAACATTACTTGCCTCCGAGGTATGCTCTCCTACTGTTACAATGAAGGCTAGCATTATTCAGCAAAATTAAACTCCTAGTGAAAACTGTTGTCTTACCCAGCTATTCAGTAGCTCAGTTGTTAGAGTGGTAGACTGCCTAATTTTATATGATGATGTCCAGAGATTGCTGGTTCGGGTCTAATCCGAAAGAACATTTTAACTTATCTGGAAAACAACTCGACAGTCCTCTCATATGAAAACCAAATCACAATGACAAATTTTCACCACACCGATCAGAAATAGAATGTTATTGTGTTTTCCTTGCTGTTTACATACACATACATTTGCAATCGCTGTTCACACATGTCACACTCACAAAGATATTTTTTAGCTAATGTGACCACACCCTTTTTACTTTATAAGGGACGATGTTTTTATCTTTGCACTGTCCAGCTAGGATCCTTCTTGTTTAAACTTTAGCAGTTTTATCACCTTACATAAAGATGGCGTAAGTCTGCTTCAGACGCAGACATTAAGTTTACATTCACAAACATCAGAGCCCCTACATTTGTGTCATCTGCATGTTGTACACACTTTATATCTCTCCATATAACCTCACTGTCCTACATCTTGTTGTCCAAAACAGATAACTATGTGCTCGCAAAGTAAATCCATTTATCCTCTGTTGTCTATTTCTCAGACTGAAACTAATGTGGAGCTATATGCAACACATCCCATAGTCGAAACAACTGCTACAATAAGTTCTTGCTAAAGCTATTTTTGTATTTCATGTAAAACTTTTAAATATATATGCCTTTACCAGGATTCAAACATGTGACTTCCTTATCTACAATCAGAAACACTATCCATTGGACAACCGAAAGCCTGCTGAATGAGTCATCCAGGAAATCAGTACCACGTTCAGCCAAGAATAGTTTTATTGCGTTTTGGGTTGTAGCTTATGACTGATAGTTAACAATCTAGTTATAATACACAGACCCATTCGCAAAAGTTCTACAATTCCTTAGTTTTGAGTGAGTTTAATGATGTTGCAGGGAGCAGGAAAATAATGTCTGCCATTGTCCAAATTGCCGTTCTAAAGGGGTAGAGCATAAGTGCATCAACTTTCGCAAGGCTTCCACTGTCAGCATTCACAAAATTCCTTTTTATTGTTACTTAAATGTTGTAATTGCATTTTCCATTACTAAATAGCAGAACTGTTCGCAGAAAAAGTGCGTAAAAACCTCATAACTTCAGCTAATGCTCCTATAACACACATATAGTTTTGTCTTACTCCTAGTCTGTGATGTCACCAATAACACAGTGTTCTCGATCATGTGACCAGATCTTGAAATGTAATGATTTTAAAGCTTTAATTACATAAACATAACATAAAGCTTTAATTACATACACATAACATAACATATTTTGTGAGAATATTGAGCATCAATGCTATCTAATTGTTATAATCAATCAGAGTAACAAAAATCTGAACCCTGTTTTAACATAGGAAAATAGCCTATTGAGGCACTGAAGAATACTAGTGCCAGAGCTGAGAAACAATTTATGGGGAAGAATAGTATACAGATTGGGCTGGTATATAGGTCAGAGCAGATAACGGGTCTTCCAGGATCATCTGTGGCAAGAGAAACCCCACCCACATTCCAAAAGTCCCGCCAACCCGATTAAGGGCAAAAACAGTTATAGAGCAAAGAATGCTTTTTAATCAGAAAAGTCAGAAAATATTGCAAAAGTGAGTGAAATGAACCACGAGGGCTGTAGGTAGTCAATCTCTTATGTCTGATGTATTACTAAAATG
Source organism: Schistocerca serialis cubense (assembly GCF_023864345.2). Taxonomy (NCBI): domain Eukaryota; kingdom Metazoa; phylum Arthropoda; class Insecta; order Orthoptera; family Acrididae; genus Schistocerca; species Schistocerca serialis. Next base: position 273,384,254 of record NC_064640.1, on the reverse strand, counting down.
CTATATATGACATATAAAGACATTCTAGCATACAAAATGAGTGATTATGGTGAACCTCATTTCTCATATTTCAAAATGTCATCATACAGCCTAAATCTGCAATGAGTTGAAAAACACAACACAAGATGAGATCAATTTCTTGTGAAGTCTTAAATGTTAATGAATCATTAGTTTATGATTATAGCCTTGAAATAAACAGTGATCATTACAGCTGAAGAAAACATCCAGTTTGCTGTCAAGAAAAGCATGTCAAATTCATCATGTTATTTGTTCCACCTAGTCAAACAGAAAAGAGGAAGAACTATTTTGTTACTATGACAAAACAGGGCCTTTTTTGTGTAAAACAAGAAATATCAGTTGCTTCATGGCAACATGACCACACTCACACAACTGCCACATTCACTGGACGTAGTCCCTTTTGAATTCTCTCTTCTTGCCTAAGATTAAATACAACATCCCTGTCACCCTAGTTATCAGTATATGCTCTGTGTTTGTCTCTGACCCTTTGCTGGGAGACCAGAGAATGCCTGGCCACAAGGAGCAGTGGACGGGGATATGGGGGTGTGCTCAGCTAGCAAATGGGAAGTGACTTGTTGGCAGTGGTGTGGCCAGTTGATGGCCCAGATTTACCAAGGACAAGTGAGTGCTCTGTTGGGCCGAACAGAGCTGGAAGATGGGGGTCTGGCCTATGGAGTGTTATTGGCAGCATCTTGCTGGTTGGAGTTTAACGATCAGGTACTCGATCATTTGAGAAAGCAAGCCTGCTTGGGGAACCGTTGCATATTTTCAACTACATGCTGAGGCCTTTTGTAACTGGCAATAATTTTATTGTTAACTGATGTGTCAGCCACTGAATCCTAGTTCCTTTCGGGGCTAGCTGGTGTTTGTTGTCGTTCCTCTGACTTGCTGTTGTGAGCCAAAGAGGCTCATTTGTGTTTTGCTATTAGGCTGTGTTTTAATGATTTTCTGGACACACATTCATGATTTGTGGCGAATATGTATTAGTTTCTCAGTTTGTTGTCTACTAGACACATTACTGAGCAGCATGGGTGAGTTGTTTGTGCGTGCAGGCCATGCTTTCTGTCTAGTCATTCTGTAAGCTACCTGCCTGACATGTTACTCACTCAATACTCGCCAGCCGTCTTTAATTCATTAGTATCTGCATTTTATTGAAATAGTGTTCTTACTGTTAAATTTAACTGTAGGCTGCTTGCCTGGCATATTATCTATTCAATGATCGCCAGACTTTTTAATTCGTTTGTGGTATTGGTATTTTATTAGAACACTATTTAACACTCTCAGTGCTTGTCAAACTTGTTTGATGTAAAAGAATATTGCGAAGACATGGCTTAGCCACAGCCTGGGGGATGTTTCCAGGATGAGATTTTCACTCTGCAGTGGAGTGTGCGCTAATATGAAACTTCCCGGCAAATTAAAACTGTGTTCCAGACCGAGACTCGAACTCGGGACCTTTGCCTTTCGCGGGCAAGTGCTTCAGCAAGGTTCGCATAAGAGCTTCTGTGAAGTTTAAAGGTAGGAGACGAGATGCTGGCAGAATTAAAGCTGTGAGGATGGGGCGTGAGTTGTACTTGGGTAGCTCAGATGGTAGAGCACTTGCCTGCGAAAGGCAAAGGTCCCGAGTTCGAGTCTCGGTCTGGCACACAGTCTTAATCTGCCAGGAAGTTCCATATCAGCGCACACTCCGCTGCAGAGTGAAAATCTCATTCTTGTTTGATGTATTTCTGGTTTGGTATTTGATTAGAATATTGTTTAACCATGCTTATAATGTGTGTTACTGGACAAATTACCCACTATTTAATGAAACTTGTCTCACTGTATGCTTTTGGTTGGTCTGAGGACATTCACACACAATTTTGTAAATTCCTCATACATATATGAAAATGTTATCTTTTTTGGTAAGACAGCAGGCAGCTGATTATAGTAACTCTGTACTATTTGTCATTTGCTATTTTCTGAACTAGCTGCCTATGTACGAGGGTTATTCCAAAAGTAAGGTCCGATTCGCCGTAACTATTGAAATTTGGCGCCAATGACAAAACACGCATGCGCGCCGACTCCCGGCAAGCCTTGCGCGTCAAACGCCGCAATTCGCTTTGTTACTGTTGCTGAGTGTAGTTCACAGTGTCACTTTACAATGTTTAAGACAATTGATCAGCCCGCCGATTGTGAAGTAAGGGCAGTGATACGGTTTTTGTCTGCAAGAAACAATTCAGCGGCGGAAATCCATCGGCAGATTACTGAAGTGTACGGTCCTAACATAATGAGCGACAGTAAAGTGCGCAAGTGGGTGTGAGCTTTTAATGAAGGACGGGATAATGTGCACGATGAACCACGGTGTGGCCGACCATCAGTGATTTCAGACGATTTGGTCAATGCGGTTGACAAAAAAATTCGTGAAGATCGCCGATTCACTATTACAGACGTAGACATGCATTTTCCGAATGTGAGTAGAACAACTTTGTACAGAATTGTGTCTGAACATTTGAAGTTTCACAAATTGTGTGCCCGTTGGGTTCCCAGGCTGCTTACTGAGCCCCAATGAATGAAAAGAATGGCTTTTGCTCTTGATTTTTTGGAGCGATATCATAAGGAAGGTGACAGTCTTTTAGACAATGTTGTCACAGGGGATGAGACATGGGTTTCTCACATCACTCCAGAGTCTAAACGTCAGTCAATGCAATGGCGTCACACGTCATCGCCAGTCAAGGTCAAGGCAAAGCAGACAATCTCAACACGTAAGGTTATGGCGACTGTGTTCTGGGATAGACGTGGAGTATTGTTAGTCGACTTTATGGAGAGAGGAACAACGATTAATAGAGCCGCCTACTGCGCTACCCTGACTAAACTTCGATGTGCAATCCAGAATAAGCGACGTGGTCTTTTGTCGTCTGGAATCTTGTTGTTGCATGACAATGCCAGACCCCACACTGCAAATGAAACACAAGCTCTGATCAAGAAATTTGGATGGGAACAGATGGACCATCCTCCTTACAGTCCGGACCTGGCGCCAAGTGATTTCCACCTGTTCCGTTACTTAAAGGAGTTTCTCGGCGGCAAGCGCTTCGACACAGATGATGAAGTGAAAGAAGCAGTTAAGGACTGGTTATCGTCACAGGCGGCCGATTTCTATAACATGGGCATTCAAAAGCTTGTTGAACGATGTGACAAATGTTTAAATAAGTATGGAAGTTATGTAGAAAAATAGATAAAGATGTAAGGAATGTAAATAAAACAATTGTTTTGAAAAAACATTTTAGTTTTGATTTTTTTTTTATAACCGGACCTTACTTTTGGAATAACCCTCGTAATAATTATCTTGTGTTTGTTTCTTTGTTGTTTCTGCACACTGGGTATAGTTGAGTCCGTCTGTATATTTAGTCGGCTATTGCAACTGTTTGCTTTCCTGTAATCCATGAATTTAAGTGATTGTTTTGCTCTAGTGTTTCATATTTCAATTATATATGATTTAATACAACTAATTTCTTCCAAATCCCGCTTAAGTAAATCCAAACAACACCGTGTAGAGGTAGCCTTTGGTATAAGTTTAACCTGAAGGTTTGGTCTGCCAGTGCACCAGTAAGGTCTCTGTGTTTAAGCTTAAGATCATTCAAAATGTAATTCGTGTAAATCCTAAAGGTCCTACACCAAATTTAAACTTGTTGCATGGACGCTGGCCACTACTTCATTTGACTGGTATCTGTCGTAAAAGCTATTAACGTTTCTTGTAGCGCAGTTCTGTCCACTCAAGATTGGTCAATGTTGCTGTAAACTGGTTGTTACAGCCAAGGCATTCTGTTCTTTAATGATTATTGTACATAAAACCTTAAGGCATTTGTGCAGTTGCGAAGATTGGGCAGCTGATGTTCTTGAATTGTCTTTTAACAACAAACACTGCAAGGTGATTAATAAATTGGTTGCAAGTGCTTCGTACTTGAATTATTTGATAATGTTATTTTGGCCTCCAATATGTGGCTTTTTTTTAATTATCATGTTAGTCCCTTGCATTTCAAGGATTGTATTTAACTGTGTATTTTCTCATTGTAAAAGGTTTAATTTTTTGATAGTAAATTGCTGTTCCAGTACACTTTATTTTGTGGCCCCAGTATCTCCCCACTCCTCAATCAGTTCCATACCACTTCAGATACCTACACCAAATCACTTCAGTTATTAAATACACAACAGCCAGTTGACTTCCAGGCTTTCAGCAGAGGTTCCGACATTGGAATTGTTGCAACCCACAAGTACCATTCTGGAGGCGAAAAATTAGAATGTGAAGTTAGTTTTCTCATTTTCATTTGAGAGTAGTGAAACATTTTAGGCATCATCTACTGGGGGACAAAATCATATGGTCAACACAAACAAAAGTTGCTCTCACATAGTTATGGGTGAAAATCATCTTTAAAATATCTACTGGTGTCAGATGAGCATATCAGTGATGCTGGCATGATGACCAAATGTAGCCATGATGAAACGCACATCTCTTCTTTGAAAGTTCTCTCTCTCTCTTGTATTAATTATATCTGGTTATCCACCCCAGACTGATGAGCAATGACCAAGAATACATTGAACAAAGATTTAGACATTTGCTGCTTTCTACCTATTTATGAGAGATGTTTTACATTTTTATGATGAGGATCTGCTGTCACTACCTGTACCAAGTGCTGATACTTTGCAGGTCTTCTTGCATTTTTGGTAAAATTTTCTGGCACTGCAATTTCCCTATATATTACAGTATTATCTGTAAACAGCCTCATAATGCTTCTGACATTACCCACCACATCATATGCATGTTTTGTAAAATTAAAGGTCCAATTACACTCATCTGTTGTACACCTCTCAACTTCTGATGACACTTTTAAGCATTCAATAGTGCAGTTGTCAAGGCCCTCGCTGAACATCAATATATGCAGTTTCTGAAGTTCGCCAAGAATTCTTTCCTGATTAGCAATTTTTGATGATTAAAATTACAGTTTGGAACAAAAACTATACTGAAACAAAGAATAAAAATATGCATTACTGTGTATTATCACGAACATTCCAGAAAACATCCTTGGAGTTAAATAACATTACAATAGCCATAAAGTAAAACACTGCATCATGAAACGAAGATTAGCTAGATAAAAAGACACTAACATGTTCCCCCGAATACATGTGGCTGGTGGACCACTAAAATAAAAAATGGAAACGAACCAGCTATTCAAATGCTAAAAATTTACTCCCTAACAACTTAAGGATGAGTCCTGATTCCTCATACAATTTTAAAACTCAAGCTACATTCACCCAATAGAAGAAAATAAAATAGAAGGCATGACTCCAGTTAAACTATTTAATATCCTCTTATCAACATATAACCAATATTCTGTTAAAATATGATGCACTGTTACAGTGATGCCCTGTGTGTAGCATTCTGGAGGCTTTGTGACGTGATTGGGATCCATGGGTTAAAGGGATATGCTCAATATGAAGCCACACTAAAAAGATCTAGTTTAAAATAAGGGACTGGATAGAAGTAAGCCACGGGCAGGTGCTTGATTTAACCATCTGAACTTTGTTTCCAGACACACACTCTGTCACATAACCATGACTGTCCATCTCAGTATTGACACTATAGTCCACAGAGGATCTTGCTTCTGAATTCTCACCAGAAGCCTGCTTCACTGCTGCAACTCCAGTCTCATAACTGTGTATTCCAAAATGCTGCAGTACACAATAGAATGAAACCTCTTCATCTGCTTTTGCAGAGAAAACAGGGTATCCTTGATGTTCTGGACAAGACACACTATCACATACATTTTCTGTATTCTTTGCAGGGTGCTCTGGGAGTTGGAACAGAAGACAAAAGCTTTTGTATTGGAAAATCTCTTTTACGGCTGCATCAATTTCCAGAGTCCACCAAGGGACCATCTTCCAGCAGGGTGAACCTGAAGAAGAAGGGATTGCTGAAACAGCTGCTGAAAGGATGGAGGCAGTCAAGGTCTGAGTAGATTCATCAACAATGTCATGTGGCAATACAGGGGGGATGGGAGCAAAGGAGAAGGCACCCCAATCAGCCTTAGATAGGGCCCACCTGGGAGGGTGACCGAGCAAGAGACACTGAAGGAAGGTCAAAACAATCGGGTAATGGTCGCTGTCACGTAAGTCATTGTGGACGCCCCACTCAATGGATGGAAGAAAGCGGGGACTGCAGATGGAGAGGTCAATGGTTGAGAAAGTGCCGTGCACCACACTAAAGTGTGTGGGAGCGCCTGTGCTTAGTAAACAGAGGTCAAGCCCTGCCAGAACAGCTTCAACTGTCCTGCCTAGGGCAGTAGTCGTATGACTACCCCAAAGAGGGTTGCGGGCATTAAAGTCTAATAACAGGAAGGGAGAAGGGAGTTGTTGAAGGAGGGTAGTGAGGGCACGGGATGTGGGCGGCCTGTCAGGTGGGAGGTAAAGATTACAGATTGTGACTGGAGTGGCCCGATGAATCCTGACAGCAATGGCTTCCAGAGTGGTATGTAGGGGAACCCATTTATTAACAATGTCCTTGCGGACCAAGGTGCAAACACCACCAGAAGCCTGCAAGGGGCCAATTCGGTTCCGACAAAGCATGGAACCCATGAAGGGTCGTTGAGTAAGAATTGACAAAATGGGTCTCCTGGAGCAGAATACAAGCGGCAGAGTAGAAGGAAAGAAGGGGTTGCAACTCTGGAAGGTGACGCAAATATCCATTACAATTCCACTGGAGGATTCTCAAGCTGGAGTCGAAAGTGGAAGTGAATGGACCGAAGTCGGTCACGCCACCGAGTCGCTATCCATCACCGGTAAGGATGGGGTAATATCCATATGGGTGGGGTCAGACTCTATTGGTTCATGGACTGCAGGAGGGGAAAGCAGCACCTCAGGGGGTACCAGAGGGGCCTTGCCCTTGTTCCTGCGTTTCTGCTTCTTCTCTTGGGAAGGAAGAAAAGGGCAGACTTCAGCGAGGGCAGGCACGGAATTACACTGGGCAATCTTGGCACCCACCAGCCGTGGATCACACTGCCGATGTGGAGCAGTAGATCACCTTTCAGGAGGGTGCCGGGAAGAGGAGTCCTGGGAGGGAGCTCCAGTACCAGTGGCTGCTGAAGGAGGGGAGCACTTCTCCGGCGGGGTAGGGGGAGCAGCACCCGAAGGGGTGGGTATGGGTACTGAGGGAGAGGGGAAGGAGAGGGGGAAGGGAGAGGAGGAGGAGGAGGAGGAGGAGGAGGAGGAGGCGGCGGCTGAAGGCATGGGGCGAATGCGGTGGGGCTGGGAAGAGGAGGGGGTAGGAGGGGGAATGGACATAATTGAAGCTAAAGTAGAGGTCATAGACACGGGATACAGCTGGTCATATTTTTGATGAGCCTCAGTGTACGTGCGTTGATCTAAGGTTTTGTACTCTTGAATCCTTCTTTCTTTCACAAACACCGGGCATGTAGGTGAGTGTGGAGAATGCTGTCCATTACAATTTACACACATTGGCAGGGGAGCACAGGCACTCCCATCACAGAGGGGGTGCCCACAGTCACCACAGAGGGGATCAGTGGTGCAGTGGGAAGGCATGTGCCCAAACCTTAAGCATTTAACACATCTCATTGGTGGTGGAATATAAGATTTTACATCACACTGATACACCATTACCTTGACCTCCTCTGGGAGGACATCCCCCCCAAAGGCCAGGATAAAGGCGCCCGTAGTGAGGACCTTGCTGCACACGGCGAATAAAACGAACCCCTCGCCGCTCAAGGTTAGCACGGAGCTCCTCGTCACATTGCAGAAGAATATCTCGGTGGAAAATAATGCCCTGTACTGAGTTGGAAAATAATGCCCTGTACTGAGTTAAAAAATCTACAACTACATCTATATTTATACTCCGCAAGCCACCCAACGGTGTGTGGCGGAGGGCACGTCACGTGCCACTGTCATTACCTCCCTTTTCTGTTCCAGTCGCGTATGGTTCGCGGGAAGAATGACTGTCTGAAAGCCTCCGTGCGCGCTCAAATCTCTCTAATTTTACATTCGTGATCTCCTCGGGAGGTATAAGTAGGGGGAAGCAATATATTTGATACCTCATCCAGAAACGCACCCTCTCGAAACATGGCGAGCAAGCTACACCGCGATGCAGAGCGCCTCTCTTGCAGAGTCTGCCACTTGAGTTTGCTAAACATCTCCGTAATGCTATCACGGTTACCAAATAACCCTGTGACGAAACGTGCCGCTCTTCTTTGGATCTTCTCTATGTCCTCCGTCAACCCGATCTGGTACGGATCCCACACTGATGAGCAATACTGAAGTATAGGTCGAACGAGTGTTTTGTAAGCCACCTCCTTTATTGATGGACTACATTTTCTAAGGACTCTCCCAATGAAACTCAACCTGGTAGCCGCCTTACCAACAATTAATTTTATGTGATCATTCCACTTCAAATTGTTTCACACGCATACTCCCAGATATTGGTGGAGTATGACGGAGACTGGGATGTCACTGAGATGGTCACAAGCACGCAGGGCATCAGATTGGGCAGCAGAAGATGTCTTGATGAACAAAGCACCGGGCCGCATTTTACTCATCGATTCAACTTCGCCATACTTATCTTCAATCGTCTCCATGAAAAACAAAGGCTTGGTCATGGCAAAACTACTGCCATCCATCCTGGTACAAAGCAGGTACCGAGGGAAAAGTTTTAACCCAAGCCAGCGAGCTTGCCCCTCCTCCCAGGGGGGGCCTGGGAGGAGAAGGCTTAAGGATCAGAAGAAGGAGTGTCACATCTGCTACCACTCTTAGAGACTGCCACAGAATGGCCAGGATGGTGAAGCTTTTGTCGCTTCAAGGCGTCCGCCCTAATACCACCCACTCTGATCAGGGGCTCACCCTGTGGGCGCCACCCACCCACAGCAAGGGCCGTCTGGCACGGTGGCCATTGCCGGGAGTTCTGGCACCCCAAAACGATGAGCATTGACCCATGGGCACACATGAGGCGTTTAACAGCTCAGGTACTAGTAGTGTGATCCCTGTGGTTCCAGGGGGCTCAGCCAAGTGGGTACTTAACAGCCCCACCACACGGAGTGGCTACCATGCTGGTGACCTAGCAGGAGGGGGCCAGGGTGCAAAGGGAAAGGGGAGGGGAGGGGAGGGGGAGAGGAATCTGCACCATGGAAGCTAGGTAAGGAGTTCATCCCCAAATGGCTCACAATGAATGGATAATTTCTGGAAATGGAGGTCAAACCCCAAGGGAACCAAAAATGCAGAAAAGGAGAGGGAAACAGCAAACTAAACAATAGCACAGAGCAAAACAAAGCCAGGAGGATAGCCAAGTCGACAAAGAAGTCTACTAAGAGGGAAAAGAGGGGACAGGGACAAAGGAGCAAGGAGAGGGAGGGAGAGGAACAGGGATGGTTATGCAGCCTTCAAAGGAAAGGAAAGGAGGCTGCAATAGCTCGGGGCCCCATGTGCGCCACACACGTACCGACAAAAGGACTGTCGGCCCCCTGGGGAGGGTTCTTGGGTTCTTGCTTCCATTTCCATCTTTTTGATTGCTTGACTGACTGACTGATGGGGGTTATGGGATTAAACAGTAATGACACCAGTCCCGCAATTCAAAGTTACTTGCGTAAGATAGAATGTCCATTAAAAGTGGCCAGATCCAGCCAGAGGAGTCAAACTATAAAGCAAAGAAGTTAAAACACACACAGTAAAAGGCGTAAAAGGATAGGCTAAATCTAAAATCTGGAAAAAACTCAGGGATAAAAGACTGGCTGTTGCACAGGGTAGTGTTCAAGGGGCCCAGACCTAGAAAATGCTAAGAGGCCCCCACCACAACCACCCTGCCCCTGCTCCAGGAGTGAAGCAAAACCTTATAACTGAAAATAAAAACCACTTTAATATAGGAAACTGAGGACCAGTTCAACCAACTGTGAATCTGGAAGGCTACACTTAGTATGAAGGGCCAAAAGGAGGGGATATTCCACCAATATATGGGGTACCATCAGTCTGGCACCACAATGACATTGTGGGGGTGGTTCGTTATGCAAGAGAAAAAGATGAACGAGCCTGGTATGACCGTGAGGAGTTTATTACTGATAGCAGTACCGCGCCAGGTGTCATTCCACTGTTGGACAAAGAGAGATCTGACGTGTATCTGCTTATCTGCACCTGGGTTCATGAAAGGAAGTGCGGGACAAGTACCTGCCTCTTTAGCCAAATGGTCAGCCAGATCATTCCCTGGAATGCCAACAGGACTTGGGACCCAGAGGAAGACAATGGAGCACGTGGCACGGCCAAGGACAGAGAGAAGTTCATGGATAGCAGAGACCAAAGGGTGACGAGAGTAGCACCGGTCTGCAGTCTGCAGGTAACTCACTGAGTTGGTACAAATTAAAACACTGTGGAGGGAGGCCTGAGAAACAAAATGGAGGGCCCTGTGAATGGCTAGAAGTTCTGCTGTGAATACACTACGTGATCCCAAGAATAAATGGTGTTCTAAACCAGTAGGAGATGTGAAAGCGTATCCCGCCTTATCTATTGTGTTAGAACCATCAATGTAGGAGAAGGTGGCATCCTGGACCTCTGCAAGCGTGGCACATACAAAACACTGGAAAACCATAGGGATGACAGAGACCTTACGACCCTGGAATAGGTCTGTCCAAATCCGTGGTCTAGGCACCATCCAAGGAGGGGTTTGGGAGGGAATACATGCGGCGCATTCCAGTGAGTGGAGATGGAGATCCTAACAGATGGAAATAAGTTGCATTCCAACTGGCAGTCCTACCTGTGGGTGATTATCTGGAGGGAGATAGCCCTTGTTTGCAAAGAGGACCTGGTATGCGGGATGGCTAGGGAATTGGCGAACTGCCACTGCGTAAGAAACCAGGAGTTGGCTCCATCGTATTTGTAGAGGGTGAATCCCCGCTTTTGCAAGGAAACTGTCAACGGAACTAGTGCAAAAGGCACCAATGACCAGATGCACCCCACAATGGCGTACAGGGTCAAGTACTTTCAGAGTGGGAGGGGCCGTTGAGCCATAAACCTGACTACCATAATCTAGTCTGTAAAAGACCAGAGCAAGGTAAAGATGGAGAAGAGTGGCACGGTCTGCACCCCAAGATGTGTAGGCCAGGAGGTGGAGAGCATTAAGCTTCCGCTTGCACGTAGTATTAAGGTGGCGAATATGGGGCAGCCATGTCAGCTTTTTATAAAAAAATAAGGCCCAAAAAAGAGAACTGTGCTACAGCATTGAGGAGCTGGTTGCCTAAATGAAGTTCTGGATCAGGGGGTGGGTCAATGACGAAAAAGTATAACCTGTGTTTTGGAGGGAGAAAACTGGAAGCCATGGGAGATGGCCAATGAAGAGGCCCATCAGATGGTGCCTTGGAGCCAGTGCTCAGCAGATGCTATCAAGTGGAAGCTGCACCAGATGAAAAAAAATGTTGACATACAACATTGATGTAACCACAGGCCCAATAGAGGTTACAAGCCCATTGATGGCGGTGAAGAGTGTGACACTTAACACAAAACCCTATGGGATACCACTCTCCTGAATCCAAGGCGCACAGAATGAAGTGCCAACTCGAACCTGGAACAGCTGTTGGCACCAAGCCGTGTCTTATGTAGGTCAACGAAGACCACGACAAGGTGCTAGCAGCTAGTAAAAGCCTGTCAGATTGCTGTTCCCAACTTGAGTAAATGGTTAGTTGGAGGTCGTCCTTCCTGGGAGCCACACTGCTATGGGGACAAAACACCCCAAGATCCGAGTACCCAACATAATCAGAAGCTAACCATCCTCTCAAGCAGTTTACAAAGTATGTTCATCATGCTAATAGGGCAGTAGCTGTCAAGAGATGTCGGGTTCTTCCTAGGATCAACAACGGAGATAACTATACTGTCTCGCCATTGCAATGGGAAAGCACCAGTGAACTAAATGCGGTTAAAGATCTTGACGAGATGTTGGCTCTGGGTAATGTCCAAGTGTTGGATCATCTGTTTGTGGATGGAATCCAGGCATGGGGCCATGTCAGGTGAAGAGGTAAGAGCCCGCAAGAACACCCATTCAGTGAAAGGTTCATTATAGGGTTCAGTGTGGTGAGCACTGAAATGGTGTGTGTGTGTGTGTGTGTGTGTGTGTGTGTGTGGGGGGGGGGGGGGGGTCTTTTTTTTTTTTGTGGTTTTAGGGCGCACAACTCCAATGGTCATTAGCGCCCTGACTACGTTAAGAATGCACCGCGAGGCACAAGTTTAAAACAACAACTAAAAGGGAAAACACGATAAAAGACAGACTGACAGGCATAGGATTAAAAAACAGCATCATCAAATGTCCTTAGAGAGGTTTGTCAAATTGATAAAACGAAGAACACGAGCAGCTGCTCGTGGGTCATCCGCTAAAATGGCATCTAAAGTACATGGCAGGTTAAGATCTAGACGCAGTGTGTTAAAATCCGGACAGGACATTAAAATGTGGCGGACCGTCAGCAATTGCCCACATGGGCAGAACGGTGCCGGCGCAGCCGTCAGCAGATGGCGATGGCTGAACCAGCAGTGTCCAATGCATAACCGGGCCAAAACGACCTCCTCTCACCGAGAAGGGCGGGAGGAGGACGTCCAAGCCGCGGGAAGTGGTTTCAAGGCCCGAAGCTTGTTGTCTGTAAGTGCAGCCCAATCGGCATGCCACAGCGATAAAATGCGCCGACAAATAACCCTGCTACAATCTGATGAAGGGACACAACAAGAAGCTGTCCGAGGCTGGAGGACCGCAGCCTTGGCTGCGGCATCTGCAGCTTCGTTCCCAGGGATACCGACATGGCCAGGGACCCACATAAAGCTAACCGGAGAACCGACGTCCACCAGCTGCTGAAGAGAGCGTTGGATCCGGTGCACGAAAGGGTGAACCGGATACGGATCACTGAGGCTCTGGATGGCGCTCAGGGAATCGGAGCAGATGACATAAGCAGTATGTCGGTGGCGGCAGATGTAAAGAACAGCCTGGTAGACGGCAAAGAGCTCAGCTGTGAAGACCGAACAATGGCCATGGAGCCGGTATTTGAAACTTAGTACCCCGACAATAAAAGAACACCCGACCCCGTCATTGGTCTTGGAGCCATCTGTATAAATGAGGTCATATTGATGAACTTCGAACGAAGTTCAACAAAACGGGAGTGGTAGACCGAACCGGGGGTAACCTCTTTTGGGAGCGAGCTGAGGTCAAGGTGAACGCGGACCTGAGCCTGGAGCCAAGGTGGCGTGTGGCTCTCGCCCACTCGAAAGGTTGCAGGGAGTGAAAAATTAAGGTGTTGAAGGAGGCGACGAAAGCGAACTCCAGGGGGTAGCAGGGCAGAGACATACAACCCGTATTGACGGTCGAGAGAGTCGTCAAAAAAGGAACGATAAGACGGGTCGTCGGGCATTGACAGCAGCCGACAGGCATACCGACAAAGCAGTATATCGCGCCGGTAGGTGAGTGGCAATTCGCCAGTGTCAGCATGAAGACTCTCTACGGGACTAGTATAAAACGCTCCGATCGCAAGTCGTAAACCCCGATGTTGTATGGAGTTGAGGCGGCGTAAGATGGATGGCCGTGCAGAGGAGTATAAGAAGCTCCCATAATCCAGCTTGGAGCGGACGATCGACCGATATAGACGAAGCAGGACGGTTCGATCCGCTCCCCACGACATACTACTGAGAACACGGAGGACATTTAAAGAACGGGTACATCCGGCAGCCAAATATGACAAATGTGGAGACCAGCTAAGTTTCCTGTCAAATGTAAGACCTAAAAATTTTGTTGTCTCCACGAATGGGAGAGCAACTGGACCAAGTCGTAAAGACGGTGGGATTTTTTTTTTTTTTTTTGGTAGGGTTTAAGGGCGCTCAACTGCTGAGGTCATTAGCGCCCAGTCACTGGTGTTAGAGCACAAGGAACCTGCTAAAACTCAAGGGGATGGGGGGACATCAAAAGGACCTGACAAAGATGCAGATGAAATAAGTAAAAAGGTTAAATGTCTTTGGTCAAGCCAGTTAAAGTTATAAAACGCAGAAGACGAGCAGCTGCTCGAGCGTCATCAGCTAAAACATCCGGTAAGGTAGATGGCAGGGACAGGACAACACGAAATTGACTAAAACGGGGACACGACAATAAAACATGGCGCACCGTTAACGCCTGACCACAAGGGCACTGCGGGGCTGGGTCACCAGAGAGCAGGTAGCGGTGGCTAAACCGGCAATGCCCAATCCGCAACCTGGTCAGAAGGACCTCCTCGCGCCGAGATGGTCGGGAGGAAGTTGTCCAAGCAGTTGGGAGCGGTTTTACTGTCTGGAGCTTGTTTCCTTGGAGGGATGACCAAGCATCCCACCACAAGGACACAAGCCTCTTACATACATCCCCACAAACGTCAGATGACGGGACACAATGGGAGGCTGGCCGAGGCTGGAGGACTGCAGCCTTGGCTGCAGCATCCGCAGCCTCATTCCCAGGCACTCCTACATGTCCGGGGACCCACAGAAAGCTGACAGAACCGCCATTGTCAGCGAAAGAATGGAGGGACTGCTGTATTCGTTGAATCAAGGGATGGACCGGATAGGGAGCCCCAAGGCTCTGAAGAGCACTGAGTGAGTCAGTGCAGAGTACATACGATGAATGGCGGTGGCGGCGGGCATACTGAATGGCCTGATGGAGAGCAAAAAGCTCGGCCGTAAAGCTGGAACATTGGTCAAGGAGCCGGTATTTAAAGGTGGCGGTCCCGACGACAAAGGCACAGCCGACACCATCGTCAGTTTTGGAGCCATCGGTGTAAATAAAGGTGTGACCAGCAAGTCGAGCACGAAGTTCGACAAACCGTGAGCAATACACTGCAGCCGGAGTACCCTCCTTCGGGAGTGAGCTGAGGTCGAGATAAATACGAACCGGAGCCTGGAGCCAAGGTGGTGTCGGGCTCTCACCCTCTCTGAAGGTGGTAGGGAGGGCAAAATCCAATTGTCGAAGCAGGCGACGGAAGCGGACTCCGGGGGGCAGCAGGGCAGACACATACAACCCGTACTGACAGTCGAGAGAATCGGCGAAGAAGGACTTGTAAGAGGGGTGTTCGGGCATAGACAACAGCCGGCAGGCATACCGACACAGCAGTATGTCGCGCCGGTAGGTCAATGGTAACTCGGCAGCTTCAGCGTAAAGACTCTCGACAGGACTAGTGTAGAAGGCTCCGGTCGCAAGACGTATCCCCCGATGGTGGATGGAGTTGAGCCGGCGTAAGAGGGACGGCCGAGCGGACGAGTAGACGAAGCTCCCATAATCCAGCTTCGATCGGACTATGGACCGATACAAGCGAAGCAGGACAGTGCGATCCGCTCCCCAAGATGAACCGCTAAGAACTCTTAGGACATTAAGGGAACGTGTACAACGGGCCGCCAAATAAGAGACATGTGGAGACCAACACAGTTTCCGGTCCAACGTGAGCCCTAGAAACTTAGTTGTGTCCACGAATGGGAGAACAACGGGACCGAGATGTAAGGATGGCGGAAGGAACGCTTTATATCGCCAAAAGTTGATACAAACCGTCTTCTCTTCAGAGAACCGGAAGCCATTTGCCACGCTCCATGAGTAGAAGCTGTCTAGACAACGCTGGAGGCAGCGCTCCAGGAGGCATGTTCTCTGGGCACTGCAGTAGATCACGAAGTCATCGACAAAGAGAGAGCCTGAGACATTAGGTGGAATGCAATCCATAATTGGATTGATCGCGATGGCAAAAAGGGCTACGCTCAAGACGGAGCCCTGAGGCACTCCGTTCTCCTGGAGGAAGACGTCGGACAATACGGAACCCACACGTACCCTAAACTTTCGATCCGTTAAAAAGGAATCAATAAAAAGGGGCAGACGACCGCGTAGGCCCCACTTGTGCATAGTGCGGAGGATACCTCCTCTCCAACAGGTATCATAAGCCTTCTCCAAGTCGAAGAACACGGCTACCGTTTGGCGCCTTCGCAAAAAGTTGTTCATGATGAATGTCGACAAGGTCACAAGGTGGTCAACAGCGGAGCGGCGGCGACGAAAGCCGCATTGGACATTAGTAAGTAGTCATCGAGATTCAAGAATCCAAACTAACCGAGCATTAACCATGTGCTCCATCACCTTACAGACACAGCTTGTAAGAGAAATGGGGCGGTAACTAGAAGGAAGGTGTCTATCCTTCCCGGGTTTGGGTATAGGAACAACAACGGCGTCACGCCAACGCATGGGGACCTGACCTTCGGTCCAGACGTGATTGTAGGTACGAAGAAGGAAGCTTTTGCCCGCCGGAGAAAGGTGTGCCAGCATCTGAACGTGAATGGCATCTGGCCCCGGAGCAGAGGACCGGGACAGTGCAAGCGCACGTTCGAGTTCCCGCATAGTAAAGGGGGCATTGTAAGTTTCCAGATTCAGCGAGTGGAAGGAAGGTCGCCGAGCCTCGTCTGCCTCTTTCCTGGGAAGGAAGGCAGGATGGTAATGGGCGGAGCTTGAAACCTCCGCGAAAAAGCGGCCAAAGGCGTTGGAGACAGCCACAGGATCAACAAGGACCTCATTACCTGAGGTCAGGCCAGGTACTGAGGAGTGGGCCTTAATGCCCGACAGCCGGCGCAGGCTACCCCAAACAACGGAAGAGGGAGTAAAACTGGTAAAGGAGCTTGTGAAAGAGGCCCAGCAAGCTTTTTTGCTGTCTTTGATGACTCTACGGCATTGCGCTCTGAGTCGTTTGTATTCAATACAATTCGCCAACGTAGGATGGCAGCGAAAGGTGCGTAAAGCACGTCGTCGAGCACGGATAGCGTCCCTACAAGCCTCGTTCCACCAGGGGACGGAAACGCGACGTGAAGAAGAAGTAGTACGAGGTATGGAACGTTCGGCAGCATGGATAATAACAGCCGTGAGGTATTCGACCTGACTGTCACAACTGGGAAAATCGTGGTCCGGAAAGGTCGCCAGGGAGGAGTAAAGTCCCCAGTCAGCTTTCAGTATGTTCCAGCGCGAAGGACGTGGGGATGGGGTGTGGTGCAGGAGACGAACGACACAGGGGAAGTGGTCGCTCGAATAGGTGTCAGAAAGGACATACCACTCGAACCGACGGGCAAGAGTGGTAGAACAGATCGAGAGGTCCAAGTGGGAGTAGGTATGAGTAGAGTCCGAGAGGAAAGTCGGGGCGCCGGTATTGAGGCAGACAAGATTGAGATGGTTGAAGACATCCGCCAAGAGTGAGCCTCTTCGGCAGGATGCAGGAGAGCCCCAAAGGGGATGATGGGCATTGAAGTCGCCAAACAATAAGAACGGCGGGGGAAGCTGATCGATCAGGTGCATCATGTCAGCCCGACTAACAGCAGATGACGGTGGAGTGTAGACGGTACAAACTGAAAAAGTAAAAGCAGAAAGAGTAATGCGGATAGCTATTGCTTGGAGTGGGGTGGTCAATGGGATGGGATGGTAATAGACATCGTCCCGAACGAGCAACATGACCCCACCATGAGCTGGGATACCGTCCACAGGGGCGAGGTCATACCGCTCCGAGGTATAGTGGGAAAAGGCAATACGGTCAGTCGGGCGCAACTTGGTTTCCTGGAGACCAAGGACGAGCGGACAGTGCAGGCGGAGGAGCAGTTGTAATTCCTCCCGATTAGATCGAATACCTCTTATGTTCCAATGAAACAACGCCATTGCTAGTCAAAAAGTTGGGGGAACGAGACGGGGAAGAGCTGGTCACCTCGATGGCCGCGGAGGGCCAGGTTGCGAGGCAACAACGCTACAACTGACGGCAGGCGGATCCGGTTCCATCGACTCGTCGCCAGCTGCGGCCGCTGTCCCTGATTGTGTAGGAGGGGCCGCATCATTTGCCGACAAAAGGCCGGCGGAACGCCTGGCAGCAGAGCGTCCCGGCGAAACTGAGGACGGCCGGGAGCAGCGACTCACGGATGAAGCGTCAGATGAAACGCGCCGGGGTGGAGAGGGGGATAGAGACTTCTTCTTGGAGGCCTTCTTGGAAGGCCGAGGAGGCACAGGGATGGTGGGCTGGACCCGAAGAAGGTCCTCACGCGCGGGGTCCGTTTTGGAACGCCGGACCTCGGAAGCTGGGGTCCGGAACGTTTCCCTGATGGACGCCTGAGAAGAGGATCGCTTCTCAGGTGGCGTGGGGGGAGGAGGAGGAGGAAGGGTGGCCCCTGGGGCAGGGGGGGTGGGGGCCGCGGGGGAGGAGGAGTTGGAAGGGAGGGATTTGGGAGGCGGAGGCAGAGCCCCCCGATGGGCAGAGGAGGCGGAGGGGGGACAGGATAGAGGTGAGGATACAGCAGAAGGAGTGGACACAACTGAGGCAAACGAAGTGGCCAGTGACACGGGATGAAGGCGGTCATACTTCTTCCTGGCCTCAGAATAAGAGAGCCGATCCAAAGTTTTGATTTCTTGTATCTTTTTCTCCTTCTGATAGGCGGGGCAGTTTGGGGACCTAGGCGAGTGGACGCCAGGACAATTAGGGCACCGAGGTGGTGGGGTGCAAGTATGTTCCTCACGAAGAGGACGTCCACAGTCGCCACAAAGGGGCTCAGCCTCACACCGGGACGACATGTGCCCAAAGCGCAAACACCTAAAACAGCGCATAGGAGGCGGGACGTAAGGTCGCACGTCGCACCGGTAGCACATCACCTTTACCTTCTCCGGGAGAACGTCCCCCTCGAAGGCGAGGATAAAGGCCCCGGTGTCGATGCGACGGTCTTTGGGGCCGCGCTGGACTCGCCGGACGAAATGCACGCCACGGCGCTCCAGGTTGGCCCTGAGCTCCTCATCAGATTGTAGCAGGAGGTCACGATGAAAAATAACCCCCTGCGTCCTATTTAGTGCCAGATGTGGGACAATGGAGACTGGGATGTCCCCGAGGCGGTCGCACGCCTGGAGTGCCGCCGATTGCGTGGCAGAGGTGGTCTTGATAAGAACGGACCCTGATCGCATCTTGCTGAGAGCCTCGATTTCCCCGAAGATGTCCTCAATGTGCTGAACAAAGAACATGGGCTTGGAGGTGGCGAACGTCCCCCCATCTGTTCGAGAACAGACCAAATAGCGGGGGAAGTACTTCGCCCCAAGCCGGCGGGCCTGTCCCTCCTCCCATGGAGTGGCCAAGGGGGAAAGGGCAGGAGAACCAGAACTAGAAACGGTACCTTTTCTTTTGGAAGACTCGGCCGCAGAGCGACCTGATACGTGTTGACGTTTCATGTGCAAAACGTCCGCCCCGATACCACCCACTCCGACCAGGGGCTCTCCCCACGGGCGCCACCCAGCCGCAGCAAGGGCCACCTGGCAGGATGACCATTGCCGGGAGTCCTGATGCCCCAAGGAGACGGGCATCTACTCCTTGGCCAACGTGGGGAGGGTGCAGCTCAGGTATCGGCAGTACGATCCCTGTGTTGTCAGGGGGCTACGACCTAGAGGGTACATGATGACCCCACCACAACGGGCTGGCTACCGTGCTGGATTTCTGGTGCCATGGAAAGTCCATCATGATCGCTGGTGCAGATGGAGATGCACTATGGGCGTAACTTGGACAACCCATCAGGCGTTTAGGCCCAATTTGAGGAATAATGGGTATGGTGACAACGCCGGTGCAATGCTGAGTGCCAAGGTCTTAGTGCACTTAGGACCAGTGGTACACCATGTAAGGTGTCCTTCCCCAAAAGGCTCGTACTTCTGTAGAATTTTGAAAAATGGAGGTCAAACCCCAAGGGGGACCATCACATTAAGGCCAAAACATTTGAGACTCCTTTTAGTCGCCTCTTACGACAGGCAGGAATACCGCGGGCCTATTCTTACCCCCGAACCCGCAGGGGGGGAGAAACTCTTTGTAGCGCCAGAAGTTAATACAGACCGTCTTCTCGGCAGAAAAACGGAAGCCATTGGCGACACTCCAGGAGTAAAGACGGTCAAGAGAACGCTGAAGACAGCGCTCCAGGACACGTGTACACTGCACGCTGCAATAGATGGTAAAATCGTCCACGAAAAGGAAGCCCGATACATCAGCTGGGAGGCAATCCATTATTGGATTGATCGCGATGGCGAAGAGAGCAACACTCAAAACTGAGCCCTGTGGCACCCCATTCTCCTGGCGAAAGGTGTCTGACAGGACAGAACCCACACGTACCCTGAACTGTCGATCCATTAAAAAGGAACGAATAAAAAGAGGGAGGCGACCGCGAAGGCCCCATGTATGCATGGTGCGGAGAATGCCCGCCCTCCAACAGGTGTCGTAAGCCTTCTCCAAATTAAAGAACACAGTCGCGGTCGGGTGCTTCCGCAAGAAGTTATTCATAATGAAGGTCGACAAGGTAACCAGATGGTCAACAGCAGAGCGGCGCCTACGAAATCCACATTGTACATTGGTAAGTAGGCGTCGAGACTCGAGCAGCCAAACCAATCGAGAGTTAACCATTCGCTCCATCACTTTACAGACACAGCTGGTAAGCGAGATGGGTCGATAACTGGAAGACAAGTGCTTGTCCTTCCCCGGCTTAGGAATCGGGACAACAATAGGCTCGCGCCAGCATGCGGGAACATGTCCCTCAATCCAGATGCGATTGTAAGTACGAAGAAGAAAACCTTTACCCGCAGGAGAAATGTTCTTCAGCATCTGAATATGAATAGAATCAGGCCCTGGAGCGGAGGACCGTGATCGCAAGTGCGTTTTCGAGTTCCCGCATGGTGAATGGGGCATTATAACTTTCACGATTCGAGGAGTGGAAGTTAGGTGGCCTAGCCTCCTCTGCCTGTTTGCGGGGGAGGAAGGCAGGGTGGTAATGAGCGGAGCTCGAAACCTCAGCAAAAAAGCGGCCGAAGGCATTGGAGACATCCTCAGGGGCCACAAGGACGTCATTCGCGACCGTCAAGCCAGAAACTGGTGAGTGGACCTTAGTGCCAGATAGCCAGCGCAGGCTACCCCAGACAACAGAAGAAGGAGTAAAACTGTTGAAGGTGCTTGTGAAAGCAGCCCAGCTGGCTTTCTTGCTTTCTTTAATAATACGACGACACTGAGCACGTAATCGTTTATAATTGATACAATTCGCCACTGTAGGGTGGCGTTTAAAGGTGCGTAAAGCACGTCGACGAGCACGTAAAGCGTCTCTACATGCTGCGGTCCACCAGGGGACCGGTACGCGACGTGGAGAAGAAGTAGGGTGAGGGATGGAATATTCAGCAGCAGCGAGAATGACTTCCGTGAGGGTTGCGACCTGACGATTGCAGCTTGTGAAGGTTTGATCCTGAAAGGTCGCCCTGGAAGAGAAGAGCCCCCAGTCTGCCTTGGAGATGGTCCAACTAGAGGAGCACGGAGAGGGGGTATGCTGCAGGAGATGGATAACACACGGGAAGTGGTCGCTCAAATATGTATCAGAAAGTGCATACCACTCAAACCGGCGTGCAAGTTGGGGAGTACATATAGAGAGGTCTAAATGGGAATAGGTGTGAGATGTGTCCGAAAGAAAAGTAGGGGCGCCAGTATTGAGGCAGACAAGATTGAGCTGGTTGAAAAGGTCTGCTAACAGGGAGCCCCTCGGGCAGGATGCTGGAGAGCCCCAAAGGGGATGGTGGGCATTGAAGTCTCCAGTTAACAAAAATGGTGCAGGTAGCTGAGCAATAAGTTGCATCATGTCTGCCCTGGTAACGGCAGATGACGATGGAGTGTAAACCGTACAAATGGAAAATGTAAAAGTGGGGAGAGTAATGCGGATGGCAACTGCCTGCAGGCCGGTGTGCAACGTGATGGGATCGTAGTAAATATCATCCCGGACCAGCAACATAACCCCTCCATGAGCCGGGATACCTACCACAGGGGGTAGGTCAAAACGCACAGAGGTGTAGTGTGCCAAGGCAATTTGATCGCATGGGCGTAGCTTCGTTTCCTGGAGGGCTACGACGAGCGGACAGTGCAAGCGGAGCAGCAACTGCCAGTCCTCTCGGTTGGAGCGAATGCTGCGAATATTCCAGTGAATAAGTGCCATCGTAAGAAGAAAAGGAAGATGAAAGAAGGGGTCACCTCGAAGGCCGCTGAGGGCCTGGCTTCGAGCGAGCACTGCCGCCGCTATCAGTAGGCGGACAGTCATCGTCCATTGGGTCTATAGGTTCATTGGCCATCTTGGGAAGATGGCCGGGAGGGGAAGCTTCCTCCGCTGGTGAACGGCCAGATGTTCGGCTACCAGCGGTGCGGCCAGGCGAAACGGATGACGGCCTGGGGCGGCAACCGCTGGGTGGCGCAGGAGAAGAAATGCGCCGTGGCGGAGAAGGAGAACTGTGCTTCCTATGAGCCTTCTTGGAAGGACGTTTGGTGGAAGTACCAGTCGAAGGCTGGGAGGTCGAGGTACGTAGGAAGTCTGCATGGGACGGTTCCTTCTTGAAGGCCCGTGCATCTGACTTCTGGGTCTTCTTCATCTTAGCAGAAGCTGATGAAGGGGCTGGTGTCTGTGGGGTGATGGAAGGAAGAGGAGACGTCGACCGTGCGATCTTAGCACTGGCCGAATGGACGACCGTGGTGCTGAAGGTCAGATCGCATGTCTGGGTTGCCACCTCCCTGGTAGTCCGAAGAGAGGCGAGGACAGTACTGTATTTCCCCGCTGGGAGCAGCGTGGGCTTCCTACTAGCCAATAGCTTGCGAGCAGCCGAGGTGGACACTTTCTCTTTGACCCGAATTTCTTGGATACAGCATTCTTCCTTATAGACAGGACAGTCGCGGGAGGATGCGGCATGGGCACCCTGACAGTTCACACAACGAGGAGACGGAGGTGAACAGTCACCCTCATGGGCATCCCTGCCACAAGTGACACATTTAGCCGCATTGGAACAAGACTGTCGAGTGTGATTGAAACGATGACACTGGCAGCAGCGCGTAGGTGTCGGGACATAGGGGCGAACAGAAATAACCTCGTAGCCCGCCTTGATGCGCGATGGCAGCTTAACACTATCGAAGGTCAAGAAAAGTGTCCGGGTCGGTACAAGGTCATTGTTGACCTTTTTCATGACCCTATGGACAGCAGTCACGCCCTGCTCAGCGAGGAAAGATTGAATCTCCTCGTCAGTCAATCCGTCGAGGGAGCTAGTATAGACTACACCACGAGACGAATTCAAAGTTCGGTGAGCCTCCACCCGGACAGGGAACGTGTACAGGAGTGTGGCCCGAAGCAGTTTTTGTGCCTGAAAGGCGCTCTCAGTTTCTAGTAATAAGGTACCGTTACGCAACCTGGTACAAGATTTGACAGATCCGGCTATGGCATCTACGCCCTTCTGGATAACGAAAGGGTTGACAGAGGAAAAATCCTTTCCGTCCTCAGATCGAGAAATGACGAGGAACTGTGGGGCAGGCGGTAGTACTTTTGTCACAGGTGGCTGGTCATGTTTCCGTTTTTGGGCAGAAGTCGAGAGAGATGGAGTGAAAGCCATTGCGGAGGAATCCCCCATGACTGCCAGCGTCTCCGATGGCGCGCTCCTTCCTTGTGGGGACCCTCTCAGAGGACACTCCCGCCTTAGGTGAATGTTTACACCTCAGGTCACACCTCCCGAGAAACAGACGGAGGGACCAATCGGCATGGTCAGAAGGTACCAGCTCAGGCAATCACCCCTCCCCGGGCCTGGCCTTTACCAGGGGGTACGCGCGTGCCTTATATGTCTACCCAGGGTGGGGAATTACGCGTCACCCCGTCACTGGCTACGCGTGCGAACGCGTGGGTCGGCCTTCAGGCGCGCACAGGGAGGAAGGAAGAAGAGGAAAAAGTAGAGAGAGAGAGAGAGAGAGAGAGAGAGAGAGAGAGAGAGAGAGAGGACAGACCGTCTCAAACGCCGAGGCGGAGACCAGAGAAGGCAAGGAGAAGAAGGCAATGAGAAGGCAAGGAGAAGAAGGCAATGAGAAGGCAAGGAGAAGAAGGCAACAAGAAGGCAAGGAGATTTTGCAGAGAAAAGAGTAAGGAAGACAGTGAGGTGGAGAAGAGCAAAGAAAGGAACCAACCAAAGGCAGGAAGAAACGAGAAGTGAAAAAGCAAACTGACCGCAAATAGAGGTCGTGGAACCGTCCGTCTCCGGACGCAGGCGCTAACTACCCCCGTGAGGGGGAGGGACTCCTTTTAGTCACCTCTTACGACAGGCAGGAATACCGTGGGCCTATTCTAATCCCCGGACCCGCAGGGGGGGGGGGGGGAGAGGGGGTCTGTTCAACTCAGCATTACTGCTGGAGAAAGGTAGTGGGATAAGAGGATGATTATGCCGTTGCACAGTGTGTCACTAAGTGTTCTGCAACGAGTAATGGATCAGTGCACAGAGCACAGTGGAGGGTAGGTCCCAGGACAGTTGACTGTCGCTGGCAGCCCAGAATGCTACAGAGCTTGGACCAAACCTGAGATGAAGATGCATATGTCCCCAGGGAGGATACATAGCACTCCCAACATTCCTTACTCTGCTTAATAAGGTAACAAGCCTTAGCACAGAGACACTTAAAAGGAAGGAGGTTGGTCTGTGAAGGGTGTCATTTAAATCGCTGCAGCTCCTGTCGGTGGTCTTGAACAGCAACTGCTACATCCTTGGCCTACCACGATACTGGCCCATGGCAAGGATGACCTGTGGATAAGGGGACACCGGTGCCACCAGCGAGAAGAACAGTGGCAGATACACCCTGCATGACTGAATCAATGTAATTTGAGGGGGAGGTGTTGCAGTGCGCACCAGACGTATATTATGGCTAATTGGCCCTGTGGAATGCCCAACGTGGGGGCCTGTCTGCCTGGCGGCAGCAGGGGAACGATAGAATCACCAGAAAGTGATCAGTCACAAAGACCATCATGAGGTGACCAATGTAGGGAAGCCATGAGAGCAGGGGAGGAGATCGTGAGATCAACAGCAGTAAAGGTGCCACTCATGGCACTGAATTGGGTAGGGGAACAGTCATTGAGGAGACACAAATTGAAGTCTGTAATAAGTTGGTTAATTAGGAGACCCCTACCCATTGAAGTGGCACTCCCCCACAACGGATGGTGAGCACTGAAGTCCCCCAAGGAGGAGAAACGGGGGTGGGAGTTGCTGTATTAAGGAAGACAGTTCAACATAAGGGAATGGCCTATCTGGTGGGAGGTAGACATTACAAATGGTGATTGCCAGAGTCATATGCACTAACCACTATGGCTTTCAGGTTGGCACGAAGGGGAATTCAGTCACTAATGATATCGAAGCAAACCAAAGTGCAGACCCCCACCAGGTGCTACCCTGGGGCTGGTACAGTTCTGACAGAATGCCTGATAAACCCGAAACGTTGGAGAGTGGTCATCACGGAAGTGCGTTTCTTGAAGAGCAAGATGGAAAGCACAATAGGAGGAAATAAGACACTGTATTTCCAGTAGGTGACGATAGTATCCTTTGCAATTCCACTGGATGATCATTAGACATAAAGAAGCCAAGAGGAAGTCATGGTCACTCGGTCTGTGGTCGTCACCAACAAGAATGGGGTGACATCCATAAATAAGAGTCAGACTCAGATTGCGAGGGGGAGATGACACTTCTGGGGTCACTGGGGGGGGGGGGGGGGGGGGGGGGGGGGGGGGAACTTGCCCTGGGACTTAAGTTTCTTCTTCTCTTTCGGAGGTGGAGGAGGGCAGGGCACAGAGGGAGTACAGGCGTTTGGCTTCTGGCCTGAGAGACACCTGGTGAAGGGGAGGGGGGGGGGGGAGTGCCATCACCAGCAGGTGCCAAAGAAGGGGGCACTTCTTCAGCCAGGGAGAGGGAGCAGCTCCTGGAGGGGAGGTCGTGGGAACTGCAGGGGTGGCGAAGGGGAGAGGGGGACGGGGCTGGGAAAGGAAGAGGTAGGAGGGGGAACAGATGTAACAGAGGCAACAGTTGAAGAAAGTGACACTGGATGGAGTCTCTCATATTTTTGGCGAGCCTCAGCATAAGACAGGCAATCTAGGGACTCATATTCTCGGATCTTCTCTTCTCTCTTGTGAGCTGGACAATTTGGTGAGCGAGGGGTGTGGCAGTGATGACAATTGACACACACAGTTGGTGCAACACAGGGGCTTCGCTCATGGAGTGGGTGTCCACAGTCACCACACAGAGGGCCTGCTGTACTGTGGGAAGACGACACATGCCCAAAACACAAGCACCAAAAGCACCTCATGGGCGGCTGGATGTACGGCTTCATGTCACATCTGTAGTACATAACCTTGACCTCCTCTGGAAGTGTACCCCTCAAAATCCAGAACTAAGGCACTGGTATCAGTACAGTTGTCTTTATGACCCTTCTACACATGTTGAACAAAATGAATGCTGCATCACTCCTGATTAGCCTGAAGTTCCTCA
Organism: Schistocerca serialis cubense; assembly: GCF_023864345.2. Lineage (NCBI taxonomy): Eukaryota > Metazoa > Arthropoda > Insecta > Orthoptera > Acrididae > Schistocerca > Schistocerca serialis. The sequence goes on along the minus strand of NC_064640.1, from coordinate 273,357,919 downwards.
TTAGTTTGCAGGATGAGGTCCCAATGAAAAATCATTCCCTGGCCCATTTTCAGAGATTGGTGAGGGGTAATAGATGCTGAGACATTGCTGAGATGATCCCAAGCACGAAGAGCTGCAAATTGGGTAGCAGAAGAAGCTTTGATGAATAGGGAGCCCAAATGCATCTTACTGAGACTCCACTTCACCGAACTTGTCCTTGATATTCTCCACAAATTAATATTCTCCACAAAAAAACAGAGGCTTTGCGGTGGTGAATTGTCCCCATCCGTCCTCGTACAGACGAGGTAGTGGGAAAAGTGTTTCATCCCAAGATGGCGAGCCTGACCCTCCTCCCACGTGTAGTCAGGGAAGGAATGCTGGTCAGGTCATACGAAGCAGCATTCAATGATCCTTCACCATTCAAAGAGACAACTGTTTGAGAACAGACAGATTTTTTCAGCTTGATTCACTTTATGTGCCAAGTGTGTGCCCTAATACCACCCACTCTGATCAGGGGCTCTCCTCATGTGTGCCACTCGTCCACAGCAAAGACCACCTGGCATGGCAGTCATTGGTGGGAGTTCTGATGCTCCAGAAAGACAGGCAACCAGTCCTTGGCACACATGGGGAGGGAACAGCTCAGGTATCGGTAGAGTGATCCCTGTGTGAGGGGGCTCAGTCACATGGGTACATAACAGGCCCACCACACAGACAGGCCCCAAATGCTGGTGACCTAACAAGGTGGAGGGGGGCTATGGCAGGGAAGGAGGAGAAGAAAGGGTCGGGTGGAAGGAACCCATGTCATAGACACTAGGGAGCGAGTTCTTCCCCAAATGCTCACACTGAAAACAGCAAACTTAGAAGTGAAGGTTGAACTTCAATCAGGGAACCAAAAGCAAAAAAGGATGAAAGAGAACAGGCAGAAGGAACAAAATTGCTAGCAATACAGGGAACCAGGTGGATATATATAAAAACACCGAGAGAGGGAAAAGGGGGGGGGGGGGGCAAAGGGGAAGGAGCGAGGATAGCGAGGGAGGGGCAGGGCGAAGGAAATGCAGCCAAGGAAGTAAGAATGGAATGCAATAGCTTGGGGCCCTACGTGTGCCATGCACGGACTCGCAGAAGAACCGTGAGCTCCCTGGGTGAAAGAACTGAAAGGAACAAACATTGATAGGTTATGGGGGTGACTGAGAAGCTTGGTAGGTACTATCGGTACTGAAGAGAGGAGATCACTGCTTCGGCAGAGAGAATGTCCACAGGACTAGTGTGGAAGGCACCAGTGGCCAGAAAAACTCCACGATGATGGATTGGGTCTAAATTTCAAAGCTGAAGGTGCCACCAAGCCATAAACATGGCAACCATGGTCCAGTCGGTGTGAGATCAGGCCCTGGTAAATACGCAGAAGAGCAGCATGGTCGCACCTCAAGAGTTGTGGCCAAGGAAGCAGAGAGTGTTAAGTTTCCCCATGTAACTTAGTCTTTAGCTGATGAATATGGGGCAGCCGAGTCAGCCTCTTGTCAAAGAGCAGTCCTTAGAATCGGGACTGTGCAACGACATCCAAATGCTGCACACCCACGTAGAGTTCTGGGTCAAGATGGATCACAGTACGACTGGTGTTTTCCCAGGAGACACTTGGAAACTGTTGCAAAGGGTATAAGCAGAGGCCCGTTGGATGGAGCCTTGGCACTGGCATTCAGCAAAGGCTAAAAGTGGGAGCTGTACTAAATTCAAAAGTCACTGACAAACAAATCACTAGCCCATTAATGTAGATGAGGGAGTGTGCGACACTCAACATAGAGCCCTTTAGAATACTTTTCTCTTTGACCCATGGTGGGTGAGTGGAGTACTAACACTAAGCCTGAACAACCAGTGCGATAAAAACTGACACATAAAAGTTAGTAGAGAGCCTTGACAGCCAGTCATGGATGGTAATAAAATGTAATGGTACTACGCAGGGTCACGTGTCTTATGTAGGTGTAAAAAAAAAAAAAAAAACTGCAATGAGGTGTTAGCATTTAGAAAAAGTTTTTTGGACTGCCATTTACAACCAGTGGCCAATCATCCTTTCACGCAGTTTGCAGAGCATGTTAGTGAAGCTCACTGGCCAGTAACTGTTGTTGGGTGTTGGGGTTTTTGCCTGGCTTAAGGGTTGGAATGACTGCATTATCTTGCCATTGTGAAGGAAAGACACTGCTGAGCCAAATACAAATGAAGACCCTGAATAGGTGGAACCACTGAGATGTTGTATCATCTGACTGAGAATCGCATCAGAGCTCGGGTTCATATTGTAAGATGAGGTAAAGGAGAGGAGGATGTTCCCGATTCGTCATTAACATGTCCAGAAGTCAGTCACGTAAGAACAAGACGCTGATGTCATTGCACAGTAGGTCCAATGGGATTCAACAGGAGCCAACATGTCAGTACACACGCCATCCTGAAGGAACAGACCCAGTACAATTGCGGATCTTTAGGGCCCAGAAGACTATGGAGTTTAGTCCGCACCTAGAAAGATGAGGCATACATTCCCAAGGAGGAGACATAATGCTCATAGCATTCCTTCTTCCTGCATTTAATTAGATAGTGAGTCTTAGTGTGAAGTTGTGTAAAAGCGATAAGGTTGGTCTACAAAGGAAACGTTGCAGGGCTGTTTGGTGATCCTACTGCAATGTCCTTGGTCCACCATGGCACTGGCTGGCAATGGAGGGGAGATGCATAAAGGAGAATAGCAGTTCCAGCGACATGGGTGACTGCATCGGAGATGTCTTGCACAACCTCATCAATGCAGTCTAACAGGGAAGGGTGAGGGTAACACCACAGGCATACAACTGTATTTAGCTCTTTGAAGTACTCAACATGGTAGTCTGTTCATCTGGCAGTGGCAAGGAATCAACAGGGTCACCAAAATGTGGTCACTGTCAAAACGATTGTCATATAGTGACCAAACAGGCCTGGATCTGGGGGAAGGCAAACTGAGGTATCTGCCCGAGGCGGCAATTTTAAGGTGCACCAAATTCATATTCTTGAAGAAAAAAAACTCATTTCACGGAGTGCCTAGCATCCAGCGCACGTTGTCTATCAATTGTCCATATGATTTTGAAACGCATTCCTGTTGGTTTTTGAACACATTCTAAGTTGATTTCTGAACGAATTATAAATTGATTTTTCAATGCGTGCATAGTGTATGTGATGTCTCTGCCAGGTGAATTCCCGTTGCATCTAGAAATAAAAACCCTTCCCACAGACAAAAGGTGGCAGAGCTATACAAGCTGAACTGAATAAACCTGAACGGGTGAGTGCCAATCGCTGTTTGTTTATGTGGTTGATTGGGTGTGCGAATGACAAAGGTTGTTATTATTATTATTAGCGAAATCCATGGAGTCAGACTACCAGAGTGGAAATAAATGACTAACAGGTAAGAAAGACTACATATTATCTTCTTAGTGATCCAAGAAAATGAAATTTTGACAAAATTTTTGGCAGACTGCTGCACTACTAAGAGCCAATTACACTGAGTGAAGGGATCATTAGGCTGATAGTTAAAAAAAGGTGCCAAGGTGGGTAGGAAACAGATCATGGTCAATAAGAAGCTGATCAATTAGAAGGCCCCTACCAGATAGAGCAGTACTCCCCTCACGGGATGTGGTGCACACTGAAGTTCTCAAGTAAGAGCAAAGAGGAAAAATGGAGAGGGTGGGGGTGGGGGGTGGGAGAGGCCCTTGTTGAATTAAGGTAGTCAACTCAGTGCAAGTAAGTGGTTTGCCTGGAGGTTTTTTAAAAAAAAGGTTGCAAATGGTGATCACTGGGATTGTTTGCACCCACACAAATACTGCTTCCAACTTGGTATGAAGGGGAATCCACACACTGATGACATCTCAAGATGCCCTATACCTCTGGTATAGGGTGTGATTTCATTTGACAGCAAGAGCAAACTCGTGTTTATCCCACACACCCAGACTGCAAATCTGTACGTCAATATGGTTATTCAACCTGTTGCGCTGCCACTCATGAACAGCATTCCATGGAGTTTTTTCCAATACGATAAAGCTCACTCACATACCGTTACTTTAACCCAACATGCTCTACAGTATCTACACATTGCCTTGGTCTGCTAAATCACCAGATCTGCCTACAATCTACCACATAAAAGGACATCATTGGATGACAACTCCAGCATCATCCACAACCAGCAAGAACCATCCCTGTGTTGACTGATCAAGTGCAAAAGGCATGGAACCCCATCCCACAAACTGACATCCAGCACCTGAACAACACAGTGCATGCACATTTGCAAGCTTGCATATAACATTCTGGTGGTCACACCAGTTATTGATGTACCGGCATTTCACATCTGCAATAGTGTATTTCACACTTATATTAACCTCTGATTTTGCAATGTTAATCAATTAAATACGTTACCTACACAAATGCATTCCTGAAATTTCATGACTCTACATTAAATATTTTTTTTGGCACTACAATTTCTTCTTTCTGTCAGTTTAGAATTGAATACAAACTCTTTGGTGTGGTCAGTTTAAGATGACATTTCATGAGCTAACATAGCCACCACTAATTTGTAAAGAATATTACATGGTTTGAAACTTGGAACTCACAATAAATTTCTTTTCGTTGCTTACCTAAGTCTACTTTCCTATTGGCCATGCAAAGATGGTGTGTTAATCTATACACCACAGAAGATAAGCTGTCTTTGACACTGCTACTCCCATAGACTTTAGTCAACTAAATAAGAATGAAAATACACAAAGAAGTATTGTATCTTCCATGCCTGACCACTCAAGAATATTCACACAGCAATGGATAAGAGTGATGTAGTGGATCCCAGTTGCATTTTTTGTAGTTGATGAACGATATATACAAATAACATGCACCAAAATACTTGCCCAACTTTTCTATTATGTAACTAGTTTTTCTGCAATTACCTTACAATTTTAGTTATTTAAGAGTAAAATTGCATTAAATACGGAATGAATGTAGATCTTCGGCTATACTTCAGCTAAATCTGTTACAACCACCTTTGTATTTCATATGTACATTCACTGAATTCAGCAACTAACAACTTGTTACCTTCCAACTCAACCTACACTGACATCATGCTACACAACAGATCAAGCTGACATCACAACCAGGATTTCAGAGAGTGAGGTGGAAGGCTACACTACTGTGCTCTAGCCCTTTTTTTCTTGTCGGTTGTTCTATTGGAGCTGCAAGAGGGATGGACAGAATTACAAAACACATCTGGTCCATACTGGAGAACCAAACAGGAGTGTGGGATCCATATCAGGTCAGACTAACAGAGAACTTCAAGGATAGTGTAAAGAAAGGAATCACAAATGGTCAAGGGCAGACTACCCTTTTAAAGGTGGAATGGAATGTCAAGAAAATTTAACTGTCAGAGACTGAAAGAAAGAGTTGGTGTATCTCATGAAAACCTACCTATAAAAGGCCAAGAACTGGTCTTTTGTGTCGAATCTACATGTATTCGTACATTCACCAGCCTCCTCCACACTGCTTCCATACACAATGTACTGATATACAGTTTGACTACAACAGTTCAAGGAATTATTCTTCTCATGTCCCATCTGTGAATGTATGGGGAAGAAATCATAATATACAGTATAATAAAAGTACTCCATCATGAAATTTTCAGTGACACAGATGTAAAACTTTAGTGCCTAAAGAAAATAAAATTTCCATAGACTGAACATTACTTTAATTTTTGATGTACATTGTCTTGGTAAGAAATAGTTTCCATCAAGCCTGGAATTAATTTTTTATTTTAATGTCATTTTAAAATAAGATAATGATGAGCACAATACTATAATACTACCGGTACTACATATTCAGAACACAACAGAAGCAATGGCTGCAAGTATCAAAGTCAGCTGAAGTGTAGCTTAGAATTTCACGTAATATATACATGCAACAAAAAAATTTTATGATGATTTTGTGAAAACAATCAGAATGAACAGCTCATGTGAGTTAACATGAAAAAGTGGCTACAATAAAATGTGTAATAAAGAAGGGCTGAACTATGATAGCGCTGTCCTGATAGCTGCAATTCCACCCATCGGCTTTGACCTATGACATAACTGTGTTGTGTGATGTCATGGAGGCATGGCGTGCTTTAAATGGGACTGTAATTGTAGAGGTTGTGCTGATGTAAGCGGTGGCATGCCCTAATGTTGTATGTTTGTTTTTGTAATTAGTTCTGAGTAACAGTAGAGTTGTACTGGGTTTTTCCAGTGTTATGAGTCATGCTTTTGTAGATGGTTGTTGGCTTGTCAATGATTAATTTTTAATTTCAGAGGTTATTAGCAACCGACTGGTTTTCAGTTTTTTATAGCTGTTACTTCACCATCTGAAATTTGCTAAATCTAACTGCACATGTTTGTTGTTCGTTTCCAGGTATGGATACAACTGTTAAATTTAGTAGTCAGTTGTTAGAGGCTACCATGATATGGCTAGTGTCAGCTTTAACAGTTGCTTGGTTTGTTTTCCAAGCATGTTGGGTGCCACCACTGTGGGGAGCTGATGATGTTATCAAGAGTTCCGCCTCCTCGAACCACATACCTGTACATGTGGAGGTATCATCAGGATAATGTTACAAGATGAATTAGAAGTTTCTGGTTCAAGCAATTTCGGCTGGCCTTGTGAGGTATTTTATTGTTGACATACTGTTGGTGCTACTGTTATCCCCTTTTGTTCTGTGCACACATGGCTCATCTGAGTGATAAGTGTGTGTTGGAGTGGTGTTCCTTCTTGTCATGAAGTGTGTACCGAGTTTATTCAGTACAATGGGTCTTTTGGGGGGGCTCGGGGTAACTGTAGAAATACATGGTTATCAGTTTGGAAAGGCTAAGAATGGGAGGGAGGATCATCTCAAGGGAACACGGGCATGGGGGACTGTTGTTTCTTGCTTGGGGGATAGGTTGTGATGGGGCTTTTGGGGAAGCACTTTGGTGAGATTAATAGAGGATTACATTGCAGGGGGGTTAATTACAATTTCTCATTGTTTTTCTTCTAACAGAGATTTGGATCATTGGGGTTTTTGTCATTTGAGTGTAAACCATAGTGTAAAGTTTAAGAATTATTCAGTGCTTGCACTAAGGGAAAGGGCTGGAAGAGGTGCACTTAAACTCAACAATCTCATATTGATGAGTGTTGTTGGAAGGAAAGTGTGCCAGATAACTGTTGTCATTTTACATGTTTTAGGAAGCTTGTGGGTAAAATGCACAGGCTAATGCAAAGATGGTTAGTTCAAACTGGAAGGTGGGGGTTGTGTTTTATGCGGTCTGGAGTATTATGGTAGGAAGACACTTTTTCTGGATTGGTGTTTGTGTGTTTTATTTTTTGTGGTTTATTTGTTCTGAAGTTGTGAATGATACGTGTATGTGTCAATTGGCTTTCCTATGTGGGTATTTTGTTTGGGATAGGCATTGGTTGTTAGGTGGGTGGGCAGTGTTTAGTAGGTATGGCGTGGGTTTTAGGAATGGTTGATGTAATTTATATTCAACCAATTTGGTAAATTATTTTGCAGGTATCTATCAGCTTATATTAGTGGGTATTGCAGAGTATGGTCTGGTGTTGTCAGTTTGTGGGGGTTGGTGATATCGTGGATTTCGGTTGAGATAGCATCAAGTGAAAGTTAAAGTTGCTAGTTTATAGAGTCGTGTTTCAGCTATATACATCCACAAAAATGCAGGCTACCAATGGTGTGTTTTTCGCATTTTTTTGGTCGAGTTGAATGTTGAGGATTTCGCATGCATTATTTTTCAGTTGACATTTGTTTTGGAACAACGCTGAGATTCTTATTGTAGTATATTTAGTTTGTCCTTGCCCAAAGCCCCCTACTTCCCACACTTGTCTCATTAGATCAATTTTAGTGCTAGCATTAATTTTTTCACATGCTATTTAAGTTCGTTGAGGAGTGTAATGAGTGATGATGTGGCCACCATATTGAATCTGCTTGAAATACGGGTGTACACCATCTTGGTAACAATGGTAAGGGGTGGAATCAAATGGATGGAATCCCCACCCTCTGAAATCTTGGTGGTTGTTAAAGACTGATCTGCAGTGTAGCCCAAGGTCCAGGATGTGATGAAAGGTAACAGTCTGGTTGCCAGTTGTTGAAGCCAATGACTGACTGTGAAATAAAGGTAATGGTAAGAGAGTTATCCCAAATATAGCCTGATGTCTATGTTCACACCATATTTAATGCAGTTTTCATTATACAAGTTAAAACTGCAAGGTAAATTCAGAAAACTTGTATCAGATAATAAACAAGTCTCAGATATGTATTGTGGTGTGTATTATGTAAACATATTACACATAAACGCAGTGGAGGATGCTGTGAAAGACCATGCCCTAACATTCTACAACTTGCCAATTTATTGGTTATTTTTCTTTGAATGCTGTTAAGTGCAACATACATGCTGCAATCTTAAAGATACGGCACTCAAATTACCGCACTACTGTTCCTCTTGATTCTGTGAAATGTGGCATCAGGGTCGTGAGCACACCTTCAGTTGTGTACATTTTAAAGAGCTTTTGTGCATGCGCAACTGGCATGACATAATTGCCTTGCGGGGCAAATGCATACAGATTTGATAAACAATGTGCGCGGTTCATGATGTGCACAGCCAGCCCATGCTATTCAACTAGAAGCTTACATCAGTGGTAGCACACTGCAGCAGACTTTTATCTCTGTTCACTCGACATAAATCCTGCTATTTTGCATGTTTCTGAATGAGTTATAGTATTTTAAGTTATGAAGTTTATCACACAGTAATCCACTTGAGGTGCCAACAAGGGAAACTCCCCATCTCACCCTTCTCAGATTTTGTAAGATGGTCCAGTGGATAGACCGTCAAAAACTGAACACAGATCAAGCATGAAAACACAAAGAAGGTGTATTGAACTGCGGAAAAAAAGGAAAATAGAAACAGCAAATGGTCTAAGCTTAATAAGCACAACATGGAGTGTATGAGGAGGAATCCAAAAGTAATGGAAATTGGGCTGTGGTGGGGAGGAAGAGTGGTGGAACCCATTGTTCGACCAGATGTCCATTACAGGTATGCCACCTGAGTCAGTGTGCGAAGTTGTGTCCCTGTGAGTGTATCTGTTCGCCCGTGAGAGCTTTTACAGTAAAACAACTTTTTGCATTTCAGCAAAAATGTGATGACAGATTGTAGAGAGCAATATGCAGCTGTGAAATTTTGTTTCCTGTTGGGGAAATCGGCCACGGAAACTATCGTAATGCTTAAGACTGCTTATGGGGCTGCTGCCATAAATAAAACAAGTCTACAAGTGGTTTTCAAATTTTAAAAATGGAGAAATGTCAATTGAAAACAAACCCCATTCAGGATGCTCCTCAATGTCAAGAAGTGACGAAAATGTTGACAAAATCAATGTCCTCGTTCGTGAAGACCATTGTTGAACCACTGATCAACTCTGTGAGACATCTGGAATATCATGGAGTTCAATTCAGAGGATTTTATCCGGAGATTTGCACATGGGAAGGGTTGCAACCAAATTCGTCCCTCACCTTCTCAGATGAGCAAAGGGAGCATTGATTTCAGGCATGTTTCGAGCTTCAAAATCAGCTCAAAGAGGACCCTGATTTTTTTTTTTTTCAAAGTGTTACTGGTGATGAATCGTGGTGCTTTGGATATGACCCAGAAACAAAGCAGCAATCAAGGCAGCAGATGATAAGTGGCTCCCCTCATCCCAAAACAGCTCACCAATTGAAGTCAAGCGTCAAGACAATGCTCATTTGTTTCTTCGATTGCAGAGGTGTTGTGCACACAGAGTTCCTTCACCCATGTCAAACTGTCAACCAGGAGTTCTACTTGGAGGTTTTGAAAAGACTGATCAAGAGTATCCACAAGAAAAGGGCAGATCTTTGGCACATAGGCGACTGGTTCTTCCATCATGACAATGCGCCGGTCCACACTGCCCTCTCCGTAAAGCAGTTTTTGACCAAAAACGGCACGACATCAATTGCCCACCCTCTTACTCAATCGTTCTAGCCATCTCTGATTACTTTTTACTACCCAGACTCAAAAGGGACATGAAAGGAAAGTGTTTTGCCACTGTGGAGGAGGTAAAACAAAAAATTGCTGGAAGGCATAAAGAACATCCCAATAAGTGGATTTAAAAACTGTTTTGAACAATGGATGGATCATTTGAAGAAATGTATTGTGGTTAATGGAGAATACTTTGAAGGTGATCAAAATTTGGTGTAAAATTATTAAGAAAAAAAGACATTATGATGAATTTCCCATTTTGGTTTTGGGTCCCCCCTCGTACATAGATATCCACGGCGTCGTGGTTCAATGGTCACAGTGTCGGACTGCAAAGTAGACGAGCAGTGTTCAAAACTCCCTTGTGCCAATTTTTATTTTTTTTTTCACAAAATTATCAACTGTTCATTTGGTCACTGAAATGTTTCTTCTCTTTCCACAGTCTTGGCAACTGTCATATTATACATTGGTTATAATATGAGAATAGTGAGAGCAGGCAAGATACCACACAAGCATCACACCAAAATGGAAACAAATACGGGGATGTGAACAATGTTGTAACAAAGGAATTCAAGAGTCAAAACTTCCAAAATGGAACAAATCTTCAAAAACGTATGTTCTGGTACATCACAAGGAAAACTGTGTGATTGTGAAACTGTTGTGTTCATTTGTTGCAGCTTATGTGACAAACTATTATATTGTCATTATTTCTTTGGGAATGACAACGTTCACATCCATATGAGCACCTAAATCAGGGACGGAGGCATAGCTCGCTCACTCACTCACTCACTCACTCACCAGGCGTACAAGTTAGGCGCATCAATAAGAGATTCCTATCATATGACACAGTACTGTCACTAATGCCATGTATGACACACCAGATGTGTTTTCCAATGAGGGGTTCAGTTGACTCGTTGCCTTGTCATGAAATGTGTGTGGTTCCCATTCAAAAGCCACTTCCTTTTCAGCTGCTAGTAGAGTAGTTGTGCAGAATCAACTTTCATCATACGACTTTTCCTTGCACCTCGATGTTACACCATGACAGACATAAATTTGAATACAACGAACAGACACGTCAATGATTGGATGGACAGTTCATAATTTGTGTGTGTGTGTGTGTGTGTGTGTGTGTGTGTGTGTGTGTGTGTGTGTGTGTGTTGGTGGTGGTGGTGGTGGTGGTGGTGGTGGTGGTGGGCCCAACAAAACCCACACAATGGAGGACATGCTAATCTGTTTTCTAGTCCAACTCCGGCACCACTTAACCACGAAGGGCTCTTTGCCTGTGCTCAGTGTTTTACTTGTCGAGCTTGGACCATTCACTGTTTCTATCCTCCCCCCCCCCCCCCCCCCCCCACAGTTCAGTACACCTTCTTCCTGTTTTCATGTTTGATCTGTGTTCAGTTTTTTACTATCTTACCACTAAATCTGCGGAGGGTGCAATGGGAGTTTCCCTTATGAAAATCATAAGGGCCTAAAGCACATCACCATCAATTGCGAGATGGTAGCATTTATTCATGCTTCTTAAATCTGTCGATCTTATGGTGAGTCAGGTTTGTCTATGCATAAATGAAAATTCACGAAAAGCTGTATCACTGGTTTCTCTGATATTCACTTACATGTGGGATTGACAATGGTGTGCTTTAGGCCCTTATGGATTTTTTTTTTTTTTTGGTGGGGTTTTAGGGCGCTCAACTGCTAAGGTCATTAGTGCCCAGTCACAAATGTAAGTGCACATATAATCTGGTAAAACTCAAGGGGGAGGGAGGGGGGGGGAGACACCAGAAAGTTCTTACAGAGACGCAGATAAAATAATTAAAAGAGTTAGATGTCTTTGGACAAGTCCGTCAAGGTAATAAAACGAAGAACATGAGCAGCTGCTCGAGCGTAATCAGCTAAAATTTCCTGTAAGGTAGATGGCAGAGACAGGACAACATGAGATTGATTAAAACGGGGACACGACAATAAAACATGGTGCACTGTCAATGCGTGACCACAAGGACACTGCGGGGCGGCGTCACCGAATAGCAGGTAGCGGTGGCTAAACCAGCAATGCCCAATCCGCAACCTGGTCAGAAGGACCTCTTCTCACCGAGATGGTCGGGAGGAGGTTGTCCAAGCAGTTGGGAACGGCTTTACTTCCCGGAGCTTGTTTCCTTGAAGTGAGGACCAAGCATCCCACCACAACGACACAAGCCTCTTACAAACAACCCCACCAACATCAGATGACGGGACACAATGGGAGGCAGGCCGAGGCAGGAGGACTGCAGCCTTGGCTGCAGCATCAGCAGCCTCATTCCCAGGCACTCCTACATGGCCGGGAACCCACAGAAAGCTAACAGGAGAGCCATTATCAGCAAAAGACTGGAGGGATTGCTGGATCCGTTGCACCAAGGGATGGACCGGATATGGAGCTCCAAGCCTCTGAAAAGCACTGAGTGAATCACAGCAGAGTACATACGGAGAATGGCAGTGGCGGCGGACATACTGAACGGCCTGATAGAGAGCAGAAAGCTCTGCCGTAAAGCTGGAACACTGGTAGAGGAGCCGGTATTTAAAGGTGACGTCCCCGACGACAAAGGCACAGCCAACACCATCGTCAGTTTTGGAGCCATCAGTGTAAATAAAGGTGTTAATGGTGAGTCACGCACGAAGTTCGACAAACCGTGAGCAGTACACTGCATCCGGAGTATTTGGGAGCGAGCTGAGGTCAAGATGAATGTGAACCGGAGCCTGGAGCCAAGGTGGTGTCAGGCTCTCACCCTCTCTGAAGGTGGTAGGGAGGGCAAAATCCAATTGTCGAAGCAGGCAACGAAAGCAGACTCCAGGGGGAAGCAGGGCAGAGACATACAATCCATACTGACGGTCGAGAGAATCGGCGAAGAAGGACTGATAAGAGGGGTGGTCGGGCATTGACAACAGCCGGCAGGCATACCGACAAAGCAGTACGTCGCGCCGGTAGGTCAATGGTAATTCGGTAGTTTCAGCATACACACTCTCGACGGGACTAGTATAGAATGCTCCGATCGCAAGACGTAATCCCTGATGATGGATGGAGTTGAGACGGCGTAAGAGGGATGGCCGAGCAGACGAGTATCCCATAATCCAGCTTTGATCGGACTATGGACCGATATAAGCGAAGCAGGACAGTGCGATTCGCTCCCCAAGATGAACCACTAAGAACACGGAGGACATTAAGGGAACGTGTACAACGGGCAGCCAAATAAGAGACATGCAGAGACCAACGAAGTTTCCTGTCCAGTGTGAGTCCAAAAAACTTTGTCATCTCCACGAATGGGAGAATAATGGGACCGAGATGTAAGGACGGTGGAAGGAATGCTTTATATCGCCAAAAATTGATGCAAACCGTCTTCTGTTCACAGAACCGTCAGCCATTAGCCACACTCCATGAGTATAGGCTGTCAAGACAACGCTGAAGTTAGCGCTCCAGGAGGCATGTTCTCTGGGCACTGCAGTAGATCGCGAAGTAATCGACGAAGAGAGAGCCGGAGACGTTAGGTGGAATGCAATCCATAATTGGATTGATCGCTATGGCAAAAAGGGCTACGCTCAAAACAGAGCCCTGATGCACTCCGTTCTCCTGGAGGAAGACGTCGGACAATATGGAACCCACACTTACCCTAAACATTCGATCAGTTAAAAATGAATCAATAAAAAGGGGCAGGCGACCACGTAGGCCCCACCTGTGCATAGTGTGGAGGATACCTCCTCTCCAACAGGTATCGTAAGCCTTCTCCAAATCGAAGAACACAGCTACCGTTTGGCACTTTCGCAAAAAGTTGTTCATGATGAACGTCGACAAGGTCACAAGGTGGTCAACAGTGGAGCGGCATCAACGAAAGCCGCATTGAACATTGGTAAGTAGCCGTTGAGATTCAAAAATCCAAACCAACCGAGCGTTAACCATGCACTCCATCACCTTACAGACACAGCTTGTAAGAGAAATGGGGCGGTAACTAGAAGGATGGTGTCTATCCTTCCCGGGTTTGGGTATGGGAACAATGACGGCCTCACGCCTACGCATGGGGACCTCACCTTCAGTCCAGACACGATTATAGGTACGAAGAAGAAAGCATTTGCCTGCCGGAGAAAGGTGTGTCAGCATCGGAACGTGAATGGCATCTGGCCGTGGAGCAGAGGACCGGGACAGTGCAAGTGCACGTTCGAGTTCCCGCATGGTAAAGGGGGCATTATAATCTTCCAGATTCAGCGAGTGGAAGGAAGGTCGCCGAGCCTCTGCTGTCTCTTTTCTGGGAAGGAAGGCAGGGTGGTAATGGGTGGAGCTTGAAACCTCCGTGAAAAAGCGGCCTAAGGCATTGGAGACATCCACAGGGTCCACAAGTACCTCATTACCTGAAGTCAGCCCAGGTATCGAGGAGTGGGCCTTAATGCCCGACAGCCGGCGCAGGCCACCCCAGACGATAGAAGAGGGAGTAAAACTGTTAAAGGAGCTTGTGAAAGAGGCCCAACAAGCTTTTTTGCTGTCTTTGATGAATCGACGACATTGCGCTCGGAGTCGTTTGTAATTAATACAATTTGCCAGCGTAGGATGGCGGCGAATGGTGCGTGAAGCACGTTGTCCAGAACGGATAGCATCTCTGCAAGCCTCATTCCACCAGGGGACTGAAACGCGACGTGAAGAAGAGGTTGTACAAGGAATGGAACGTTCGGCAGCATTGATGATAACAGCCAAGAGCTGTCAAAGCTGAGAAAATCTAGGTCCGGAAAGGTCGCCAGGGTGGAGTAAAGTCCACAGTCAGCTTTCAGTATGTTCCAGCTCGAGGGACGTGGGGATGGGGTGTGGTACAGAAGACGAACGACACAGGGGAAATGGTTGCTCGAATAGGTGTCAGAAAGGACATACCACTCGAACCGACGGGCAAGAGTGGTAGAACAAATCGAGAGGTCCAAGTGGGAGTAGGTACGAGTAGAGTCCGAGAGGAAAGTCGGGGTGCCAGTATTGAGGCAGACAAGATTGAGATGGTTGAAAACATCCACCAAGAGGGAGCCTCGCTGACAGGATGCAGGAGAACCCCAAAGGGGATGATGGGCATTGAAGTCGCCAAACAATAAAAATGGCGGAGGAAGCTGAGCAATCAGGTGCATCATGTCAGCCCGACTAACTGCGGATGACGGTGGAGTGTAGACAGTACAAACAGAAAAAGTAAAGGCAGAAAGAGTAATATGAACAGCTATTGCTTGGAGTGGGGTGGTCAATGGGATAGGATGGTAATAGACATTGTCCCGAACGAGCAACATGACCCCACCATGAGCTGGAATACCATCCACAGTGGTTACGTCAGATCGCTTGGAGGTATAGTGGGTAAAAGCAGTACGGTCAGTTGGGCGTAACTTCGTTTCCTGGAGACCAATGACGAGCGGACAGTACAGGCAGAGGAGCAGTTGTAATTCCTCCCGATTAGATTGAATACCTCTTATGTTCCAATGTAACAGAGCCATCGCGAATCAGAGAAAGGGGAACGAAACGGGTGAAGAGCTGGTCACCTCGATGGTCGTGGAGGGCCATGTTTCGAGGGAACATCGCTACAACAGTCGGGAGGTGGATCCTGTTCCATCGAGTCGTCGCCAGCTACGGCCACATTCCTGGGTTGCGCAGGAGGGGCAGCATCATCCGCCGACGACAGGCAACTGAGCGCCTGGCAGCAGAGCATCCCGGCGAAACTGAGGGCAGCCGGGAGCAGCGACTGTCGGATGGAGCATCAGACGAAACGCGCCGGGGTGGAGAGGGGGATAAAGACTTCTTCTTTGAGGCTTTCTAGGAAGACCGATGAGTCGCAGGGATGGTGGGCTGTGGGGGCTGGACCCGAAGAAAGTCCTCACGCTCGGGGTCCTTTTTTGGACGCCGGACCTCGGAAGCCGGGGTCCGTAATGTTTCCCCGATGGACGCCTGAGAAGAGGATGCTTCTCAGGCGGCGGAGGAGGAGGAGAAGGGTGGCCCCTGGGGCAGAGGTGGCAGGGGCCACGAGGGAGGAGGATTTGGAAGGGAGGGATTTGGGAGGCGGAGGCATAGACCCCAGATGGGGTGAGGAGGTGGAGGGGGAACAGGATGGGGGTGAGGATACTGCGGAAGGAGTGGACACGACCGAAGAAAACGACGTTGTCAACATCACGGGATGGAGGTGGTCATATTTTTTCCTGGTCTCAGAATAAGACAGATGGTCGAAGGTTTTCAATTCTTGTATCTTCTTCTCCTTCTGATATGCGGGGCAGTCGAAAGATCTAGGCGAGTGGAGGCCAGGACAATTGATGCACTGAGGTGGTGGGGTGCATGTATGTCCCTCATGAAGAGGACGTCCACAATCGCCACAAAGGGGCTCAGCTTCGCACCGTGATGACATGTGCCCGAAGTGCAAACATCAAAAGCATCGCATAGGAGGTTGGACATAAGGTCGCATGTCGCACCGGTAGCACATCACCTTTACCTTCTCCGGGAGAACATCCCCCTCGAAGGTGAGGATAAAGGCCCCAGTGTCGACGCGACGATCTTTGGGGCCGCGCTGGACTTGCCGGACGAAATGCACGCCACGGCGCTCCAGGTTCGCCCTGAGCTCCTCATCAGATTGCAGCAGGAGGTCCCGATGGAAAATAATCCCCTGCGTCCTATTGAGCACCAGATGTGGGACAATGGACACTGGGATGTCCCCTAGTCGGTCACATGCCTGGAGCGCTGCCAACTGTGTAGCGGAGGTGGTCTTTATGAGAATGGACCCCGAACGCATTTTACTAAGAGCCTCGATTTCTCCGAAGATATCCTCGATATGCTGTACAAAGAACCTGGGCTTGGAAGAGGTGAATGTCCCCCATTGGTCCGAGAACAGACTAAATAGTGGGGGAAGTATTTTGCCCCAAGCCGGCGGGCCTGTTCTTCCCCCCAGGGAGTGGGGAAAGGCAGAAGTACCAGTACCAGAACCAGAGACAAAACCTTTCCTCTTAGAAGATGCGACCGCAGAGTGACCTGATGCATGTTGACATTTCATCTGCGAAACGTCCTCCCCGATACCACCCACTCTGACCAGGGGCTCTCCTCACGGGTGCCACCCAGCCTTAGCAAGGGCCACCTGGCAGGATGACTGTTGCCGGGAATCCTCTACTCCTTGGCTTACGTGGGGAGGGTGCAACTCAGGTATCAGCAGTATGATCCCTGTGTTGTCAGGGGGCTACAACCTAGAGGGTACATGACGACCCCACCACAACAGGCTGGCTACTGTGCTGGATTTCTGGTGCCATGGAAAGTCCATCATGATCGTAGGTGCAGACGGGGACGCACTATGAGCGAAACTTGTGTAACCCATCAGGTGTTGAGGCCTAAATTGATGAACAGTGGGTGCAGTTACGACGCAGTTACGATGATGAGTGCCAAGGTCTTAGTGCACTGAGGACCAGTGATACACCACGTAAGGCGTCCTTCCCCAAAAGGCTCGTACTCCTGTAGAATTTTGAAAAATGGAGGTCAAACCCCAATGGGGACCATCACATTGAAGGCCGAAAAGGTCGAAACTCCTTTTTGTCGCGTCTTACGACAGGCAGGAATACCTCGGGCTTATTCTTACCCCGGACCCGCAGGGGGAGCCCTTATGGATCTCAGCATCTCATTTGTATTCTAGTCAATTAATCATGTTAGTAGACATTACTTCCTGAGTTTAAGCATTTCCACAAATGGCACTTTCTGATTGGAGATTGTTGTTTACGGAAATCGGCTTTCATGTGCAATGTAAACATGAACTATGTTGAAACTATTTTAAATGCTAAAAGAAAAGTAAAGCTGTGAGGACAGCTCTTGAGTCGTGCTTGGGTAGCTCAGTCGGTAGAGCATTTGCCTGCAAAAAGCAAAGATTCCGTGTTTGAGTCTCAGTCCAGCACACAGCCGGAAGCGTCCGATTCCACCCGTCGGCTTTGACCCATGACTTAAGGCTGTTGTGGTGTGTGATGTCACGATGGCACGGAGTTTAGTTTGTGAGTGTGGCGTGTTTGTAAGTGTTGATGTGATCAGTGGTGCTTTCTGGTGGTGTGTTCGTATGTTAGGTGATATTTTTGGTTTAGTTTGTGTGTGTGGCGTGTTTATAGGTGGCGTATTGTTGCAGTCTGTGGTTCTCTCAGGTGGTGTGTTTATGGGTAGCGTGTTACGTGGCGTATGGGGTTCATTTGCGTGGTAGCATTGCACGTGTGTGGTATCTGTGGTGACTAGTGTTTTCAGTGGAACATTTTTCAGTGAGTTAATGATTTTGGTTTTGTTATGTCGACATTATTGTAGTTTTTTTTCTGTTTGGCGTGTGTGAATTTTGGTAAATTACTTTGTTTATGTCATTGGTAGGTATGGATATGACTGACAAGGTCAACAGTTTTTGGTTGTCGGCGATGATGGGGGACAGTGTATTTATTCAGCTATTCGGGCTGTTGGCTGAAGTTGTGAAGTGTTCAGTGTGTCATGAAGAAATGAGCCTTACTAAAGTTCCGGTGTCTCTGACCAGGGACAGCTATATGTGGAGATGTCATAAGGATAACTTATGGCGCTCCATTGGGCGAGGTTCCTGGTTCGAGAAGTTTGGGTTGGGTATGCGAGAAATTGTATTAATCACGTATCATTTTTGTTATAAATCCTCTCACAGTTTCTGTGCGCATGAGGTGGGTGTGAGGGAGAGAACAGTTCACGATTGGTATTCTTATTGTCGTCAGGTGTGTTCTGAATATATTACGTACAGGTGTGGGTTGGGTGGGCATGGTGTTGTTGTGGAGATTGATGAGCCACAGTTTGGGAAGAGAAAGTGTGGGAGGGTTAAGTCTCTGGTTGGTTTATGGGTGTGTGTGTGTGGGGGGGGGGGGGGGGGGCTGTGGTATCGCAGTGTGGGTTTTCAGAATGTGTATTTAGGGTTTTGGAGGGCCGAACAAAAAGGGAATTAGTGGGATTGATTGATTGAGGATTTTATTGAAGAAGGTACCACTATAGTTTCAGACTGGGTCAGCAGGGGTACAATTATTTAGTAGTGAACCGAAGTGTTGAGTTTAAGAATTATGAGACGGGAGTCTGTACAAATACTATAGAGGGGTTTTGGGCAGCAGTTAAGTCAGTGATTGGGAGGGGGAAGAGGCGCTCTTCCAACCTTCAGCCTCATCTAGATGAGTAGTGTTGGCAGAAAAGCATCCCGGAGGGCTATTTTATTTTTAGTGCTTTTTCAAGGGCGGTTAGTAGGATGCATAGGCCGAAGATTGTGGGTTAGTTAGGTGTTGGGTGGCGGGTGGTGACTTTGGCTTGGGGGAGGGGGGGGGGGGGCGGTGGTTAGTTGTTGGTGAAGTTTGTAGAGGGATGTGGCGGGGTGATGTTTTTTTTTTATTTTGTGTAGAGGATATTTTTGTTATGGTAGTTGTTGAGTGTGATTGTGATTTTGTTTTCTGTTTTTTTTTTTTTTTTTTAGTTGACTTTTCTTTTCTTTTTCATTAAATGGTCGGTGGAGTGTTTGTGAGTTGTTTGGTATTATGCTTTGCTGTTGACTTATATGACTTTAGGGAAGTGTTTGATTGCAAGGTGTGGTTGTGGCTATGGCTGGTTTGGTAACATTAGTTGCTGTTGATGTACATAGGTCATGGGAAGTGATCGATTACAGTGGCTTTTGTGTGTAGTGGAATTTGAGAAGGCTGTGGGGTCTTGTTATTTTAGTGTTTTTTGCCATTTGGTGTAGTGGCGTGTGTTTATATTTAGTTTGTCCCCGCCCAAAAACCCCCAATTTCCCCCACTTGTCCCGTTAGTTTCATTATATTTTTGGAGGAATATCTGTTGTAATGTTTATGTTATGACATCATAGGAACGGTATGGGAGTTGTTGTGTATGATTGTTTCCACCATATTGGTAATGTTATTGGTCAAAGCAGAGGAGTGGAATCTGACACTTCGGTTATCCCCTTCAATCTGCCAGAAAGTTTCATATCAACACACACTCTGCCGCACAGTGAATATCTCATTCTGGAAACAGAAAAGTAAATTGTCAGAAAAATTAGTTGCAAAGAAACTGGGGCCTCTGAGAACAGATTCTTTGACTGACAAAGTGACAAAATCAAATAAGCGTGACTATGAGCAAACATTTAATATGGAGCTGTACAGTTAGCATAAGGTGTTGTGTGGGTGCAGCACCTAGAAAGTAAATTAGTGAACTAATACATATGTTAGGGATCTCTTACATTTTTCCAAAAAAATGAAAAAGCACAAAAACTCCCACTTACACAAAAAGGTGAAATGGAGAGCTGCGAAAGCTTGTGCATTATTATGTATTACACTAAACTGTACTTAATTATGCACAAATCAACAAAATTCCACAATAGCAATTATTTCTGTTGTCAGATAGGTTATGTATATTATTATTGGCAATGCTGTAGTTGTATAAACTTGTTGATAAGCATAACTGTTATACAGCAGACGCTATTAATTTCACACTCTCAATTTTTTCTGAATCTAAACATTCGTGAACACCCAGCATGTATACTCTAGAGTCGCCATTGCACACACTACAAAAAGATTAAGAGGTGGGGGATACTACATAACTTTTATCAAACAGAGACTGGTGAAATGCAGCTTTCACTGCATTTAAACATGGCAGTGTAAAAGAAAGATGATGATGTTTTGGTTTGTGGGGCACTCAACTGCGCGGTTATCAGTGCCCATACAAATTCCGAACCTTTGCTCAGCCCAATCTCGCCACTTTCATGATGATGAGGACAACACAAACACCCAATCATCTCGAGACAGGTTGAGAAAGAAAGTAAGTAGACACACTAATAAGCGAAATTCCCTGAATGTCATCACTTTCTTCCATATTAAAAACCTCATCAGATCATGTAACGCATTGCCATGTGAGACAGTTTACCCACAATGGGGCTCAAACTAAGTAGCTAAAAAACATAACATTGTGAATCAGTATGGGCATACTCAGTTCAAGGAAAGGGCAGCTACTTTCTACCCCCCCCCCCCCCCCTGGGAAAAAGTTCAAGAACTGAACGCTTCTACTGCCCCAGCACATAGGGAGAAGTATCAATTCGGTGTACACAGAAAATTTTCTCGTAAAATCACTATTTCGTCATTTAACCTTCTCACATGTTAATCTTAAACCATGTAATTCTGTACGCTTTGTGACATGAAAGAACAGCATTGCAAAAGGTAATCTGAAAATTATACCTCACGCGAATAGTAAGAATAAAGAATACAAAAGCAACTAATACATGCTAATTACATGCAATTAAAGCTACAGATGATAATTTTACTTACGACTTTCAAAACAATGGATCTAACTTCGTTCATTGGATGATTCTGCGCTCTTTGTAAGCACGGCAAACAACGAGTGAACACAATTTCTGGATTCATATCAGGTAAAATTTTATCCAAAATTGCACAAGACAACTTGATTTCTTCCCTATAAAGGCACAACAGCATTAAGAAACGTGACAGTAGCTTATGTACAGTTAAACTACTGTATGGTCCAAAAAGTTAAAGAAATAGTTATGACATTAAATAAGCATGTTGCATATGTATAGATATAAAAATGAACTCACTCGTCCGATGTATTCAGACAGTCAAACAAGCGTGGCAACTGTATTTCCACTTCAACACGTTGCAGTGTTTCTTTCCTGACGCTTCCAACTAAATTTAATATCTCCTTCAGGGTGTGTCGTCGATTGACATCAATCGACAAGATGCCGAAAAGACGGCATATATCATCAATTTCTTCCTCCATAATAAATGTCACCGTCCGTGCAGCTTATTTCAGAGCATACAAACAACACTACCGGCTTCTCAATAAACAAAACCAGAAACGCCACTCATTCTTGTATATCCAAAGACTATGCAGAGATAGTCCACAACGGACCCACGCTCTGACACTATATCACTGAGACGCTATCGAGGTGGAGTTGTCATGACGTAACAAAAAAGGCGAAGCCGACAACCGCCATGTTAGTTGCCCAAAGAATTAGCTACTGGTTTGACTGATTGATTTTCATTTGATCCCATTTGATTACATCTTGGTGTTTCTTGTAATATAGGATAGGTCACCTTAAACCTAATTTCTTGCAATATTCAACCTATTTATTATAATATAATACATCACAGTGGCAATACTTATAATAATGTTACATACATTTTTCACCCATTTTTTAGGTTCTGAAAATTATTTACATACTTCGTTATACTCATATTTACACTTTTCTCTCAGTATTCATGTTCTCATGTAGTTTACATATCAGAATATGTTCAGTTACTTACAGTACTTCTACAACAGTAGTAGTAGCATTTTTCATTCACTTCTCAGCTGACCTTTATTTTTTGTTCCATATGTATGAACGTCTGCGTTTCTTCCTAGTACTGCATTTTCTTTTATTAATGATATTATTGTATTGTAAATGTATAGAGATGGAAATGTCAGAATTTTCAGACTATGGAAAACAGTTCTGCATGAGTCTCTGTTTCTTGTTCAAGATGGTCCTAACAGCTTTTCTTCTGCATTCTAGATATTCTTTTTGTATTTTTGCTGCTGGAATTCCTCCAAACAGTAATTGCATATTTTAGGTATAGCTCAAATAGAGCATAGTACACTGTACATAGAAGCTCCTTGTTGGCATAATGTGCAGTGCTTAATTTACAGCAAACATTATCTATATGTTGATTCCACTGGAGCTTATTGTCAACTACAATCTCCACAAATTTAATAGAGGTGACTTCTTCCAGTCTTGTTTCACCCATGAATATATCTATCTGTTCTTCCGTTTCTCTATTTGCGAACACCATGAACATTGTCTTTTTTAGATTTAAAATTAAGTCATTTTGTATAAACCACTGTGCTGTGTTATTTAGTGACATGAACGCACTTCTTTCCAGTGTTTCCAGATTTATTTCTGCATTCAATTTTGTCATGTCATCTGCATATAGTATTTTTTTAAATCATTCTCACTTACATCAATATCGTTTAGAAATAGGTTGAACACAAATGGGCCAAGTACAGATCCTTGAGGCACTCTGTACTTAATATTTGTGATTTCAGATCTGTATCCAGTTTCTGTTTCCACATAATACTTTCTGTTTCTGATATATGATTTTATCCATTTTGCTACATGTCCAAGAATACTATAGCTTTCAAGTTTTCGAATAAATGTAGTGTGGGTGATTGTGTCCAACACTTTAGACAAATTCAGAAACATAGCAGACGCAGAGTTTCTTTTGTGTAATGCATCTATAACTGATTCTCTGAAGCTTGTGATGGCGGTTTCTGTAGATTTCCCTTTTTGGAAACCATGTTGTGCTGGAGTCAGAATACTTGTTTCTCCAGGAATGTGGTCAACCTACTATGGATGAGCATCTCTAGTGTTTTTGAGAAACCAGAGATTAAAGATACTGGTCTATAGTTATGTGGATCAGTTTTGTCTCCTTTTTTAAATATTGGCACTGCTTTGCTTACTTTTAATTTTTCTGGGAATACTCCTCCTCTAAATGAGGAGTTTACAATATCCAAAACTGGTTTGAGTATTTCTTCACTCAAATGTTTTATTAAATAATTTGTGGGTTTTAACTTCTGTTTTTTTAATGAGTTCTGTTTTTGTCACTGTCTCCAGAAACATTGAGTGGGGTGGTTGGCTAAGTGTGCTCAAATGCTTCGACCACTGATGACTTGTTTCCCCTTTTAAATTTTGTATGGCATCTATGAAGTTGTTGTTTACTATATATTATCAATTTTTGATCCATCATTAACTATGTTGTCATCAATTCTCATTCACTTAATAAAATCGCTGTTTTTTACTCTTTTTTTGGCTACATCTTTCATTGTTGGTTATATACCATGTTGTTTCACTTTTTTGATTCGAATTTTCTATGGTTGTGTGTATTGAAATTGCTTTTGCTTTTCTCATTAATTGCCTGTACTACTTCTGATATTGTGTATATGTCTTCATATTCCCTGCTTGTCTGTGTTTCTTCACTCTAGTCCGGAGTTCAATTATTTCTTTCGTAATTCATTTCTTACTGCGACCCTGCTTTTCTGTGTTGTTTTGAAAATGTTCATGTTTTGTACATTGATAAGCCTGACTTCTTTCTTATCTTGCATTTCTTCTGTTTTTGAGCTCCTGTTTATATGGATGTGAATTATTATGCCATGATGGTCAGAAATTGTTGTCTGTAGAACTTTTGCTTCACATTTACTATTTTCAATATTTGTGTTTTCAGTATTTCTGATAATGTTGTCAATGATGGTCTGACTATGATCAGTCACACTTGTAGACAAATCTGTTATTGTTTTCATGTTACACTATAATAGTGTCTCTATCAGTTTTTGTTTTGGTTTTGATTCTTTACACATATCTATGTTATAGTCTCCACATACTACAACTTCTTTCATTTTAATTCAATTTTTCTAGTTTTTTCAGGAATGTGTAATATTACCACTTGGGGACCTGTAAACACAGATAATTCTGAGCTTTTCACTCATTGCA
Organism: Schistocerca serialis cubense; assembly: GCF_023864345.2. Lineage (NCBI taxonomy): Eukaryota > Metazoa > Arthropoda > Insecta > Orthoptera > Acrididae > Schistocerca > Schistocerca serialis. Next base: position 273,333,402 of record NC_064640.1, on the reverse strand, counting down.
CCAGTAATTTCAAAATCTTTTTCAATGCAAGCTGGAAGGTTTACATAGTTACAGTATTCAGTATCTTCTACAATTCCAATTTTCTTCTTGTACACACACAAAAAAAGTTTTGCATCACTTTGGTTCTGAGAGTTCACGAACCTGTACAAAAAATTGGGAGAGAGATCAACATAAACATCATTTCCACCCTTTTTATTGCTCATGAAATCCCCACATTGCATGTTGCACCACCATACAGCAAGACCTTCAGAGGTGGTGGTCCAGATTGCTGTACACACCATTACCTCTAATACCCAGTAGCACATCCTCTTGCATTGACGCATGCCTGTTTTTGTTGTGGCATACTATCGACAAGTTCATCACTGTTGGTCAAGATTGTCCCACTCCTCGATGGCGATTCGGCGTAGATCCCTCAGAGTGGATGGTGGGTCACGTCATCCATAAACAGCACTTTTCAATCCATCCCAGGCAGGTTCAATAGGCTTCATGTCTGGAGAACATGTTGGCCACTCTAGTCGAGCAATGTCATTATCCTGAAGGAATTCATTCACAAGATGTGCACGATGGGGGAGCAAACTGTCATCCATGAAAACGAATTCCTCGCCAGTATGCTACCTACCTATATGGTTGCACTATTAGTCGGAGGATGGCATTCACGTATCGTACAGCCATTACAGTGCCTTGCATGACCACCAGCAGCATACGTCGGCCCCACATAATGAAATCTGAAACAGCACGGAACCTCCATCTTGCTGCACTCACTGGACAGTGTGTCTAAGGTGTTCAACCTGACCGGGTTGCCTCCAAACATGGCTCCGACGATTGTCTGGTTGAAGGCATATGCGACACTCATCAGTGAAGAAAATGTGATACCAATCCTAAGTGGTCCGTTCGGTATGTTGTTGGGCCCATCTGTACTGCACTGCATGGCGTCGTGGTTGCAAAGATGGACCACGCCATGGGCGTCAGGAGTGAAGTTGTGCATCATGCAGCCTATTGTGCATAGTTTGAGTTGTAACATGATGTCCTGTGGCTGCACGAAAAGCATTATTCAACATGATGGCATTGCTGACAGCGCTCCTCCTTGTCATAATCCACAGGTAGCGGTCATCCACTGCAGTAGTAGTTCTTGGGCGGCCTGAGCATGGCATGTCATCGACAGTTCCTGTCTCTCTGTACCTCCTTCATGTTCGAACAACATCGCTTTGGTTCAATCCGAGATGCCTGGACACTTCCCTTGGTAAGAGCCCTTCCCAGCACAAAATAACAATGTGGACATGATCAAACTGCAGTACTGACCATCTAGGCATGGTTGAACTACAGACAACACGATCCGTGTACCTCCTTCCTGGTGGAATGAGACCCCCCTCTGTCTAATAGGCACAGCTCATGCATGGTTGTTTACATCTTTGGGCAGGTTTAGTGACATCTCTGAACAGTCAAAGGAACTGTGTCTGTGATACAATATCCTCAGTCAACATCTATCTTCAGGAGTTCTGGGAACTGGGGTGATGAAAAACTTTTTTTGATGTGTGTATATAGCAGCACCTCCACCTTTATGTTTTGATCTACAGAATTAATTAATCAGATCATAGTCTCTTAATATTAGGCTGCTAAATTCTGCTTCATTTAGCCCATGCTCACTGATGCGTAATATATCCGGTTGTGTTTCATTCAGGACTACTTCCACTTCAAATTTTTTGTTGGCTAAGTACTGAATATTTTGGTACAAGACTTTCATGTGTTTTTTCTCTCTTTGTGAGTTCTGGATTGCTGAATATCTGTTGTAGTTGAAGCTTGATATGTGACTATGCTGTATTCATTATTATTTGTCCTGCCCTTTTTCTCTTTTGTGAAATAAAAAATCTTTTGTTAAATAGTGGGGAACTGCCCATACTCTCTGCAAAGCCCATGTTGGTTTCCTTTCTATTGTTCAAATTTTGAAGTTGTTGGTTGTATGCTTTGGTGTATTTCACATTCTTTTTGTGGTGCTGCATGTAGTGGTTCCTTTATTATATTTAATCCACTATCAGTTGTTTCTGTTGACACATTGTGATCTTCCTGTTTTTTTACAGTGTGTGTTCCAATATTGCTGTTAATGCTGGATCTGCGTCTATTTTTTGATTCAGTGTGGTTTACCTCACTGTTGGAATGTGATGGTCCAGTTTTTCCATCTTCCTGGTTTTTTGATTCTACAGAAGATTTTTCTACTTCTGGTATGATAGTTACTACTATGTTATTTCTCATCACTATGGTCTGCTTTTTGGTTGTTATTGCATACTTTAATTCTCTGCATAGTTTCTTTCTTACTCTTTTGATTATATGCAATTCTTGCTGTGTGAAATCCTGTCTTCTTAGGAATCTGTTTACATCAAGTACTGTGGCATGATTGTATTGTTCATCTGCTTTTACAATGTACCTGTTCAGCTGATATATAACATACCGCGCGACCACTATGGTTGCAGGTTCGAATCCTGCCTCGGGCATGGATGTGTGTGATGTCCTTAGGTTAGTTAGGTTTAAGTAGTTCTAAGTTGTAGGTGACTGATGACCTCAGCAGTTTAGTCCCATAGTGCTCAGAGCCATTTGATATATAACATAATTTGTCTGCACCCTGCCTTGCTGGTATGGAATTGTACATAGTATCACCCCTGTGTGCAACGTATTCCTGATTAACTCTTATACAGCATTTCTGAAATTATAGGTCTTTTTCCAGTTTCTGCTGTCATTCGATCCAGCACGGACTATTAGTGTGTCTTCTTTTCCTAGGTGTTTGATTTTGCAATGAATGTCTCTAGTAACTTCGTTAAATAACGCGCCTGGTTTAACAAAGGACGTTACAGAGAGCGTTTCTTGAACTAATGCATTTAGACGCTTGCACGCTTTCTGCCGTTTTCGTCAGTCAACATAAGAACTTTAGTTTTTGGCATAGCTGTATTACATTGATTCCTCGTTCCTTTCGCTACTAATTCCATTTCTATTTGTGCAATATTTACTTTTACTGGAACGTGTGATGTGACACAATTAAAGGAACATTCAGCAGTGTCGCTGTTTTATCTTTCAAAATTTTTTTTATAGGAGTTAGCATACCTGGAATATTGGCACTGCGGTGTCTTCATTTCCATTTCGTTTGGGCACTTTAAACATATTGTTCAGAATTGTACTACACGCATGTTCGAAAGGTTTTCGCTAATACATACACTGATTTATACACTCCTGGAAATTGAAATAAGAACACCGTGAATTCGTTGTCCCAGGAAGGGGAAACTTTATTGACACATTCCTGGGGTCAGATACATTACATGATCACACTGACAGAACCACAGGCACATAGACACAGGCAACAGAGCATGCACAATGTCGGCACTAGTACAGTGTATATCCACCTTTCGCAGCGATGCAGGCTGCTATTCTCCCATGGAGACGATCGTAGAGATGCTGGATGTAGTCCTGTGGAATGGCTTGCCATGCCATTTCCACCTGGCGCCTCAGTTGGACCAGCGTTCGTGCTGGACGTGCAGACCGCGTGAGACGACGCTTCATCCAGTCCCAAACATGCTCAATGGGGGACAGATCCGGAGATCTTGCTGGCCAGGGTAGTTGACTTACACCTTCTAGAGCACGTTGGGTGGCACGGGATACATGCGGACGTGCATTGTCCTGTTGGAACAGCAAGTTCCCTTGCCGGTCTAGGAATGGTAGAACGATGGGTTCGATGACGGTTTGGATGTACCGTGCACTATTCAGTGTCCCCTCGACGATCACCAGTGGTGTACGGCCAGTGTAGGAGATCGCTCCCCACACCATGATGCCGGGTGTTGGCCCTGTGTGCCTCGGTCGTATGCAGTCCTGATTGTGGCGCTCACCTGCACGGCGTCAAACACGCATACGACCATTATTGGCACCAAGGCAGAAGCGACTCTCATCGCTGAAGACGACACGTCTCCATTCGTCCCTCCATTCACGCCTGTCGCGACACCACTGGAGGTGGGCTGCACGATGTTGGGGCGTGAGCAGAAGACGGCCTAACGGTGTGCGGGACCGTAGCCCAGCTTCATGGAGACGGTTGCGAATGGTCCTCGCCGATACCACAGGAGCAACAGTGTCCCTAATTTGCTGGGAAGTGGCGGTGCGGTCCCCTACGGCACTGCGTAGGATCCTACGGTCTTGGCGTGCATCCGTGCGTCGCTGCGGTCCGGTCCCAGGTCGACGGGCACGTGCACCTTCCGCCGACCACTAGCGACAACATCGATGTACTGTGGAGACCTCACGCCCCACGTGTTGAGCAATTCGGCGGTACGTCCACCCGGCCTCCCGCATGCCCACTATACGCCCTCGCTCAAAGTCCGTCAACTGCACACACGGTTCACGTCCACGCTGTCGCGGCATGCTACCAGTGTTAAAGACCACGATGGAGCTCCGTATGCCACGGCAAACTGGCTGACACTGACGTCGGCGGTGCACAAATGCTGCGCATCTAGCGCCATTCGACGGCCAACACCGCGGTTCCTGGTGTGTCCGCTGTGCCGTGCGTGTGATCATTGCTTGTACAGCCCTCTCGCAGTGTCCGGAGCAAGTATGGTGAGTCTGACACACCGGTGTCAATGTGTTCTTTTTTCCATTTCCAGGAGTGTATTTACGCTACGTCCACGCTTTATACAAATTTTACTGGCGTGATATTGTAACAAATTCTCTTTTAACAGCAAAAATTACATCTGTAGGCCTGATTCTTCTCTCGTTTATTTTCGCACATTTGACTACATTCACAGGATTATTTCGCTAAGCACTTGCTGTCTTCAGTATGTTTAACTGTTTCTACTTCCCCTTTCCTCTATTTTTGTGATAATATGAGGCACAATACACTTGGTAGCGGTATAAAATCCGCGACATTCGTATATTACACATATTTTTCACTTTTTGCGTTTATATTTGAAGCGCTAACACACTCACGATTTGCAGTGTTCGCCATCTTTTTGAGGAAAAATGTCAGCTTGCCTGGTTTACGGGTGTATTATAGTCTAAACTCTAAAGGAATCGAATGTCATTCTTAGGTGGACTCGTTCAAGTGATAATTTCTTTTATATACATTAATTTTGGTGCGGTATTACCTTTTACTGTAGTGATTTTATTTCTGTCATTCTAATTTAGATTTCCTCTCAGTTCAACTCGAAAAGCTCTGTGTACTAACGATGTGAGAATCAACCTAACATAGCAAACTATGTTCTCAGCATTTTCGGGAAGAGGACAAAGACCGAACATCAGTTTTGTCAATCCATATTATAAAAAATGCTGGTTTGCGGATGTTGCATTCTCATATTACATACCTCTCTTCTTGGATATTCGAAACATTTAACAAAGAGAAAATTACATTAAAGATTCGAAATTCGTCGTATTACTGGATCAAATATGCATCTAAGACCAGAAAAACGTCTGCAAATGCCTTTCTGGCTCTGTGCTATTCACGGAAGTACTTGAACATTTTCTGTATAAAACAACTCTTGCATGCACACGACATAAATTTAACAGTTTGGGGCATTAACACGGCGGCGCCGTCTTCAAAGCAATGTACAGCGTTAAACCTGTACTCGCTCGCTCGCTCAAAATGACAAGGCTTCCCTGGGCTTGACTGTGAGCAGGTTAAGCGCCTGGTGCGCTATTGCTACCGTTCATAGCATTCTACATTGGTTTGGGGTAGTTGTGCCTCGCTTCTTGGATATTCTTCTTTTCAGGATGGCTATAGGCCTTCCTCAGGCTGGTGGGATAGGTTTCTATTCTCTTAGCAGGTGAGGCCAGCACGTAGTTAGCCTATGGTGGATCTGCTGGCCAAAGTCTGATGAGCCGGTTCTCGGAGTTTACCGTCTTCGCGTAGAACTGACATGCTGTCTGCTTGTACCTGTCTGACAGCAATGGGATGCCAGTATCTTCGTGTAGCATTTGCGTGCTATATCGGCTCGGAAGGCAAAGAGCGAGCTTCAGAACCCGGTTCTGCACCCTCTGCAGCGTCCCATTGTTGGTGTCAGCCACGTTTCCCCTCACCACCGCCGTGTATTCTAACAGTCCTGATTAGTGTCAGGTATAGTGTGACGCCGTGGTGCGGAGGAAACGGGACGACAAGTTGAGCAGAGGGTATAGTGCATGAAGTCGCCCTAATGCTTTACCCTTGACGTCTCTGATGTGTGGCAGCCATGTCAGTCTTTGCTCCAGAGTGACTCCAAGGTGGCGGCCGGTCTTGCTCCACAGGATGGAGCCTCCCGCGATGGTAACCGGCGGCAGGTCAGGTGGCAGCAACTTTCTTGAGAACACCCCTGCCTGGCTCTTGGCAGCATTGTATTTCAGCCGCCATTTGTTTGACCACATTCCGAGTGTATCGCAGCCAAGTTGCAGAAGTCTTCTCATTTCTATCACATTCATACTCCGCACGAGTAGCGCCGTGTCATCGCCATATAGGGTCAATTTCATGCACGCCACCCGGTGTAGAGGGAGTACAACAGGGGCCCAAGCACTGATCCCTGTGGCACTCCCACTCGAATCAGCCACTGCATCGATCTTCTGTCGTCAGTGCAGACGTGGAATGTTCGTCCGGCAAGGTAGGAGCGCATCAGTAGTGCATGTGGCGTCGGTAAACCGTACACGAAGAGTTTGTACACGAGGCCATTGTGCCACATGGAGTCGAAGGCCATGGAAACATCGACTAGCACTGCCTCAGGGTACTCTCGCATCTCCAGGACACACATGGCTTCTTCCACCAGCTTCAGCAGCTGGTGGGTGGTGGAATGTCTGCTCCTGAACCTGAATTGCTCGTCGGGGATTGTCAGCAATGTTTCAATATCAGCAGCCTCCAAGCTCCCTCTCAGTGGTCAGTAGGCTGCAATGCAGATGATCTGCCCAACTGTGGTGTTGACAGTGACTCCTGTTGTCTCCATGGTGTCCAGCACAGGCAGATGCACCAAGTGGTGTTTCACCAAACTCAATGTATACGGCAGTTCCGCCGCCAGCCATCAGCCTGTCGATTTGATAGTATTGGTAGTTTGAGGCTCGCATGATGACTCCAGCTTTGAGGCGAGTTTCGTGCACGAGAGCAGATGTCGATTCCCTCGTGGTGGAGGAATTGGCGAAATTCACCCTGCTGGGGACAGAGTGTTTGCTTTGAAGCCAAAAACTATGAGAGCATGGATGTGATGATTATCCATGATGGTTCTTCATGGGAACGGTGCTGGCCTGCCATCACCAGGACCGGCAGTTGCTGTAGGAGCTCATTGAGTGATCTCAGGAGTGATCAGAGTTCGTCGGCATCTTCTCTCTGTGCAGTGGCAGCCACGGTGGCATCCTCTACAGATGGAGCAGCTCAATGCGACTGGGCAGCAGCTGCTGGCTGTTGTGCAGCTCGTTTTGTGGGTCACAGTGTAGTGAGGGGAGGAGGGTGCTCCATGCGTCAGCCTCGCCCTCTGGATGCTATCTGCGGTGCAGCTGCTTCTTTGTCTTGCTGTTCCTTGATTGCCATGGTAGGCTGCGGCTGATGATGTGGGTCTGCAGTGGGTGCACCACCTTTGATGGCATCCAGGAAACTGGTGCCAGGTCGCACCTTCTTAATGGCACTGCCTTTCCTCACTGATTGTTGTTGGACTCCTTGAACGCCTTGCAGCCCCTGTAACTTGTCACATGAGGCTCACTGCAGTTGCAGCATCGTGGCGTGTCTTCTTTCTTCAGAGAGCACTCTTTGCTCTGGTGAAGGCGTGCACATTTGACGCAGCAAGGCGGCATAAAACAATACTGTAAGACGTGGTCAAGGCCCAGGCACTGGTAGCACTGAGACCACCTTCTCTTAACTCAGAGCGGCTCGACTGTCACTTGCACTCAGGCTGCACCTGGAAAATCAGATGACGGGCGGAGGGGGAGGAAGTTTCCTCCTCTGTTACGGCTCAGCGCCACTCACGCCAACATCCCCCGACTCAGGTATATCATCGAAACGATTTTGTATCAGTAGCTGTTGCACTGGCTGGAACACTTTGGCCGTAGCAGTGTGCTACTGGCTTGGGACGATAAATCTCACTTCATCTTCCTTCCAATTAGGAGTAGGCGCAACAACTTCCTTCTGCACCCTCTTCTTTGACCATGACTTTCTGCTTGTAGATTGCAGTGTGGAGTCTTCTTCATCAGAGGCAGCTGTGCATTTCCGCGATCGCCGTGAGGATTTCAGGTGTTCACGATCTTCTACGGGTGTACCCTTAGGGAGAATTCCCTTGAGGAATGCCAGGGCATGAGCCACATCCTGGGTGGATGCTCCTGTCTTATTGGCATTCAGTGAGGTAGGGTGCACTGCTGTGCGCAGCGTAGGGGCAGTGGCCTGCACGACGGGCGTGACCACTGCCATCTGCGTCTTCCAGGTTGCCATAATGATTTTTGAGTCCCCCATCTTGGCGGTAGAGGTAGCCTCCCGTATCCATCCCGTGGATGGCAGTGTTGTACACATCGACAGAATGTGTACGGTTGTGCAAGTTGCGTACATGCACAGATCAATCTGTGTCCATTTTGTGGGCTCGTGATCTTCCAGTGATGTAGTGCGATTGCTGGTCGGTCATAGGAGGCAGGCAGGATGTCGCCAGCAGGCAAACTCAATCTGATGACGAACTGCCAGGCCACTCGCTTCTGCAGCCGAGACTGCATCTGCATAACGACCTTCCGACCCTCTAGTAGCATACTTCTGGTGTTCCACTGCCAGCGACTGGTCTGTCATAGGTGATGAGCAGGAGGGTACCACTGACGGAGCAAGCTCCACCAGATGGCCCTCCGACATGCCACACTCTTCTGAGACCGAGGTCGGGTCCTTGTACCACCATCCCATCTTCCTATCATCATCCGTCTTGTCAACCGGGTGTGAAAGCTGGTCCATTATAACTGGGAGGCTGGACAGGGCCGTCGAGAGAACAAGCTCTGCGGGAAAGCAATCCACCACACCCTTTGCCCCATCACCGCGTAGATCTCGCCTCATCATATCTCTAGGACTGTGTCGTGTCATGTTAAGGCTGTAGCGCCATACCCTCTTATTATACCACCATGAGGGTAATATTTTTATTATTTTGTAGTGATTTTGTGCAGTGCCAGTAGGACTTTGAGTGTGATTTTTTTGTATATCACTGAAGAAAAACTGTACCAAGATGATCAAAGAAGAATCAGTTTCAGACATACCCTGGGGGAGTAATTCAAGTTATGAATAAAATTTTAGCAGTTCACTTTCAGGGGAAAATGCTGTTTTTGAACATTTACTAAGGGAATCAAAATTGTTGAGGCAATCAGAAGAGGAAGGAAAAAGTGAACTAAGTTATAAAATAGACAAATCAGATGAACAGCTCAATAACAAACTCAAAAATTCAAAGCGTTAATTTAAATGCAAATTAGTTAAAATGACGACATGCTCTCACAAATGACAAGTTAGTTAAAATCGAAACACCTAAATAACAGCGTTCAGGTTGCACAAGTAAAACAGGATCTTAACAAATTAAAATTCACGTTATAAGAGGGGCACTGACAATTTAAAGCTCAGGTAGAAGTAGGTGAATCTACAGTTGTCAATGTAGAATTAGACCTTGTGAATAAAATTGGAAAAAAAACTGCAAATAATTTTTAAATAGTTCATACTTTCATGAGTAAGTAAAATCAAAATTGTGAATCAGAAATAACTCAAACCGAGAAGAACGACTAAGACAAAAAGGAAACTTTAAATTAAAAAAAAAAAAAACAGGTTTCTGCAATAAATGCTTAGTTTTAGACGTGGAGAAAGTGGTCACTAGTAATATAGATGCATGCAAAAGTAATGTGTCTGGCATTAGCAAAAGACTTGTCAATTTACAAGAAAAATTTCCTGCAAAACGTTTTATCACTAACTGTAATGGCGTTTGGAGTACTGCACGTATAAACTATGTTCCATTGATTTCATACAACCCTGTCATAGCAGTTTTGTTTCTGGAAGACTGATATGTTTAAAATTAAATTTGTAAATAAATGTTTGGATGGTGAAATACTTTCATGGGCAAACTGGAGCACTAATTCAGATATGTCTTAAAGTGAGTTTCTTTAACAAATTTTGGGCAAGAACAGAAAAAGCTAGAATTAAAAGTGAATTTTTAATGAGCCAGAAAATAGAGAGGGAAATGGGAGTATGACAGAATTTTGTGAAAAATAGCTTAGGAGATTGATTAATTTGGACAGACCCTTTGATCTGTTAACAAAACAGATGCTGTTAAAATAAGATCACCAGAAAAAGTGCAGTGGGCATTAGTGTATGAGCCTAATTACTCTCCTGAACAGTTTCTAAAACATGTTGATGAGTTAGACAGAGCGTTAGAGAAAAATGAGAGAGATTATTTTAATCAGGGTGGATTTGGTGGTTAGCAGCATGGGTTGTGGAATCAAAATTATAGTGTGAGAGTACATGAGAGAAGATATTCAGAGAATTACAGAAATGAGTATCAGGAGGACTCACTGGGATGAGAGAAATGTGAATGGGAACAGAAAACCTGAAAACAGAGGTAGGGCTTGGGAAGAAAACAACACACCACAAGATAACACAAGACTAGATAAGAGGAGAAATGTTCAGGAAAACTTGAGGGTTGTCCCACTGGGAAGGAAAATGTTCCAGCAGAGAATAAACTTTCAATCTTATGGGAAAATTAACATGGGAGCATACAAGATAAATAGGTTGTATTTAGATAGGGAATTCTGAAAATCATTGAATATTAATACACTGATCAGCTAGAATTTTATGATGACCTATCTAATAGTAAGTATGAGGTAGGTCGCAGGAGGGAGTTGACATTACATCTGCAGACACAAATCACCTAATTTCCATACATTCCAGGGAGGGGGCGATGAGCCCTGATACCATGTTCAATTACGTCCTAGGTGTGTTCTGTCAGGTTCAGATCTGTTGAGTTGGGGGGCCAGCACATCAATTGGAACTCACCACTGTGTTCCTCCAACTAGTCCATCACACTCCTGGCCTTGTGACATGGCGTATGATCTTGATGAAAAGTGCCACTGCCGTCGAGAAACATAATCATCATGAAGGAGTGTACGTGGTCTACAAACAGTGTATGGTACTCCTTGGCTATCATGGTGCCTTGCACAAGCTCCATTGGAACCATGGATGCCCACATGAATGTCACCCAGAGAATACTGGAGCCACTGTTAGCTTGTCACCATCCCACAGTACAGATGTCAAGAAGCTGGTCCCCTGGAAGATGACAAATTTGCACCCTCCCATTGGCATATGAAGAAGGTATAATGATTCATCAGACCATAGAACACACTGCCACTGCGCCAATGCCCAGTGCCAATGGTTACATGCCCATTTCAGTTTTAGTTACTAACATTATGGCACATGCATGGGTCATCGTCTGCGAAGGCCCGTCATGAGGAGTGTTCAGTCCCTGTGTGTTCAGACACACTTGGGCTCTGCCCAACATTAAAGGCTGCTGTTAGTTCTGCCACAGTTTGCTGCCTGTCCTCTTTTACCAATCTGCCCAGCCTATGACATACAAAATTTCTAAAGAAAGGTGGCCGCCCAATCCCATGATATCTGGACATGGTTTTGCCTTGGTTTTGTCATGTGTTGAAGAAACTCACCATAGCACTCCTCAAACACCTGACAAGTCACACAAGTCACACAGTTTCTGAATTGCTCATGCCGAGCCTCTGGGCCATCAAAATCTGCCATCAGTCAAACTCAAATAGCTCACCCACCTTTCCCATTTTACACAAGTACAACATGCTCACTGATACTACATGCACCCTGCATGTCATTCCTTGCCCGGTGATGCTACTGTCGCCTGAACTGGTTTATATGTGTGGTTATTCCTGATATGCAGAGCGGCGGCAATCATTAAATAACACACCAACATGCATTAATACCACTTTATTATACGTGAATATTTACGTCTTATACAGCCGGTAGCACAGAACAGAATGGAAAGCAATATGGCGGTGCACAATAGGTCCGCATGGGTCAGAGAGCCTGCTATGGCAGATATATATCACCTGTAGAGTCGATAATCGCCACAGAGCCCCCCCTTTGCAGTGTGGAGCATGGTGGTACGTCAAGTCCTGTGCCAGCCATGTGGGGGTGGGACACTTGATGGTCACAAAAGCACTTGTCCATGGTGAAATCACACGCACAACACTTGGGAGTAGGTGTAGCAAGCTCGACTGAAGCTAAGACATAATCACTGTGCCAACAGGGTGGAACCACTGGTCGTCTGGCTTCTGATGTAGGCTGCAAGGGGGGAGGAAGGGGGGCAGGGGTGGTGGGCCCATCCAAATCATGATGGGATTCCTGGGAAGGAGGGCAGGTGTTGTGTACGTCGGGATCACTTGCAGAGTGCTCCTGCAAGGTCCACGCAGGTTTCACCTGGTGGAGTGAAACAGTTACTGATTTGCCGTTGTTAAGTATCGACAATGTGGAAGGGCCTCGGGACAGTGCTGGGAGCTCGGAAGAGCTTGGTAGCAGCGTATCCTCGACAAATTTGGCTGGTAAAACGAGAGGCTCCCTGTAAAAGATCTCGGCGTGGGAGGCTTGCAAGTCCTCTTTGTATGCAGTGCAGAGGCCTAGCAAAACCCAGGGGAGGACATCAGACCACTGGCCACCGTGGCACATAAGTGCAGCTTTAAGTGTGCGGTGCCAGCGCTCCACAAGTCCATTGGTGTGGGGGTGATAAGCGGTTGTGTGAAACTTCGCGATGCCACAGTACGAACAGAGGGAGGTGAACAGCTGTGATTCAAACTGCCTACCTTGGTCGGTGGTCAGTGAGGTAGGGCTTCCGAATCGGGAAATCAGAGTGGCAACGTAGGCCCGAGCCACAGACTCAGACGAAATATCTTCCAAAGGGACTGCCTCGACCCATCTAGTGACCCTATCAATAATGGACAGGATATATCGAAAGCCCTTGGAGGGAGGGAGGGACCCACAATATCAATATGGGCATGTCGTAGACGTCCTTTAGGTATGTCGAAAGTGCCTGGCGGAGGAAGTGCATGGCGGCCCACTTTAGCTATCTGACACAGTACGCATGCACGAGCCCACATCCTGCAATCATGTTTAACATGGGACAGACGTACCTTTCTGTGACCAATCTGGTGGAGGCTTTGATGCCTGGGTGAGCTAGGTTGTGGAGTGCATCAAAAACAGAGCGGTGGAGGGCTGCGGGTACGAGAGGGCGGGGTCTACCAGTGGAAACATCACACCAGACCGGTTCTGTGGTGCCGGGGAATGCACGTTGTTCCAGTTGGAGGGAAGAGGTTGTGTCTTGTTGCAAGGCATGAATATCGGGGTCTTCGGTTTGCCAGCGGGCCAGGTCGGTAAGGTTAAGTGGGGTAGTGATGATGTTGACACGAGACAGGTAGTCAGCGACTACACTGTCAGTGCCTCGGATATAATGTGCATCAGTGGAATATGGGGATATGAAATCCATATGGCGGAAGCGTCGTGGGGGGAGATCACATGAGGGGTTACGGATTGCACCTGACAAGGGTTTGTGATCTGTGTAAATCATGAACGGGCGACCCTCGACATCGGCTCTGAAATATTTGACCGCCTCATACAGGGTGAGGAGTTCACGGTCGAAGGCAGACCATTTGGACTGGGATTTGGTTAATTTATTGGAGAAGAAATGGAGGAGTTGGGGGGTATCCAATACATGTTGCTGAAGTCGCAGTGTCACTCGCATCAGCTGTAATAGAAATGGGTGAGCGAGTGTGACAGCTTTAGAGAGGGCGGTTTTGAGATTTTTGAATGAATCGGCCATCTTCAGTGTCCAAACGAGTTTGCGTTTGCCTTTAGTATCCTTACCCACCAGAGAGTCAGTCAGAGGGATCTGGATAGATGCAGCATGGGGCAGGTGGCGCCTGTAGAAGTTCATCTTGCCTAGAAAATGGTGAAGTTCAGTGAAGTCCTCTGGGGGAGGGAGGCTAAGTATGCGTTCAACCCGAGAGGAGGTAGGGCAGACGCCCTTGGCCGTGACCTAAGAAGGTGACCTCAGGACTGTTAAGCTGAGACTTCTCGTGGTTGATCTCCACTTCATTAGCAGCGAGCAGTACAAGCACTCTGGAAAGATGGAGAGTGTGTTCCTCAGGTGAGGGAGAGAAAATCAGTATATCATCTAAGTAGGCATAAGCGAAAGGGAGGTCAAACAACAGTGCGCCGATGAAGCGTTGCCATGTCTGTGTGGCGTTTTTGAGACCATATGGCATGGAACAGTTCTCAAAGAGGCCAAATGGAGTGATTATGGCTGTCTTGGGGATGTCGTTGGGGAACACGAGAATCTGATGATATGCTTTGCCACAATCGAGAACGGAGAAGATCTGGGAACCATGCAACATCTGAGTGAAATCTTGAATGTGGGGGATAGGGTAGTTATCGATGGTAGTGTGTGCGTTAAGAGCACGGTAGTCACCAGAGAGGCGGAAAATACCATCCTTTTTCGGCACGAGATGGATTGGCGACGACTAGTTACTATCAGATTGATGGAGAATGTTGGAATCCGAAAGATCTTTAACGATGTCTTTAGCACGGCGAAGTTTCTGCACATTTCAGCAGCGCGCCTTATGCCGCACAGGGGGTCCTACAGTCGTGTTTATTTTGTGGCACGTGCCATTGGCAATTGCACGCAAAAATGTAGGAGAAGCAGAGTGGGTAGTGGCAGGAGGGGTAGGGGCAGGGGGGGTAGTGGCAGGAGGGGTAGGGGCAGGAGGGGTAGGGGCAGGGGGGTAGGGACAGGAGGGGTAAGGGAAGAGGGGGTAGGGGTAGGAGGGGTAGGGGCAGAGGGGGTAGGGGCAAAGGCTGGCCGAACCATTAATGGGTCACAGCTGCAGAACAATGACCAGGCTGAGGAGGCGTGTCCACGATTGCAAGAGTGGCTGTGTGGAGTTGCAGAAGCTGCTGTTGTGTCTGCAACAGTTGTGCATAGACTTCGTCAATGCGAACATCCAGGTCAACATTCTGAGTGCGCAATGCATCGACGTCTGAGTGCTCACGCAAGAAAGCTGAGAGAGCAGAAGAAAGGTTTGCAGCAAGTGACATACACTCTGAAGGGGCAGAGTGTGAACAGTCAGTAGAAACTTGTGACAGCCAGAGCGACAGCACCAGCAGCAGCGAGTACTGTTTGTATAACGCGTTTATTTTGCATTTTGTTTACGACCTTCCACTAAGGAAGGGGTTCTATTTGTGTTTATCTGCTCTGCATAGTAACTAACAGTTCTTGATAAAACTTTACGTAGTTTTCGTGTTAGATTTCTTAGTGTTTTCTTGATCGTTTAGAACAGAAAGCGCCCTAAAACCGTCTTTTGTTTGTTTCGCGGCCGTTAGCCACTAGTCACTTGAATCGGCAGTTGTCTTGTGACAGCCAGAGCGACAGCACCAGCAGCAGCGAGTACTGTTTGTATAAAGCGTTTATTTTGCATTTTGTTTACGACCTTCCACTAAGGAAGGGGTTCTATTTGTGTTTATCTGCTCTGCATAGTAACTAACAGTTCTTGATAAAACTTTACGTAGTTTTCGTGTTAGATTTCTTAGTGTTTTCTTGATCGTTTAGAACAGAAAGCGCCCTAAAACCGTCTTTTGTTTGTTTCGCGGCCGTTAGCCACTAGTCACTTGAATCGGCAGTTGTCTTGTGACAGCCAGAGCGACAGCACCAGCAGCAGCGAGTACTGTTTGTATAAAGCGTTTATTTTGCATTTTGTTTACGACCTTCCACTAAGGAAGGGATTCTATTTGTGTTTATCTGCTCTGCATAGTGACTAACAGTTCTTGATAAAACTTTACGTAGTTTTCGTGTTAGATTTCTTAGTGTTTTCTTGATCGTTTAGAACAGAAAGCGCCCTAAAACCGTCTTTTGTTTGTTTCGCGGCCGTTAGCCACTAGTCACTTGAATCGGCAGTTGTCTTGTGACAGCCAGAGCGACAGCACCAGCAGCAGCGAGTACTGTTTGTATAAAGCGTTTATTTTGCATTTTGTTTACGACCTTCCACTAAGGAAGGGGTTCTATTTGTGTTTATCTGCTCTGCATAGTAACTAACAGTTCTTGATAAAACTTTACGTAGTTTTCGTGTTAGATTTCTTAGTGTTTTCTTGATCGTTTAGAACAGAAAGCGCCCTAAAACCGTCTTTTGTTTGTTTCGCGGCCGTTAGCCACTAGTCACTTGAATCAGCAGTTGTCTTGTGACAGCCAGAGCGACAGCACCAGCAGCAGCGAGTACTGTTTGTATAAAGCGTTTTTGTACTTATTTGCTGCGCTTAGCTTTTAAATAGTTTTTCTGGGAAAACCTAGCGTAGTTTTCGCGTCTCGTATTTCAGTGAGTGTTTCTTGATTATCAGAGTAGCTCATCAGAAGATTATCTTGGGAATTTGTCACCGTATAGAGTAGGGTAAACATAGTCATGTGTAGGGGCTGTGGTTGTTGTGAGCGGACGCAAGGAGAATTGGCCACTCTTCGGGGGCAGGTGGAGGCTTTGTCTGTTAGGCTCATCGAGCTCGAGGCGCAGGCGTCGGCTCGTAGTGGCGTTGGGGCAACTGTGGTGAGACCTATGCCTACTTCGGTGGCCTTGGAATCACATGAAACCCCTGATGTCGCTGCGTCTTCCGGCAGTGAGCATCTTACCGGTCAGCCATCACTCCAGGGTGAATGGCGGACAGTGGTGGGCTCGCGCGTGCCTGGCCGAAAGGCGAAGGTGGGATCTGGCCGCGTGGCAGCTGCCTTACCCCTTTCCAACAGGTACGGGGTGCTTCCTAGTGGTGATGACATCGTTTCCGAGCCACCACAGGGTGCCTCGCCTGTTGGGCCAGTGGCCGATTCTCCGGCAAGGTCCCGACAGTCACAGAGGGCGGGCCTATTAGTTATAGGGAGCTCCAACGTTAGGCGGGTTATGGAGCCCCTCAGGAAAATAGCGGGTAGGTCGGGGAAGAATGCCAGTGTGCACTCGGTGTGCTTGCCGGGGGGTCTCGTCCGTAATGTGGAGGAGGCCCTTCCGGCAGCTATTGAACGCACTGGGTGTGACCGGCTGCAGATAGTAGCACATGTCGGAACGAATGACGCCTGCCGCTTGGGTTCTGAGGCCATCCTTGGTTCCTTCCGGCGGCTGGCTGATTTGGTGAAGACAACCAGCATCGCACGCGGAGTGCAAGCTGAGCTTAATATCTGCAGCATAGTGCCCAGAGTCGATCGCGGTCCTCTGGTTTGGAGCCGTGTGGAGGGTCTAAACCAGAGGCTCAGACGACTCTGCGACTATAATGGTTGCAAATTCATCGACCTCCGTTATTGGGTGGAGAACTGTAGGGCCCCCCTAGACAGGTCAGGCGTGCACTACACACCGGAAGCAGCTACTAGGGTAGCAGAGTACGTGTGGCGTGCACACGGGGGTTTTTTAGGTTAGAGGGACCCCCCCTTGGGCGAAACGATAAAATACCTGACGGCTTACCAGAGAGGACATTATCATCGTTGATAAAGAATGTCCGTCCTCAGAGACCAAAAACAGGAAAAGTTAACGTAATATTGGTAAACTGCAGGAGTATCCAGGGCAAGGTTCCTGAATTAGTATCTCTTATTGAAGGAAATAGTGCGCATATAGTATTAGGAACGGAAAGTTGGTTAAAACCGGAAGTGAACAGTAACGAAATCCTAGACACAGAATGGAATATATACCGCAAGGATAGGATAAACGCCAATGGTGGAGGAGTATTTATAGCAGTAAAGAATTCAATAATATCCAGTGAAGTTATTAGCGAATGCGAATGTGAAATAATCTGGGTTAAGTTAAGTATCAAAGGTGGGTCAGATATGATAGTCGGATGCTTCTATAGACCACCTGCATCAGCAACCGTAGTAGTTGAGCGCCTCAGAGAGAACCTGCAGAACGTCGTGAAGAAGTTTCGTGATCATACTATTGTAATAGGGGGAGACTTCAATCTACCAGGTATAGAATGGGATAGTCACACAATCAGAACTGGAGCCAGGGACAGAGACTCTTGTGACATTATCCTGACTGCCTTGTCCGAGAATTACTTCGAGCAGATAGTTAGAGAACCAACTCGTGAAGCTAACGTTTTAGACCTCATAGCAACAAATAGACCGGAACTTTTCGACTCCGTGAATGTAGAAGAGGGTATCAGTGATCATAAGTCAGTGGTTGCATCAATGACTACAAGTGTAATAAGAAATGCCAAGAAAGGAAGGAAAATATATTTGCTTAACAAGAGTGATAGGGCACAAATCGCAGAATATCTGAGTGACCACCATCAAACGTTCATTTCTGAGGAAGAGGATGTGGAACAAAAATGGAAAAAATTCAGAAACATCGTCCAGTACGCCTTAGATAAGTTCGTACCGACTAAGGTCCAAAGCGAGGGGAAAGATCCACCGTGGTATAACAATCATGTACGAAAGGTACTACGGAAACAAAGAAAGCTTCATCATAGGTTTAAGAGTAGTCGAATCATAGCTGATAAGGAAAAGCTGAACGAAGCGAAAAAGAGCGTAAAGAGAGCAATGAGAGAAGCATTCAACGAATTCGAACATAAAACATTGGCAAACAATCTAAACAAGAACCCTAAAAAGTTTTGGTCATATGTAAAATCGGTAAGCGGATCTAAATCCCCTATTCAGTCACTCGTTGACCACGATGGAACCGAAACAGAGGACGACCGAAGAAAGGCAGAAATACTGAATTCAGTGTTCCGAAACTGTTTCACTGCGGAAAATCGTAACACAGTCCCTGACTTCAGCCGTCGCACGGACGCCAAAATGGAAAATATTGAAATAAACGATATCGGAATTGAAAAACAACTGCTATCACTTAGTAGCGGAAAAGCATCCGGACCAGACGAGATACCCTTAAGATTCTACAGTGATTATGCTAAAGAACTTGCCCCCTTTCTATCAGCAATTTATCGTAGATCGCTGGAAGAACGTAAAGTACCTAGCGACTGGAAGAAAGCGCAGGTCGTTCCCATTTTCAAGAAGGGTCATAAATCAGATGCGAATAATTATAGGCCTATTTCGCTTACGTCAATCTGTTGTAGAATAATGGAACATGTTTTGTGTTCTCGTATTATGACGTTCTTAGATAATACAAATCTCCTTCATCATAACCAACATGGATTCCGCAAACAGAGATCATGTGAAACTCAGCTCGCCCTATTTGCCCAAGAAATTCACAGTGCCGTAGACACTGGCGAGCAGATTGATGCCGTATTCCTGGACTTCAGGAAGGCATTTGATACGGTTCCGCATTTACGTTTAGTGAAAAAAATACGAGCTTACGGAATATCGGACCAGGTTTGTGATTGGATTCAGGATTTCCTAGAAGAAAGAACACAACATGTCATTCTTAACGGTTCAAAATCTGCAGATGTAGAGGTAATTTCGGGAGTACCACAGGGAAGCGTGATAGGACCTTTATTGTTTACAATATACATAAATGACTTAGTTGACAACATCGGTAGCTCCGTGAGGCTATTTGCAGATGACACGGTTGTCTACAAGAAAGTAGCAACATCAGAAGACTCGTACGTACTCCAGGAGGACCTGCAGAGGATTAATGCATGGTGCGACAGCTGGCAGCTTTCCCTAAACGTAGATAAATGTAATATAATGCGCATACATAGGGGCAGAAATCCATTCCAGTACGATTATGCCATAGGTGGTAAATCATTGGAAGCGGTAACGACCGTAAAATACTTAGGAGTTACTATCCGGAGCGATCTGAAGTGGAATGATCACATAAAACAAATAGTGGGAAAAGCAGGCGCCAGGTTGAGATTCATAGGAAGAATTCTAAGAAAATGTGACTCATCGACGAAAGAAGTAGCTTACAAAACGCTTGTTCGTCCGATTCTTGAGTATTGCTCATCAGTATGGGACCCTTACCAGGTTGGATTAATAGAAGAGATAGACATGATCCAGCGAAAAGCAGCGCGATTCGTCATGGGGACATTTAGTCAGCGCGAGAGCGTTACGGAGATGCTGAACAAGCTCCAGTGGCGGACACTTCAAGAAAGGCGTTACGCAATACGGAGAGGTTTATTATCGAAATTACGAGAGAGCACATTCCGGGAAGAGATGGGCAACATATTACTACCGCCCACATATATCTCGCGTAATGATCACAACGAAAAGATCCGAGAAATTAGAGCAAATACGGAGACTTACAAGCAGTCGTTCTTCCCACGCACAATTCGTGAATGGAACAGGGAAGGGGGGATCAGATAGTGGTACAATAAGTACCCTCCGCCACACACCGTAAGGTGGCTCGCGGAGTATAGATGTAGATGTAGATGTAGGGGGGGAATATTGTGACGTACCAGGAACACTCAAACCGGAGATGTGAGTCAGACAGCCGGCTTGCAGATTAGGGTTGAAGAAAATCGAGGCCCAGTACAGTTGCATCACCTTCCATGACGTAAAATGTCCAGGAGAAAACCTGATCTGGGGCAAATTTACGCACGAGATGTGAGGAACCTAGCACCAGAATCGGGGAATTGTTAGCAGCTATCAGTGGCGGAGCAGATAAGGGATCTATGTTAGGGGCGAGGGAGGGCGTGATAACACTAATGTCGGCTCCAGTGTCCACTAGAAAACGAAGTTCGGTGTTGGTGTCCTCGACAAAGAGGCGTGAAGCAGATGACAGTGCAGCAGGCGTCAGACGAGACGCCGGTAGGCGCCGTGAGGCAGCGCGGCGGGACGTGGCGCCTAGACGTGCCCGCCATAAGCGTTTGGGAAAGCACACGGTGGTTTGCAGTTGTGAGCTGCATCACCAAAGTTAGCGAGGAACCAGCAATAAGGAGAGCCAGCTTGCGGTGCAGGAGCATGGCTGGGCGGTGAGGCGGCCAGTCGCGCGGCCGGAGTGTACTCAGGTGCTCGCTTGGCCGTCTCCGGTGACCTTTGGGGCGGCAACGTAAAAGTAGGTAGTGCAGTCAGGCGACCACGGGGTGGCGGGGCCGTTGCTTGCGCTGACAGCGAGGTGCGTGTCTTGCCGCAGCCGCGGATAGGCTTGGCTTCTGTTACTGCATAATGCGTGGGGGCGGCAGATGCCGGACTCGAATGCTGGAGGTACCGGTGTTGAATGATGCTATAGCTGCAGTTGTAGCTCAGAAGGAAGTTTAAGTAGCCAAATTGTCCAAAGTGCGACATCTGGTAGAAAGTCTGTGTCCACAAGGGCGCGTAAGTGGCACCACAGCTGTGACGGGGTACGGTCATGGATGTGTTCTTCATAGATAGTGCGCTGGATTGGCTCAGCAGGAGGACGGGATAAGCGTTCAACGATACAAGCTTTAGCAAATTCGTACTTATTCTGCATGGGAGGCGAAAGCAGCAGGTCACTAATAAGATTCATGTGATGGTGCGGGTGACTAAGAAGGCACATAAATTGGGCTCCATCTCTAGGACGCCGTGAATGTCCAACATTTTATCCACTAATGCAAGCCATGTCTTAGGGTTCTCCGTTTGTGGGGCTGGCAGTTTTGGGAATCTGCTAGGTGCGAGGTACTGAGGAACGGTCGGTGCAGCGAACACACTACTTGGAGGCGCAGATGGTGTAGCAGTGTAGAGTGGTGCCAAATCGGGATTGTAGGCACCAGGAGACTGGCACACAGTAGCTGTACTAATCTGGTTATTAGGGACAAAACCACATGATTTACAAGCAGCAGGAGTGCAAGAAGAGAATTCAGTCTTGACATGTGAGTTTAGTTGCATAATGTAGGCAGGTACAGTTGCTGGGGCCGCAACTGGTGGGGACACAGTTGGGTGCAGAAGACTCTCCAGTACCGTGGAAACAGGTGCAGTTCGGACTGGTAAGCACGCGACCAGTGTTTGCCAAGCGAAAGAACCCGGCGCAGAAGTCGATGAAACGTTGTGGACCGGCGTGGGTGGGGTGCAGGTGCCGCCGCAGGAGTGGGCGGTAGGCATGCGGGAGCTGGTAACAATGGGTGCGAGAGTGTAGCGGGCACGGTTGAAACCGATGCGGCAGAGACAGACGAAACCACCGGGAAAACATGCGGAAGACAAACAGGAGCCGGGATGGTGTGCGGTGCGGGAGGCATGGCTGCATCATACCCGAGCGGTTGTAAGATGTCCGTGGAGAGCTGCGTAGTCTGCGGCTGTAGAGCAGGCGTCATGTGTGGATGCAGCAGATGAGCAGGGATGGCAGGCGCTGGCAGTGCTGGGGCGTCGATAAGCAGAATGCAGTCCGACAGTCGAAAGGCAGCTGTAGGCACGGGAACTGCTGCGGTGGCCAAGCAGGAACTGTTGAGGTTATCTCGGGGCCACGTAGGTGAAAATCCGGTTGACAGCGGAGTTCACTTTGGCACTGAAACTGCAGCGTGATTTCTGGTATGGGTTCATTTTCCACTTTGAAAAACTGCGTCTGCGAAGTCGGATCACAGGGACTGAACAGTTGTTGAAACATTGTTCGTAGCACAATACAAATCACTGTTAATAGCACTCACGAATTGAACTAAAACAGATCGGGGTCACCAATGTTGTTATTCCTGATAAGCGGAGTGGCAGCGATCATTAAGTAACACACCAACATACATTAATACCACTTCATTATACGTGAATATTTACAACATCTTATACAGTCAGTAGCACAGAACAGAATGGAAAGCAATATGGCGGCGCACAGTAGGTCTGCATGGGTCAGAGAGCCTGCTATGGCAGAGATATATCACTCGTAGGGTCGATAGTTGCCACATATGTCAGGAAATGACATTTCAAGTGAAGATGAATTGTTAAGTAATAGCTTTGATTAGCTCAGAATGAATAAGTTAATGAATAACGAGAAAAATAGGCACTTATCAGAAAAAGTATGGTAGAAAATATGGCATTGATTGAAACTGAAGAACATTAGTGATATAAAAAGGACAATAAAGTGAATGTGAGATTCCCAAACTGATAACTGGGAAGGTAACTGGTAGAGACTGACAGTCACATTTGTGTCATTTTTGAAAAATTTAAGGACAGAAGTAAATAAAGTCTACATTTCATTGAGGTACCTGTAATAGGCATTAAAAGAAGGGGAGCTACAGGGAGACGTACAAAGGTTGTGAGAAAACAGGTGCTATGGTACGAGAGACTGTAGACTCTTCTGGTTTATACTATAGATAAAAGCTCTTGGGTTTCAACCCAGGTGGCAGTGATAAAATACCACGATGTTTCAAGAGTGTTGTAATGGCTCAGACACCAACAGCTAGGACAGAAGCCCAGCACCCAAAACCAGACCACAGTTACCGTCAAATGCCCTGCCAGCCCAGTAACATCAGCAGACATGGTTTCCACTTCCACAGCTGGTGCTCCCAAGTGAGGAATGTCACGTGGACTCCAGTCACATGAGCGACCGACCTACAGATTATGCCACATCAAGCCATGGACTTCGCTTCAGATGCTTTGATGCAATTCCTGCAACTGTCAGCACTTGGAAACGGAATTTAAACCACTAGGACTAGCCTGTCAACAAGTCATTACAGCTGGGCTGTCCAATGATGCATAGCCTGTGTCAATCATCATCACATCTATAACATTGCCTTCACTGGGCGGCGAACTGATGACTGCTGTTTCAGTGTCCCACCTATGCACAGAGACACTGCCTTGCTAGCATGTCACTACCCTTTAGCCACCAACTGCCACCCACCAGTGTGCTGTGGCAACCAGATAACCAGGCTGACGGTTCTGTCCATGGGAAATGCTGGCGTTGGCACACCCGTACCAGTGTGCTCGGGCCCAAGGATCGCCTCCCATCATCTGCAATCTGTTTCAGCTGTGCTGAACCATGTCTGTTTGCATTCATTAATAAAATATTTTATCAGCCGATTGGCTTCCTTCTTTGCACGTTCCACCACCAACCTCCAGCACAGGACCACTCACCTACTCCTACCTTGTAGTAAACTCAAACACCATACAGTGCCATACTCATCACCGTCTGGCTACTTTGTGAGAAAATGATGAGTATGACACTCTTTGAAATATCATGGTATTTTAACACTGCTACCCAGCTAGAAGCCCAAGAGCTTTCCAAGAAGGCACTACTATCAAATGGCTCTGAGCACTATGGGATTTAACATCTCAGGTCATCAGTCCTCTAGAACTTAGAACTACTTAAACCTAACCTACCTAAGGAAATCACACACATCCATGCCCGAGGCAGGATTCAAAACTGCGACTGTAGCGCACTAATATCATTTAAAGTTAATGATACAGAATTTACACAGGGATGTCTTATAATACAGGATTTGAGTGAAAATGTCATTTTAGGCACGGACTAGATAGTAAAGTCATTGTGGGACTTAATTGGTGGAATAAAGAATTCATTTTTACAGACTTGCAATGGTGGAAATTCTTCAAAGGCAAAATTAATTATTCTGAATTGTGTAAACAATAAGCAAGTAAAAACAATAAGAAAGAAATAATAACCAACTCATGGGGTCCTTATGCAAATGAGAGGGGATATTTTTAGGAAGATGATGCTTATACTGTAGAGGGTTTGGTTGGAGAATAATATCACAGTATGACAAACTGCCTATTGACCTCTGTCTCAGGTTCTTTGGTCGACACTTGTTTGATGATTTTTGTGATATTTCACCAGCACGAGTGGCTGGCAGTGTCAAGGCTTCACTCTCCATTGCTGGTAGCGGACTAGAGTCAAGCTTGCGGAGGTAGATTACACGTACCTGTGGCTCATATATACATCTTGCTTGCATAATGAGCAAAGTAATCATGCCTCTTGTTCAGCTTGGATGATGATTGGACAGTTTGTAAAGCCAGGAAAGAGGCATCATTAATATGCTTGTAACATGAGGAGGGCAAATATGTGAGCTACAGCACCTCAGACATGACATGCAACACCTGGAAAGCATTCTGAGGAGCAATGGGTACTCCACCAGTTACATAAGAAGTGTCACAGAATCAACCATTTGACGAAGTGATACATCACAAAAAGAAATATCAGATATGACCTTTCTGCCATACATTCCCAAACTGAACGACAGACTTGGCCACATATTCCACAGACACAGCATAAAGACTATTTATAAACAGAAAAAGATGATCAAAGAGTATCTCAGATTGGCAAAGGAGAAAAGAGACCCACTTACAATGTTGGGAATATACCGCATACCAGGTACATGTGGAAAAGTGAAGATTAGATGTTAATTCTAGACATCTAAAAAAGTTTTTGGAAAGGGGGACTGTTTGGCAGGAAGATATAGATGCAGTACAGCATAAATATAAACATATAAAATTCATGACTAGCCTAGACACCACTTCTGGATTCCATCAGAATCCTTCTCCACCAAGTTCAAGAAAATAGATTGCATTCTTATAAGGGGGTTGATGTTGTCATTACCACGTTATGCCTTTTGGCTTTAACATTTTGGTTGCTGAACTCGTACACTGCCTGACAAAAAAAGGGGAAGCATCCATGCAATTGCTGGGTATGTAAATGATTAGAGTTGCAGTTCTCTGTGGCAGAAAGAATAGCCACCAGGATGCATTAGTGTTGTTCATGTTTAGTGTTCTTACTAGGCTTGGTAGGCTGTATAAGGGATATGAACAGCTTTGGATGCTGAGCGATCACTGTGAAGAACACAGAGATGCAGCATACTTGAATGAGACAGCATTATAAGCACCTGATAGAGACTGAAAGGAGCCTCATTGTGGATCACCGTTTGGCCAATTGGTTGAATCATGCACTATCTGGATTTATAGGATATTCAGATATGACAGTGGCTTGCTGTTTGACTGCATGGGAATGTGAGAACAATCATACTTGTTGTCAAGGTGCTGGTCAACAATGTCTGACCGCCACAAAGAAAGATTGCTGCATTGTGCGCCAAGCATATTGTGACTCCTTCACATCTGCACCTGCCATCTAAGAACAAGTAATGGACTCCTTGCAGCTGAGTCATCCTGCATCATTGGTTGGGGACTAACATCAGCTGGACTAGGGAATTACTATACCACATGAAGGCTACCATCAACACCACAGCACAAACAGCTGCATGTGGAGATGATGCCATGAAACATAGACTGCTGATGAATGGGATCAGACTGAGTTCAGGGATGAACAATGGTTTAGCAGTACCATGGATAATCATTGCTGACAAGTATGGTGGTGACCTAGAGAGAGCTCTCACTCTTTCAATGTTTTGGAGAGGCACAGTGGTGTTATTTCTCTCATCATGGTGTGGTGAGACATCAGGTATGATTTCAGGTCATGGCTGGTAGTGACTGAGGTACAATGGCATGCCATGGACACCCTGCATCCTTATGAAATAATAGACAGTTTTGATTGCAAAATGGTTGTTTATTTATTTAATTTGTGACACATTTCACTCTCATAGGAGCATCATCAGACATCTGGGGGAAAATAAGTTTCCTTAGTAAAAATTTATGAGTCGGGAATCAGCTATAAAGCTACATTGCCACTTAAATAAAGCAACTGGGAAACCATGACCCGTGCTGTGAAAAGAGTGTAACCAGAGACAAACTCATTGAGTAAAAACACTCAAGGACCACTAGCAAGTGTACAGAAAGTCCCCCAGTCAACAAAAATGGCACATCATGCAATAAAATTTACATGACACATCCACCTATGGAAATAAATAAGAATATGTTTCAAGGCAAAGTGCAGTAAGCAGAACAAACATAAGAAACCATGTAAATAAGTGTGTAGATATAAAGGAACAAATACTGAAGGCTATGAGACCTTGGCTCAGAGAGTATGTGAGTAAGTCACAAGTTACCTATGTTTAAATGTACATTATCTTAACACTGTGCAGGGCATGTTTACAACATAGGTCAGATGTATAAAACATCCTTATGGCACATGTTTATGGTTCCTACTGCAGAGCTATGAATCAAAGTGACTGACACCATACTAGGTGGTGCTACTGGACAGGAAAACAGAGAATATGTTTACAATGTAATGATGAACGTACATCCATTAACAAAATAAAAACAAGAAAGTACAACTAAAAAATATCAATGCATAAACCAAAGTCACATGTACATATACATTTATTTAAAATTGTAGCCTCAAAGTAACCCTGGTTATGAGAGGTCAGGTTTTTGTTGAGCAGGCCCAGGCTCTTAAAATAGACTCTTTTCAAAATTTCAAATTCTTAAATGATGTTCGCCTTCTTGCCTTTTTGTACAATGTGCAAAATATCAAGATCATTTATGGATGGTGGGCGATGGTGAGGAGTTTTCAAATGCTGCACTAAGGAAGAATAATTTTTAAGTTGCCTTTCTTTGTTAAAAGATGCTCATTAAAAACGCCTATAAAAGATCTCCCTGTTTGGCTAACATAGTGTGCGTCACAATCAAGACACTTAATTTTAGGTACTCTAGATCTTGAGAATGGGAAAAACTTTGGTTTCTCACTGTGAGGAAGCAGGAACTGTGCTCCCACATTTATAGAGGACATGATTTGTACCTTAGTATTCCTAAACAGTTTGGCCAAGTCAAAACAAAAGGGGCTCAACAAAGAACTGACCTTTCATAACCAGGGTTACTTTGAGGCTGTGATGTTACTTTTTAAATAAATATCTATGCACTCATGACCTTGGTTTATATGTTGATATTGTTTAATTGTGCTTCCTTGTTTTTATCTTATATAATGGATCTAAATTTATCATTACACTCTAGAAACATTCTCTGTTTTCCCACCTGGCAACGGCACCTATGTGCAGTAAGTGCCGGTCACTTTGATTCATAGCTCTGTAGTAGGAGCCGTAAACGTGTGCCATAGTGATGCTTTATACTCCTCGCCTATGTTGTAAAATGTCCTGTGTTCTGTTACGAATCTGGACACATAAACACAGGTAACATGTGACTCGTAGACAATTTTATTCCTTATATTACTCATATAATCTCTGAGCCCTCAATATTTGTTCCTTGATCTCTACACTTATTTATGTGGTTTCTTATGTTTGTTCCACTTACCGCTCTTTGCCTTGAAACATATTCTTATTTATTTCCATAAGTGGATGTGTCCTGTATATTTTATTGGATGATGTGCCATTTTTTGTGGTTGCAGGATATTCTGTACTCTTGCCAGTGATTCTCAAGTGTTTTTACCCAGCGGATGTGTCTTGTAAATTTTATTGGATGGTGTGCCATTTTTGGTGACAATGGGACTTTCTGTACTCTTGCCAGTGGCCCTTGAGTGCTTTTACCTGGTGAGTTTGTCCCTGGTTACACTCTTTTCACAATGCAGGTCATGGTTTCCCAGTTGCTTTATTTAAGTGGCAGTGTAGTTTTATAGCTGATTACTGGCTCATAAATTTGTAGTGAGGAAACTTATTTTTTCCCCCATATGTCTGATGATACTCCTGTGAGAGCACATCCATTTCAGAAGAAGATTAATGGTGGGAAAATAGACCACATGCCCACACATGTTGCCACCAGAACACTACAAGAACATGAGAAAATTTGTATAGTTAAGAGAAAGAACTTTCAGTCATCCATGTGGCATTCAATAAATTTACAAATTTTGTATTGGGTCACAAAATGACAGTCTACTCTGACTACAAACCTTTGAGCTATTTACAAGAATGCAAACTGTATCACAGTAGAACAACAAGGTGGGCATTATTTCTACAGCAATTTGATTACACTATTAACTATATAGAAATGAAGGAAAATGTATTTTCTAAGTCTCTGTCAAGACTACTAGCAGGAAGGAAGGACGACTGGGTTTAATGTTCCATCGACATCAAGGTTATTAGAGACAGAGCACAAACTTGGATTACGTTAAGGATGGGGCAGGAAATTGGCCATGTGTTTTGAAAGGAACCATCCCAACATTTGCCTATAGCAATTTAGGAAAGTCACAGGAAACCTAAATCTGGATGGCTGCAAGCAGATTTGAACCATCATCCTCCTGAATGCATGCTAACCACTGCATCACATCACTTGGTAAGACTATCGATGGGGGGTGTATTTGAAGATAGCAGTGAGGAATGTGAAAAGGAGTTTAGAATAATGTATTTGAAAGGGATTAAGGAAGAGAAGGAGATAAGGAATATTTTCAGTGAGATAAGAAGAAACCAAAATCATGATCAATATTGGAGGCTTATAAAGAGTTAGTCACATAAAAAGATAAAGGAAAAAGTTGAACAATGCTATTGTGTTTAGAAGGGAACACTTTTTAGAAGAGACAATACTAACAGTGACAACTGGAAACTATACTGGCAAAAACACTTTACTGATGCATTAATAAAATATGTAAGTGAAAGTTTGGTCACAATAAGGTTTAAAAAATGTATTCAGAAAATTCAGAACCACAACCACAAGATTGCAGATGGACTTTCTTCAACAACTGTGGAACAAATGCACACATACAGCCACATTTGGTTAGCTTATTGCCAGCAACAATTGCCACCCAGTTCCTGTCACAGCCTTACTGTTATCGCCAGCCAACACAGATCATCAGTTGGTTTCCTCATAATGAGCCACTATAAAGAAGAGATCATCAGACAGGGATTGCCAAAGTCATACTCAGACCTGAATTATAAACTGTCAGAAACCTCAGAACAGACTGAACTTCTGTAGATTAGATAGCTATCTTTCACTGTGTCAGGTTAGTCTAGTGTGTAGGACTAGCTACAGAAACATGTTCATTTTGTGTTGGCCATATTACTTGTGTAGTGATATAAATGTCCTATGATGACACTAGTTGCTAGTGAGCAAGCAAGCCAACTTTGTACAGCGTTTACTTCCTTGTGGTAGGGGGTTCTCTTCCTGCTACTCTTTATATTGGGCTCCAGACTTGTTTTTGTGACTACAACATAAAAACATAACACCAAGAAGGAGTTGTGTGACATAAATTAAAGCTTGTAGGCATGTTTCTACACCTGAAAGATGATGTATATTCAAATTTAAACCATTCACATAAGAGTGGCGCTAGTAGAGCCCCTGTGAGGTTGCAAATCAGGTTTGCTTTAAATTCACACTGTGACAGTCATGGGTGTTAGTTAGCTTTGAGATTGGATGTGATGAGTCAATTTTAGTCAAGAATGCCTTTAACTCAATGCTTTAAGAAACCAAATCAAGATTTCAAAGATTGGATACCACAATTACACAGCTTAATTAGAGATTCCAAATTTCAGTGGGAAAATGACAAGCGTAAAAAATCTCTTACACTGTTATGCTGAGTCACACTGATAGTACCTTAAAGAAAGGCCTGCTTAGTTTATTTAATCTGTCATTGGAAGACTATTTGCTTTTAATTTGGACACATGAACAAACTCTAGTAACAGCAGAGTTGTTCCATCAGGAGATGCTTGTGTGTTTGTGATACAAATGCAGCCTCCAGGACCAAGGGAATGGTGTGGCCATCAGTGTATCTCACAGGGCAGCAAATGGACACAACAGATTGTAAACAGCTTCCTTGAAGGAAAATTAAGATCTTGCGTATACTGCAGAGTTAACCACAGGCACAAGGATTGTTTCTTTTGAAATGAACAATGCATTTACTGTAAATAATCAGGTTGCAAATCCAAAGAGTGCTACTGGGGCACATCAGACGATATAATAAGATACTCAAGCACATAAAAGTGCTTGTAATAAAAATTCAAATGGTGTTCACAATGAACAGGAGGAAACCAATAAAAATTTGTGAACAAGAAGAAAAGTGACTGCTGTCTTTTTGTACATGACAAGCCCTTACATGTGGCACTCAGGGTTAATAAAGTACCATTGAAATTTCAAACTGACAAAGACTCATCAATTTTGCTAGTCAATCTACAGGTGTACAATATATTAGGATCACTGAAATTAGCTTTGTTTGAGAGTTTGCTATATAGTCACAGCAATCAACAAATTCCAGTCAAAGGTTAATTTAAAATGCACAAGATTTGGTATGTAGGACATCTGCAACTGAGAGGCATGACAATTTAGAGAGATCCACTTCAGGTTTACTAATATTTCTTCAAACCATGATTGGTTTTGGGATTTTAAAATCCCATCTTCCATTGTATGAACTTATTGTATTTTTTAACACATAACATGTGGTTGAGCCAGTCAGTGCAAGAGCTCCAATCACTGCATGTTGGCAGAAACTGTCTGCCGCCGGGCAGCTGCACTGTAGGAACACCACCCGCTACTGTCTGGAGGGCCACGCGGAAACCTCTGATGTGGCCTTCCACACTGTAGTGGTTGGCATTCCTACCATCTGGTTGCCCAGCGAGGGACAGTTTCTGCCAATATGCAGTGACTGGAACTTTTGCACTGACTGGCTCGAACACATGTTATGTGTTACCAATGCAATAATTTCATACACCTGAAGATGGGATTTTAAAACCTTGAAACCAGCCATGGTTTGAAAAATATTAGTACAATTGAAGTGGATCTCTCTAAATTAATTATCAATTTATAATGGATGTTGCGTACAAGCAATTTACCAAACAGCCAAGATTTATAGTAGTTCATTTACACAAAACAAAAAATTTGCTGGGGCTTGATCTCTTCAATATGCTAGACTTCACAATTCATAAAAGAGTGAATCAGATTCACACTGAGATTCCATATGAAAAGTTGCAAGCACTGTTACAAAAATATGATAATATATTTTCAGAAGCTATAAATAGTATTAAAAGCAAGAAACCACATGTCCCATTGAAGCCAAATGCTGTGCCAAAATTCTGTAAAGCACACAATGTTCCCTTTACATCTAAATCTACATCTATACTCTGCAAAACAATGTGAGATGTATGGCAGAGGGTATGTCCCATTGTACCAGTTCCTCCCATTCTATTCATGTACGGAGCACAGGAAGAATGATTGTTTGAATGCCTGTGTGTGTGTGTGTGTGTGTGTGTGTGTGTGTGTGTGTGTGTGTGTGTGTGTGTGTGTGTGTGTTCTTCGTCAGTATTCTACCCACAAACCAAAGTCTACCACCTGCTTTACCCATTACTGAGCCTATGTGATCATTCCATGTTATATCCCTACAAAGTGTTACTCCCCAGTATTGTTATGAGTTGGCTGATTCCAGCAGTGATTCATTGGTATTATAATCATAGGATACTACATTTTTTTTTTTTTTTTCATTTTGTGAAGAGCACAGGTTTACATTTCTGAAAATTTAAAGCACAGTTCCAATCTTTGCACCACTTTGAAATCTTATCAAGATCTGACAATATTTATGCAGATTCTTTCAGATAGCACTTCATTATAGATGACTGTATCATCTGGAAAAGTCTGAGGTTACTATTAATATTGTCCGTAAGGTCATTAATATGCAACATGGACAGCAAGAGTCCCAACACACTTTCCTGGGGCACACCTGCAGTTACTTCTACATCGGATGATGACTGTCCATCCAAGATAACATCCTACATCCTCCCTACCAAAAAGTTCAACCCAGTCACAAATTTCACTTGATACCCCATATGATTGTACTTTTGACAATAAGCGTAGGTATGGTACTGAGTCAAATGCTTTTTGGAAGTCAAGAAATACTGCATCTATCTGGCTGCCTTGATCCAAAGCTTTCAGTATGTAATGTGAGAAAAGCGTGAGTTGGATTCACGTGATCGATGATTTCAGAATCCACACTGGATGGCATTGAGTAGGTCATTCTTTTAAGATATCTCGTTGTGTTTGAGCTTAGAATATGTTCTAAGGCTCTACAACAAATCAGTGTCAAGGATACCGAATGATAATTTGTGGATCACTGCTACTATCCTTCTTGTAGGTAGGTGTTACATGTACCTTTTTCCAAGAACTGGGCACAGTTTTTTTGTTTGAGCAACGTACTATAGGTTGTAGTTAGAAGAGGGGCTAACTCAGCTGCTAATTCAGTATACAATCTGGCAGGAGTTCCATGGAATTCTGGAGCTTTATTCAGTTTTAATGATTTCAGCTATTCCTAAACACAACTGACACTAAGAGTTATTTCATTCATCTTTTCAGTAGTACAAGGATTAAATTGGGGCAATTTTCCTGGGGTTTCCTTTGTAAGGGAACATTTGAAAATGAAGTTAAGCATTTCAGCTTTTGATTTGCTACCCACAATTTCAGCACTTTTATTATTTTGTTGGGGACTGGACACACACTTTGGTGCTACTAACAGCCTTTGCATACATCCAGGATGTCTCTTGGTTTTGTGAAATATCATTTGATAATATTCTGCTATGATAGTTACTGAAGGCATTACACATTGCTTTCTTGACAGCCAAATGTGTTTCATTCAGCATCTCTTGATCTACAGCCTTACACTTTGCTTTAAACCTATTATGCAGTAATCTCTGTTTCTTCATAGTGACTGTAAATCGTGGAAGTTCTCTCCAATTATGAACTGTTGCACTGGGTTGAAGGATAAAGTCAAACAGGAGTAAGATCACCTAGAACTGTATGGCATCATAAAATCCATTACCAGTAGCCAATGGGCAATGACAATCATGGTTGCACAAAAACCAATTGACCCATTTTGGATCTGCATACATTTCAAAGTGACAGTCAATGTGCAGTCCATAACTGATTCTTATTCAATTCTGAAACCAGAAGAATTAATGCCAACATTAGCTAGTGGTTTATATTCTTCAAAACTTGATTTGAAGGAGGCCTATTTATGAATAACGTTGGATTAAGATACATAGAGATATTTGGTCATAAATATGTTTCAGATTCTACTGATACAAGAGATTACTGTTTGGAATTGGCAATGTACCAAGCTTATTCCAGCAATACATAGAATAATTATTTAGGAAAACCACTGATGCTACTTCAATTGCATCATTGACTTAGGAAAAATTCTAGAAGAACTGGGGCATTATTTGGAACCTGTTTTTAAACTTAACAAACTGCAATTTAAAATTTAAGAAACAGAAAGGCACATCCTCCGAGCATGAAGTACAGTACTTGGGACTCATCCTGACTGAACGAGGCATCAACTGCAACATACTGATGCAATTAAAAACCTTCTGATTCTGCAAGCAATTACATGCTGTACTAGGCCAAATTAATTACTACAGGAAGTTCATTCTACATGATGAATCCATAAATAAAACACTTCACATACTATTAACACACAAAAGTGTGAAGTGGATTTGGAACTATGAAAGTCAACATGCATTTGATAAATTAAAACAGAGCTTGCAAAATGATAGATGTCTCACAATGTATAACCCAAATAAAATGTTAACAATTGCAGCAAATGCTTCCAAATACAGAACTGATGCAGTCTGTCACACAGACAACATGGTTTTGAGCAGCCAATAGCGTTCATTGCAAAACACTAACAGTTGCTCAGAGGAACCACAGTCACAGTGAAAAGGATGCTCTTGTAATCATCTATACTGTTAAAAAGATTGGAGAATATATTTATGACTGTACCTTTATTATCCATACAAACCATTAGCAGATATGGTTAGACCAAATAATACTGTTCTTTCCTGGGCAGCTTGACAATTGCAGTGCTGGGTGCTGCTTTTACAAATTATGACTATGAAATAATTTTCAGGTCCACAGCTCAACATGTGAGCACAGATCTGGTATCACAGCTACAGATAGAGAAGAATAAAATTTTTGATTCTTCTGCTGACATATGTTTTGCATTAGATTTAATCAGTCAAGACACTGTGGTATATTTTCCATTGAATTATAATTTAATTGCAAAACTTATGCCAAACAATCCAATGTTATCTGATATTAAACAGTACAGTTAGTCAGTGTGGCATATAGATAAAAAATTTATTAATCAACTGAGAATTAAATCATCACTCTCACTATCTACAGAGTCATTCTGGTGCATTAAGGATGAGGAAGGTCATGAGTAGCTACTCCTGAAGTGCTTAAAACTGAAGTGCAACAAATGCTACATCAGTGCCATTAGGGCATCATACATACTAAATGTGTTGCCAAAGAACATTGCTATTGGAAAAATATAGATAATGACATACAAGTGATGCTGGATAAATGACACTTATGCCAAAAATACCATCAGCTCCTCCTCAACAATGTTTTCCACGTCCACAGTTATCAGATCTATGGACACACTGACATAATGACTTTGCTGGACCATTTTTAGAAAGCTACTGGCTGATTGTCATAGATGCATTTTCAAAATTTCCACATGTGATGCAAATGCCATTGAATATTCCTATGCAAACAATTCAAGCTTTGTGAAAGATTTTCTTGACTGTAGGATTGCCAAAATCAGTAGTTACGGACAACGACACTCCGTTTTCTTCTCAGGAGTTCAAACTTTTTTTGTGAAAGGGAATGGAATTTCACACTTCAAACCTGCACCAATTCATTCTGAAGCCAATGAACTTGCTGAAAGATTTGTATGGAATTTTAAGTCTCACATGATAAAGTTCATTCAGCAGTAAAAGAATAGAGTTTTATTGATTTTTCTCTCAGTACAGAGCCACTCCTCATGATAAAAAATCTCCAGCTGAAAAATTGCATTGGAGACCACATCACACTTTCATGTCAATTTTAAAGCCACCTGTGCATCTACGGACTGATCAGTAATAACAATAATTCAAAAAAATTTTTAAGGAAAGTGATCTGCTGCTGACTGCAGTGTACAACTATGGAAAGAAATCTTGGGTACCAGGCATTGTCATACAGCAGCTTGACAATGTCATGTATAAAATTCAAACTCAAAAAATGACACAACACACCTCAGAAATCAAATGAGGCTGCAACAGGCACATATAGGCAAAACATGTAGGCTATTCTCTTTTTCAGTTTCACAAGACTTCAATGAAGCCAGAAATCCTAGGGATCTGCAGTTGAAGCTGACAGCCACTCCTGACTTTCCCTCTGGCAGCAGGACCCAGTTGCAACCAACCAATGATGGGTAGATGGAGGTGTACATTGCACCTTACACCATAGATGAGCCTATAGAAGTTTACATGGTAAATCACTTGACTGACTACCCCCTCACCAAGATTCTTGGTATAGTATTCCACAGTGCTATGGGCAAATACCAGGTGGAGCAACATGTGTGGACACAGCATATTCAAATGTTGGCAAGCAAGGAAGTATACAGTCCCCCCTCCCCTCTTCCCTCAGCATTCCCAGGGGAGGGATGCTGTGTACACTGTCTCATATGGTACACAGTGATAACTATAGAAGGCACCACCACAAGCAATCTCCAGCTGTGGCACCACAAAGTTCTTATTTGTTGCTCATAGGTGGCACTCATAATAGGAATCTATTTACACTTCCACCATGAGACCTATGTAGATTCCATTCTATCTGCCAGTAAATATGTCAGTCACTGCAGAGGGCACAGACATCAGGAACTACACTCCTGGAAATTGAAATAAGAACACCGTGAATTCATTGTCCCAGGAAGGGGAAACTTTATTGACACATTCCTGGGGTCAGATACATCACATGATCACACTGACAGAACCACAGGCACATAGACACAGGCAACAGAGCATGCACAATGTCGGCACTAGTACAGTGTATATCCACCTTTCGCAGCAATGCGGGCTGCTATTCTCCCATGGAGACGATCGTAGAGATCCTGGATGTAATCCTGTGGAACGGCTTGCCATGCCATTTCCACCTGGCGCCTCAGTTGGACCAGCGTTCGTGCTGGACGTGCAGACCGCGTGAGACGACGCTTCATCCAGTCCCAAACATGCTCAATGGGGGACAGATCCGGAGATCTTGCTGGCCAGGGTAGTTGACTTACACCTTCTAGAGCACGTTGGGTGGCACGGGATACATGCGGACGTGCATTGTCCTGTTGGAACAGCAAGTTCCCTTGCCGGTCTAGGAATGGTAGAACGATAGGATCGATGACGGTTTGGACACTATTCAGTGTCCCCTCGACGATCACCAGTGGTGTACGGCCGGTGTAGGAGATCGCTCCCCACACCATGATGCCGGGTGTTGGCCCTGTGTGCCTCGGTCGTATGCAGTCCTGATTGTGGCGCTCACCTGCACGGCGCCAAACACGCATACGACCATCATTGGCACCAAGGCAGAAGCGACTCTCATCGCTGAAGACGACACGTCTCCATTCGTCCCTCCATTCACGCCTGTCGCGACACCACTGGAGGCGGGCTGCACGGTGTTGGGGCATGAGCGGAAGACGGCCTAACGGTGTGCGGGACCGTAGCCCAGCTTCATGGAGACGGTTGCGAATGGTCCTCGCCGATACCCCAGGAGCAACAGTGTCCCTAATTTGCTGGGAAGTGGCGGTGCGGTCCCCTACGGCACTGCGTAGGATCCTACGGTCTTGGCGTGCATCCGTGCGTCGCTGCGGTCCGGTCCCAGGTCGACGGTCACGTGCACCTTCCGCCGACCACTGGCGACAACATCGATATACTGTGAAGACCTCACGCCCCACGTGTTGAGCAGTTCGGCGGTACGTCCACCCGGCCTCCCGCATGCCCACTATACGCCCTCGCTCAAAGTCCGTCAACTGCACATACGGTTCACGTCCACGCTGTCGCGGCATGCTACCAGTGTTAAAGACTGCGATGGAGCTCCGTATGCCACGGCAAACTGGCTGACACTGACGGCGGCGGTGCACAAATGCTGCGCAGCTAGCGCCATTCGACGGCCAACACCGCGGTTCCTGGTGTGTCCGCTGTGCCGTGCGTGTGATCATTGCTTGTACAGCCCTCTCGCAGTGTCTGGAGCAAGTATGGTGGGTCTGACACACCGGTGTCAATGTGTTCTTTTTTCCATTTCCAGGAGTGTATTTTCCGCATCTGCCAATTAGATCACAGATGGACATCCTTCTACCATTTGTGGGTAAATGTGTATCCATAGCGACACTCAGTCAGTTCATTACCAAGAACAGCTGCCAATCAGTACCTGTTACAGTCATCACCAGTTTATGCACATCACCAGTTGCCACAGTTACACCCAGCCGGTAGAAACAAACAATTGGTGGACAGTAAATGCTCAAGCTTGAACTATAAACTGTCAGTACAGACTGAACTTCTATGGATTAAATAGTTATCTTTCACTGTGTTAAGTTACAGTATCTACATCATGCATCATTCATCACCCACATCTGAGTATTTAAGTGCAACTTATTTTAATAAACGATTATTACTTGTTCCACATGGTATTAAGATAGAAACACCCTGTGACTACACCAGCTGCTAGCATGCAAGCAAGTCAACTTTGTATAGCAACAAACCTTCATTCTTAAGGGCGCCACACTTTCCTTGTTGAAAACAACAGCAAATTTAGTTGAATATTACTTTTACTATCAACTGGAAAGGGAATTTGATATGTGGAGCTATTTTTCATGGGTAAAAAAGCTGTAATGTTGATTGAAGATGTAAAGATGAATAAGAGGGTTGAATTTAAATGTTTCGAATTTGATATGTGGAGCTATTTTTCATGGGTAAAAAAGCTGTAATGTTGATTGAAGATGTAAAGATGAATAAGAGGGTTGAATTTAAATGTTTCTATAATCAGGCACTTAACTACTTCATTGGTGCATTTGTGGTACTTTTTGCAAAGCAGCTATGTTATTAATCAAAATATCCACGGGTATGCTGCCGGTCTATAGTGTCCAACGGGCACAATATTTCGGCGATCAAACATGTCGCCATCATCAGGTGAACTGACGGACTGAGCTCCTGTGAACGTGCCGGCACGGAGATCCGTACGCTATGGCTGCTCAGAGGGAACTGGGTTCGGTCGCGGCGGCGGCCGATTTAAATACCCTCCGCCCGCGGCGCGCTCCCTCCGCCGTCCGCGCCCAGCGCCACGGACGCGCGTTGGAACAGATTGCGACGGCGTCTGAGATGACGTCGGTGTGATGGCTCTGTCCGCCGTGGTCGTCACAACTATACGTCTGCTCGATTTACTCTTGATTAACCCGATCGCTGGTTCCCAAGCCTTGCTAAGATTATAGCCACAGTCACGGTTTATGAGGTCGTCATTGGTGCGAATTTCGATGGCCTCTCTAACAACGCTGTCCCAGTATCTCGACGTCTGTACCAGAATCCTCGTGCGGTCATACTCCATGGCGTGATTTTCCGACAAACAATGTTCAGCGACCGCCGACTTGCTCGGATACATCAGTCGAGTGTGCCTCTGGTGTTCACGGCATCGATCCTCGACGGTACGCATCGTCTGACCAATGGCGACATGTTTGATCTCCGAAATATTGTGCCCGTTGGACACTATAGACCGGCAGCATACCCGTGGATATTTTGATTATCAAATACGCCGGGAGAAACTCAAAAATCACATCATACACCTTTACGGGGAGGAGATGTATCGCAGCATGAAGAAATTTGAAAAGTTGCGCCACCGTAGATGTCGTTTGCTAAGTACTCTTGCCTTTCTAAAGAGATGTCGTTCCGAGAATGTTGTTCCAAATTTTGCTAAGGTTATGCATCACATCGATTCTGCAGCAGCTAAGAGAATCAAGAAACGAGCCAGCCTCGCATTGGTACGTGAGAGAGTGCAATTCACCCGCCGGAGCCTCGAGTTTATTTCACAGGAATTACTCAAACTACATTTGCAACTGGCTAGTAAGTTCACTTCTTGTTCCTGGGATTGGATTGATGGTATCACCTGGGTGTCAGCTGATTCCGCCCATAAGAAGGCTACAGGACGTCAAACAGCTAAGTTCTCACGTCTCCTTGACAAACCATCCCTGCAGGTTCCGTGCAAGACTGTCATCAATTTGAGTGGCATGGTGTTGAGTGATGATGCGGTCTCGGTTTTGCAGAAAGGTCTCAACTTCGCTCCCACCCCCAAGTTCACTCCGGTCGCAGAAATTGTTAGTGCTGTTGAACAGGTTGCAGCTCGACTTCCGCCAGAATCAGCCGAGGAAATACGTCGTGAAACTTGTCGTGCGTTGACGAAATCCAAGCCGATGAAGTCAAATATCAGCAGTAAAGAGAGGGCGGCCATTCGTGATCTGAGGGAGCGCTCTGAAATTGTTGTCTTACCGGCTGACAAAGGCAATGCTACAGTTGTTGTCTCCCATAAGGACTACACTGATAAGATGCAGAGCCTGCTAAATGACGATTCCTACCGGAAGATCAGCGTTGACCCTACAAAGAAGGTGGAGAACAAGACGAGGGCGCTTCTCAAGGACGCAGATTTACCGGAGGGTGACGCTAAGAAATTGTTACCCCAAGGTCCGGTACCGCCTAGACTATATGGACTCCCGAAGGTTCACAAAGAGGGGGTACCATTACGCCCCATTGTCAGCAACATCAGGGCACCTACATATTTGTTGGCCAAATACCTG
Organism: Schistocerca serialis cubense; assembly: GCF_023864345.2. Taxonomy (NCBI): domain Eukaryota; kingdom Metazoa; phylum Arthropoda; class Insecta; order Orthoptera; family Acrididae; genus Schistocerca; species Schistocerca serialis. Next base: position 273,293,163 of record NC_064640.1, on the reverse strand, counting down.
ACGGGAATATTAAGTCCTTATGTGGGTAAATGCCCTCATCACATCCGTAATTCCGTGGATTTTGTTAAACGCCTTGATAGCTTCAGGTTGGATGAGTCAGATATCATGGTGAGTTTTGACGTCGTTTTCTTGTTTACGAGGGTACCCCTGCGAGAGTCACTAGAATTGATTAGTCAGAAGTTTGACGAGAAGACCACTGAACTTTTTACGCATGTCTTGACTTCCACGTATTTTCTTTTTAATGGAGAATACTACGAACAAACAGAGGGAGTCGCCATGGGTAGCCCACTCTCACCGGTGGTAGCGAATTTGTACATGGAGAACTTCGAGGAGGAAGCCCTGTCGTCATCCGTATGGAAACCTACTTGCTTTTTCCGTTACGTGGACGACACGTTCGTCATCTGGCCACATGGTATGGATAAACTCCTTGACTTCCTTACACATCTAAACTCCATACACCCCAACATCAAATTCACTATGGAGACTGAAACGGAGGATAAATTACCTTTCCTTGACGTCTTGGTCAAGAGAAGGGCTGACGGCACCCTAGGTCATGGGGTGTATCGGAAGGCTACGCACACTGATCTGTATTTGCATGCAGACAGCTGCCACCACCCTTCACAGAGGAATGGGGTACTTAAAACTCTAGTACACAGGGCGCACACCATCTCTGACGCAGAGAGTCTACCCCAGGAATTGGAACATCTGAGAACTGTATTTCGAAAAAATGGGTACTCAGAGTGGCAGATTCAACGTGCTCTCCGCCCAACCACTGCAGCACAACCTGTTGAGATGGATGAAGTCACGAGGGAGGAGGTAGGCACTGCATTTATTCCATACACAGGCGCACTCTCGGGGAAAATCGCCCGCATTCTGAAGAAACACCGGGTCGGAACTGTGTTTTGTCCTCCAAATAAAACTCGTGCACTGGTGGGGAGCGCCAAAGATGACCTCGGTTTGAGGAAGGCCGGCGTGTACCAGATTCCGTGTCAATGTGGCAAGTCGTATATTGGTCAGACGATGCGTACCGTCGAGGATCGATGCCGTGAACACCAGAGGCACACTCGACTGATGTATCCGAGCAAGTCGGCGGTCGCTGAACATTGTTTGTCGGAAAATCACGCCATGGAGTATGACCGCACGAGGATTCTGGTACAGACGTCGAGATACTGGGACAGCGTTGTTAGAGAGGCCATCGAAATTCGCACCAATGACGACCTCATAAACCGTGACTGTGGCTATAATCTTAGCAAGGCTTGGGAACCAGCGATCGGGTTAATCAAGAGTAAATCGAGCAGACGTATAGTTGTGACGACCACGGCGGACAGAGCCATCACACCGACGTCATCTCAGACGCCGTCGCAATCTGTTCCAACGCGCGACCGTGGCGCTGGGCGCGGACGGCGGAGGGAGCGCGCCGCGGGCGGAGGGTATTTAAATCGGCCGCCGCCGCGACCGAACCCAGTTCCCTCTGAGCAGCCATAGCGTACGGATCTCCGTGCCGGCACGTTCACAGGAGCTCAGTCCGTCAGTTCACCTGATGATGGCGACATGTTTGATCGCCGAAATATTGTGCCCGTTGGACACTATAGACCGGCAGCATACCCGTGGATATTTTGATTATCAAATACGCCGGGAGAAACTCAAAAATCACAGCTATGTTATTGACTATGATGCGTTTTTCATTTCACATCCTGTACCTATTACTATACTTTGTCTCTGGAGAAGTTAAAGTCTTTTAAGGAATAGAGTAAGTTTTTGTAAAGTAAGAGCAGACAGTGTAAGTATATAGAAATGTTGAGAGCTGATTAAATAATGTAACGGAAAAATGCTATCTTTAATGAAGTGATGATATAATGAATGTTCATACTAATTATATGTTATGTCAGTTAAGTGGGAAACGATTATAATACAGTACAGTGAGGTATTAGGAAGTAATTAACATATTTTGTGAACTGAGATATTGATGAAGTTGTGTTAGCATTATTTATGAATAATTGTTGACGACATGGCACCAAAATACGGCAAAAAGGCCAAAGTGGTGGGTGTCTTCGTATCTTCATTCTGTTCCATAGATTGAACTCGCCTGGGCCTGAATGCATTACGTATCTGCCTCTCAGAATAACCGTTTTGTCGGAACACTGTCTTCAAATGTTGTATTTCACTCTACAGGCTCTCAGGGTCAGATACCACAGACGATAATCTCATCAACAAGGGTACGGGATTTCAACTGAGCACAGCCTGGAACCCTGCATTGGCTGCTATTACATCAAGACGCGAAAATCAAGCTTCTTCGATAACAGGCCCGTCATAATACTGGCCTAATAAGGCCGTTGGTGAGTAACGTCTGGCCGAACTTGACAAATGCAACGCACAGCGCACGTGCGAGAGAGTCGCTCTGCGATTTTCGGCAGAGGTAGTTTGAATATGGCAAATCACTGCGCATGCGCGACGTCCGCGGCTGCGCATTCTTCGCGCGCGTGTTCTAAAAACGGGGCGTCGGTGTGCGGATACCGTCAGTCGTACCTAGCCACGAGCAAGGTTGAACCACCTGAAGATGTCGGACAGTTGCTCCGAGGAAATACTGTAGAATTTGCACAACGTGATCCGGCTGCAAACCCGTGAAGACTATTTAAAACACATCCGCCGGGAAAGCTTGAAGAGTCACAGTACTTGTGTAGTTTAAGACTGATTTATATGTGATTTTGCTTAATGTCGTTGTATGACCCAGAGAGAGCGTGGCTGACATCTACCTAAATTTACTTAAGACTCAAGCCATAATAAATTTTTAGAAGGCCAAAGGCCTTACCTTAAAACAGTCCTTTAATTAGGCTGAAGGCCCAAACAATCTGACACCTTAAGAGCAAAACAACTTTAATTCAAAATCGGCTGAAGGCCCATCACTTAAGACTCAACAAAATTAAATTTTAAAAAAATCCAAAGGCCTTACATAAAACAGTTCTTTAAATAAGGCTGAAGGCCCAAACTATCTTACGAGTTAAGGGCAAAACAACCTTAATTTAAAAATCAGCTAGAAGCCGTACAAATACAAACAAAAAGAACAAATAAGAAAAGGCAGTAAACCCAAAGGTGCTTAGAAGTTTATGAGGGACGGCCTGGAATTCAAACACTAACACTCGCATAGGTGAGACAGGCAGTAGGCCCAACCATTCTCGATCCGACGACAACCCAACCGACAGACAGTCAACGGACCCACCGACAAGATAACTTCCGCTCCACCCAGCCAGCACACAACAGGAAGTTCAATGGAACAACGTAGAAAGTATTGGCACCCACAACCAATTATACATTGCACTGTCAAACTATAAACTGTGCTGGACAGCGACAACACGATGAGGAAAATACACTGCCTGAATTTACGTTACCGGGTGGGGCAGGTAACTGGAACGTTAACGGCCACAAGGCAGAAGATTCCGCTGGTGCACTTCAATTCAAAATAACCAAGTACAGTTAAACTCCGCCGGCGGGTGGCTAAAATTCGCCAACTTGAAAAAACACATTGTTGCTCACGGGAATGTCCCAACAGCCGACAACGAAATCCAAAAGACACAAAGTGAACAGTCGTGACTTGCTGGTAGATTAAGTCAAAACCCAACTTTTGTGTCCAGGATTGGCTAAAATGGCTCTGAGCACTATGGGACTTAACAGCTGTGGTCATGAGTCCCCTAGAACTTAGAACTACTTAAACCTAACTAACCTAAGGACATCACACACATCCATGCCCGAGGCAGGATTCGAACCTGCGACCGTAGCAGTCGCGCGGTTCCGGACTGCGCGCCTAGAACCGCGAGACCACCGCGGCCGGCAGTGTCCAGGATTGGTGAGCCACGGACCTCGTAGACATGGGAACAGCACCACACACTCCGAACGCGCGTAGACGTCGCCAGCGGCCCCGGCCAAACTTCGCGCCGCGGAGATTTCCTCGCTGCTTCACGCCAACCGACCAACTGGTCACACACAGCACAGCTGGAAACTATAACGCCAGGCCAAAGGTAGTACAAGGTGCGAATATCGATACACACCGCTGCTGCCACTCGCGGAGAGAGAGGATAACAACATAATCGCAATAACTGCGGAAGACTAAACACAGAATAGCAACCGAGGTTTAATCCAACGCATAACATGAGCCAGCCACGGCTCACAGGGTGTTTACTTTCAGACAGAGCATAAAATGTGATTCATATGGAAAGGCCACCTCTCACTACTCAGTGGACGTCCAGATGCAGTATTGATGTGTCAATTCAAACCTTCATTGCCGATGAAGACCAGTCAACATGGGTGCATGAACTAGGCGCCTTCTGCGGAGATCCATACATAGCAACGTTCGCTAAATGGTCATTGGGGAGACAGTGTTGGCAGCAGTCATCTGCCAAAAAAAAAAAAAAAAAAAAAAAAGTACCTGTTTCAGAAAAACTGGAAAATTTGTTCAAGATAATGAGCTTCACAAATTGACTAAGTCAATAACGCGTTGATCCACTTCTGGCCCTTATGCAAGCAGTTATTTGTTTGACATTGACTGATTGAGTTGTTCGATATCCTTCTCAGTGATATCGTGCCAAATTCTGTCCAATTGGCATGTTAGATCGTCAAAATCCCGAAATGGTTGGAGGGCCCTGTCCATAATCGTCCAAACGCTCTCAATTGGGGAGAGATCTGGTGGCCTTGCTGGCCAAGGTAGGGTTTGGCAAGCACCCAAATAAGAAGTAGAAACTCTCGCCGTGTGCACGCGGATATTATCTTGCTGAAATGTAAGCCCAAGGTGGCTTCCCATCAAGGGCAACAAAATGGAGCGTAGAATATCGTCGACGTCCCGCTGTGCTGTAAGACTGCCATGAATGGCAACCAAAAGGGTCCTGCTACAAAAAGAAATGGCTCACCAGACCATCACTCCTGTGTCGGGCCGTATGGCAGGCGGCAGTCAGTTTGTTCATCGGGGCTCAGTTCGAAGCAGGCCTCACCACTGAAGAGAATTCTACTCCAGTCGATGAGATTCCAAGCCGAAGAGTCCCAAGCGACCGCAAAAAATCGCGGGTGACTTCTATATATAATAATGGTAAAAAATGGACCCGCATCATTACAGACCAATGTCCTTAACATCTGTTTGCTGCAAAATTTTTGAACACATTCTAATTTCGAATGTAATAAATTTCCCTGAGGTAGAAAAGTTTTTGTCGACAGATAAGCACAGATTTAGAAGGCAATGCTCGAGCGTAACTAGCTTGTCCTTTCCTCACACGGAAACCTGCGAGCCACAGATGAAGGGCAACAGGCAGATTCCATATTCCTAGATTTCCAGGAAGCGTTTAACACAGTGCACCACTGCAAGCTGTTAACGAAGATCAGAGCATACGGAATAGGTTTACAGACTTGTGAGTAGCTTGAAGAGCTATTAAGGTGGCTAGGACGTCAAACGGGACGACTTAGACCAGGAGAGGCACCAGAGGACATTTTAATTTCCACTGTCTATACTTTTACGAATAAATTCATAAAACTTTGTCAAAATGACCAGAAAGGATTCAGGGTTTACACTCATAGAAGTGGAAGTTCAAAAATATAAGAAAATGTTTTTTTTTTACATTTGAAATTTGACCTTTTTTCACTTACCATTGGCTGCATTTGTTGCTATAGGTACACTTTTCTTCATAAGTAACGAAGATTCTTCGATGAATTTTGCACAACGTACAAACCATACTTACAGGTGTATGAAACTCTAGAATTTTCCAAATCTATTGAAAACTGTGGTAAAAATTGAGATAATTAACTATAAAATTTGAGTTTTTTCTAAACATGAAGTTTAAAATGTAACAGCACCTTCATTTGTTCATAAATTAAATAATTTCTAGAGTTTCATATACCTGTAAGTATGGTTTGTGTGCTGTGCAAAATTCATCGAAGAATTTCTCTTACTTATGAAGAAACGTGTACCTACAGCAACAAATGCAGCCAATAGTAAGTGAAAAAAATGATGAACTTTCACATGTAAAACAAAATTAATTTTGTTACGTTTTTGAACTTCCACTGCTATGAGTGTGAATCCTGAATCCTTCCTGGTCATGCTGACAAAGTTTCATGAATTTATTCGTAAAAGTATAGACAGTGGGAATTAAAAAGTCATGTGGTGTCTCTCCTGCTCCAAGACGGCCCATTTAACGTCCTACCCCCCTTAAGTAATGGAACCAAGTACGTTGTCTTGGACGGTGAGTGTTCATTACAGACAAGGGTATCGTTAGGACTGCCCCATAGAAGTGTGATAGGTCCGCTCCTATTCTCTGTATGTATAGACAGTCTGGAGGATAGCGTGACCAGGGATCTGCGACTATTTGCTGATAATGCTGCAGTGTACGGGAAACTGTCATCGTTGTGCGACTGTACGAGGATACAGGGTGCCTTAGACAGAATTTCTAGTTGGTGTGGTGAATGGCAGCTTGCTCTAAATATGGAAAAAGGTAAATTGACTTGGATAAATCGGAAAACCAACTCTGTAATATTCAAATAGAGTATTATTGGTATGCTGCTTGACACAGTCAATGGAAAGCGATATGGAACAGAAGGAGCACGTAAGATCGGTAGGAGGGAAGGTGAATGGTAGACTTCATGGGAGAATTTTAGGTAAGTGTAGCTCATCTATAAAGGAGATCACGTACATAACACTAGTTCGATCCATTCTTGAGTACTGCTCGACAGTTTGGGGTCCCCATCAGGGCGAATTAAAGGAAGAAACAATTCAGAGATGGGCTGCTAGATTTGTTACCGGCCTGTTAGATCAGTGCACGTTACGGAGATGCTTCGTGAAATAAAATAGGAGTACCTGGAGGGAAGAAGACTTTCCTTTCGCGAGACACGTTTAGAAAATTTAAAGAACCGGCATTTGCGGATGACTGTAGAATGACTCGACTGCCGCAAATGTACATTTTGCGTTAGGATGGCGAAGACAAGATAACGGAAATCAGGGCTCGTATGGACACATTTAGACTGTCCTTTTCCCCTCGCTCCGTTTTCGAGTGGAACAAGAAAGGGAGTGGCTAGTAGTGGTACAAGGTACTCTCTGCCATGCACCGTATGGTGGTTTGCGGAGTTTGCATCTAGATGTACATGTAGATGTATAACAGCCCGAAATAATAACCATAGAGGGGGTCTAAATTCACAGCTGGGTACAGCGTATCACGGTATTAGTGACAGATTTTAGCGAAGTGAGTGTGGTTCACTGGACGGCGAGTTATATTAGCCGTGTGACGACAGCGTCTCCCTTCCTACGCGGTCTCGGGGCGGTCTGTGCAGCCTGCGACAGCGATGATCTCAGGCTATCGATTTCGCTATCCAACACAGAGATTTGTTGGAACCATATTGTATCGAGAAGAACGAAGCTATGAGAAGGATAGAATCAACATTAGCTTTTGAACAAAAAATGAGGTAAGGATAACGCGGACACTTAGGCAAACAAGATAAACTCAAGAAAACCATTGAGTATAAAATACAATATACTTGTGAAAGCTTCTACACCGGACAGATAGGGAGACGTAAAATTACGTATTGTCAACACATGGGACCTTCAGCTGAAAAATTACTGTAAGTCGGGTGCCGCAACACATTTCGCGAAATTGGAGACAAGCATGAAGCACTGGCTATACGACACACACAATCCATAGCGACGAAGCTAAATGTGCTGAACACGCTGGCAATTTTCAGAGACCCAAAGCTACACCCAGATGTAACAGTGAATGAAAATATTAAAAGAAATAAAAAAACACTAAAACCACCTCATCTGCAATTGACCCTTAATTTTATTATAGATCCTCTTCTTGTATATAAGTGTTAGATACAATACGATATAATATAATATAGTTTCGATAATAATATCGGGATCCAAATGAAGTATTACACATTATTTTTAAAATTAAATGGGTGATATACACTGTGTGATCAAAAGTATCCGGACACCTGGCTGAAAAAGACTTACAAGTTCGTGGCGCCATCCAGCGGTAATGCTGGAATTCAGTATGGTGTTGGTGCCTTGATGACAGCTTCCACTCTCGCAGGCATACGTTCTATCAGGTGTTGGAAGTTTTCTTGGGGAAAGGCAGCCCATTCTTCACTGAGTGCTGCAATGAGGAGAGGTATTGACGTCGGTCGGTGAGGCCTGGCACGCAGTCGGCGTTCCAAAACATCCCACAGGTGTTCTATAGGATTCATTTCAGGACTCTGTACAGGCCAGTCCATTACAGGGATGTTACTGTCGTGCAACCACTCCGACACAGGCTGTGCATTATGAACAGGTGACCGATCGCGTTTGAAGATGCAATCGCCGTCCCCGAGTTGCTCTTCAACAGTGGGAAGCCAGAAGGTGCTTAAAACATCAATGTAGGCCTGCGCTGTGATGGTGCCACGCAAAACAACAAGGGGTGCAAGCCCCTCCATGAAGAACACGACCACACCACAACGCCACCGCCTTCCAGTTTTACTGTTGGGACTACACACGCTGGCAGATGGCGTTCACTGGGCATTCGCCATACCCACATCCTGCCATCGTATCGCCACAGTGTGTACCGTAATTCGTCACTCGACACAACGTTTTTTCCACTGTTCAATCGTCCAACGTTTACTCTCCTTATACCAAGCGAGGCGTCGTTTGGCATTTGCCGGCGTGATGCATGGCTTGTGAGCAGCCGCTCGACCATGAAATCCAAGTTTTCTCTTCTCCCGCCTAACTGTCGTTGTACTGACTAATATAGTTTGGAATTCCTATGTGATGGTCTCTATAGACGTATGCCTATTACACATTACGACCCTCTTCAACTGTCGGCGACCTCTGTCAGTCAATAGACGAGGTTGGCCTGTACGCTTTTGTGTTGTACGTGTCCCTTCATGTTTTCACTTTACTATCACATCAGAACCATGGACCTTGCCGTTGGTGGGGACGTTTGCGTGCCTCAGCGATACAGATAGCCGTACCGTAGGTGCATCCACAATGGAGGGGTTGCTGTTGAGAGGCCAGATAAACGTGTGGTTCCCGAACAGGGGCAGCAGCCTTTACAGTAGTTGCACGGGCAACATTCTGGATGATTGACTATTCTGGCCTTGTAACACTAACCAAAACTGTCTTGCTGTACTGGTATTGCGAACGGCTGAAAGCAAGGGGAAACTACAGCCGTAATTTTTCCCAAGGGCATGCAGCTTTACTGTATGGTTAAATGATGATGGCATCCACTTGGGTAAAATATTCCGGAGGTAAAATGTCCCGCATTCGGATCTCCGGTCGGGGACTACTCAGGAGGACGTTGTTATCAGGAGAAAGAAAACTGGCATTCTACGGGTCGGAGCGTGGAATGTCAGATCCCTTAATCGGGCAGGTAGGTTAGAAAATTTAAAAAGGGAAATTGATAAGTTAAAGTTAGATATCCTGGGAATTAGTGAAATTCGGTGGCATGAGGAACAAGACCTTTTTTCAGGTGAATACAGGGTTATAAATAAAAAATCAAATAGGGGTAATGCAGGAGTAGGTTTAATAATGAATAAAAAATAGGAATGCGGTTAAGCTACTACAAACAGCATAGTGAAGACATTATTGTGGCCAAGATACATACGAAGCCCACGCCTACCACAATAGTACAAGTTTATATGCCAACTAGCTCCGCAGATGATGAAGAGATTGATGAAATGTATGGTGAGATAAAAGAAATTATTCAGATTGTGAAGGGAGACGAAAATTTAATAGCCATGGGTGACTGGAATTCGATAGTAGGAAAAGGAAGAGAAGGAAACGTAGTAGGTGAATATGGAATGGAATAAGGAATGAAAGAGGAAGCTGTCTGGTAGAATTTTGCACAGAGCATAACTTAATCATAGTTAACACTTGGTTCAAGAATCCTGAAAGAAGGTTGTACACATGGAAAAAGCCTGGAGATATTGGAAGGTTTCAGATAGATTATATAATGGTAAGACAGAGATTTAGGAACCAAGTTTTAAATTGTAAGACATTTCCAGGGGCAGATGTGGACTCTGGCAACAATCTATTGGTTATGAACTGTAGATTAAAACTGAAGAAGCTGCAAAAAGGTGGGGATTTAAGGAGATGGTACCTGGATAAACTGACAGAACCAGAGGTTGTAGAGAGTTTCAGGGAGAGCATTAGGGAACGATTGACAAGAATGGGTGAAAGAAATGCAGTAGGAGAAGAATGGGTAGCTTTAAGAGATGAAATAGTGAAGGCAGCAGAGGATCAAGTAGGTAAAAAGACGAGGGCTAATAGAAATCCTTGGGTAACAGAAGAGTTATTGAATTTAATTGATGAAAGGAGAAAATATAAAAATGCAGTAAATGAAGCAGGCAAAAAGAATACAAAAGTCTCAAAAATGAGATCGACAGGAAGTGCAATATGGCTAAGCAGGGATGGCTAGAGGACAAATGTAAGGATGTAGAGGCGTATATCACTAGGGGTAAGATAGATACTGCCTACAGAAAAATTAAAGAGACCTTTGGAGAAAAGAGAACCACTTGCATGAATATCAAGAGCTCAGATGGAAACCCGGTTCTAAGCAAAGAAGGGAAAGCAGAGAGGTGGAAGGAGTATATAGAGCGTCTATACAAATGCTATGTTCTTGAGGACAATACTATGGAAATGGAAGAGGATGTAGATGAAGTGTTGAGTGTTACTTAAGTAAATAAATTAGTGAAATCAAAGTGAACTAGAAATTAGAATATAAATGGAAAACTTGGTTTAGTTTAGAGAGTTACATACTGGCATTCAGCGTGCAGAACAGCAGAACAGAAGAGACAATGACCGTGAAGTCAGCAGTTCCACATAAGCGGGCGCTGTCGATTCAGCCGTCAGGGCATCGCCCGACCGGCTCACGTGTTTCTCAGTTGTCGCATGTGAGCAAAGGTCCTCGCCTACATTCCAAGAGCCAATGACCGACGTTAAGAAGATTCTTCGAGAAGCTTTTCAACGTGACGGAAGAGGCAATGACCGGCTCACGTGTTTCTCAGTCGTCACATGCGATCAGAGGCCCCCGCCTACATTCCAAGAGCCAATGACCCAGGTCAAGAAGATTCTTCGAGAAGCTTTTCAACGTGACAGAAGAGGCAATGGCCGTGAAGTCGTTCACCTCCAGTGAACTGAAGTGAATAAATACGCGAGACGCGGTGGGCCCGACAGAGAAAGACAGATGAAGACAGAGGAAGACAGATGAAGACAGAGGAAGACAGATGAAGACGGGGACGAAGACGAAGACGGAGACGGGAACGGAGACGAAGACGAGAGACGAAGGAAGAAAAGAAGAGTAGCAGTAGTGTTCAGTCAGTTTCGCTGCTGAAGACCGTCATGCAAGAAGAGACTACATCATGCACAGTCGCACCAAGTCCGCCGCTGTAATGGAATAGCAAGCAGCAGCCGCGGCGCCAGAAGACAGAAGTTAAAAGGTATTTGAAGTCTGGTTTTTACATTCCCGGGTGACTCGTGAGGACGGGAAGGAGACGGCCTCACATCGGTAGTTACCTGTGAGCTGGGATGAAGACCTGACAGCCGAAGACTGGCAAGCGGGAGTCCGTGGTTCGAGTTCGGGACACTGGCCTTCCCACGTCGCGCCGCTCCGCTGGTCGACGCACAACACACGCGGCCGCTTAGAGAAGAGAAACACTGGGACGCCACATTCAAGCTATCACCATCCGATGCACGACGTCGCTCGCAATAATTAAACGGGCCACCTCGCGCTGCGCGTCTCCGGTCAGCTGGGCGAGACGGCGACACGAGATACACACCGCTACGCGTAATCAGACGCCGCCGCCGCCGCCGCCGCCGCTGCCGCAGCAGAAGGCTACGCAAACGACACGGCTGCCGCTCTCCGAACCAGAACATCCCGTAAGATACATTTGTATAAATCTTCAATAAAAGTTATCTTTTGTAAAAATGATGTTTCATTCGACCTCATACCCGAGCCAAGGAAGAACCCACCCTGCCCACATGTTGTTAAGAGAGAAAAGTTAATTTATTTAATATTTTCACCCTGACAGAATGCTTTAGAATGCTCATCCTGACAATTGACAGCATCAAAAGAGAAAACACAGTTACATCGAGTGACAGAAGTGTCACATGTAGTAACACAACTGTTACATTTGATGTTAGAAGCCGTCATAGTTGTTACAGAAGAGGAAATGGGAGATATGATACTGTGTGAAGAGTTTGACAGAGAACTGAATGACCTGAGTCGAAACAAGGCCCTGGGGGTAGACAACATTCCATTAGAACTACTGATAGCCTTGGTAGCGCCAGCCCCGACAAAACTCTACCATCTGGTGACCAAGATGTATGAGACAAGCGAAATACCCTCAGACTTCAAGAAGAATATAATAATTCCAATCGCAAAGAAAGCAGATGTTGACAGATGTGAAAATTACCGAACTATCAGTTTAGTAAGTCACAGCTGCAAAATACTAACACGAATTTTTTACAGTCGAATAGAAAAACTGGTAGATGCCGACTTCGGGGAAGATCAGTTTGGATTCCGTAGAAATAATGGAACACGTGAGGCAATACTGACCCTACGACTTATCTTAGAAGAAAGATTAAGGAAAGGCAAACCTACGTTTCTAGCATTTGTAGACTTAGAGAAAGCTTTTGACAATGTTGACTGGAATACTCTCTTTCAAATTCTGAAGGTGGCAGGGGTAAAATACAGGGAGCGAAAGGCTCTTTACAATTTGTACAGAAACCAGACGGCAGTTATAAGAGTCGAGGGGCGTGAAAGGGATGCAGTGGTTGGGAAGGGGGTGAGACAGGGTTGTAGCCTATCCCCAGTGTTATTCAATCTGTATGTTGAGCAAGCAGTAAAGGAAACAAAAGATAAATTCAGAGTAGGAATTAAAATCTATGTAGAAGAAATAAAAACTCTGAGGTTCGCCGATGACATTGTAATTCTATCAGAGGCAGCAAAGGACCTGGAAGAGCAGCTGAACGAAATGGACAGTGTCTTCAAAGGAGGATATAAGATGAACATCAATAAAAACAAAACGAGGATAATGGAATGTAGTCGAATTAAATCGGGTGATGCTGCGGTAATTACACTCCTGGAAATGGAAAAAAGAACACATTGACACCGGTGTGTCAGACCCACCATACTTGCTCCGGACACTGCGAGAGGGCTGTACAAGCAATGATCACACGCACGGCACAGCGGACACACCAGGAACCGCGGTGTTGGCCGTCGAATGGCGCTAGCTGCGCAGCATTTGTGCACCGCCGCCGTCAGTGTCAGCCAGTTTGCCGTGGCATACGGAGCTCCATCGCAGTCTTTAACACTGGTAGCATGCCGCGACAGCGTGGACGTGAACCGTATGTGCAGTTGACGGACTTTGAGCGAGGGCGTATAGTGGGCATGCGGGAGGCCGGGTGGACGTACCGCCGAATTGCTCAACACGTGGGGCGTGAGGTCTCCACAGTACATTGATGTTGTCGCCAGTGGTCGGTGGAAGGTGCACGTGCTCGTCGACCTGGGACCGGACCGCAGCGACGCACGGATGCACGCCAAGACCGTAGGATCCTACGCAGTGCCGTAGGGGACCGCACCGCCACTTCCCAGCAAATTAGGGACACTGTTGCTCCTGGGGTATCGTCGAGGACCATTCGCAACCGTCTCCATGAAGCTGGGCTACGGTCCCGCACACCGTTAGGCCGTCTTCCGCTCACGCCCCAACATAGTGCAGCCCGCCTCCAGTGGTGTCGCGACAGGCGTGAATGGAGGGACGAATGGAGACGTGTCGTCTTCAGCGATGAGAGTCGCTTCTGCCTTGGTGCCAATGATGGTCGTATGCGTGTTTGGCGCCGTGCAGGTGAGCGCCACAATCAGGACTGCATACGACCGAGGCACAAAGGGCCAACACCCGGCATCATGGTGTGGGGAGCGATCTCCTACACTAGCCGTACACCACTGGTGATCGTCGAGGGGACACTGAATAGTGCACGGTACATCCAAACCGTCATCGAACCCATCGTTCTACCATTCCTAAACCGGCAAGGGAACTTGCTGTTCCAACAGGACAATGCACGTCCGCATGTATCCCGTGCCACCCAACGTGCCCTAGAAGGTGTAAGTCAACTACCCTGGCCAGCAAGATCTCGGGATCTGTCCCCCATTGAGCATGTTTGGGACTGGATGAAGCGTCGTCTCACGCGGTCTGCACGTCCAGCACGAACGCTGGTCCAACTGAGGCGCCAGGTGGAAATGGCATGGCAAGCCGTTCCACAGGACTACATCCAGCATCTCTACGATCGTCTCCATGGGAGAATAGCAGCCTGCATTGCTGCGAAAGGTGGATATACACTGTACTAGTGCCGACATTGTGCATGCTCTGTTGCCTGTGTCTATGTGCCTGTGGTTCTGTCAGTGTGATCATGTGATGTATCTGACCCCAGGAATGTGTCAATAAAGTTTCCCCTTCCTGGGACAATGAATTCACGGTGTTCTTATTTCAATTTCCAGGAGTGTAGATTAGGAAGTGAGACGCTTAAAGTAGTAAATGAGTTTTGCTATTTGGGGAGCAAAACAACTGATTATTGTCGAAGTAGAAAGGATATAAAATGTAGACTGGCAATGGCAAGGAAAGCGTTTCTGAAGGGGAGAAATTTGTTAATATCGAGTATAGATTTAAGTGTCAGGAAATCATTTCTGAAAGTATTTGTTTGGAGTGTAGCCATGTATGGAAGTGAAACGTGGACGATAAATAGTTTAGACAAGAAGTGAATAGAACTTTAGAAATGTGGGGCTACAGAAGATTAGATGGGAAGATCACATAACTAATGAGGAGGTGTTGAATAGAATTGTGGAGAAGAGAAATTTGTGGCACAACTTGACTAGAAGAAGGGATCGGTTGGTAGGACAAATTCTGCGGCATCAAGGGATCACCAATTTAGTATTGGAGGGCAGTGTGGAGGGTTAAAATCGTAGAGGGAGACCAAGAGATGAATACACTTAGCAGATTCAGAAGTATGTAGATTGCAGCAGGTGCTGGGAGATGAAGAAGCTTGCACAGGATAGAGTAGCATAGAGAGCTGCATCAAACCAGTCTCTGGATTGAAGACCACGACAACAACAACAACAAAGTCACATCGGAAACAGTGGACTTAGGGATGTTTAGGAGTGTGGAAATCCGGCGTGCAGACGTATGGCTTAAGTGACACCCAGTCACCTGACCACGTTCGAAGTCCGTGAGTTCAGAGGAGCGCCCCACAATGTCTAATGACTACTGAGTTCGCTGATATGGAGTACCTGGCAGTAGATGGCAGCACAATGCACCTAATGTAAAAAACGTATGCTTTTGGCGGTGTCCGGGTACTTTCGATCACAGAGTGCATTTATAAAGTAAAATAAGCACCGTTCTCATTAATGTAGAAATGTGTAGCAAAAATATCCTTTGTTGTACAGCTTTGTAATAGAAACTCCTGGCACACTGAGACTGCGCCAGGCCGCGACTAGAACCCAGAACGTTTGGCTGTCCTGGAAAAATGCTCTACCAACTTAGCTAAATAGGCACAACCCGCCCTCACAGCTATTTCCTACAGGAAAGCTTAAGTTTCCCATTCCTTTTCTAACTGCACCTGAGTACTCATAGAAGGTTTTGAACCCGTTACCCTTCCTGAAATATAGCCCCAGTCACTGAATATGACCCATTAATAACGCAATATGACTTCATATTAATGTTTCGGGGAACGTAAAGCTCAAACGAGGCATAACGAATGGGGCGGGGGGGGGGGGGGGTCGGAAGTAACAAAATTGAGTTTGCAGCTAGAGCATTGACTGCAAACTTGATACTATACCGTCTCAAAGTGTAGTAAAATTTGGCGATGTCGGTTAAGTTTGTGCAGAAAGGACATGTTTGTCATCTCTTCCCTACACTAGCTAATAACCTGAATATAGAGAGCTTGTGTGATGGAAGCATTAATTTACAATGACGTCGTCTTCGCCGTCATGTAGCTCGAACAACAACATTAGCGTCGGATATTACCTGCAATGCCGAAAAAATGTACAAAAGATAAATACAAGTGCGCCGAGCCTGTGTAGCGTAGCCCTGAGAAAACTGCAGTACAAGTGAATGGAAAATGATTTGTATGAAACAGATATTAAGTGTCCAAACATAGAGGTAAGGTACACGTGGTAGAGTTTGTGAACAAAGGAAAGGTGTAACATAACGAATTTGCGAACCCCAAATATATGAAAAATCCAGCATGATGCGTAAACAAATCTGATGTACAAGGATAAACACCAAACCAGAAAATTTAACATCCCCTCCGAACATCATGGCACAGAAGTACGTAAAATAAATTTTCAGACTGCTGACAAATTGTCCTGGGTAAGAGAATCTGTTTGTAAATCACTTGAATTTACAACTGGAATTTAGCGGACAAAGCGTACTCAGCAGCTTCCCCTTCAGCCAAATAGGACAGTAATCGTTCCTCTGCCTATCGAACTACCAGTCGTAAACGCGGTAAAGAAACGATGGTGGAACTGCAGTAAAGCGAACTGATCACAATATACAAAGGAGATAGACAATAATCTACAATAAGTGCCTCCTAATACTAAGAATTATTCTACATTTCTAGATTTGTTGAAGTACTTAAAGGGGCTGCAAAAAAACAATAAGCGGAAAATGTGCCACTGGAGCCAACTATTCGGGGAGACATAAAAGATAAACTGCAAAAAATTGAACAAGAACGTAAGAACGACCCTTCGATTTCGATCCACTTTCGGGAAAACGAAGTCAAGGTGGCAACAAAATGCTGCAGGAATCAGAAAAGCAGCCGGGGCTGATGGGATACTCCCTGAATTTACAAAACACCTGGGGGAGAAATCAATGACATGGTTACCTCACTTTTACTCCGATGTACTACATTCAGGAGATGTTTCAAATGCCATTGACTCAGCAAGTCGTTGGAAGTTCCCTGCAGAAATGGTGAGCCATTCTGCCTCTAAGGCCGTCCTTAACTGCGAAAGTGCTGCTGTGCTCCATTTTGTGCGCAAACTGACCTCTCGCTTGAGATGTTTCTCACAAAGTTTCATAGTCGCAGCCTTTTGTCCGATGAGATTATTAAAATCTTATGACTACCCTTTGTAAAGTAGTCCTTTTTTAACAAGCAATTGATGTAACTGGTTTCTGTATCACATCACTGGGTCTCTTAAGTTATCAGCTAATCACTATAAAAGTGAAAACACTGGTGTGTAACACTTAAGGATGAAAGTAAATTCCACATGATGTCTCACTGCTAAGTAATACAGCTCGATGAAACTTGGACCATACCTACAAATAACTGCTACAGTATAGTATACGATAGTATAGTACATAAGTGGAAGAAACACGCAGTGAGACGAACAGGAATGATTCTGAGTCACCTAGATTTATGTTGGACCTCAGGACATTACAAAAGGTGGAACATGCTTCTTAATAGGTTACTTGATCACTACGGACGGCAGCTCATGTTCTGGAACTTGCTCCCATGTTGGGCACAAGATCGTTAAAGAGTTCTTTTAGTGAGGCGTCCCATTCTTCCACCAGGGCGGTTGACAGCTATTGGATGGTCGTTGAGGCGCGTGGACATGCTGCTATGCGTCTCCCCATCTCTATCCACACCCACTAGATGGGATTTAAGTCGGTGTAACGAGTAGGCCAGTCCAATTGCCGAATATCCTCCATCTCCGCTGTTCGATGTGGTCGTGCATTATCATCCATACAAATGAAGTCAGGGCCGAATAAAGCACTGAAAACACACCCGTGGGGAAGGAGTACAGTGTCACAATAACGTTGCCCGGCGAGCGTACAGTGTTCAACTAGTTGCAGAACTGTACGCCCATGCAATATTATGCCAAATTTACACCTACATACATACTTTGCAAGCCACCGTACGGTGTCTGGCGGAGGGTGTCTTGTACCACTACCAATCATTTTTTTTTCCTGTCCCATTCGCAAACAGAGCGAGGGGAACACGACTGTCTATATGCCTCGGTAAGAGATCAAATTTCTCTTATCTTCGTGGTCCTTACGCGAAATGTTCGTTGCCGGCGGATGAATTGTTCCGCAGTCAGCTTCAAATGCGGTTCAAATGGCTCTAAGCACTATGGGACTTAACATCTGAGGTCATCAGTCCCCTAGAACTTAGAACCACTTAAACATAACTAACCTAAGGACATCACACACATCCATGCCCGAGGCAAGATTCGAACCTGCGACCGTAGCAGCAGCGCGGTTCCTGACTGAAGGACCTAGAACCGCTCGGCCACAGCGGCCGGTTTCAAATGCGCTTATCTAAATTTTCTCAGTACCTCTAAGAGAACGTCGCCTTCCCTCCAGGAATTCCCATTTGAATTACCGAAGCATCACCACAATAATTGAGTATTATTCAAAAAGTACCGGTTAACATATCCAGCAGCCCGCCTCTGAATTGCTTCGATGTCTTTCTTTAATCCGACCAGATGCGAATCCCAAACATTCGAGCAGTACTCAAGATTGGGTCACACTAGTGTCCTAAGATTCTCCCAGTGAACCAAAGTCGACCATTCACCTTCCCCGCTAAAATACTTACGTGCTCATTCCATTCCATATCCCTTTGCAGTGTTACGCCTACATATTTAATCGATGTGACTGTGTCAAACAGTAGACTATTAATGCTGTATTCGAACATTTCAGGTTTGTTTTCTCTACTCATCTGCATTATCTTACATTTTTCTACATTCAGAGATGGTTGACATTCATCTTACCAAGAAATTCTTTCTAAGTCATACTGCAGCCTCCTACAGTCACTCAGCGACGACAGACATCTTCCCATTCACCACAGCAGCATCAGCAAACAGCCGCAGATTGCTGCTCACCCTGTCTGGAAGATCATTTGTGTATATAGAAAACAGCAGCGGTTCTTTCACACTTCCTTAATTCAGTCTTGACGATACCCGACACTATAACACCCGGACCAACAAACCGACCATGTTCAACAATGTTCCTGGATGCACTAAGTGTTACCACCTCTCGCCATATGAAGGTACGTTCGGAATCACTATTCAGACTGCATCTGCTCTCGTCCGATACGTCCACGCGACCCCAGCCCTCGTCGGTCTGGTCCCTACGCCCCGGGCACCATCGCAAACGGTACCGCCGGCGAGCTGGTGTCAGCGGAACGCAACTTACTGGTCGTCGGGCAAAGAGACCACCCACATTCACTGGCCGTGCCACTGTGGAGCGTGTGATAGCGTGCTTTGCAGTCCCGTTCATTGTGTTTACAATTGCATCCGCTGTTTAACGTGGATCCCTCCTTGCCTGTTGCACAATGTAGCGGTCACTGCTACTGTACGAGGTGCATTCAAGTTCTAAGGCCTCCGATTTTTTTTTCTAATTAACTACTCACCCGAAATCGATGAAACTGGCGTTACTTCTCGACGTATTCGCCCTGCAGACGTACACATTTTTCACAACGCTGACGCCATGATTCCATGGCAGCGGCCAAGGCTTCTTTAGGAGTCTGTTTTGACCACTGGAAAATCGCTGAGGCAATAGCAGCACAGCTGGTGAATGTGCGGCCACGGAGAGTGTCTTTCATTGTTGGAAAAAGCCCAAAGTCACTAGGAGCCAGGTCAGGTGAGTAGGGAGCATGAGGAATCACTTCAAAGTTGACGAAGAAACTGTTGCGTAACGTTAGCTCGATGTGCGGGTGCGTTGTCTTGGTGAAACAGCACACGCACAGCCCTTCCCGGACGTTTTTGTTGCAGTGCAGGAAGGAATTTGTTCTTCAAAACATTTTCGTAGGATGCACCTGTTACCGTAGTGCCCTTTGGAACGCAATGGGTAAGGATTACGCCCTCGCTGTCCCAGAACATGGACACCATCATTTTTTCAGCACTGGCGGTTACCCGAAATTTTTTTGGTGGCGGTGAATCTGTGTGCTCCCATTGAGCTGACTGGCGCTTTGTTTCTGGATCGAAAAATGGTATCCACGTCTCATCCATTGTCACAACCGACGAAAATGAAGTCCCATTCGTGCTGTCGTTGCGCGTCAACATTGCTTGGCAACATGCCACACGGGCAGCCATGTGGTCATCCGTCAGCATTCGTGGCACCCACCTGGATGACACTTTTCGCATTTTCAGGTCGTCATGCAGGATTGTGTGCACAGAACCCACAGAAATGCCAACTCTGGAGGCGATCTGTTCAACAGTCATTCGGCGATCCCCCAAAACAATTCTCTCCACTTTCTCGATCATGTCGTCAGACCGGCTTGTGCGAGCCCGAGGTTGTTTCGGTTTGTTGTCACACGATGTTCTGCCTTCATTAAACTGTCGCACCCATGAACGCCCTTTCGACACATCCATAACTCCATCGCCACTTGTCTCTTTCAACTGTCGATGAATTTCAATTGGTTTCACACCACGCAAATTCAGAAAACGAATGATTGTACGCTGTTCAAGTAAGGAAAACGTCCCCATTTTAAGTATTTAAAACAGTTCTCATTCTCGGCGCTGTCGGTAAAATTCCATCTGCCGTACGGTGCTGCCATCTCTGGGACGTATTGACAATGAACGCAGCCTCATTTTAAAACAATGCGCATGTTTCTATCTCTTTCCAGTCTGGAGAAAAAAAATCGGGGGCCTTAGAACTTGAATGCACCTCGTAGTTGACCGTGGTTGACCACCTCCTCTTCTTCGGTAGAACCTGTGGTTCGGATCAGTCGCCATGCACGTGAATCAATGCTGTGAGCAATACCACACTACTGGGCTACACACATCACACTTCGTCCTTCTTGCAGTTTATCGATCATTCTTCGCCGTGTGAAGTCACCCGGATGTCGTCTCCGCGCCATGTTGTAATGAAGAACACCACTACAGTGCACGGTAACTGCTCGCTCGTTGGCATACACTCTTTTCCCTTTCCTTTAACTGCTCCGTGTTGCGGAGACAGTCCCATTTGGCGCAATTGTGGTGCTGATCTCACACCATATAAAGTCCAGATTTCTGTGCATGGCTGGTTGAGCTCTGGTAACGTGCTCCAGTACATTCATTCATTTCCAACGAGTTGTTAATAAGTTATGTTACTTTATATATCTCGTCTTTAAATTTTTCAGAGTAATGTGCTTCTTTCTACATTCAGTTCCACAAGAAAGTGTACGCTATAATTTTAAATGCAACGTTCGCAGCGACATCTTTAGTAGTGGTCTCGAATCTGGCATCAATACGCTTTTGCACAGTGTATAGATAAACAGTGTGAGATTTGAATTATTTTTGTCGGTTGCAGTTTAAAACGAGAGTAAAATATCTGAAGCGTCACGAGGCAGTGTTCCTTGTAAATCATCCAAAAGAACCAAAGCTTTCAAATGGAGCTGCTGCTAAAATTCTTAGAAAGTCAAAGACATTCGTTGCGAAGTGGATCAAATGATGTTTAGAGGTTGGAAACGTGGATGATTTACTGGACAGAGGGCTAACGTGCGCAACTTGGCTATTTGCACTTATTTAGAGCCAATTTAAACGCTGAAAAATGTGCAATATTTATAAAAAATGCCTTCTGAGTTCCATTAAGAAGCTATTTGGTTCGAACAAGGCAAACTGGGTGCTTCAAGACGATAACGAACCGAAACATCGAAGCCGTCTCTGTACATCTTGGAACCAAGACAATGGGGTGTCCACGACGGAATGGCCTGCAATGTCTCCGGATGCAAATCCGATCGCAAATGTTTTGTCATATATTAAGATGAAGCATAAAGGAAAGCCAGTTTATATTTTGAAGCAGCTATCGTTTAAAATCAGGACAATATGGAGATCGTTGTCGAGAGAATATGCAGAAAATTTCGTGAAAAGCATGCCAAAAAGGCGCCAAGCTATAATCAGTAGTGGCGGCAATTGGATTAACTATTAGGTAATAAATGAAATGGCTCCAAGCACTATGGGACTTAACATCTAAGGTCATCAGTCCTCTAGATTTAGAACTACTTAAACCTAACTAACCTAAGGACATCACACACATCCATGCCCGAGGCAGGATTCGAACCTGTGACCGTAGCAGCAGCTTCCGGACTGAAGCGTCTAGAACCACTCGGCCAAATCAAATGATTGTGAAATCTTATGGGACTTAACTGCTAAGGTCATCAGTCCCTAAGCTTACACACTACTTAACCTAAACTATCCTAAAGACAAACACACACACCCATGCCCGAGGGAGGACACGAACCTCCGCCGGGATTAGCCGTCTCAGCCACAGCGGCCGGCTATTAGGTAATAGTGCAATTAGTAATAACATGTATTTTCATGTAAACATATATTTATAATGATGTCTTTTATTTCATACAGATAACGGCATATACTTTCTTGTGTATCTGACTGTATATCAGAAATACCAGCCGATATGAAGCGGTGGTGTAACTAGATATACATACAAATATCAGCTACATTATTGCACAATGTTTTAACTTCGATTTCTATCACTTAATTACATAAGTTCGGTTTTATGAAAGTTCATGAACGATACCAAATGAGCACTAGTGTACCTTTTTGTATTCTTTTGCTGATCTGTGGAAGGCCTAGTTTTCATCTTACATCGTTTAGTAGCGCCAAATACATTTTCCTTATGTCAGATATTTTAACTTACATGTCGTGATTAATTATCGGATAAATGCGTTTCAAAAATTCACAATTTAATAGTTGTAGATTTGTGATATTTAGTGGGTTCTTGTCTCTTGAGTGAATTTATTGCAGAAATCTTATAATTAAAACTTAAATACAAAAGTAAATTTCTAAAATTATACCTGACTGACATGTACTAATTAGGTCACTACACTAATGGATTTAGTTCAGTTTTCTTTTGGCAATATTGGCCCCAGTCTTTGAAAAGGTCGAGTGCTTATCCAGGTACATGTAGTCCTAAAATTAATTATCAAGTCAGAGAAATTTTCGCTGTTGTTTGGGCTCAGTTGGTGAGTCACCCAACAGCCGCAATTCCCTAAATGGACCAGTGAATAACATATCTGTTCAACTTCCTTCTGGCTTCCAGCTGCTATTTCCACGTGAAAACACGTAACTTACAATGTACGGCTTTATCTTTGGTGTCCGCAAACTCACAGAGACTACGTGTCTGCTGTGAAAGGTGGTATTGTACCACGTCAGGTCACGTGGTCTCCTGTCGCAGACAAGTTAATTTGCAGTGTTACAGTTACCTGCCATTGTAAATATTAACGCCTTGTGACGGTAAATACAGAAAAAAGGTCACACATAAAACTAAAAAAAATTTAATAGGTAAGAATGTTTGCCTTTGTATTGGCTGTTCAATGTTTCATCGATTTTCCAGTTTTTTTAACTGAAATCAATCTTGTCGTAAAAATAGCAAGAGCATCAGAATTGTTTCAATACAACATTAGTAAGGAAGGTAGATGACACGAAATATAATATTATCCAAATTCAAATTGACTGTATACTGACTTCCTTTCCACACAAATGCTCTCAACCAGCCGCTTACACAGGACGGAAGGAAGATTAGGGTTTAACTTCCCGTCGACGACGATGTCATTTGTCAAGTGGACCAGCTTGGGTTGCGGTAAGATGGGGAAGGATATTGGCTGTCTCTTTTCAATGGAACCATTCCGGCCTCTGGCTACAGCATTTAGGGAAATCTCGATGACCTGGCTGGGATTTGGACAACTACCCTCTACAATACGAGTCCAGTGTCTTACCACTGCGGCACCTCGCCCAGTAGATTACAGAGATCAATCACTGCTGTCGAGATCTGAATAGAGACCAAAACTCAATGCAACTGCTGATTATTAGAGAGTGTGTAATTACAATAGCCACAGATATTCCACTGCGGCTAGTCGAACACAACTTATCTTCGCAGGAAACTGATGGTTATTAGAGGTTACATAATTATTATGGGCAGAGGCATTCTACAAAAGTCATGAACAATTTATCTTCGCATCGAATGCAAGGTTTCAGCAGCATACACTGACTTCCGTAAAGAGGGTTAGAACTTTAATGGTGGCAACTATTTATTTACAGCTCGTACAAAATAGATACGTGTTTCAAAGTTTTACTGACCGTCAAAGTACTCACCGGCATTGTGTATAATCCGTTGCCAGCGTTGTGGAAGTCGTAGGATACTCTTAGCAGTGCCAGTTGAGTTGACAGTTCGAACTGCGCGGTCTATGGCCCGACGAATTTGTAGCAGTTCTGAAGCGAATGCCGTGAAGTGTTTCCTTCAGTTTAGAAATCGAGTTGAGCTCACGAGGGTTTAAGTCAGGGGAGAGCAGTAAGTGGTATAGCACTTAGCAGCCCCATCAGTCAAACAAATCTGTAACAGCTTGCACTGTACGTGCTTGAGCATTTGTCCTGCAAAATGACGGTCGGGTCCTGCAGAAAGTGTCATCACTTCTGTCTCTAAGCTGGTCGTAGGGTGTGTTCCAAAAATGAACAGCATAGAGACAGAAGTGATGACACTTTCTGCAGGACCCGACCATCATTTTGCAGGACAATGCTCAAGCACGTACAGTGCAAGCTGTTACTGATTTGTTTGACTGATGGGGCTGCTAAGTGCTATACCACCTACTGCATTCCCCTGACTTAAACCCTCGTGAGCTCAACTCGATTTCTAAACTGAAGGAAACACTTCACGGCATTCGCTTCAGAACTGCTACAAATTCGTCGGGCCATAGACCGCGCAGCTCGAACTGTCAACACAACTGGCACTGCTAAGAGTATCCTACGACGTCCACATCGCTGGCAACGGGTTATACACAATGCTGGTGACTACTTTGACGGTCAGTAAAACTTTGAAGCACGTATCTATTTTGTACGAGCTGTAAATAAATAGTTGCCACTATTAAAGTTCCAACCCTCGTATTTAATGCTAAAAAAAGTTAGTGTCTTTAAGGTCAGAATACAACAATGGAAAAATTTCTTGTTCCGGCTTCATATTACACAGATCTTCGGTATGCATGCGGCAGCATGCGTATCTAATACGTTCCAAAAAGCCTCGCGTAGAAACGGGATTTTCCGCTGCTCATACCTCGGGGTCTATTGATGATAAAAAGGTGGGGCTAAGTGTCTTGGATAGCCTTTGGGCCAGGGTTTTTTTTTTTTTAATACCCAGCAGAAGGATCGTCTTAGAGTCAGTATCCTACAGTACTGAGTTAAAGTATAAATATTACAAAATTCCTCCCGCTGAGGCAAATGGAGCAAATCGGTTGGTTCTTTTTGAATTTGGTATGGCCTGCGGTGTTCATGATGAGACTTGTGGAAGCACCATTAGTTCACGGGTGCTTCGTCGCTATATTTTCGCCGTCGCCGCCGAGCATTTCAAGACGGTTATGAAAAGCAAATGGCTGAAATTTTTATGGTATGTTCCTTAAATCACGACTTCGAACAACCCTGAAAATTTTCTATCTCTAGCCCGTTTTCTAGATACAGAGGTTCAAATTTACCCTATTTGTACATGTAAAATTGTCACGTAAAATCCAGTGTGAGGCAAAAATGGTTCAAATGGCTCTGAGCACTATGGGACTTCACATCTGAGGTCATCAGTCCCCTGGAACTTAGAACTACTTAAACCTAACTAACCTAAGGACATCACACACACTCATGCCCGAGGCGGGATTCGAACCTGCGACCGTAGCAGTGGCGCGGTTCCGGACTGAAGCGCCTAGAACCGCTCGGCCAACGCGGACGGCAGTGTGAGGCGAAAAAGTAGTTGACAAAGTGACGTAGCACAGAGAAATACGCTGTAAAATGTCATTATCATCTGGAAGCCCCATGTTATAGTACTGAGGCACATGCAAAATTTCTTTACACATAAAATCCGATCTGAAGTGTATTTAAAGTTATTTCAATTTCTCATAAGTAAACTATCTATATTCTACTGACACAATACATTTCTTTTCACATTATTTACTTGCCCTGGTGCAGTAGGAAAAGAAGCGATCCAGCGGAAAAATACTTCTATCGGGGCACAAAAAATGCAGATATGTTCCTGTTTATTTAAACAGACTCTGACTGAAAAGTGAGGTACCAGCTGCCTCATTCTGCATTCCTCAGCACTTTTAAAAATATTGATATGCGAACATATTAGAAATCTTTTTATGCTGAGAGGGAAGAAGGCAGTGGCAGTAGCAAAGAGACGGAAAAGTAATAAATACCGGAAGGTAGTAGACAGGGGTTGTGTTAAGAAAGTGCTAAGGAGACAATGGCAGTGTGAGAGAAACAGAGGGATATAGTGTCAGTGGAACACAGTTGGCAGTGACAGAACTGTGCCAGGAAAAGGGTGAAGGAGACAGTGCCAGGAGAAAAAAATAAAGAGAAAGAGAAAGTGGAAGTGGGTGAGAAGCTATGATAATGAGACACAGAGTATACGACAATGACAATGAGGAAGACAGAGATAGAGTGAGAAGAGACAGTAGCAGTAGGAAGGAAGGAATGAGATAGTAGCAGTTAGCGAGAGCAAGAGGAAGACAATGACAGTGAGAGTGTAGTAGTAGGACAGAACGAAAGGGACTGTGGCTGTGACACAGGAGACTATTATAAAATTATACGTTGTCGTGTTGGAAGTCAGATCTCAAACCTGGACAGATCTGTAGAGATTGAATAATAGTCCCCACCCGTTCTTTCCACCAACCTGTCGTCCTATAAAGTTATGTCCCCAGCGCAGAAGACAGCTCGTCAGTCGTGAGATCTTCTTCGGCGGAGGCTGCTATGCTGTCATCTCGAACTTGAACCAGAGTTTGTGCTTTTTTTTGTGGGAGGCCACTTGCCCAGGTTAGTCTCTGTATCTACAGAGGGCAAGATATGTAGTACTGCCAATGATGGTAGGTGACACCTCTCATTAATGTATCCTGTTTGTTTATATTTTGAAATATCACTTTTTACACTGTCTTCTATAACACTCGACATAGCTTTCTTAAGGGGCTCCGGAACGCCCTATACTTGCAATGTTAAAATAACGCTTATAAATTACATCTTTCCTCACAAAGTATTTGAGGTAGGAAGTTGAACTTTTTACAGATTATTTATTGGAATATGGGGTACAACTTAACACAAGGATTTCACAAAATTTTAGTTCAGTTATTAAGGATGATTTTTTTTTCAATTGTAATGAAAATTCACAACATTTTTTTGCAATTTTTTATTTATATATTCAAAAATATACAGTTTTTTGGAAAAAGGCTGTGTTAAATTATGCAGAAGGTACTGTGTAACATTTACTGAAAATTTGAAACAAATATGTTTGGAAGATCCTTAGAAAAGATGTAATTAGTATGAGAAAATAAAAGTTTTGGGAATCGAGCGACAAAGATTGGATTAACTTTTTAGTGCATTCCAGGTCCATAGGATGGATTATCTTCATCCTCTGCAAAATCCTCCTCCAGCTTCCTCTTGTTCCTCCTCCTGTTTACTCTTGCTTGTATTTCTAGACTCTTTACAGCCCTGTCTGCAGCCCGAAGGCGTTCCTTGTCTAAAGCAAGCATCGCTCGTTGTTGTGTTCGTAGATTTTGCTACCATTTTCTTCAGTTGCAGTTACTGCAACACTGTTCCAAAAGGTGGTCATGTATGAACACTTATCACATTTCAGTTGTATTTCACTAGCAAGTCCTACGTGCTTTATTATGGAGAGTTCCAGACCAACTTCACTACAATGAATACATCTTACACAATTTGAAAAAATTCCTTTGAGAACCGACATATCAAATATTTCATTCACATCCGATTCGCCCATAAAACATTCATAGTTTTCACTCATTGAACCAAGCTTTTTCTGTGAAGTATTTTCTTTCCCACTTGGACTGCTATGGGCAGGTGTACTTGAGAGGTTAGGTTCACTCACTTGGTTATCGTCTTTATTGTTTACAGTAATAACACATACCTTTGGCTTTCCAACATTTCTCCTTTTCTTAAAAGCCTTCAGAGGATTTCTAATAACTTTACTTTTACTCATTATTATACTTCAACAAAACAGAGACTCAAGAAACAGAATTAATTACGAATATTTTCGAGATAACGACAGAGTAAATAAACATGAAACAATCGACAATCACACCAGCGATATATATTGAACCATCACAGGTTAGCCACAACACATACTTTATCTCACATCACTAAAATGTACCTGATGAACACGGACGTTAATAATAACACCATTTGACAGCAGTTTAACAGCGCCACAGTGGGTCACGCCCATGTAGAACACATTTCAAAAAAAATTTAAAAATAGTTGTAGGCTTTGGAATTGAATAAATTATATATCTATTAAAAGGTAATAGTCTGCAGATTCAGAAAACGCAAAAAAGTAAAAATTGAACTTTTCATGATTTTGAGCCTTTCCGGAGCTTTTCTGACAGCTTCCGATATAGAGTACGACATGTCCGTCCGAAAGAGTGATACACATCTGGCTCTGAAGAACGCCCGAAACAGAGTGACTAGCCCAGCCGAAGTACATCGTCTCCCAGGCGAGCCAAAGCGACCCGAAGGTGTCCGAAGCACTTCGGCTGTAATATCATTACTCTTATGTTTCTCAAAACTAGTGAAATTTAATAAACAAGAACGGTAGGCTCGTAGGGTAACAATGAGAGTGTGTCATACTGAAAACTGGGTTAAATGCAATGAAAAGTATATAAATAATTAGTAAGAGAAGTTAGGCATTTTGGCGCCTAACACCCGACTGTGCCGACCAGTCAGAGGCAAGTTCAATAGAATTGGTGGACTCTCCCACGGGAATGGTACGTACTGTACCATCTGCTGCTTTTACCTCACTCCACTTTTGTACCATATGCTACTTCAAGTGTATCAAGCTGCATCAAGGCAAGCTTCTAGCAAGATAAAACACTGGCGGCCACAGCCAGGAATATCACACATTGACAGAGAGATACAAAGAGATAATGACAATGAGTTGGGCGGAATGAGTGAGTGGGAGAGAGGACAGCTGGGAGTGGATGGGTATGAGCGACTTACAGCGATAGACTAGTGGGTGTTAGTAAGTTACAGGCAGGAGAGATTGTGGGAGTTTAAAATGAGTTGCCTGTTGAAAAAAAGCGGGTAGTTATTTAAATCATTTTGGCTGCCATGGACTGTTGGACGCGAGTGTACTTCGGCAAGCGACACTGTAACGCTCCCCAGCTTCCTGATTACTAGCGCATCTTCTTCTTTTCCTCTTCGTTTTTCCCCCTTTTCCCTACGGGTTTGTCATTATCAGGTATCAGTTTTGGCAGTGGTGATGGAATTTTGTGGTGGGTGCCCTTCCTGCCGACACTTCTCCCTTTGGGAAGGAAGCTGTGTACTCTGTTTTTCTGTGTCTAGTGTAGATTTCATGTTCAACTGTGATAACGTTTTCTAACGTATCCGAGGCGGGATGTGGGTACCAGCCCGGTATTTACATAGTTGGATGTGGGAAACCACCTAATAGCGACATCGAGGTTGGCTGGCTGACCAGCCCTGTTCGTTAATCCACGAGATGGCTTCGATCCGGCGTGGTTCGCCTCCGCGTCCCGAAAGCGAATACGAACTTAAACACTATTTACAAAAATTTGTCTTATATTGTTATGATTTGAGTAGATGGGGCTATTCTCAACCTACATAACAGCCTCAACCCCTTACAATGAACTGATATTAAAACGTATTTTACAAAAAAAAAAAAAAAAACAACAAAAAAGAGTTTAAAGAAAGTTGTTACTTCTGAAAAGAAAATTAGTGATGATTCTCGTGGACCGGCACACTGAAAATCCCTTTCATTACTGAAGAAAAAATGTGTCATGTGACTTGCGCCCTACCGTGAAATACGAGTATCACTATCAGCTATATATTGACAAACATTAAAAGCAAAGAAAATACAACATAACTAATCTTAAAGATGGCTTTAATACGTATAAAATAAGTGTGTCTAACTTTTTACTACCACTGAATGCTTAACATCGACGTCCTACCATTATACTTACATTTCTCTCTGTCTGAGGCGAAAGAAGAGCATTTGAATTATCAAAGGCTGAAGGTCATCCTGTTGAAACGACAGTATTTCATTGACATTAAAACAATTTGACCACCATAAATCACACTTTTTGTTGTGGGTATGACCACAGTCTGACCGATGGTACCCTTGTTTGTTATACGAAGCTCAGGTTGGAACACTTCTTTCAAGGGACACCCCCATTGTCAGTATAGAAAAACCGTAACTCAGTATAACAACACAAGCGTACGGTGTAAACTCCAATCTTAATTAGCTGGTATTGCCGAACAATCTACAGAGATCATCTCAATCAATTTGCTGTAATGCTCGCAATCACACCTGCGTGGAGCTATGAGAAAATTCTACGCCGAGACATTCCTTTAATAACACTTGATACGTCATAGTTTATCTGAGTAGGTATTTGAATGTACTAAACCAAACAAAGGTACAACAAAACTCCATAAACCTTTGATTTGTGTCAGTCGCTACCACAAAGGCAGAACCACTCACCCGGGGCCTCTCAGTTCCAAGCAGCAGCTTCCAGATGGAGCTCATAAATTCGGAGAACATTGTCTGCTTCTACGTTCTTCCTCCAGCACGTCGTATACGTCCACTGATAGTGTGGACAGCGGCCATATGGAGCACTGTCAACTGCGGACTACATGGCTTTCACCTTGTACTGGAGGATGTGGAGATCATTCTCCCACTGCAGGAGTGTCTCCTTTATCTCCTCTACACTGTTGATATGCCAAAACCATTCCCACCAGTCCATCTCCTTCAGTATGCTGATAAGATCGCTTTTCTCGCCCTCTACTCCAGAAACCCCAACGATCCTTTCAACTCCACCTTAACCAGTTTACTTTCTGGTGTAACCAATGGCTTTTCAAGATCAGTCCTGCCAAAACCCAGACATTAGTTACAGGACGAACCACCCGCACCTTCCATCACCACGACTTTTACCTTATCATTTACTACTGTCCTATCTAGTTAACTAATACAGTAAACTATCTCAGACTAACCATCGACTGGCAACTGACGTGGAAACCACACTTACTAACCATGCAACAAAAAGCTCACAATATTCGAAAACTACTAACTTCTGGATTATACACCTCCGCTATTCTCCATACCTACAAAATCCTTATCCGATCCATCCTCTGCCATGCAAATGTTGCATGGATCTCCACCACAGCAAAGTTCTCTAAGTCCCTCCAAATCCTCGAATGCCATGCACTCCGTCTCACTTTCCACATCTGTTTACTCTCCTCCACATGGATCCTCGACTATCTCATCACATTCCCACTCCTCGTCACCCACATCGAATACCTCCACATCTGCTACACTATCCACAAACCTGATTTCAATAACCCCATTGTCTCTCCTCTGATCACCAACCTTCACAAACATGTACCACCGTCCCTACACCTACACACACTCCGTATCGTATTTCATCGCAACTTCAACCGGCTCCCTCTCTCAGACAATGAAATTCACTCCGATATTTATCCATCCTACCAGCTATCCTCTTATCCCTCTACATTTAACTCCCTCCCTTTCTCTCCTGATACCACGGCGCTGCCCACCCACTAGACTAATACTTCCTCTCTGTCTTTCCTAATATTTACATTATCGCCTATTTTATTTCTACACATACCATACAACGACTTATAAAATTTATACCCACAGCCGTGCGAACGTTTGCTCTCCCCACAACTTCTTCATCCAGCACAGCTGCTTCAGCTCTTTAGTGAAAGTGCAGTGTTCGTTTATAACGAACGTCGACGTTTCATTTTGAAGTATTAAGTGTCTGTTTTGTCCTTTTATTTTTACTTGTCAGAGTTTTTATTTCCCTTTTAACGAAGAAAACCACTCTGAATATTTTTAATCATCTCTACAATGTATTTTCAAACTTTTTTAAATTTTGCATTCATAAATACGTTTTATTATTTCTTCATTTATTTTCTGTAAATGCTCTAGACTGAATAGAAGGATATTGTATCACTGTTAGCCCACTCATATGGGGCGAGGGAATGAAATAAAAATAAAGAAAAAAGCCTACCGCCGAAAGGCACCAAAACATGACGCGTCACGGACACACACACAGTTATAAAATAACAGTTAGACAATTCAGTTGAGTGCCTGCAGTCGGCTCAGTATACTTCTCTGAAGACTACCTTCCGGCTTAGCAGTCACTATTTGCGGAGAACTAGGAGCATTAACAGAGTGTTTGCAATAGTACATTCAGTTGTAGTGACAGTATCATAAACTGCCAAGAGACAGCAAGGTCATTTACATTTCATTGTATTAGGTGTAGGACATTAAGTGCCACGTATCAAATTACACCAAAGTTAAGTACCATTTTCTAACATACACTTAATTAAATGTTATTTGTCATTTCTTATTGTGTTGTCACATTTCTGTTGAAGTGCCATCCTGTTAGTCAAGTGTTCAATAATCATAACGTGCAATGGATACCCTTAAGGAATTATAGCAGGGAAATATTTTTTTGCTACAGTGGATGTTTGGGCTAAATTAATAGCACCATTCAGTTAATGCATCCACAACACCCTTCTATTTACGGAGAGTAATGTTGTAATGTAAATACCCACAGTTTTTTAATCTTTATGTATATATATTCTAAGACACCAGGGGAAACTATATTAATACACCTTAGCCCATTAAACATATATCACGCCCGTGTGATATTGTGTTAGGCATTGGGAAAAGGTTGGATTACTTGACACTACCTTAGCAGTCAGCAGTCAGCATAACATTCTTACAATACTCACCATAGCGTGAGCATACTGTTAAGACCTCTGGTCACATCATAAGTATCTCTACTTAAATTGTGTCAATACTGCCTCTTAATGTATGGTATAAACATCTTCCCAAAATTATCCATTTCCGCCCTGCCGTATTTTGCAACTCTAGGCGTAAACTGGCGTAGCTCTACCATTCTGCTTTGCAGTACGTCACTTTAAGGTATCATGACAAGCACATTATGATATATGGTTATAGCACAACTTTGTGCTTCCTTCGCTGGAACAATCCGTACCCAGTACCTGGATAAACATGAAGGACTGTAGAAGATGTGGCTCAGAAGCAGGAGATAACGCTACACCTAACTTAGAGATCTCGAGTTTCTCACGCACAAGATAATAAACCCCCTGATAATAAATTTCAAGAAACAAGCTTAAAATTTCACATTTTGGACTTTCTAAATGTCATAGCCTAAATTCTACTACTCAACGTCCTCGGAAATCTCTCATGTAAAAGCAAAGCAAAATGATTAATTGCAGTGGCAGTTGCTGTTCTTAACACAAATGAACGCCTACTGTTAGAAACTGTTCAACTCAAAACGTATGTTACTATAAGGGGCGATCAAAAAGTTTCCGTTTCGGGGCGTTGCTAAAGCGTATATTCGACGTAGTGTGTCTCCGATACGGGTTTATCAACATGTAGGCAAGGGACTGGTGAGGCATTCGTCTCTTTCCGACGTGCGTGCTGTAAATGCGTAAACGTGAACTATGGCGACGTTAGTACCAAATGCGCCCAAAAGTGGACTAATGTGCTGTCATTCTTTTCTTGGGTGCCGAAACAAAAACACCGGTAGACGTCCATCGGAGAATGAAGAATTTGTATGGGACGGCATGTCTGTCGAAAACAACCATTGCGAAATGAAAGATGCAACAAGAGGTGCTGCTGCTTCATGATAGCGAGCATCCCCATATCGCAGCCGACCGAAGTGGCCGAGCGGTTCTAGGCCCTACAGTCTGGAGCCACGCGACCGCTACGGCCGCAGGTTCGAATCCTGTCTCGGGCATGGATGTGTGTGATGTCTTTAGGTTAGTTAGGTTTAAATAGTTCTAAGTTCTAGAGGAGTGATGACCTCAGATGTTAAGTCCCATAGTGCTCAGAGCCATTTTTGAACCCATATCGCAAAAATGTCGTAACGCAGAAGTTACACCAGTTCCTGTGGGAGGCACTCGAGCACCCGCCTTATAGTCCTATTCTCTCCATACGCGATTATCGCGCGTCCGGTCCCTTAAAAAAGGCCTTGAAGGGTCGACAATTCCTATCGGAGGAGGGTGCGCAGCAGGCCGTTACGAACTTCTTCACGCAGCAGGACACGGTGTTTTACCAAATGAATTTCTTCAATATGTGGCGTCGGTGGGACGATTGCCTCAGTCTTCACGACGATTTTGCCTGATTGGCATATCGATTCTGGATTGTACGGCCCTCGAAAGCAAACTTTTTCATCGCTCCTTACAATTAAATTATGAAGTCACAAGGATCTTTACTGCACGGTCCAGACAGTACAGAGAATATTATGTGTGTGTGTGTGTGTGTGTGAAATAGATCCTGCAGAGTAGGAAAGGAAGGCGGTCTGTAATCAGCTCGGGAATCCCAAGAGCCTAAATAAGCATCTGCCATGGAGTGGTGAACACTCTCGAAAGTAACCCCATGACAACCACCACTGTTCTTAAAACATCGACTACTTTACTACTGGACACTTTTGTTGTACAAAGCACTTTGTGGTAAAGGATATTTTCTTCTTCTCGTTCCAATAACTGTGTCGAAAATCTCCAACATATTTTAAAAATTCCACTAGCAGGACGATCTCATTACTTCGAACATGCAATACTTGGAGACACCCATAACATTCTCTACAGACAATCTCTTATCCATCACAGATGCAGATTCCAATACACTGAAACGCTGCTCCATATCCATACACTCAGAAGTACTGGATTCTATCCATTTGGACATGAAGCTAATATGTGCATTAATACTTTACTTAACTTCGTGTAACCCTCCACTGTACGTGACTGTTATTCCCTTAAGCTGCGCTGCACCTTAGCCAGACATTTGAATTAACTGGTATCTACGTAAGTTTTACTCTGTTCCTCACAACTAAACAATATTATTGAGCTTACTGATTAGTGACAACATTTTGTCAGCGGCACCATTCTGAATCCTAAAGTATTTCTCAAGGTCAGAATTAAAATATGAATAATTCTTGAGTTTAGCATTAAAATACTTTTGTAGCTGCGAATAACTCCCAGCCGTAAAATTAGCAAGTTTATTAGACCTTTATAAATGCAACTTTACCGAGCAAGATAATGGCATGGAGTATATCAGTAATGAAATTAAAGTTGATTGTATTCTGACTTTCCTTTCGTACATATGTTCCCAAATAGCAGTCTGAATAAATAAAATTGAATTTTTATGCAATTAGTACAATATACAGGGTGATTCCTTGATGATGTCACAAACTTTCTGGAATTATGGAGGAGGATAAACTTATCAATTTGAGGTAGGAGATCCTGGTTCGGAAACGATCGAGTCATAAGTTGTAAGGGAAAATCGTTCTGGTACCTCTGATACTGGAATACATGTACCGGTACTGTTGTTACTAAGTCTGTAGGGTAGGGAACTTTCAGACGCGGAAGTATAGACCAAAACAAGAAAATAATTTCTAGTAAACACAGGCTCTAAAATGCATACCAAGAGCTACGACCACTTGTTCGTCCTCGACACTGTGAACAAATCTCTTCTACTGCAAGCTCTTTGGTTTCCATATTTTTGGAGGAGGTAGTATGGACCAAAAGTGAAAAAAACGTTCTGTACATATTGGTTCGAAAATGCATATCTTAATAGCTACGGGCGGTTGTTCTATAGAAGAGATGAACAAGTCCTCATAGCTCCTAAGGTGTGCATTTTACAGCTCATGTTTACTAGACTTTTTTTCTTGTTTGGTCCGTACTACCACCTCTGAAAGTTGCCTACCCTATAGTCTTAGCCACAGCAGTACCGGTACATGTATTCCACTGTTAAGAGTTATCAGAACGATTTTCGCTAATAACTTCCTAACTGCTCGATTCCGGGCCAGGGTCCCTTACCTTAGATTGATACATTTGCCCTTCTCCATCGCCCTCGAAAGTTTGTAACATCATCCCGGATTAATCTTGTATGTAAAATCTTCAGCTATCGACTAAACCCTACATCATCTTCGTTAGGGACAACTGACTGTCATGGCTGCCGGATTATTAGTAGTCCATAGATTCTTTGTGTGATTACTGGGCAAACGTCATCAATACGTCATGGTGCCATTGAATAACGTTTAACGGAAATAGAATCTTGTCGCACGCTTCTACACACTGAGATCCTGTATAAGAATAAGTAGAAATTAAAATGTGATAGGAGAACTTGAATAACTCCAACCGTGACAGTGGCTATGATCTCATTGGTGCGTAAAAGCGAGCTCTCGGCCCTGAGAAGACAGAGAAACGTGCTGAATTGTTTACGTCCCTACGAGAGCGCTGACGCCACCAGTGCAGACATCGACTCACTCTCTAGCAGAATGACGTGATGATGACGTACACCTACCAATCAAAGCCATCTATGGCCTATAAATCTTTAAAGGATTTAAAAACATTAACCGCTTTGGATACTGAAATGAATCAATGGCAACCGGTGATAATCTGTGTCGGAGCGGGACTCGAACCTGGATTTCCCACTTTACGCGAGCGGTTGCCTTAACCACATCTGCCATCCAAGCACGCTACCCTTCCGACCCAAATTCCCATTTTATAACTCATTACTAACCTAGCTACAACTACCCACGGACCCCTTACTCGCAGTCCCTTATCTGCGTAAGAGATTGGGTATGATTTGCATCGGTTTAACAGTCACTGTTTCTGGCAATGGTAACGGACGAATTCATCGAAAGCTTGAGGTTTTACTCAGATTCGACGCAGTAAATAAACCGAGAACGTTTCATTTATTTATTTGTCTATCAGGTTTTGTCAGACCATTCGAGCCACAGCTGCTTGGTCATGAAACGAACCAGTACATGGTTTACGCGGCTGGCACCGGCGGAGGTTCGAGTCCTCCCTCGGGCATGGGTTTGTGTGTTTGTCCTTAGGATAATTTAGGCTAAATAGTGTGTAAGGTTAGGGACTGATGACCTTAGCAGTTAAGTCCCATAAGATTTCACAACCATTTGATTTGGCCGAGTGGTTCTAGACGCTTCACTCCGAAACCGCTCTGCTGCTACGGTCACAGGTTCGAATCCTGCCTCGGGCATGGATGTGTGTGATGCCCTTAGGTTAGTTAGGTTTAAGTAGTTCTAAATATAGGGGACTGATGACCTTAGATGTTAAGTCCCATAGTGCTTGGAGCCATTTCATTTATTACTTAATAGTTAATCCAATTGCCGCCACTACTGATTATAGCTTGGCGCCTTTTTGGCATGCTTTTCACGAAATTTTCTGCATATTCTCTCGACAACGATTTCCATATTGTACTGATTTTAAACGATAGCTGCTTCAAAATATAAACTGGCTTTCCTTTATGCTTCATCTTAATATACGACAAAACATTTGCGATCGGATTTGCATCCGGAGACATTGCAGGCTATTCCGTCGTGGACACCCCATTGTCTGGTTTCCAAGATGTACAGAGACGGCTTCGATGTTTCGGTTCATTATCGTCTTGAAGCACCCAGTTTGCCTTGTTCGAACCAAATAGCTTCTTAATGGAACTCAGAAGGCATTTTTTATAAATATTGCACATTTTTCAGCGTTTAAATTGGCTCTAAATAATAATTAGATGGGTAGATCACGTAACTAATGAGGAGGTATTGAATAGGATTGGGGAGAAGAGAAGTTTGTGGCACAACTTGACTAGAAGAAGGGATCGATTGGTAGGACATGTTCTGAGGCATCAAGGGATCACAAATTTAGCATTGGAGGGCAGCGTGGAGGGTAAAAATCGTAGAGGGAGACCAAGAGATCAATACACTAAGCAGATTCAGAAGGATGTAGGTTGCAGTAGGTACTGGGAGATGAAGAAGCTTGCACAGGATAGAGTAGCATGGAGAGCTGCTTCAAACCAGTCTCAGGACTGAAGACCACAACAACAACAACAAGTGCAAATAGCCAATTTGCGCACGTTAGCCCTCTGTCCGGTAAATCATCCACGTTTCCAACCTCTAAACATCATTTGATCCACTTCGCAACGAACGTCTTTGACTTTCTAAGAATTTTAGCAGCAGCTCCATTTGAAAGCTTTGGTTCTTTCGTAAGATTTACAGGGAACACTGCCTCGTGACGCTTCAGATATTTTACTCTCGTTTTAAACTGCAACCGACAAAAATAATTCCCGTAAGATTTCACACACATTTGAACATTTTTGAACATCGTTTACAGAAAGCTAATTAGAAAATTTATAAACAAAAAATTAATAAAACACGAAGCAATTGTGAAAGAGTAAACGAATAAATAACATCTTCTGTATTTGACCCCCTGCGCACGTAAGGTCAAAATATCATATGTTCTTTCAACTGGTACAAGATTAACAAATTGCTTTATTTGACGCATGTTGATTACATTGATCCAAAACGGGCTCGTTGCGGCTCAGATGGTTCAAGTAGCTCTAGGCACTATGGGACTTAACATCTGAGGTCATCAGTCCCCTACACTTAGAACTACTTAAACCTAAGTAACCTAAGGACATCACACACATCCATGCCCGAGGCAGGATTCGAACCTGCGACCGTAGCTGCAGCGCGGATCCGTACTGCGGCGCCTAGAACCGCTCGTCCACGGCGGCCGGCTCGTATCGGAGGAAATGCCATTTTCAAGTGTACGTCTAGGTGGAATCACGTCCACAATGCCTCCTTCAGTAAGTTTTCTCTCTTTTGGTATTATAAATCATATAGTTTCTTTTGTACTGTTGTCAAAAAGTACTATATAAAATCACTAGAAGTCCAATAAAAAAGAAGCTGCGTGCCCGCATCTCGTGGTCGTGCGGTAGCGTTCTCGCTTCCCACGCCCGGGTTCCCGGGTTCGATTCCCGGCGGGGTCAGGGATTTTCTCTGCCTCGTGATGGCTGGGTGTTGTGTGATGTCCTTAGGTTAGTTAGGTTTAAGTAGTTCTAAGTTCTAGGGGACTGATGACCATAGATGTTAAGTCCCATGGTGCTCAGAGCCATTTGAACCATTTTTTGAAGAAGCTGCGTGCTTCATAATAACGACATATCACCAGACAGAAAACTCGCTCCATCCTCCAAGATGCATTATGGACGTCTTTTCACCTAGACGAACACTTGAAAACGGCAGTTCCGCCGAAGTGAGCTCGTTATGTTCAAATGTGTGTGAAATCTTATGGGACTTAACTGCTAAGGTCATCAGTCCCTAGCTTACACACTACTTAACGTAAATTATCCTAAGGACAAACACCACACCCATGCCCAAAGGAGGACTCTAACCTCTGCAGGGACCAGCCGCACAGTCCGTGACTGCAGCGCCTTAGACCGCTCGGCGAGCTCGTTATGAATCACTGTAATCACCACGTGTCAAATAAAACACTTTGCAGCTAACCTTTTACAAGTTGAAAGAGAATAAATAAGATATTACAGAGAAACGTTCTCAACTACTGCGAGGAATTCCTGTGCAGAATAGCAGTTTGCTACAATGAAACCTTCCCAAGTTAATTTGTGTACTTGGGGTACAGCACTCAATTTTTTCAGTTCCACCGGAAGCCACCTGAAAATGAAACCCGCTTAATAATGCACATCTTCCTGTACAATGTATAAGGAAGTATTATCCTAGTGCATATCGTTTTGTTCGTCTGGTGTTCACTGAATGATTGCTACAGTTTTTCTTTGAGTAAGTCAACATTGTGAACAACAAATCCCACGATGAGAAATACGGACAGGTATGGCAGAGCCTTAATTTCGAGACTCGTGCGCAACGGCCTACACGAAGTTCGTTGACACTGTAGATCAGTCTGCCTGCCCTTTTTCCGGCGAATAATATCCTTGATGAGTGCACGGAGTTGCCACAAAATATAACACCGTATGAGATAACAGAGCGAAATTAAGTAAAATAGACAAGCCTTCGTGTTTCAGTGTCAGAGAGAGTGCAGCACATTCCTATAGTGAAGAGAGCGGCATTCAGTTTCTGCGCAGCATCTTGAATGTGATACTTACAAGAAAGTCTTCCAGTCCAAAGAACTTAAAATGATCGAATTCACTGACTGTTTGACAACCTTCGGACAGTAAAATTTTGCTTTTGCTACTGTTCCGTGTCAGACATTGTATGCATTATTTCTGTTGCATTTAACTGTTAATCTCTGAAACGCATCCCTCATGTGGTGGACCGACATGTCTCATACACTACTGGTCATTAAAATTGCTACACCACGAAGATGACATGCTACAGACGCAAAATTTAACCGACAGGAAGAAGATGCTGTGATATGCAAATGATTAGCTTTTCAGAGCATTCACACAAGGCTGGCGCCGGTGGCGACACCTACAACGTGCTGACATGAGGAAAGTTTCCAACCGATTTCTCATACACAAACAGCAGTTGACCGGCGTTGCCTGGTGAGACGTTGTTGTGATACCTCGTGTAAGGAGGAGAAATGCGTACCATCACGTTTCCGACTTTGATAAAGGTCTGATTGTAGCATATCGCGATTGCGGTTTATCATATCGCGACATAGCTGCTAGCGTTGATCGAGATCCAATGACTGTTAGCAGAATATGGAATCGGTGGGCTCAGGAGAGTAATACGGAACGTCGTGCTGGATCCCAACGTCCCCGTATTACTAGCAGTCGAGATGACAGGCATCTTATCCGCATGGCTGTAACGGATCGTGCAGCCACGTCTTGATCCCTGAGTCAACAGATGGGGACGTTTGCAAGACATCAACCATCTGCACGAACAGTTCGACGACGTTTGCAGCAGCATGGACTATCAGCACGGAAACCATGGCTGTGGTTGCCCTTGACGCTGCATCACAGACAGGAGCGCCTGCGATGGTGTACTCTACGACGAACCTGGGTGCACGAATGGCAAAACGTCATTTTTTCGGATGAATCCAGGTTTTGTTTACAGCATCATGATGGTCGCATCGCCGGCCGGTGGGGCCGAGCGGTTCTAGGCGCTTCAGTCTGGAACCGCGCGACCGCTACGGTCGCAGGCTCGAATCCTGCCTCGGGCATGGATGTGTGTGATGTCCTTAGGTTAGTTAGGTTTACGTAGTTCTAAGTTCTAGGGGACTGATGACCTCAGATGTTAAGTCCCATAGTGCTCAGAGCCATTTGAACCAATTTTTGATGGTCGCATCCGTGTTTGGCGACATCGCGGTGAACGCACATTGGAAGTGTGTATTCGTCACCGCCATACTGGCGTATCACCAGGCGTGATGGTATGGGGTACCATTGGTTACACGTCTCGGTCACCTCTTGTTCGCATCGATGGCACTTTGAACAGTGGACGTTAAATTTCAGATGTGTTACGACCCGTGACTCTACCCTTCATTCGATCCCTGCGAAACCCTAAATTTCAGCAGGATAATGCACGACCACATGTTGCAAGCTCTGTACGTGCCGTTCTGGATACAGAAAATGTTCGACTGCTGCCCTGGCCAGCTCATTCTCCAGATCTCTCACCAACTGAAAACGTCTGGTCAATGGTGGCCGAGCAACTGGCTCGTCACAATACGCCTGTCACTACTCTTGATGAACTGTGGTATCGTGTTGAAGCTGCGTAGGCAGCTGTACCTGTACACGTCATCCAAGCTCTGCTTGACTCAATACCCAGGCGTATCAAGGCCGTTATTACGGCCAGAGGTGGTTGTTCTGGGTACTGATTTCTCAGGATCTATGCACCCAAATTGCGTGAAAATGTAATCACATGGCAGTTCTAGTATAATATATTTGTCCAATGAATACCCGTTTATCA
Source organism: Schistocerca serialis cubense (assembly GCF_023864345.2). Lineage (NCBI taxonomy): Eukaryota > Metazoa > Arthropoda > Insecta > Orthoptera > Acrididae > Schistocerca > Schistocerca serialis. The sequence goes on along the minus strand of NC_064640.1, from coordinate 273,251,453 downwards.
TCTGCATTTCTTCTTGGTGTAGTAATTTTAATGGCCAGTAGTGTATATTATTGTTACTGATTCACTTAATCGTAATCAATATCATCTTTCTACTAGTTGATTAATATCTGACGCTGATATTATGGGCTATATACACTGAGGTGAAAAAAGTCTTGGGATTCGTCATTTTGCCCGGCGTATTGCAGCAACTCGACTTGGCATGGTCTAAATAAGTTGTTGGAAGTCCCCTGAAGAAATATGATGCCATGGTGTTGCTATAGCCGTCCATATTTGCGAAAGTGTTGCCGATGCAGGATTTAGTGCAGGAACTGACCTCACGCTTATGTCCCATAAATGTTCGATGGGTGGCCAAATCATTCGCGCAAATTGTCCAGAATGTTCTTCAAACGAAACGCGAACAATTGTGATTCGGTGAGATGGTGCATTGTCATCTTTACAAATTCTATCGTTGCTTGGGAACATGACGTCCATGAATGGCTGTAAATGGTCTCCAAGTAGTTAAACTCAACCATTTCTACTCAATGATCGGTTCAGTTGGGCCATTCCGTATAAACACAGCGCACATCATTATGGAGCCACCACCAGCTTGCACAGTGTCTTGTTTACAATTTGGGTCCGTGGCTTAGTGCCACACTCGAACCCTACCATAAACTCTTACCAACTAAAATCGGGTCTCATCTGACCAGGCTATGGTTTTACTGTCGTCGAGAGTCCAAACGATGTGGTACGAGCCCAGGAGAGGCGCTGCAGGCTATGTCGTGCTGTTAGCAAAGCCATTTGTGTCGGTCGTCTGCTGCCATAGCCCATTAAAGCGAAATTTCAACGCACTGTCGTAATGGATACTTTCGTCGTAAGTCCCATAGTGAGTTCTGCGGTTATTTCGCCCAATGTTGCTTGTCTGTTAGCACTGATGACTCTACAGAAACGCCGCTGCTCTCGGTCGTCGAGTGAAGGCCGTCCGTCGGTCACAGCGTTGTACGTGGTGAGAGGTAATGCCTGAAATTTGGTATTCTCGGCACACATGGATCTCGGAATATTGAATTCCCTAACGATTTCCAAAGTGGAATATCACATGAGTCTAGCTCCAACTACCATTCCGCGTTCAAAGTCTGTTAATTCCTGTTGTGTGATCATTATCACGTCGGAGACCTTTTCACATGAATCACATGAGTACAAATGACAGCTCATCCAATCGACCGCTCTTTTATACCTTGTGAAAGTGATTTTGCTGCCATCAGTATATGAGTATATCGCTGTCCCGTTGATTTTTGTCACTTCAGTGTATGGGTAATACAGGTGATTGCAAAGATCGAGCTGCTAACAAATGTCTTAATTTACCTCTGTCTCTGTAGTTAATTGCACGACCTGTATTTTTTGTTCAGTATGAATCTGATAGAGTATTGGATGGACCTCATTGCAGGAGCGGGCAGGAGACACTGTTGGCCAGGCCCCAGGGTTCTGTACGGACTAGGTCACTTGGAGCAGGGAGCGTGAATACGACACTGCTCGTGAGGTAGGCCTTTAAGGGGCCCTTTATTGTCCTGTTCGGCACTGGCGGGGCAAGAATGGTCAACATTCCACAGACTGCACCCTTGCAATTTGCAGCCCCGGATTCTAACTAAAAAGGATCTGTATAATGTACTATCTCGATCGCTCGATCAGTGTATAATAATTTATTCTGCAGGAGAGTCTCTCTGGTGAAAGAACAACTTCGTGGAATGTTGTTTTTCGTCGGTAACGATTTTCCTAGGAAACCAGAGGGTGCTCAGCTGGTCGGGAGATATTCATCTCTGCTTTCTTGGGGAAAGCTCAGTAGCTGTTTGTTGTTAAAGGTTTTTTCTTCACAGCCAAACGCCGCTCCACGACGAGTGAGAATTTTTCTCTCTCTCGCAAGACCGGAAGGTAGCTCGTTTGGTGATCTAAAAAAACATCTATAAACAGGAATTCAGAACGCCATTTCCTAGAAATTTCACTGGGGTGTTGCACCGCTGTTTTTTTTTTTTTTTTTTTTAGTATACACACATCAAAAAAGGTTTTGCTACACCTCGGTTCCGAAAGTTTCGGAACCTATACAGAAAATTGGGATAGAGATCAACATAAACATCATTTCCGCCTTTTTATTGCTCATGAAAACCACACGTTGCATGTTGTACCACCATACAGCGAAACCTTCAGAGGTGGTGGTCCAGACAGCTGTACACACCGGTACCTCTAATACCCAGTAGCACGTCCTCTTGCATTGATGTATGCCTGTATTCGTCGTGGCATACTATCCACAAGTTCATCAAGGCACTGTCGGTCCAGATTTTCCCACTCCTGAACGGCGATTTGGCGTAGATCCCTCAAAGTGGTTGGTGGGTCACGTCGTCCATAAACAGCACTTTTCAATCTATCGCAGGCATATTCGATAGTGTTCATGTCTGGAGAACATGTTGGCCACTCTAGTCGAGCGATGTCATTTTCCTGAAGGACGTCATTCACAAGATGTGCACGATGGGCGCGCGGATTGTCGTCCATGAAGACGAATGCCTCGCCAATATGCTGCCGATATGGTTGCACTATCGAACGTAGGATGGCATTCATGTATCGTACAGCCGTTACGGCGCCTTCCATGACCACCAGCGGCGTACGTCGGCCCCACATAATGCCACCCCAAAACAGCAGGGAACCTCTACCTAGCTGCACACGCTGAACAGTGTGTCTAAGGCGTTCAGCCGGACCCGGTTGCCTCCAAACACGTCTCCGACGATTGTCTAGTTGAAGGCATATGCGACACTCATGGGTGAATAAACGTGATGCCATTCCTGAGTGGTCCATTCGGCATGCTGTTGGGCCCATCTGTACCGCGCTGCATGGTGTCTTGGTTGCAAAGATGGTCCTCGCCATGGACGTCGGGAATGAAGTTGCACATCATGCAGCCTATTGCGCACAGTTTGAGTCGTAACGCGACGTCCTGTGGCTGCACGAAAAGCATTATTCAACATGGTGGCGTTGCTGTCAGGGTTCCTCCGAGCCATAATCCGTAGGTAGCGGTCATCCACTGCAGTAGTAGCCCTTGGGCGGCCTGAGCGAGGCATGTCATCAACAGTTCCTGTCTCTCTGTAGCTCTTCCACGTCCGAACAACATCGCTTTGGTTCACTCCGAGACGTCTGGACACTTCCCTCGTTGAGAGCTCTCTCTGGTACAAAGTAACAATGCGGATGCAATCGAACCGCGGTATTGACCGTCTAGCCATGTTTGATCTACAGGCAACACGAGCAGTGTACCTTCTTCTTGGTGGAATGACTGGAACTGATCGGCTGTAGGACCCCCTCCGTCTAATAGGCCCTGCTCATGCATGGTTGTTTACATCTTTGTGTCGGTTTAGTGACATCTCTGAACAGTCAAAGGGACTGTGTCTATGATACAATATCCACAGTCAACGTCTATTTTCAGGAGTTATGGGAACCGGGGTGATGCAAAAAGTTTTTTGATGTGATTATATCTCATTGGGCATTGTTTAGCACTTTTATGCAGGTCTTGTGCAGACCAGCGAGAAAGATAGAATTGTTGGGACACTCTGGATGGAGATGCGGCAGCAGACGCTGGGGCCTTGGAGACATGGAAAGCGAGCTTTCTGATTTCACAGATGTGGCAGAACGTGGACTTTTATGTCTGAGGGTCAGCCCATGACACAGTGACTGTTGAGTGACTAGCCGCTGGCAGCATGCCTCACCGTATGCAGGACTCAACTACTCTCTACTTTGGTGAGATTGTCTTGCAACGCAGGCTACCCAGCAAGGAAAGCAATTAGGAAGTTTTTTGGTCTGTTGCTTCTAAACTTGATTAGGTCTCGTGATTTAACGCCAAATGAGGGATTCGAGGGCTCATTTGTGACCGAGCAGACTGTCATTTGCATGTGGATTTCAAACGTTTTTCTGGCATGATAACGCCAATCACTAAACACTCATCCACGGTTATGTCTTTTCAAGAATGCCCTTTTGAGACGTCGGTCATTCCCACTGTACTAATTTCTTGCGAGCTTTGCCAAACCGACCCAGCTCTGATTTCAGTTCGTTTCAATGTTCGTAACAGGCAGTTCCTTCCATTTTGTAATTTATTGTTCACCTAATGTGGAATTATTGCTTTTGTGTTTATGTATATGCTGTCAAGGAACGGTATAATAAATTGGGGTTAAATTGGACCAAGATGTTTAATCCAGTAGCTAGATAAACCCCTTCTAATTAATTAAACACTTAATGCCTTTCGTAAGAAACAACAGCCGGAACCCATCTATGAGGGTCGCTATATTTATGTCATTCAATCCGTTGTGTAACGGATTCATTTCTGTATCTAGGTTCATGTTGAGGGATCTGTCTCTGTCAGCCCAACCCGTGAAGATTATTAGAGCAGCCAGAATGCTTGGTAGCATTGGCCCCTTACATATGCTCTCTGAGAGCCAATTGCTGATGTTAGTGACTACCTTTTTAGCCACATGATTTGTATTACAAGTTTCACAGTAACACCCGTGTCATCAGCAAAGAGAAAAATTTTTGAATCATCTGTTACGTTTAGCAGCAGATCATTGATACACATCAAGGAGAGCATATAACGCAAATGAATTTCGTGTATAACCTTTAAGCTCCCTGTTAACCGAACTTCTAGTCCTGTCACACGGAAACCAAGTATAACGCATGTGCTGCAATTCCGCGTTATGTATAACACTTCATTGCAACTAGCGTTACCCTCTGGGAGGAATTTTGCATAGTTTGACCGTGTTGACCTAGTGGACAGAGGGTATCTAACTATGATTTCGTACAAATTGCAATTAGTAGAAAAACTGAAAGACTTTATATTTGGAAGTAAAGAAAGTAATTAAATTCATGTAAAAGAATGAATATACGGTCGCCAGCCTAATTAGGCATAATAGTTTAGAATATTAAGTTCAAAGAAATTAACTATAATTTTACGAAAGGAAACTTTCGTTGCTTCTTTCTTTGTAAAGTGCAATGAACACACACAACTACCAGACGAACTGAACAGTAGATAGCAGTAATTATCATTCGCCTAACTGGCAATCGCAGAAAGACAAATGGCCCTATACATCTATTAATAATAATTATCTCAACCCTTAACCGATTCAGTACCAAATGTTATCAAAGGCATCACAAGACCAAATTTGAGTATGAACAGAGTCCTGATTTAACTAACACCCAAACATCACAAATGCAATTAAATGACACTGTACATACAATTTTTATATTCACTCTACTGTGGAAATGTTTCATATTTCATTAGCAAAACTACTATTTAGATTAACTTTCTCATACTAGAAAAGATTAAAGTGGGGACCCATAAACAGTCACTTCCTTTATAAGCAAACTATGCACGCATTTCATAAACAATGTGCATCACACTAATACTGATTTCCAACACAACTTGAGATTATTTATCTTTCAATGCTTTATAGCAATTTACACTAACAATATTCTTAATTAACTTCAGAAATAAGTTCAAGGGAAAGCTAAGTTTCAAGTAGGTTCAAAATTGTGTGCCTCTTTCATTACTTGGGAAGCAAGTGATTTTAACTAACAACATTTATGCCCTTTTGCACTAAAACTTTGGCACATTCAAAGTAGAAACAATTCAAAGCAAAATAAAGTTTTTTATAAGTTCCAAATTATGTGCCTCTCTCTTTACATGTGAAATAAGTAACTTAACTAGCAACATTTATATGCTTTAATACTGAAACTTAGGCACATTCAAATAGAAACAAGTCAGTGGTTCTTCATAAACAGGATACTCGGTCTTTAGTAAGTTTAGGATAGGACCCTGCTTGGTTTCATGAACAGGACAGTTTCAAAGTTCAAACACGATTTTTTTATTGAAATTGTTATTGAAAGCGACCCACACGCAAGTATACTGTTTGATACTGGTATAGATATCTAATTTCCAAAGTTGGTGAAGCAGTGGCGCAATAGTGGTGGCAAGCACGTGGCGGCTATCTGGTCTCACCTCTGGCGGTTTAATGCTCTATTCAAATCTTCTTGTCGACGTATTAATCATTTTAGAGTCATTCCAAAATGCGAGAGCACCATTTTACAGCCGAAACCACATCCGAGGCCACTCCATCATAAATTGGTTCCTGAATGCCTCACTTGGCACCCGCAGTGTTGATTGTACAACTGCTGGCCACTGACTGCGTAATGTGCTCTCTCTCTCTCTTGCCGCCCAGATTGACCGCCAATTCCACCTTTTTCCTCGCGCCACACCACTTCCGCAGCGGAGGGGGTTCCCTACACCTTTTCCAAACAAACCTCCCTAAGTATGGACCAGTTTTCTACATACAATTTCTCTTTTATAAACAGGCATATTTTATAAAGTTTCATTATTTAAACACACTGTTAAGTTTTTTTTTTAAATATCCATTACAAACCTCGACTACCCTCTGGCAATTCAAAGACATTAATTAGTAAAGACCAAACATTTCATAGTTACATACATAAAATTACACAGTATAAATTATTTATAATCGATCTTGGTGTTACAAGCAGTCGATCCAGGACAGAACCACAAGGAAACCTTTCAACATGGATGTTGTCACAAGAAACTTCAATCTCAACTAAAGTAACTGAATTTCTGACAATTAGAGGCTAAACAATTACAATCTCATACTTTTCTATCACATCGAGACAAACAATTTATCTTCGTAAAGGATATAAGCTAAAACAGCAGTCCACGTCGAATGAACGATTTCTGTTACAACTTTGTATGACAGAAAAAATAATGTAACGGGTCAGTTTAATATATTATGGGGACGGAGACAGGAATGAAGGAGGCGAATCTTGGTATGTCTTATCCCTCTGCACTGATTTCGTTTGTGTTTTACCAGTAACAGAAGCTTGTGCCATCACAGCCAGTCTTACGATGGAAATAAATGTATTGTTCCGTCCTAAATCTGTTAAACCAGAGGCACTTTCAGTTGTTGTGGCAGTCACGGATTTGTTCATCGTTTACCATCTCTTAACTTGGTCTCTTCTGTATTCCGGCGTGAGACACTTTACTACTCCCCAGCTCTCACACAGTCAGCTTTACTCTCCGAAAAATACGAAAAAGTAAAATATATATTTTTAAACTAAACAAACGAGTCCATGGAATTCACTACAGGAAGCACGAATTGCAAAGTGATTTGAAACGGTAACTGAAACGGGAAAGCTAAAGCTAGAGGATCCCTAACTTTAGTACTTACCCTCTAGAAAGCCACATACTTACAACTGTTGAGTAGACAGAGAATCATGGCGGCTGCTTAACTTTCCTGAAGTGAGGTGCCAACAGTCATACGTCACTCCCTGTATATGCAATGGCTGACACCTAAATTAACTCAGGATATGAACGGCTTTGAATAATACTGCATTTTACTATGATTGTCACTGGGCACAAGAATTGATGGATCATTGTTTTGAAACTCCGACATTTCCCCCACTGTCACGCAGAAGATTGAAATTTGACTCAAAGGTGCCTACAACCTTCCTCTATAATGGTATAACAGCATGGCGTCCTGCGACGTCGCCCTCGGGATCGGCGACACTTCAAACAACACGGTGTCGACACAGTCCATAAAGACCAGAGCTCAGTAGTTCATGTGAGGTTTAAGATGAGTTAATGTCACACTGGCACCAAATGCCACCTCCTGAGGCCTTTCCGTATCGATTCTGAGCGGCACATTGATCGAAATGCTTGACCTGCATCGCAGAGTCGTGAAAGAAGGGGTGAGATGTTGACAAGAGAGGAGTGACGACCTTCTCATCGTCCAATACGTCCACAATGGCACTGAGCGGAATTATGGTGAAATTTTGCGCCAGTGAAACTTCATTAACACACCTCACATGAGCTTCTGAGCTCTGGTCTTTTTTTCGCATGTGACGACACCTTGCTGTCTGAAGCATCGCCGAACCCGAAGGTGACGATGCAGGCGCCATGCTTTGGCACCATTACAGAGCAAGGTTGTAGGAACCTTTGAGCAAAATTTCACACTTCTGCGTCTCACTGTGGGTAAACGACGGATTCGAAACAGTGGCCATTTAATTCTTTTGCTCAGTGTTTATAGGCGGAGCAGAAGTGGATGGAGAATTATTCTAGTGTCGATATCAGCCGTAAAGTGGGAAATCCAGTGACATAAGTGACTTTGACAAAAGAGAAATGGTTATGACCAGGCACCTGGTAATGAGCAGCTCGGAAACGGCGAAACTGGTCAGCTATTCGTCTGCTACTGTCGTGAGCATCTGCGGAAAGTGGTTGAAGAACGGTGAAACCACGAATAGGCAACAAGGTTGAGAAGTGGCATGAGCCCCCTCTCATATTTCTATCTTACTCTGAGTAATTCGATTTTCCTCTCTAATTGCATGCAGTGAAAAGTTGCTATTCCTTCACACGCGGACTTCCCACGCAGCGTCTCTCGTCACCCGGGTGGTCCAGTGACAGGCGGGTTCTGTTGATCTTGAAAGGGTTAAGTCGACGGGTGTGAGGGAGTCGGGTGGATGCTTTCCAGACGCCGACATTGTCATAAGACCGGGGGCGACACGCCCACAGGGGCCTGACGAAGCGGCTGGCTAGAGATTCCGTTACTTCGCAGAAACTTAGTGAAAACACTTTCTGGCGGGCTACCAGCGAGGCGTGGGAATGACTTGTGTTCTCAGGCAGTCTTGGCGGCCAAATTGCCGCGTTTTCTGCAAAATCATAACTGTGATTGGCTTGCTCAGGGGATAGGTCCGTGACGTAGGAAAATCGGCGCAGAAATTGGCGCCAGGTATCTCCATTGGTGGAATAGTAGTGCATCGGCAATAGAGTGGAATTTTCCGCCGGTTTTCGAGTTGCTGATTGGAACGTTTAACCACGACCATTGTCGTGGGGGCGGGAATGTTCTGTGTTCGGCTTGTATGGTTGCTCTTGAGAGAGTCGGCTCTCGCCTTTCGGTCGGAGTAGGTTACAAGACTGAGCTCTCGCTGCTCTGGACAGCCTGCCTTCCGTTGGCCGTGTAATATACTTTCATTTAATTGTAACTGTTTGACGGAGTTGCTGAAGTTTCGACTTCAACGTACTTTTCCGAGTACAGTTGGCAACTGAGCGTTCTGCGTACAAGCGGCCTATGTTGTCCGTTGGCTATAGGCTATAGTTGACTGTATCGGAGTTACTGTGTGACTTCGCTTGTTAAAATCAATCACTGTACCGTCAGTGATTGTGTGGTGAGCCTTCTTCGTCTCCCTCAGAGGAATATTTCTACTGATAAGAAGTCTTTAGTCTGGAACAACCAGACCAGGATAGTTTGTTTCGGGCTATACTCGCGAAATTATCATCACCATGACGGGACGTCGAAGCAACCAGCCATCGTCTCCGGTACGCCAGATCGCGTCCTTGCGGTTAAGAAGACAGCTTGGTAATGTATGTCCGCAGCACCGGCAGATTAGGGAATTTTGCTCTGTGATAATCAGAGCTCAGCGGAGCGCGCCTGTTCCCGTCTTTTCTTACGTGGTTGTGTCTTGGATGTTCATTGTCTGAGTTCTCACTACTGTAGCAGCAATTAATGCTGGGTTGGCTGGGTGTTTCTCTTAAGATTTGAGTTGCAAGGAATTGGCTCCACATACCACTTGGTCATAAACGTCACAAGCTAGTTTATGGACAACTTCACCTTCACAGCATTTATTTGAGTACTCAATTTGACGTATTGTAAATGTTTCATGTGTTTTGTTTCTTATTTTGAGTTTAGTCATAATAAATCAAATTGTTATTTTGGACAGAACTTTCATTCTGTGGATCGGTAAAGCAACCCTTTCATGTCTAACTACGTTAATGAAACTTGCCTTTATCAAATTAATTTCTATCAAATTAAATTATTGCAGGTGCCAAACTCTTTTCTACTCTACTTGCAGGGTCGATTACAGTCAGTTCACGTTTCTTCTTAATCCATGTGCAATAGCAAAAGTCGGAGTTAGAAAAGGGGGCTTAGAGAAACATGTCCATATGAAGATTCTAGAAGAATTTAGTGTTAAATACACTGCTAGCCCCGGCACCTCGCAAGGTGGTGTACGTCTACGGCCAACACAGAACGTGGAAATTGGAGGCTTGCCCGCTCTGTAGAGCAGGATACACGGCTAACTGTGAAAAATCTAACAACAGAGCACAATAGTGATGAATCTACATCTACATCTACATCTACATGGTTACTCTGCAATTCTTTCTTAAGTGCCTGGAAGAGGTTCATCGAACCACTCTCATAATACTTCTCTACCATTCCACTCTCGAATGGCGCGTGGGAAAAAGGAACACCTAAATCTTTCCGTTCGAGCTCTGATTTCTTTTATTTTATTATGGTGATCATTTCTACCTACGTAGGTGGGTGTCAACAAAATATTTTCGCATTCAGAAGAGAAAGTTGGTGATTGAAATTTTGTAAATAGATCTCGCCGCGAAGAAAACAGCCTTTGTTTCAGTGACTGTCACCCCAACTCCCGTATCATATCAGTGACATTCTCCCCCTATTGCGCCATAACACGAAACGAGCTGCCCTTTTTTGCTCTTTTTCGATGTCCTCCGTCAATCCTACCTGGTAAGGATCCCACGTTACGCAGCAATATTCCAGCAGAGGACGGACAAGTGTAATGTAGGCTGTCTCTTCAGTGGGTTTGTCGCATCTTCTAAGTGTTCTGCCAACAAAGCGCAGTTTCTGTTTCGCCTTCCCCGCAATATTATCTATGTGGTCTTTCCAGTTTAAGTTGCTCGTAATTGTAATTCCTAGGTATTGTAGGTAGACTCTTTAGGTTTATATGTTGACACGCCACGTAGTGCTCTGTATGAAAATCGCTGACTGCACTGTGTGCAGCCTGTGGCTGGTTGGACTCATTGTTGGAACATTCGCTTGTGTAGTGTTGGGCAGTTGGACGTGAACAGCGCGTAGCGTTGTGCAGTTGGAGGTGAGCCGCCAGCAGTGGTGGGTGTGGAGAGAGAGATGCCAGAGTTTTGAGAGTTTGCTATAAGCGGACGATCTGGACGTGTGTCCGCCAGAGAAAGGAAATTTGTAAAGATGGAGGTCATGAATTGATAGATATGTATATGATGACATTTGAACGCTATTAAGGTAAATACATTGTTTGTTCTCTATCAAAATCTTTTATTTGTTAACTACGCCTAACCGTAGTTTGTGCCTTCAGTAGTTAGAATCTTTTATTTAGCTGGCAGCATTGGCGCTCGCTGTATTGCAGTAGTTCGAGTAACGAAGATTTTTATGAGGTAAGTGATTCATGAAAGGTATAGGTTATTGTTAGTCAGGGCCATTCTTTTGTAGGGGTTTTTGAAAGTCAGATTGCGTTGCTCTAAATAATATTGTGTGTCAGTTTAGTGATGATCAGAATAAGTAAAGAGAGAACTGTCTGAATACGTTCAGTTTTACTCAGCTGTCTTTGTATCAAATAACGTAGAAGTTTTCTGCCACAATTATTCATAATTTTTTCAAAGGGGACGTTACAGTATTTAGTCGAATTGACAGCCCTTAGATTTGTGCGATTTATCGTATACCCAAAATTTATCGGATTTCTTTTAGAGCCCATGTGGATGACCTCGGACTTTTCTTTGTGTAGTGCCAATTGCCACTTTTCGCACCATACAGAAATTCTCTCTAGATCATTTTGTAATTGGAATTGATCGTCTGATGATTTTACTAGACGGTAAATTACAGCGTCATCTGCAAACAATCTAAGGGGGCTGCTCAGATTATCACCATGATCATTTGTGTAAATCAAGAACAGCGGAGGGCCTATGACACTACCTTGCGTAACGCCAGATATCACTTCTGTTCTACTCGATAATTTACCGTCTATCACTGCGAACTGTGACCTCTCTGAGAGGAAATCACGAATCCAGTCACACAACTGAGACGATACTCCATATGCACGCAATTTGATTAACAGTCGCTTGTGAGGAACGGTATCAAAGGAATTCAGGAAATCTAGGAAAATGAAATCATTCTGAGATCCCTTGTCGACAGCACTCATTACTTCATGGGAATGAAGAGCTAGCTTTGTTGCACAAGAACGATATTTTTTGAATCCGTGTTGGTTATGTATCATTAAGTCATTTTCTTCAAGGTGATTCATAATGTTCGAGTACAGTATATGCTCCAAAATCCTACTGCAAATTGAGGTCAGTGATATGGGTCCTTAATTCAATGGGTTACTCCTGTTTCCTTTCTTGAATATTGGCGTGACCTGTGCTACTTTCCAGTCTTTAGGAACAGACCTTTCGTCAAGTAAGCTGTTGTATATGATTGCTAAGAAAGGCGCTATTGTGTCTGCATACTCTGAAAGGAACCTGACTGGTATACGATCTGGACGGGAAGACTTGTTTTTCTTAAGTGATTTGAGTTGTTTCGCAATAACTAAGATATCTACTTTTATGTCACTCATGCTAACAACTGTTCTGGTTTCGAATTCTGGAATATTTACTTCGTCTTCTTTCGTGAAGGAATGAAGGAAAACTGTATTTAGTAACCCCACTTTAATGGCACCATCATCGGTAACATTTCCATCGCTATCGCGCAGTGACGGTATTGACTGTTTTTTGCTAGTGGTGTACTTTACATACTACCAGAATCTCTTTGGGCTTTCTACCATATTTTGAGACAATGTTTCATTGTGGAAACTATTAAAAGCATCTCGCATTGACGTCAGCACTAAATTACGAGCTTCCGTGAAACTTAACCAGCCTTGGGGATTTTGAGTCCTTCTGAATTTGGCATGGTTTTTTCGTTGCTTCTGCAAAAGTGTTCTGACGTGGTTGGTTCAAATGGCTCTGAGCACTATGGGACTTAACTTCTGAGGTCATCAGTCCCCTAGAACTTAGAACTACTTAAACCTAACTAAACTAAGGAAACCACACACATCCATGCCTGAGGCAGAATTCGAACCTGCGACCGTAGCGGTCGCGCGGTTCCAGACTGAAGCGCCTATAACCGCTCGGCCACCCTGGCCGGCGTTCTGACGTGTTCTGTGTACTACGGTGGATGAGTCCCGTCTCTTATTAACTTATGCGGTATGAATCTATCTACTGCTATCGATACTGTATCTTTGAATTTGAGCCATATCTGGTCTACACTTACATAATTAGCTTGGAAGGAATGGAGACTCCCTTTTAGGAAGGCATCAAGCGAATATTTATCTGCTATTTTAAATAGATATCTTTTGCGTTTATTTTTAGTGGTTTTGGTTGATACGGTTTTGATCCTCGCTACAATGACCTTGTGTTTACTAATCCCCGTATCCGTCATGACGCTCTCAATTAGATCAGGATTATTTGTGGCTAAGAGGTCAAGTGTGTTTTCGCAACCATTTACAATTCGTGTGGGCTCACGAACTAATTTTTCAGAGTAATTCTCAGAGAAGATGATGGACCAGTCAGAAGCGCACACTGAATAAGCAAGTGTCCTGGGACACATTGTCGAATATGCGATTCCGCAGCAGGAGGAGATTAGCGTTTAATGGCTCGTCGGCAACTAGGTCATTCGAGACGGGGCACAAGCTCGCATTAGGAAAGGATGGAGAAGGAAATCGGCCGTGCCTTTTCAAAGGAACCATTCCGGTATTTGCCCTGAGCGATGTAGAGAAATCACGGAAAACCTAAATCAGGATGGCCGGATGCGGGTTTGAACCGTCGTCCTCCAGAATGCTGGTTCAGATGGCTCTAAGCACTATGGGACTTAACATCTGAGGTTATCAGCCCCCTACACTTAGAACTACTTAAATCTAACTAACCTAAGGACATCACACACATCCATGCCCGAGGCAGGATTCGAACCTGCGACTGTAGCAGCAGCGCGGTTCCAGACTGAAGCGCCTAGAACTGCTCGGTCACAACGGCCGTTCCGAATTCTAGTCCACTGCGCTACGACGCTCGGTGGTTCCGCGGCGGACGACTCCTACGCGCTCCCATTTTGACCCAACGGCGTCGTGAATTACGATAGCAGTTGGCAAGGGATCATCGTGATTGGACTGTAGATCAATGGAAATGTTTCGTCTGGTCGGATCAACAACATTCCTTGTTATAGCAAGCTGAAAACCAGGCGAGCTGTTGCTCGAAACATGCACTGCGCAACGGACGCAGATCCGTGTGGGCATTATTATGCTATGGGGAACACTAAGTTTCCATGAAAGCTATGGCAGTAATTAAAGGCACCATGGTAGCTGTGCATAACGTGAACCTTATCGCAGACCACGTGCATCTCGCCATGTTTGAAGTCTTGTCCGGCGGCGACGATATCTTTCAGCTGGATATCTGACCGCGTCACAGGAGCAAAATTGTGCTACAGTGAGTTGAGGAACATGATAGTGAACTAAAAAAATGGAAATGAGCGTGAGGCATCGTTGGACGGGAGGCTCCTGTGTGGGGAAGTTCGGCTGCCAAGTGCAAGTCTTATTTCATTCGACGCCACATTGGGCGACTTGCGCGCCGGTAATGAGGATGAAATGATGATGAGGACAACACAACACCCAGTCCCCGAGCGGAGAAAATCTCCAACCCGGCCGGGAATCGAACCCGGGCCCGCTTGAAGGGGAGGCGAGCACATTACCACCCAGCTAAGCAGGCGGACATAGTGAAGTAATGGTGATGTCATTCCCACCAAATTCACTTGGTGTGAACCCGAGGAACACATGTGGGACGCTACCGGGCGCCAATTCTGTGCCCACACATCGCCGGCCGCTAATTTAAGGGCATTGCGTGACCTGTGCGTAGCCGTCTGGTGGTACATATTTCCTGAAACCTAGCAAGAACTTGTTGAGTCAATGGCACACAGAATCGCTGTTGTGTTGTGCTGCAAAAGCGGCGCAACACGCTATTAGCACATGGTATTATGTTTTAGCTTGTGACGTTTCTGCCACATTTTTCGCACACATTACATTTTTATTTTAGTTTACATTGCTATCACTCAGACAAGAACATTTAGTAACAGCAAGGTAGGTGGGAATACCGTGAACAGAGTTGTGCGACAGATGGTTTCAGAGTGTGGGAACGCGGTTGTTAGGTGACTTGGAGTACCCTATAGGCAGCCGGGAATCCTGAGCGAGGCGCGAAGCAGTACAATACTGGTAGTTAATATTTATTATTTGCATACTGCTATGCTCCTCCAGCCGTACCGTCAACATTAGTTCCACTGATAGAAGGTTAATAATAACTCATTAATTAAAGTGATAACGTAAATTACATGAACACCGTAACTTACTCGTTATTGGTGGAAGATGATGGACCAGTCAGAAGCGCACACTGAATAAGCAAGCGCCAAACTGTTACTATAACTCTCAATAAGTCTTCTATTGGGTACGAGCGAGGCAACATGCGTCGAGGCGGTCAAGTGGAGTACGATGCCGATAGTTATTTATCGCAGATAAAAGTGCCTCGGAAAATATTTATGTGTAACATCTTACTAGAAGTTTTACGTCAGCTATGAACAAATGCAACACGATCTTTGGAGGGTGTAGTGTAACGAGTTACCGGAAAGCATTTGTCATGTTGAACAGTACCTTGGTGAACGATCGTGTGAAGTTTAGAACGTCTTGTAAGACTGTGAATCATTAGACTGTGTCTTGTTGCGGTGTTCTGAACACAGTCAGTTTCTGCAGAATTTGGTTTAACGAATGAACATAATCAGGCTCTTTCATGCGTTTCTTGATTACCGCTAAACGGTAATGAATAAAAATCAAGTGACGTATTACATTTTGATAACTTTATCCCGTAGCACAGGATTTTCTCCCACAGCGCCACTTCAGTTTAGAACAGTCTGTTGTTTGCACTTCGAATCCTGCGTCTATATGGAGAAAAGCCAGTCGTGACGAGATCTACGAGACAATTTTAGAAGACGAGGGGGTAAGCAAACCAAAGTCAGTGTTGCTAGGAAAGTGAAAAGACATAGCCTCATGAACTGTAGTACTGATAGAACCTGGCTTATCAGCAAGGTGGTATGGCATTTTATGAAACTCACAGTGTAACGAATAGGTAAGCGAACATTATAACAATAATCCACCATCGCCATTTCTTCTATATTTTTTAAATGTTGCATTTGGCTTCTCTAACTGGGGAAACGACCAGTGGGCTGTGCTTAAGATACCTTGCCTGTAAATCTGCTTAAAAAATCGATTTTTTGCTTTTCATCTTAAATCAATATTTAGAGTTTTTTAACAAGACGGTGATTACAAGAACTGAACTGGGGATCAGGAAGTTATTTAAAACTCAATTTAAAGATCTCTCGGTGTGAGTCCGCACCAATGTTCCCGCTGCTCTTACACGTCAATGTTGTCATTATACTCCTGTTCAAGAAACATATGCTATACAACCGTTTTTCAAGTTGACAACTCCTTTAGAAGATAAATTTGCGATACCCTTATGTTTCCCTGGTATATTTTTGGTTCTCAAGCTTTGTTTCCCTTATAAACTTTTGTGTAGTTTGAAATGCTGCTGTTCTGTCATACTCTAAAGATTTTAGGATTTTTACTTGTTTTAATGTGGAACAATTAGCAGGTGTGAAGCTCTAGAGTTGCTAGGAATATAGTATGGGTTCAGAGTGATGCAGTAACAGTTGGCAATTGATTCCATAAGAGTGGCCGAAGCCGAAAACTGGATCTTGAGTAACTAAAGATGCCAGAATAAGAAGGAGAAGCAAAAAATGTGGGAGAGAAGATGAGAAACATGTAAAGAACAAAAGAATATGCAGCTAGAGCGTATTAGGAACAACAGATATGAGTCATAGATCAAATATAACTTTGAATTGAATTTCCCGATGGTTAAATTTTCTGAGATGTTTATTTTATGTCAAAAATTTGAGCAAGAGGTGTGAAATTTTTTAGGTTGTTTCAGAGTACTATGAGGAGGAAATCAGAATAGAGACGCTAATGTACTATCAGCAGAAAGGAAAATACGTACTGATTAATTATAGAAAAGTAAACTTAATTTTGATTATCGGATATAAACATTCTTAGAATAAGAATGTGTTGCTGAAATGCCGTGATTGTAGTCTACTTTTTAGCTGTAAATGTGTACTAAATGTTTCAAAAACCTAAGTAAGATAGCCAGTGCATAGTTTCCAAGTGTAAATAGACATATAAAAACGTTATTTATTTATCTTCACAAAAAATTTGTAATGAAGGCAACGTGAGAACTAATGTGAATAGCTGTATTTCAAAACGTTCAACAAGAAACTCTACATGGTCCTACAATTTTCATCCTACGAAGAGTTGACGTTTTGTAGTTAGAGCCATGTAAACTTTATGAAAGTTGTAACTATTTTTCCAGGCGTTCACAGGCAAGTTACCTTAATCGGTGTGACAGAACGTATTAACGGACAGTGGACACTGCGAAACATAAAATCAAGTGTGAGCTGTGCAAAACAGTGATTAGACATGATTACAGTGGGAGAAATTTTAAGTCAGTACATAAAAAGAACAGTGACTTTTGATGTTGGTAAAATTTAGAAGAACAGTGAGTTTTTTAGTGTTGGTAAAACTTTGAATAATAGCAAGGAACATTTTTTGAAGTTTCGTTATACGAACAGTGATGATTGGTAGTTATTCTGAACGTTGGGTTTTGACGAAAAATGAACGGAAATATAACTCAGAAAGTATCTGATGTAAAGAAGTAGCGTTAATTGATGTTTAATAATAGGCCGCGTTAGAATTGATATGACAGAACAATTTCCACTAGGAACAGAACTGGAAGAGTGAAGACATGGATATCGGATGGCGTGCGTATTTTCAACTACGACGATGACGGAGGCGTGATTGCAGCGGCTGACAACGAGGAAATTTGGCGACGACAGCGGAAATTCGGCGAAAACTGAGGCGTGATACAGGCGGCTGACAACGAAGACCGACGGTTGCATCGCTTTCATTTCAACTTTTTGGCAGGGATCTCGCCGATGACGCAGTTTTCAACGTGAGCGGATCTAATTACGTAGCGGCGCGGAGGTGACGCTTGACTTTGCAGGTGTTGACGTAAGTTTTGCTTCTATTATTATTAGAGAAAGGAACTTAGGAATTTTGTAATCTAAAATTTTTTGCTTTGTAAGTCTATTTATTTTATTTATTTATCGTATTTTTTTGCATGGAGACACCAACTGGTGTCTTTTGCAAACGTCATAGCATTTTTTTACAAGTTTAGTACAGACATATATACATATGTGATTACATATACATGATACAAATGTACCATTGTACCTAATAGGGCACAATATTGGGTATTATATCGTACCTATTACAAATATTCAGATTTTACACAACTATATAGTCATAGAGGAGCATGGCTTCTGCTAATGTAAATGGGAATAATGCAGCCATCACTCAAGTGAATGTTGACAGTAACGGAGGCAATAATAATGAATTAGTTATTATTAATGTGGGTAATGAGATTACTATCCATGCAGATGTGCTGAAAACAATAGTGATGAGTTAATCAATAATGATGATAGTAATTTACTACCAATAAGTAAATCTCATGATTTAGCATATCATGACACGTTTGAGTAAATAGGGAACAAGGAATTGATGATAATGTCAGTCAGGTTGTAGCAACACTATTGTCAGGCAGTGATAATGAGGTTAGCCTTGGAACTCCAGAAGAACGTAGTCTTCAGAATGTAATGCGTACACTAAGACAGATATCGGAACAAAATAGTAGGAATAATATGAGGTTAACTAAGAGAATTACTAAAACTGATGGGTCTAATAAAATTTTGGGAAGAAAAATTAAGCAGATTCTTCATGGTCTTGTCCGCCGCTCGTTGTCTCGCGGTAGCGTTCTCGCTTCCCGAGCACAGGGTCCCGGGTTCGATTCCCGGCGGGGTCAGGGATTTTCACCTGTCCCGAGAAGACTGGGTGTTGCTGTGTAGTCTTTATCATCGTCATTCATCACCGTTACGGTCGGAGGAATTTAACGGCAAACCACCTCCATTAGAACCTTGCCTAGTACGGCGGTGCGGGTCTCGCGCGTCGCCCCCTGCGCTCTGTCAAGAAGCATGGGACTTTTTTTTCAATCATAATATGAGCAAAGAAATTAGACAAACCAATAATGAGTCAAGGCAAACGAGAAAGAATCTATCAAAGAAAACTGATAAGCGAGTTGATCAATTAACCAAATATTGAAAAGAATTTTAAAAAAAGTTATAGTTGAATTGTCTAAATATAAGCCTGAAAAGGAAGGCATGAATGAAATGTCTATCACAGAGAAACAGAAAACAAACACCAGAACTGCCCAGATGAACAGTTCTTTGGACAGAACAGGAAGGTAATCGTCCGAAAGGATAAGATCCAATGAAAATGAAATCGAGGAACTTGCTGATCAAACTAATGAACTGACATCTAGTGTCGATGAAGTAAGGAAAAAAGAGAGATAAGACTGCTCAGTTTTGCCATAACAGCATAACACATTTCAGTGCTGGAATTACCCAAATAAATAAAAAGAATCTCAATATCACAATAGAGCAGGTGAAGTTATTGCAAAGATAAAAGAAGTTGAAAAATCTGTAACTAAAACTATTGATGATAATAAGCAGGAATTAAATCAGTGTGTAGCTATAGTTGCCGCGCGGGATTAGCCGAGCGGTCTTAGGGCGCTGCAGTCATGGACTGCGCGGCTGGTCCCGGCGGAGGTTCGAGTCCTCCCTCGGGCATGGGTGTGTGTGTTTGTCCTTAGAATAATTTAGCTTAAGTAGTGTGTATACTTAGGGACTGAAGACCTTATCAGTTAAGTCCCATAAGATTTGACGTGCATTTGAACATATTTTTTGTTGCTATAGTTGAAAATAGCATAAGGGAATGGTTAGAGACTTGGTATTCGCAGGAAAGGAATCGATTTGGAATAGGAAGCTGTAATGCAGTTGACGACAATGTTTTGCGGGTATGCAAGTTCCATCAGTTTTCGTCAAGGGGTTCATTCATTCTGTTGCATTTGTAAAACAATTGGAGAATGCATTACCTAAACAGTGGGATGACAGAAGAAAGAATATTAGAAGTGTCATTAGTAGGCTGGAAGGTGAAGCATTGTCATAGGGAATATAGGACATATGATGAATTTATAAGTGCTTTGCTTAAACAATATTGGTCAAACACTCGCAAAATTGTGTGCAATGATATTTTCAAGGGAAGAAATTTTGTAGGCAACGAGTGCCAAAGTTATGAAGAATTCTTCTTAATTATTGGGAGAGGAACTTATATTTAGATGATTCTCAGAAGGAAAGGGATTTAATTTCTCTTGTACTTGTCAAATTGCCTGTAGATGTGGAAGAAAAACTATTACACATTCTGAAAGATAGTGTTGACAGTATACTGGATGCTCTTGAACAGCTGGATTCGTGGTCTAGCATAAGTCAAGTGAGAAAGATGAAGAGGTAATGGGTGGAGACGGAATAATCAGGATAATAGACAATGAAACAATCGTAAGGAAAATTACAGCAACTATCTATTAGAGGTAGAGGTGGATGGAACCATGGAAGTTCCCACAATAATAATGGATGATATCAAAGAAAAGCGAGAAATAACATAAGAAGGATGAGGCAAGAAATTTCAGGTGATAAAAGGGAAATGAACAGACCGAGGCAGGAAAACTAATTATGAGTTCTGATAAGGTCTGGTCGAGAACTGATTCTGAACAAGGGCTAATCAATGTTAGTTATTTGGGACATGAGGAGAGGGATGCTATTTAGGAAGATTTAATATTTGAAGAGGAGAAGGAGGTCAATGAAAATTATCAGATCACATTAAGGGTTCAATTATATGGTACAGAAGTGTTAGCTATTCTAAATTCAGGGGGCGACGTTCGAGCGATAAATGAACAGCTGTATTTGAAGTTAAGGGAGGGAAATAATACTGCAAAATTTCCAATACAAGGGATGAGGATTATTGGGACCATAGGTGCTAAGAGTAAGTTATTAAAGAACCAAGTGACGTTGCTAATTGAGATTGAGTGTGGGAGGTTTAATGCGAATGTAGTGAACATTCCTGGATTGTGAGTAGAATTAATTTTGGGGATGCACTAATTAATAGAGATTTGTGCTGTGGTAGACTTTGCAAGAGCAGATGTTAAGATAAGTATAGGTGGAGAGGAAGATGAGATGTTATTTACTGAATGTGTGATTCCGACGGATAAACAGAGTGACGTTCCTGTTAAGCTACTAAAGGATGAAGTTAATGGTTACCCTGAAGAAATTTGAAATGGAATAATTGAAGATGTAGATGGTACCAATGGAGAAGATGGGGAGGCAATGACTTGTGCTATGTTTAGTGAGGAAGAGGTATTACAGAATAATGTTGATGAGAATAGTGGACATGGTATTTGTAGATTGATGTTAAACTTAATGGCATCTCGAGAAAGTACTGTGAACATAATTACTGACAAAAGTAGGGCAAGTGGAAAATATAATATTTGATTACAGTCATTAAGGAGGTTGTTGAGGAAAAATGTAAAAGTATTTTCAGATAGACATGGTCTAAGGAGGGACTATGTCTTCGATTGGAAGTAAAAAACCGTAGTCCATTTAAATAGAGACTCGATAGTACCCTTATAGCAAAAATGGAAGCGGAAGACAAAAAAATTAAACGTATGCAGGTTTGGAACGTCACTGAAAAATCACAAAGTCAATATTAGAGATCACTGTATTGGTTTTAAAGAAAGATGGATGTGTAAGAATAACCTTGGATGCGATAGCGATAAACAAAATTATAATTCCACAAATGGCAGACCAGAAATGTTAGAAGAGCTGGTTCAAAAGTTTAATAATATTCGGATTACGACTAGTATTGATCTGACAGCCAGTTTCTTGCAGATACTGCTCTTGTTTACATAGGCCAGTGTCATCGTTTTAATGTGGTATCATCGGCCGCGGTGGCCGAGTGGTTCTAGGCGCTTCAGTCCGGAACCGCGCGACTGCTACGGTCGCAGGTTCGAATCCTGCCTCGGGCATGGATGTGTGTGATGTCATTAGGATAGTTAGTATTAAGTAGTTCTAAGTTCTAGGGGACTGATGACCTCAGATGTTAAGTCCCATAATGCTCAGAGCCATTTGAACCATTTATAATGTGGTACCCTTTGGGGTAAATATCTTTGTATCAGCGTTTAGCAGACAGTTAGCAATGTAAATAGTGGAAAGCAATAATGCTAAAATCATTTAAAATACTGTGTTTGTATTATGGTTCATGGTTTGTGTTTATCTTATGTGTAAGAATGAATGAATGAGGTAGTGTAAGGATGCAACTAAGACTGTCAAATTCAGACTGGTGGCTAACCACGGTTCCTAGAAGTGCTTAATGGCTTGGGCCATGGAACTGACAGCACATCAGCTGGTATGGCAAGGTCGCTTGTAGCACTGCATAGCGGAACGTGGATGATACATCGCTATATAAGATGTCATCCAATGTTGATAACCAATACAACAAGTTTACTGACAATATCATGAATTTAATTAATATCATTAAACATGAGATAATGGTTTTACCTTTCTACGAGGGTTGTTCGGAAAGTAAGGAACGATCGGTCGCGAAATGGAAACCACAGTGAAAATCAAAACTATTTTTTTTTGCACATTAGGTACACCTTCCAGGTACTTCTCTACATAGTCGCCTTTCCGACTTAGACATTTGTCGGAGAGTTATACCAAATTTCCAACACCATCGTCATAGAAGGCAGCCGCCTGTGCTTCCCGATAATTCTCTACGCTGGTCTACAGCGCGTAGCCTGCGCCCAAGTGTTGTCTTTGTATTCAGCGTTTCATGTGAACAGAGATGATACTCAGGCCAACCAATTAGGGCTGTGTTGTGGGTAATCGAACACTTCCCATCGAAAAGGCTGCAGGAGCGTCTTCACTGCCCCTACAGAGTGTGGCTGAGAATTGCCATGGAGAAGGAAGTGCGTGGTAGTTGTGTTAGGTGGGCTGCATTCATTAAGGCGAAGCCTCTCAGCATGCCCTTCTACTTGGCGGGAGACATTGTTCTTCTAGGCACCTTTACTCGCTCACTGTGCGCTCACAACTGAAAAGAGCGTCTTGATGCGATCGACAGGCATACTAGAGACACTGCCCAAAACGTCTGTCAAAAGCCTCGTCGGATTTTCACAGTGGTTTCCATTTCGCGACCGATCGTTCCTCACGCTCCGAATAGCCTTCGTATTTAATAAAATATGTAATTGTGTAATTCTTTCAGGAACACTATAATGTAAAATATGTCTATTATATGTATTTAATATCTGTGTTGTCGGATGCGTGTTACATGCAACCAATCTCTACGAGAGCTAATGGAATATGGATGTCAACTATCGAGACACAAACTGCGTGTACATCAATACAAGACTCGGCAAACAGCCACAAAAGATGTAACTAGTAGATATGGCGCAGATGTGTGGTGAGCTGTAAATCAAAAAGATTTTATTATTTCAAATGTGTATCAAAATGAAACATTACTAACTGTTAATTGAATTTGTACTGAAATGCAAGGTGCCAAAACTCTTATAACTAAATGTAATTTCGACAGTAGGGAGGAGAACCTGAACACTGAGAATAAAATAATAGGGATCTAAAAAATGTGACAGTGCAAATAATGCTATAGTAGGTTTGGAGGAGCTATATTTTTCTTATTTTTTAAAATTTTCTAAAATTTTCTGAAATGCAGGAAATCTTAAAAACATAATTTTGTTGGGGGTTGTGTGGCGCTTTTGACACTTTTTTCGCCAAAATTACATTTTATTTTACTTTTGCTTACTAACAGTCGGACAAGAGCATTCAGTAGCAGTAAGGTAGAGAAGGAGTATCATGTATTGAATTGTGTGGCAGATGGTTCCAGAGAGCATGCACTAGCGGTGCCTGTATCATGGTGGAGTATAATATTGAAAGCCAGGAATCACATACTGAACGTGGCACGAAGCAGTACAACAATGTTAGCTAATATTTATTATTTGGACACTGCTGTGCTCCTCCAACCATACCATTAACTTTAGTTGCACTGATAGAAGGCTAATAGTAATTTCATAAAGTCATGAACTAAAGTAAAAACGTAAATGAAAAGAACATCGTTAATGGCGTAAGACGCCAGCGCTCACTCAGTAAGCAGTGCCTCGGAAAATACACTGCTGGCCATTAAAATTGCTACACCAACAAGAAATGCAGATGATAAACGGGTATTCATTGGACAAATATATTATACTAGAACTGACATGAGATTACATATTCACGCAATTTGGGTGCATAGATCCTGGATGGCATGTACAGGTACAGCTGCCCATGCATCTTCAATACGATACCACAGTTCATCAAGAGTAGTGACTGTCGTATTGTGACGAGCCAGTTGCTCGGCCACCATTGACCAGAGCTCTTCAATTACTGAGAGATCTGGGGAATGTGCTGGCCAGGGCAGCAGTCCAACATTTTCTGTATCCAGAAAGGCCCGTACAGGACCTGCAACATGCGGTCGTGCATTATCCTGCTGAAATGTAGGGTTTCGCAGGGATCGAATGAAGGGTAGAGCCACGGGTCGTAACACATCTGAAATGTAACGTCCATTGTTCGAAGTGCCGTCGCTGCGAACAAGAGGTGACCGAGACGTGTAACCAATGGCACCCCATACCATCACGCCGGGTGATACCCCAGTATGGCGATGACGAATACACGCTTCCAATGTCCGTTCACTGCGATGTCGCCAAACACGGATGCGACCATCATGATGCTGTAAACAGAACCTGGATTCATCCGAAAAAATGACGTTTAGCCATTCGTCGTTGAGTACACCATAGCTGGCGCTCCTGTCTGTGGTGCAGCGTCAAGGGTAACCGCAGCCATGGTCTCCGAGCTTATAGTCCATGTTGCTGCAAACGTCGTCGAACTGTTCGTGCAGACGGTTGTTGTCTTGCAAATGTCCCCATTTGTTGACTCATGGATCGAGACGTGGCTGCACGATCCGTTACAGCCATGCGGATAAGATGCCTGTCATCTCGATTGCTAGTGATACGAGGCCGTTGGGATCCAGCACCTCGTTCCGTATTACCCTCCTGAACCCACTGATTCCATATTCTGCTAACAGTCACTGGATCTCGACCAACGCGAGCAGCAATGTCGTGATACGATAAACCGCAATCGCGATAGGCTACAATCCGACCTTTATCAAAGTCGGAAACGTGATGGTACGCATTTCTCCTCCTTACACGAGGCATCACAACAACGTTTCACCAGGCAGCGCCGGTCAACTGCTGTTTGTGTATGAGAAATCGGCTGGAAACTTTCCTCATGTCAACACGTTGTAGGTGTCGTCACCGGCGCTAGCCTTGTGTGAATTCTCTGAAAAGCTAATCATTTGCATATCACAGCATCTTCTTGCTGTCGGTTAAATTTCGCGCCTGTAGCACGTCATCTTCGTGGTTTAGCAATTTTAATGGCCTGTAGTGTATTTGTGTCTAACAACTCACTAGAAGTTTTATATCAGTTAGGAACAAATAGATCACGCACTTTCGACGGTATGGTGTAACGAGTTACCGAAAACCATTTGTCGTGGTGAACGGTCGTGTGAAAATTTGAACGTCCTGTAATACTGTGTGATGTGTCGACAGAAGTGCCGACACAGTGTGATTTGAGGGGACCGCAATGCACGCTATAAACACACGAAGGATGGCGTGAGGTCTGAAACAGGATACGTAATGAATGCTATAAAAAAAAGTACGTAGCTTTTGGAGTACCTAACTTTAATCCATCCTTGTTGTATACATCGTTCTTGATGAGACATGCTTTATACGATAAGTATCAATTGCTATGTAAGGCTAATGGCGCCTTGCTAGGTCGTAGCCATGGACTTAGCTGAAGGCTATTCTATCTACAGGGTATTTCAAAAATGACCGGTATATTTGAAACGGCAATAAAAACTAAACGAGCAGCGATAGAAATACACCGTTTGTTGCAATATGCTTGGGACAACAGTACATTTTCAGGCAGACAAACTTTCGAAATTACAGTAGTTACAATTTTCAACAACAGATGGCGCTGCGGTCTGGGAAACTCTATAGTACGATATTTTCCACATATCCACCATGCGTAGCAATAATATGGCGTAGTCTCTGAATGAAATTAACCGAAACCTTTGACAACGTGTCTGGCGGAATGGCTTCACATGCAGATGAGATGTACTGCTTCAGCTGTTCAACTGTTTCTGGATTATGGCGGTACACCTGGTCTTTCAAGTGTCCCCACAGAAAGAAGTCACAGGGGTTCATGTCTGGCGAATAGTGAGGCCAATCCACGCCGCCTCCTGTATGTTTCGGATAGCCCAAAGCAATCACACGATCATCGAAATATTCATTCAGGAAATTAAACACGTCGGCCGTGCGATGTGGCCGGGCACCATCTTGCATAAACCACGAGGTGTTCGCAGTGTCGTCTAAGGCAGTTTGTACCGCCACAAATTCACGAAGAATGTCCAGATAGCGTGATGCAGTAATCGTTTCGGATCTGAAAAATGGGCCAATGATTCCTTTGGAAGAAATGGCGGCCCAGACCAGTACTTTTTGAGGATGCAGGGACGATGGGACTGCAACATGGGGCTTTTCGGTTCCCCATATGCGCCAGTTCTGTTTATTGACGAAGCCGTCCAGGTAAAAATAAGCTTCGTCAGTAAACCAAATGCTGCCCACATGCATATCGCCGTCATCAATCCTGTGCACTATATCGTTAGCGAATGTCTCTCGTGCAGCAATGGTAGCGGCGCTGAGGGGTTGCCGCGTTTGAATTTTGTATGGATAGAGGTGTAAACTCTGGCGCATGAGACGATACATGGACATTCGCGTCATTTGGACCGCAGCTGCAACACGGCGAACGGAAACCCGAGGCCGCTATTGGATCACCTGCTGCACTAGCTGCGCGTTGCCCTCTGTGGTTGCCATACGCGGTCGCCCTACCTTTCCAGCAAGTTCATCCGTCACGTTCCCAGTCCGTTGAAATTTTTCAAACAGATCCTTTATTGTATCGCTTTTCGGTCCTTTGGTTACATTAAACCACAGTTGAAAACTTCGTCTTGTTGCAACAACACTGTGTTCTAGGCGGTGGAATTCCAACACCAGAAAAATCCTCTGTTCTAAGGAATAAACCATGTTGTCTACAGCACACTTGCACGTTGTGAACAGCACACGCTTACAGCAGAAAGACGACGTACAGAATGGCGCACCCACAGACTGCATTGTCTTCTGTATCTTTCACATCACTTGCAGCGCCATCTGTTGTTGAAAATTGTAACTACTGTAATTTCGAAAGTTTGTCCGCCTGAAAATGTACTGTTGTCCCAAGCATATTGCAACAAACGGTGTATTTCTATCGCTGCTCGTTTAGTTTTTATTGCCGTTTCAAATATACCGGTCATTTTTGAAACACCCTGCATCTGCTCGGCAAAGGAGCGAGGCTTCGCCAGTGTAGTCGCTAGCAAAGTCGTCCGTACAACTGGGTCGAGTGCTAGTCCGTATGTCGAGACCTGCCTTGTGGTGGCGCTCGGTCTGCGATCACTGACAGTGGCGACACGCGGGTCCGACATGTACTAATGGACCGCGGCCGATTTAAAACTACCACCTAGCAAGTGTGGTGTCTGGCGGTGACACCACCCTGTGAATCATCGTTGTAGTGCTCCGATCATAGCTTCCGCGGAATTTTATTTAATAAATGAATGTATTCGTGCTCTTACTTGCGTTTGTTGATTACCGCTACACGTTAAGGAATAAGAATTAGACAGCATCCTACATTTTGATAATTTTATTTCTTAGAACTTGATTTTCTACCACACTGCCACTTCAGTTTAGCGGTGTACGAGGGCTGTGGAATGGGGACGCAGGTGGAGTCCTGCGCCTGTATGAAGAAGAAACCAGTGGTGACGAGATCTACGAGACAACTTTAGATGACGCGAGGAAATCAAATTAAAGTCAGTGATGCTAGGAAAGTGAAAAGACACACCATCATAAACTTCAGTACTGGTAGAATCTGGTATATCTGCAAGGTGGATAGGGCATTTTAAGAAACTCACACTGTAATGTACAGTTAAGCGAACGTTAGAATAATAATCCACCGTCGCCATTCTATATTTTATAATGTTACAAGGTCATCAGTGAATTGCATCGATGACCTACCTTACTAAGGATAGAGGCACCTGCAACTGCCTGAAGTATTGGTTACTACTAAGTGCTACTATTTGTCAACGGTCAGTAGGGGATTAAGTCGGAGGTTTCTGGTAGTGCACTTCCATTCTGCCGCGAGAGGTGAGGAGCACATTGCAAAGTTGCCGGAGCAAACGGAGCAGGTGGTAATACCACTTAAGCAGAGTGGATCAACGATGCAGAGTACACACGAATGGGTCTTGCCAAACAAAACTAAAAATAGTCGCGCACATTTGATGAAAAAGAGCGAACGGACTTGGACATTGCGTGTTGTGGTACACTGTATGTGCCACATAAGTATCATATGATAATAGCAAGGCAAGTTGTATGGCTTGTTTGCCGGTCGGAGAGGCCGAGCGGTTCTAGGCGCTTCAGTCTGGACCCGCTCGACCGTTACGGTCACAGGTTCGAATCCTGCCTCGGGCATGGATGTGTGTGATGTCCTTAGGTTAATTAGGTTTAAGCAGTTCTAAGTTCTAGGGGACTGATCACCTCAGCTGTTAAGTCCCATAGTGCTCAGAGCCATTTGAACCATTTTTTTTGTTTGGCTTGTTTATGTGGTACACCTGATGAAATGATACGTCTTGTGAAAGAAACGGTAGTGACATTGCTAAAAAAAATAATAATAAAAACTACATCTACATCTACATTTATACTCTGCAAGCCACCCAACGGTGTGTGGCGGAGGGCACTTTACGTGCCACTGTCATTACCTCCCTTTCCTGTTCCAGTCGCGTATGGTTCGCGGGAAGAACGACTGCTGGAAAGCCTCCATGCGCGCTCGAATCTCTCTAATTTTACATTCGGGATCTCCTCGGGAGGTATAGGCAAGCGGAAGCAATATATTCGATACCTCATCCAGAAACGCACCCTCTCGAAACCTGGACAGCAAGCTACACCGCGATGCAGAGTGCCTCACTTGCAGAGTCTGCCACTTGAGTTTGCTAAACATCTCCGTAACGCTATCACGCTTACCAAATAACCCTGTGACGAAACGCGCCGCTCTTCTTTGGATCTTCTATATCTCCTCTGTCTACCCGACCTGGTACGGATCCCACACTGATGAGCAATACTCAAGTATAGGTCGAACGAGTGTTTTGTAAGCCACCTCCTTTGTTGATGGACTACATTTTCTAAAGACTCTCCCAATGAATCTCAACCTGGCACCCGCCTTATCAATTCATTTTATATGATCATTCCACTTCAAATCGTTTCGTACGCGTACTCCCAGATATTTTACAGAAGTAACTGCTACGAGTGTTTACTCCGCTATCATATAATCATACAATAAAGGATCATTCTTTCTATGTATTCGCAATAGATTACGTTTGTCTATGTTAAGGGTCAGTTGCCACTCGCTGCACCAAGTGCCTATCCGCTGCAGATCTTCCTGCATTTCACTACAATTTTCTAATGCTGCAACTTCTCTGTATATTACAGCATCATCCGCGAAAAGCCGCATGGAACTACCGACACTATCTACTAGGTCATTTATATATACTGTGAAAAGCAATGGTCCCATAACACTCCCCTGTGGCACGGCAGAGGTTACTTTAATGTCTGTAGACGTCTCTCCATTGAGAACAACATGCTGTGCTCTGTTTGCTAAAAACTCTTTAATCCAGCCACACAGCTGGTCTGATATTCCGTAGGCTCTTACTTTGCTTATCAGGCGACAGTGCGGAACTGTATCGATCGCCTTCCGGAAGTCAAGGAAAATGTCATCTACCTGGTAACCTGTATCTAATATTTTCTGGGTCTCATGAACAAGTAAAGCGAGTTGGATCTCACACGATCGCTGTTTCCGGAATCCGTGTTGATTCCTACACAGTAGATTCTGGGTTTCCAGAAATGACATGATACTCGAGCAAAAAACATGTTCTAAAATTCTACCACAGGTTACAACTATCACAGTGCCCAAGCTGCAACCAGTGTATAATTATAGCTTCCAATGTTCATGTATTATTATGTAACGAGCCGTTTTGCATCTGGATCTAGATCCTGAAAAAGTTGGTAACGTTAAATGTGATCCCAGATGATAACGGTAACAAATCGTTTGTAACCAGATTGTAAACTATTTCCAAAATTTAAACAAAATTGCTACACCTGACTCATTGGTGACATGACTCATTACATTTGAAACATGTTCATTCGCGTAGAACAAGGCTTTTGGGACTACAACATTGAAAGGTACGGATTAACCTGCAACGTAAGTACGACAAAACAACATAAAACTTTCTCCGTTTCGCATTCGCCGTATAACTGAAGCATGTGGATAATGAGGGAAGTAAAGATTTCATTAAATCCTTTAAACTTTTATTTTTAATATTATCAACGAAATTATTTAGCAGAATTCGCCGACGGAGGGAACTTGAGATTTTTCTCCGTTTGTGGTGTCCTTTCATGTAGAAGCAAGAAAAAACTCAGAATCTCTGAAGAAATGATAATTAGTTTTTTATAAACGTACAACAACATTAATGTTATTAAGAAGCCGGACTTTAAGTTAGGAAGAAGAATATCCATTTAGTTAGGAGAAAGTCATGCAGCTACAAAGAAGCAACATCTTAAGTAAAAAGTTTTAGGTTTTGTGAAAAAAGATTTCACACTAAGAATATTAAATGGCGGAATTAAAAAATAAACTAGAAAATGACTCAGTGGGTGTCTGACTTGGAATGTCCAGGCAGTGCAGGAATTTATTTTGTCAATTATTTCTCGCTTCTTTTACCTCTGGCAGTGATTTGTTGATGTGAAAAATGCCAAGCAGAACCATGGCACAGAGTCAACGTTGTGCAGGGTAAGTCAATTGTAAGGTCGAAAGACGGCAAGGACGTACCAGAGGCAACAGGATCACGTCCAGTAAAGCTATCTGGACTTCAATTCAACCTTAAAGATGAGGGCGTCTTTACATTTTTATTTCAAAAAGAAGATCGGATTTATAGCAGTTGTTTGAAAAGTCTTTGAACCAAACACTTTTTTTGTTTTTCCCATGTGTGAATTCCAGTTATTAGTGAGCGAAGTAAGATTAAAGCCAGTAAAATGTTTCTTCTAATGTAATTGGACAGAGCCAATTTTTTTCTTGTTACACAGAAAAAATGTGCGTATAATTGCCTTCAATTAATTTTTCCCGGTTACCACGTCAATACTAACAACACTATCATTAACTGAAATCCAAACATTTAGATACCTCTCTAGAAGTTTGATCTTATCAGAAAACAAAATTTGTTTATATCCTACTAATAACAAAGACAATTTTTTACACATTTCGCTGTTGTTCATTTGGCCGTTTTATTACCATGTGTGTAAAAGATAGCAGTAGATTTTAAACAATTTTCTTCTTCTCTGTCTTTCTAATTCCTCTTAAGCACACACAAATACGACACTTTCTAAAAATTTTCACATCCGAATGTGTAAAAACTTTTGACGAAGAAGGAAGCCAGCCAGCTTGGTCCATCTATCTACACTTAACTTACTCGCTTACGAGCCGGAGGCATTCGAACTTTAAAATGGCACGCATCTTCCGGTTGCCCACAAAGAGCACTAAAGCGGTTGGCAATCGTTGGCATCTCAGCAGCCTTATTATTCTTCTATTGCTTAACTGAAGACTTGTTACCTGTTATTTTAAAACAGGTCGTACATTTTACAATTTTAATCATGTGGTAACAAACTGTTCTATATTACAAGCAAATGTGGTTTTCAGCAAAGAAAATCAAAGTAATAATGAGTTACAAAGAAATTTAAGAAAAATATAAGATACCAATAAGTTAAAGGTAATTTTGTTAAATAAAAATGTTAGTAATTTAAAAGAGAATTAAAGAAAGACAAGAAAGGATAGATAAGATGGTTGCCTGTTACCTGTCCATGACCAGAGAGGAAAGCCTCGGAATTACATCGTGCTTTTGCCTTTCGATTGGACATTACAAGTTTCATTTGTAGTTGAACTGTGTATTGAGAGTAATTATTTACTGTTCTAGGTAGGGAGTTGCGTTGATCGATTGTATTTTTAGTTTCCTACATTAGTAACATTTTTAAGTGACTCATAGGCAACAATAGCCATGCAGTTTCTACAAGCTATACACAAGATGTGGTTAATGCTCTTAGCTACAGTTTTAAAGCGACTTTTAAGCGGCCAGTCTTTACAGAGTATTATTAAATACTTCTTAAAAACAGTTATTAAAGTAATTACTGCTGTCAGTTCTTTATGTTACTAGTCAGGACGGCAGATCTCGGAATGGGGTCATCGAGTTACGCATTTATGATGAGCATTGCTTTATTCGTACGTTTGCATGTATTTCTTACTCTAATATTATTCTACGAGTGTAATTAGTTTAGTAGCAACGTTTGTATTTATGTGTGTTACATCTTGTGTTTCTGTTTCGCTTTCTGTATCATTGCTGCTGTAATTTAGTGTTATGTTATGATTCAATTTAGTCTGGTTGTGGGTCTATGTGGCCCCTATCTTGCGTATTATTCTTCTAATATTCTTGATATGTCTGTTCTGTGTAGGTATGTCCACTGGTTTGGATTCTTAAGGGAGTTGTTTACGTTGTCGTGTGCCACCTTTTGCTGTCTGACCTGTGTATGGGAGGTGCAGTGTAGCGTTACATGTTCGGGGGAACCAATTTCCGCGCATGTTCATTCTTGGCCCAGGTGGATGTTCATCAGATGTAAATATGCTGGATAAGTACTATGTCCAGTTAGGAAATATATCATTCCACGGCTTGGGGTAGCGTGTTTTATTCCTAATCTTTCCCGTATGTTCGCGAAGAAATCGTAGACATTCCGGCACTTACACATATCTCCCCTCCTTTCGAGGGATGTTTATCAGCGATGCCTTCTTCTTTAATTGCTTTCGCCGGCCGTTGTGGCCGAGCGGTTCTAGGCGCTTCAGTCGGAACCGCGCTGCTGCTGCGGTCGCAGGTTCGAATCCTGCCTCGGTAATGGATGTGTGCGCTGTCCTTAGGTTAGTTAGGTGTAAGTAGTTCTACGTCTAGGGGACTGATGACCTCAGATGTTAAGTCCCATAGTGCTCAGAGCCATTTGAACCATTTTTTAATTGTTTTCATTTTTTCTCTGAAGCCCATCTTCATCTATTATGTTGCAGTACTGTACCTGATGGTAACTTCGATTGGAATGACGCCCAAGACCCCACAAAGGGCTTCCAGAGATATAGTTCTAAAGGCAGCCGTTAACAGTAGGAGCACTCGCCTCCGTCTGCGTCTTCACTGTAGTTCATGTTGTCGCCTGGCGGAGTTCATATATGATAGGTTCTAAGACTGAACACTAAAAAAAAAAAAAAAATCGCTAGTGACCCGACCACAGGTAGCGATGTCAGACAAGCTTCACTTTACAGTTGGTTATAACGCTGGGCCCATATCCATTGTTTCCTGTGTTCCTGTATACCCCTGAAAAGCCACACCAGATGAATGTTAATAATAAGCTGATTTCATGTGCGATAGTGAATCTAATTTACTTCTATTTACCACTGTCCCTAACAGCAACTGTTATACCTAGAAACTCACAAAGAGCGAAGCAGCACCCTTTCATCACTATACATGAATGGTCTGCGTAATCGTATCGAAAGAGATTTCTTAGATGACTCCTTTAACGCCATGACCGATTTCCTTCCCTTTCTTTATTCAGCTCAACTAGCAGTACATCTATAAAGAGGTCAATTGGACGTCGACGATATGTTAAACTCAAAACTTTCTTGTCTATGGCATAAGTTGTTGAAGGCTGCAACAGTGGGATATGAAGAGATAATTCACTCTGAAACAGCAACCAGTAGCGATTTAGTCTCTTGAAATATTTATTTTGCAGGAAACAGCTTTCAAGGGCATCAAATGTTGGAATTTACAATACATTACATGGTAAAACATGGGAAGGTAGTCGTTAGAGCTATAGCGCTATTTGAGACCAGCAGACATACTCTACTATTAAAAGTCCATTCATACACTCCTGGAAATGGAAAAAAGAACACATTGACACCGGTGTGTCAGTCCCACCATACTTGCTCCGGACACTGCGAGAGGGCCGTACAAGCAATGATCACACGCACGGCACAGCGGACGCACCAGGAACCGCGGTGTTGGCCGTCGAATGGCGCTAGCTGCGCAGCATTTGTGCACCGCCGCCGTCAGTGTCATCCAGTTTGCCGTGGCATACGGAGCTCCATCGCAGTCTTTAACACTGGTAGCATGCCGCGACAGCGTGGACGTGAACCGTATGTGCAGTTGACGGACTTTGAGCGAGGGCGTATAGTGGGCATGCGGGAGGCCGGGTGGACGTACCGCCGAATTGCTCAACACGTGGGGCGTGAGGTCTCCACAGTACATCGATGTTGTCGCCAGTGATCGGCGGAAGGTGCACGTGCCCGTCGACCTGGGACCGGACCGCAGCGACGCACGGATGCACGCCAAGACCGTAGGATCCTAAGCAGTGCCGTAGGGGACCGCACCGCCACTTCCCAGCAAATTAGGGACACTGTTGCTCCTGGGGTATCAGCGAGGACCATTCGCAACCGTCTCCATGAAGCTGGGCTACGGTCCCGCACACCGTTAGGCCGTCTTCTGCTCACGCCCCAACATCGTGCAGCCCGCCTCCAGTGGTGTCGCGACAGGCGTGAATGGAGGGACGAATGGAGACGTGTCGTCTTCAGCGATGAGAGTCGCTTCTGCCTTGGTGCCAATGATGGTCGTATGCGTGTTTGGCGCCGTGCAGGTGAGCGCCACAATCAGGACTGCATACGACCGAGGCACACAGGGCCAACACCCGGCATCATGGTGTGGGGAGCGATCTCCTACACTGGCCGTACACCACTGGTGATCGTCGAGGGGACACTGAATAGTGCACGGCACATCCAAACCGTCATCGAACCCATCGTTCTACCATTCCTAGACCGGCAAGGGAACTTGCTGTTCCAACAGGACAATGCACGTCCACATGTATCCCGTGCCACCCAACGTGCTCTAGAAGGTGTAAGTCAACTACCCTGGCCAGCAAGATCTCCGGATCTGTCCCCCATTGAGCATGTTTGGGACTGGATGAAGCGTCGTCTCACGCGGTCTGCACGTCCAGCACGAACGCTGGTCCAACTGAGGCGCCAGGTGGAAATGGCATGGCAAGCCGTTCCACAGGACTACATCCAGCATCTCTACGATCGTCTCCATGGGAGAATAGCAGCCTGCATTGCTGCGAAAGGTGGATATACACTGTACTAGTGCCGACATTGTGCATGCTCTGTTGCCTGTGTCTATGTGCCTGTGGTTCTGTCAGTGTGATCATGTGATGTATCTGACCCCAGGAATGTGTCAATAAAGTTTCCCCTTCCTGGGACAATGAATTCACGGTGTTCTTATTTCAATTTCCAGGAGTGTATATTCTCCTGAAAGTTACCATGTACATCTCTGCATTACCAAAACTCATAACTATGTTGGAGGAATAACTATTCATATGTATTCTGAACATTCCTGTCCATTGTTGATGTAATCCCTGGTGTAATAAAGTTTTATAAATACGAAAAAACTCATACACTTGTTAATTGACACAAGCACATGCGTAATACCTACAACTGCTTTTCAAGACAGCATGAATTAAAGCACGATGTATTGTTCATATGTTCTCATATGTATTTTACGCATTTTAATCGGTACTTTTTTTTAAGTTGTTACAATACTAGATTGAACAATTTTATCGACATGTTCCATAAAACACTGTTTGTTACCACTATCAATAGTATACACACAACTTTGCACTATGCTCACTTTCCCTATGGTCACCTACACTAAACGGTTACTCTTACGACACGAACCTTTTGGATTAGGCAGCTGGGACAGTAGGGAACTTCCCAGTCAAAAGATTTTACTCCCATTGCTGTACTGAGGCTTAACGCCTGCAGTGTCAGCAACCAACATCACATCAGTGCTTCAAAGATGCCTAAACATAGGGAAAAATTTTTCAGAAGAGAGACGGCCATGCCCCGACCGTCCGCCAGGAGTGAGCTATAAGGGCCACTAGAGCGGGCCCCATGGACCTATTCTCCTCCACAAAAAACGTGATCAAAAATAGGGCCTTTTGTATCCTAGTACAGAGTGGTATTTAGGGCAGTGCTACGGGCAGACCAGATCAGTTCGCTCAAAGTGAGTTTACATAGGAGAGGCACCAATTGATTCCACAAGGATTCCAACAACCAGGATTTCCACCGCCCACGACGGTGCTGCCGTTCGCGTCTGACTTTGTAACCCTGGGAGCTGCCAGCTGTGGACTTAAGACTGCCCATGGCCTCCTCATCAAAGATGACGGGGACTCTGTCACCGTGGCAGACTTGTGGACTTGTAAATTTATACCTGTTTAACTTTAAAACGGCTACACGCCAGACAAACAATTTTGCTCGCTCCGGGACTTAAATTTTTTTTGTTTAGTTTGTAATTTAAGACTGAGCGTCCCATGGGACTTTCATTTTTCTAAAGTGTGTTTTTAATGAACTTAAACTCAGTGACAATCTAATCTGTCTTCAATCACTATTTCAGGAAGTAACGGGAATGCCTAATCGGCATAGGTGGTCGATCCACGATTCTGTTTCTCACCGAAAATGGATCCAGAATTCCGCACTGTGCTGTTGCGACTGGCAACTCTTTCAGTACTTCGTTCTGCTGTCTAATACATATTAGTATGCTTGTTGTCTGTATTTCGTTTCTGGTCAAGAAAATAACTTCGGTTTAATTTAATACGAATCATTTCAAACACCGTGCTGTGGCGCTACTACAAGGGAAAGTGCAAGGAACGTATTCCAGCATGTTGGTAATCAATTATAAGACCGCTTCAGCTGTAAGTAAACATTTTAGCTGCATTGTCAGGTGCAATCTATACTGAAGAGCCAAAGAAACTGGTACACCTGCCTAATATCGTGTAGGGCGCCCGCGAGCACTTGGAAGTGCCGCAACAAGACTTGGCATGGACTCGACTAATGTCTGAAGTAGTGCTGGAGGAAACTGACACCATGAATCCTGCAGGGAGGGCCACAACTCTCTGAGAGTATGAGGGGGTGGAGATGCCCTCTGAATAACATGTTGCAAGGCATCCCAGATATACTCAATAATGTTCACGTCTGGGGAATTTGGTGGCCAGTGGAAGAATTTTAGCTAAGAAGAGTGTTCCTGGAGCCACTCTGTAGCAATTCTGGACTTGGGGGGTGTTACATTATCTTGCTGGAATTCGCCAAGTCTGTCGGAATGCACATTGGACATGAATGGATGCAGGTGATCAGACAGGATGCTTTCGTAAGTGTCATCTGTCAGAGTCGTATCTAGACTTATCAGGAGTGCCATATCACTCCAACTGCACACGCCCCTCGCCATCACAGAGCCTCCACCAGCTTGAACAGTCCCCTGCTGACATGCAGGATCCATGGATTAATGAGGTTGTCTCCATACCCGAACACGTCCATCCACTCGATACAAGTTGAAACGATAGTCGTACGACCAGGCAACATGTTTCCAGTCATCAACAGTCAAATGTCGGTGTTAACGGGGCTCAGGCGAGGCGTAAAGCTTAGTGCCGTGCAGTCATCAAGGGATGCCCTTAGCTCAGAAAGCCCATACTGATGATGATCCGTTGAATGGTTCGCACGCTGACACTTGTTGATACCCCAGCACTGAAATCTGCAGCGATTTGCAGAAGTGTTGCACTTTGTCACGTTGGACGATTCTCTCCAGTCGTCGTTGGTCCTGTTCTTGTAGGATCTTTTTCCAGCTGCAGCAATGTCGACGACTTGTTTTTTTACCGCATTCCTGATATTCATGGTACACTCCGGAAATGGTCGTACGGGAAAATCCCCACTTCATCGCTACCTCGGAGAAGCTGTGTCCCATCGCTCGTGTGCCGACTCTAGCATCACGTTCAAACTCACTTAAACCTTAATAACCCGGAAGAATAGCAGCAATAACCGATCTAACAACTGCGCCAGGCATTTGTCGTCTTATATAGGCGTTGCCGATCGCAGCGCCGCATTCTGCCTGTTTACATATCACTTTATTTCAATACGCATGCCTATACCAGTTTCTTTGGCGCTTCTGTGTATATAAAGAACTCATGTAAGGCAAGAAAATGTAACTAAAATGAATAGATATACAGGATGAATATACTCACGAAATAATCATGTTCTGATCAGAAAAGATGATGATCCAGCGTTCATAACTAGGAATTTTTAACTAAATAGCGGACGTCAATTACAAACTAGCATAAAACAACACAGAACGCTCCCGTGATACCTAGAAAGGTGAAAAGCTAAAATAAAAGTGATCAAAAACCGACCTATATGATCATCTATGGGATGATGTAAAATTAAGCAGCACCGGTCCCTCATTTACCTAAAAAGGAAAATATATTGGTAAAAACCCCAGTTATTACACTACTGGCCATTAAAATTGCGACACCAAGAAGAAATGCAGGTGATA
Source organism: Schistocerca serialis cubense (assembly GCF_023864345.2). Taxonomy (NCBI): domain Eukaryota; kingdom Metazoa; phylum Arthropoda; class Insecta; order Orthoptera; family Acrididae; genus Schistocerca; species Schistocerca serialis. Next base: position 273,212,831 of record NC_064640.1, on the reverse strand, counting down.
AACGCGTATTCATTGGACAAATATATTATACTAGAACTGACATGTGGTTACATTGTCACGCAATTTGGGTGCATGGATCCTGAGAAATCAGTACCCAGAACAACCACTTCTGGCCGTAATAACGGCCTTGATACGCCAGTATGGCGATGACGAATACACGCTTCCAATGTCCGTTCACCGCGATGTCGCCATACACAGATGCGACCATCGTGATGCTGTAAACGGAACCTGGATTCATCCGAAAAAATGACGTTTAGCCATTCGTGCACCGATGTTCGTCGTTGAGTACACCATGGCAGGCGCTCCTGTCTGTGATGCAGCGTCAAGGGTAACCGCAACCATGGTCTCCGAGCTGATAGTCCATGCTGCTGCAAACGTCGTCGAACTGTTCGTGGAGATGGTTGTTGTCTTGCAAACGTCCCCATCTGTTCACTCAGGGATCGAGACGTGGCTGCACGATCCGTCACAGCCATGCGGATATGATGCCTGTCATCTCGACTGCTAGTGATACGAGGCCGTTGGGATCCAGCACGCCGTTCCGTATTACCCTCCTGAACCCACCGATTCCATATTACGCTAACAGTCATTGGATCTCGACCAACGAGAGCAGCAATGTCGCGATACGATAATCCGTAACCGCGATAAGCTACAATCCGACCTTTATCAAAGTCGGAAACGTGATGGTACGCATTTCTCCTCCTTACACGAGGCATCACAACAGCGTTTCACCAGGCAACGCCGGTCAACTGCTGTTTGTGTATGAGAAATCGGTTGGAAACTTTCCTCATGTCAACACGTTGTAGGTGTCGCCACCGGCGCCAACCTTGTGTGAATGTTCTGAAAAGCTAATCATTTGCATATCACAGAATCTTGTTCCTGTCGGTTAAATTTCGCATCTCTAGCACGTCATCTTCGTTGTGTTGCAATTTTAATGGCCAGTAGTGTAAAACCTTAATTTGTTTTCCATTCCCCAAAAAATTCATTATAAAACTATTTTAAGCTTCTGAGATGACGTGAAACAATGTTAAATATAGTGTTGCACCTAAACCGCTCAATCGGCAGAAAGCAGCGCATCGCAAAGCCATATTGCAAGCGGCTGCACCTACCACTGCAGTGTTCATCATGCATATCTTTTAATTTTAGTTACGTTTTCTTGCCTTACATGAGTTTTTGTCTATTACTTTGTACACAGTGCACCTGACGGTGCAGCTAAAATGCTGCGAAACCGGTCGTGCTAATTAATACAGTACTTACAGCTGAAGCGATTTTATATTCAAAATGATATATCCAGTCTGTAACTGCCATGACTAGCAAGTCTTTGCCATACGTTTTTTTCTTTACTAGGTGCTTTTCAAGTGTCCAAACAGATTGTCAGAGTGCATAAAACTGACAGTTTTCGAAAAAATCATGCAGAAAGTCATATTAGACTGAACCATGAAGTCTTTCCTTAGCAGCTGTGTAGGGTGCAGAGGACTGCTACCTATAGTGCAAGGGGGGCATTGCCCGACTGTATTCGTCCTAGCAATGTCACATTATTTCAGGGATTGATTACGTTTTTAATAATCTTGAAACATATGTCATTAGCGTGATTTGATGGATTTTCTTTTGTTTTTTTTTTTCTTTCTTTTCTTTCATTTATAGCGCCTGTGTGTATAAAAGGTAAAGGTAATGTCTGTGGCGCAAGCCCGTAACCAGAGCATCGGATGACAGCAGGTAAAGTGCAGTAATTGTATTCGGAGTGACTCTTGGAGGAGCAGCGATTGATTACGTTTTTAATAATCTTGAAACGTATGTCATTAGCGTAATTTGATGGATTTTCTTTTGTTTTTTTCCCTTCTTTTCTTTCATTTATAGCGCCTGTGTGTATAAAAGGTAAAGGTAATGTCTGTGGCGCAAGCCCGTAACCAGAGCATCGGATGACAGCAGGTAAAGTGCAGTAATTGTAATCGGAGTGACTCTTGGAGGAGCAGCGATTGATTACGTTTTTAATAATCTTGAAACGTATGTCATTAGCGTAATTCGATGGATTTTCTTTTGTTTTTTTCCCTTCTTTTCTTTCACTTATAGCGCCAGTGTGTATAAAAGGTAAAGGTAATGTCTGTGGCGCAACCCCATAACCAGAGCATCGGATGACAGCAGGTAAAGTGCAGTCATTGTATTCGGAGTGACTCTTGGAGGAGCAGCGATTGATTACGTATGATTGATTGTATGATGTATGATTGAAACGTATGTCATTAGCGTAATTTGATGGATTTTCTTTTGTTTTTTTTCTTTCTTTTCTTTCATTTATAGCGCCTGTGTGTATAAAAGGTAAAGGTAATGTCTGTGGCGCAAGCCCGTAACCAGAGCATCGGATGACAGCAGGTAAAGTGCGGTAATTGTATTCGGAGTGACTCTTGGAGGAGCAGCGATTGATTACGTTTTTAATAATCTTGAAACGTATGTCATTAGCGTAATTTGATGGATTTTCTTTTGTTTTTTTTCTTTCTTTTCTTTCATTTATAGCGCCTGTGTGTATAAAAGGTAAAGGTAATGTCTGTGGCGCAAGCCCGTAACCAGAGCATCGGATGACAGCAGGTAAAGTGCAGTAATTGTATTCGGAGTGACTCTTGGAGGAGCAGCGATTGATTACGTTTTTAATAATCTTGAAACGTATGTCATTAGCGTAATTTGATGGATTTTCTTTTGTTTTTTTCCCTTCTTTTCTTTCATTTATAGCGCCTGTGTGTATAAAAGGTAAAGGTAATGTCTGTGGCGCAAGCCCGTAACCAGAGCATCGGATGACAGCAGGTAAAGTGCAGTAATTGTATTCGGAGTGACTCTTGGAGGAGCAGCGATTGATTACGTTTTTAATAATCTTGAAACGTATGTCATTAGCGTAATTCGATGGATTTTCTTTTGTTTTTTTCCCTTCTTTTCTTTCACTTATAGCGCCAGTGTGTATAAAAGGTAAAGGTAATGTCTGTGGCGCAACCCCGTAACCAGAGCATCGGATGACAGCAGGTAAAGTGCAGTCATTGTATTCGGAGTGACTCTTGGAGGAGCAGCGATTGATTACGTATGATTGATTGTATGATGTATGATTGAAACGTATGTCATTAGCGTAATTTGATGGATTTTCTTTTGTTTTTTTTCTTTCTTTTCTTTCATTTATAGCGCCTGTGTGTATAAAAGGTAAAGGTAATGTCTGTGGCGCAAGCCCGTAACCAGAGCATCGGATGACAGCAGGTAAAGTGCAGTCATTGTATTCGGAGTGACTCTTGGAGAAGCAGCGATTGATTACATTTTTAATAATCTTGAAACATATGTCATTAGCGTAATTTGATGGACTTTCTTTTGTGTTTTTTCTTTCTTTTCTTTCATTTATGTCATATTCTTTCATACAGGGCGTTTCAAAAAGAAAGAGCAGATTTCAAACATTTATTTCTCAAAAACTACAAATGATAGAAACACAATTCAAACGTTTCTTGTCAGAGAAAGGTTCAAAGTTTTTCAATGGTCCGCGCAGAAGTTCCATGCAAATCCGCAGTGGCGCTGGCGTTTGTTTGTAGGAAAATGGCGACGACACCACAGGAACGATCATTTTGTGTGCTGCAATTTGCAAAGTTAGAGTCCATTGTTGGTGTGCAACGTGCATTCCGCCGTCAATTCAACAAACAGCCGCCTCGTCATAAGCAAATTTATGAGTGGCATCACAGATTCGTAGAAGATGGTTGCATCTGCAAGCGAAAAAGCACGGGTCGTCCACGCACATCGGATGAAAATGTCGAGCGTGTCCGTGCAGCTTACGAAAGGAGCCCTAGAAAATCCACGACACGGGCAAGTCACGAACTAAACATGTCTAAAACAACGGTATGGCGCGTTCTGAGTAAGCGTCTGCACATGAAGCCGTACAAACTGCAGTTATTGCAAGCATTGCGTCCTGACGACCACAACAAAAGGTTCGAATTTTCAACTGCAATTCTACAGGACATGGAAGAGGACAATTTTGCCGAACGATTAATTTTTTCAGATGAATCAACGTTTCACATTTCTGGTAAAGTTAATCGGCATAACGTACGAATTTGGGCGAGTGAAACTCCGAGGGACGTTATTCAACATGAAAGAGACTCACCAAAGGTTAACGTCTTTTGTGCAATTTCGGTAAACAAAGTTTATGGACCTTTCTTTTTCATGGAGAAAACTATCACAGGAACCATTTACCTGGACATGTTAGAAAACTGGCTATTTCCTCAACTTCAGGAAGATTCAAATCACTTCATCTTCATGCAAGATGGCGCCCCACCACACTTCTCTGAACCTGTACGACGGTACCTAAATAACACCATTCCAGGACGGTGGATTGGAAGAGCAGGAGCACAAGATCAATGTCATCGTCTGTGGCCTCCCAGGTCACCAGACCTTACTCCCTGCGATTTTTATTTGTGGGGGTACATAAAGGACTGTGTTTATGTCCCACCTATGCCCGCTACTCTTCAAGAGGTACGACATCGAATTGTTGCGGCCGTGAATTCGGTAACTAAAGACCAGTTGCGTCGTGTGTGGCAAGAAATGAGATACCGGTTTGATATTTGTCGTGTAACAAATGGTGCTCATATTGAGGTACAGTTTTGATATTTGTTGTGTAACATTTGGTACTCATATTGAGTGAAGGACCGTTGGAATTGTGTTTCTATCATTTGTAGTTTTTGAGAAATAAATGTTTGAAATCTGCTCTTTCTTTTTGAAACGCCCTGTATATGTCATTAGCGTAATTTGATGGATTTTCTTTTGTTTTTTTCTTTCTTTTCTTTCATTTATAGCGCCTGTGTGTATAAAAGGTAAAGGTAATGTCTGTGGTGCAAGCCCGTAACCAGAGCATCGGATGACAGTAGGTAAAGTGCAGTCATTGTATTCGGATTGACTCTTGGAGAAGCAGCGATTGATTACGTTTTTAATAATCTTGAAACATATGTCATTAGCGTAATTTGATGGATTTTCTTTTGTTTTTTTTCTTTCTTTTCTTTCATTTATAGCGCCTGTGTGTATAAAAGGTAAAGGTAATGTCTGTGGCGCAAGCCCGTAACCAGAGCATCGGATGACAGCAGGTAAAGTGCAGTCATTGTATTCGGAGTGACTCTTGGAGAAGCAGCGGTGCCGGGTTCCTCGACCCGGCTGTTCTTTACCGCCGGGAAAGTACTCATTTTGGCAGCAGGTTGAGTTGACCTGCGGAGTAGCCTACGGCATATACAGACTGTGACAACTGACAGGTATCCCGCGTGACGCCACGGAGGACGAGGGAAGATGCCGTCGACGTCGAGATCGTTGCAGACAAAGTGCAAGCTCGGAATGTTTCAAGGATGGGGAAGGATATCGGCCGTGCCCCTTCAAAGGAACCATCCCGGTATTTATCTAGTGCCATTTATGGAAATCACGGAAATTCTAAGTCCGGACGGGAATTTGAATCGCCGTCCTTCCGAATGCGCGTCCATTTTGATCGTGCGACATCACATCTACAAATACACCTACATGTACGTACACCCTCTGCAAGCCACGGTACGATACATGATGGGGTGTACTGTGCACCATTACTAGGCACTCCCTTTCCTGTTCTATTTGCAAATAGAGGGAAGGAAAAACGACTGACTGTAAGACTCCGTGCCAGCAGTAAGTTCTGTCATCTTACCTTCGTGGTCCTTATGCGAAATGTACGTTGGCGGCGGTAGAACCGTTCTGCAGTCGATCTCAAATGCCGGTTCTCTAAATTTCCTCCCTAGTGCCTCGCGAAAAGAACGTCTTGCGACGGTACCTAACGGTTACTGCTAGTGTAGTTGCTCTTCCAAACAGCATCCCAGTTGCGTCTTTATCTGTGTTAGCAGTACTTTAGGTACCTGGGTTTTGCATGCTCTGTTTAAAAAGAATAGCTGGATGTAGTCATAGCGTCGAGTAGCGCACATCTACTTTCATGCCCCGGAGCTATTTCGCTGAAAATAATAACCTGTAGCTGTTATCCGGCAGTCAAATGCATTGCTTAAGTTGCGAGTTAATAAAATACCAGAAATACAAAATAAAAGTCAAATGAATAATTTAATAACAAGGGTTCTATTCTAACGTCTGTAATTGATGTAGACAACACAGAATTATGTTGAATAATCTTTATCCAAGGAAGAACACCTCCAATAAACGGGAGATTGACGTACAACATTCATTTAAAATACGGACAGAAAATACCCTTACGAAATGGAGTAAAGTTACGTTGACAGCTTTACAAGAATGGTACCAAAATCCCTAAACGAAATAGTCGTCAAAGATACCCGAAAACTAAGACCATTTCGTGATCACAGTACGTGAAATACACTATGTGACCCAAAGTATCCGGACACCCCCAAAAACACACGATTTTCATATTAGGTGAATTGTGCTGCCACCTATTGCCACGTACTCCATATCAGCGACCTCAGTAATCATCAGACATCGTGAGAGAGCAGAATGGGGCGCTCCGCTGAACTCACGAACTTCGAACGTGCTTAAGAGATTGGGTGTAACTTGTGTCATACGTCTGTACGCGGGATTTCCACACTCCTAAACATCCTTAGGTCCACTGTTTCCAATGTGATAGTGAAGTGGAAACATGAAGGAACACGTACAGCACAAAAGCGTACAGGCCGACCTCGTCTGTTGACTGACAGAGACAGCCGACAGTTGAAGAGAGCGTAATGTGTAATAGGCAGACATATATCCAGACCATCACACAGAAATTCCAAACTGCATCAGGATCCACTGCAAGTACTATGACAGTTAGGCGGGAGGTGAGAAAACTTGGATTTCATGGTCGAGCGGCTGCTCATAAGCCACACATCACTCTGGTAAATGCCAAACGACAACTCGCTTGGTGTAAGGAGCGTAAAGATTCAACGATTGAACAGTAAAAAACCGTTGTGTGGAGTGACGAATCACGGTACCCAATGTGGCGATCTGATGGCTGGGTGTGGGCATGGCGAATGCCCGGTGAACGTCATCTGCCAGCGTGTGTAGTGCCAACAGTGAAATTCGGAGGCGGTGGTGTTATGGTGTGGTCGAGTTTTCAATGGAGGGATCTTTCACCCCTTGTTATTTTGCGTGGCACTATCATAGCACAAGACTACATTGATGTCATTGATGTTTTAAGCACCTTCTTGCTTCCCAATGTTGAAGAGCAATTCGGGGACGGCGACTGCACCTTTCAACACGATCGAACACCAGTTCATAATGAACAGTCTATGGCGTAGTGTTTACACGACAATAACATCTCTGTAATGGAATGGCCTGTACAGAGTCCTGACCTGAATCCTACAGAACAACTTTGGGATATTTTGTAACGCCGACTTCGTGCCAGGCCTCACCGGCCGACATTGATACGTCTCCTCAGTGCAGCACTCCGCGAGGAATGGGCTGCCATTCCCCAAAAATCTCCCAGCACCCGATTGAACGCGTGTCTGCGAGAGTGGAAGCGTCATCAAGGCTAAGGGTGGGACAACACCATATTGAATTCCAGCATTAGCGATGGAGGGCACCAAGAACTTGTAAGTCATTTTCAGCCAGGTGTCCGGATACTTTCGATCACATAGTGTATTCACCAGCTCAAAATAACTGAGAGTTCAATATGATGAGCCACAAATTAACACACGCGATACAAAGGAGAGAAACTTATGCTCTGTCTGTTCTCAGTTTCGTCATACAAGCGGAAAAAGTTAAGAGTCCTACTCTGGAGCAAATTCAGACTTTAAGAAATTGATGGATGGAAGCGCCCGTTCACCGCCCAGAATCTGTCACCCACTCCATCAAAAACCATGCGATATGACTTGCAGGTCTGCCTTCTTCTAGAACGAATATTGGCGTGTGTTGAGTTCTTATTGGAAAAGTCCCAGTCTCCACTTCACTCCCGTAGTGTTTCATTATTGTCTGCTTTTCCACTGGGTGAAGGCCCTCCACACCAAAAGTACATCGTTTTTTATGCTCTACAGACATAATTTAACTCAACGTGATCGCTTCCCGGACTAAAATAGTATACTACCACAATATTTAAACAAAGAAATTATATAAATATTTGGTTGCACTCAGACCATTCGCAATAAACATAAATAAAGGTTTTTTCACAAATAAATAAGCTAGTATTCTTGAGCTAGCACTCTCACAAGGAATGACAACAAGCCTGCTTGTGAGAAGTATCTTTTGGCTCTCTTATATAAAGGTGTCAGCAAAAACATGTGACAGGCCACGTCTTTATTTACCACGATTACGTATTATCGATTGCAATTAATATTTAAATATAGTTACTAGCAAAATAGTAAACTATTCATTAAATAAATACAGAAGTATGACCAAATGTGAGGTATTCATGCTATGTTCATTGGATGTGTAACTCGGTAGGATACGATGTTCTGAAAACATTTGCGTAGAAAAAAAATATATAAATACGTCATAAATCTATAAATAAAGTTCATATAGTTGAAGGGTTTTGTGGGATGATAGCTATTGTGCAACGCTATCACCTGCGGTATCGTTTGTTGAAATCGCATGAAACGTTAGAAGCTGATAATTCAAAGGACCATTGTGAAAATCTTTATTCACTGTGAAGGATTAACTTCTTTAGTTTGAAAGATACTGAAATATTGTTCTGACATTGGGTGCACCTCATTTTCCTGGCATCGTAGAGGTATTCAGATTTGCTGTAATACTTGATAATAAAATATTATAGGCTCTCAAACAGCTGTAAGAAGCCGTCTATCATTTCGTCTGACACTCACCATTCCTGGAGCATGTTCTGCACAAAGGTTATGCGAGCATGAGCCGTCGGAATTACCAGCTTAGAAATTTACCCTTTTCTGGCAACCCACTCCTTGTCTCTGCAGCTGAGCTCGCCCGTGGCGGCAGCGTGAAGTCCTCGTCCTGGAGACTCGCCCCAGACCAGGTAAGCAAATTCAGCTCTCCTCATTACCTGCCCTAGGTGGATGAATGACTCGTTCACATACTCATAAGGTTACAGTCTTCGCTCTATGGATTCCCTTTTGAGTTCACGAAGCAGCTTCATACACTGATGTGACAGGAATCATGGGATAGCGATATGCACATATACAGATGATGGTAGTATTGCGTACACAGAGTATAAAAGGACAGTGCACTGGCGGAGCTGTCATTTGTACTCAAGTGATACATGTGAAAAGGTTTCCGACGTGGTTTTAGCCGCACGACGGAAATTAACAAACTTTGAATGTGGAATGACAGTTGGACGGAAGGGACATTTCATTTCGTAAATCGTTAGGGAAATCAATATTCCAAGATCCACAGTGTCAAGAGTGAGCCGAGAATATCACATTTCACGCATTACCTCTCACCACGGGCGATGCTGTGGCCAACAACCGTCACTTAACGACCGAGAGCAGTGGAGATTGAGTAGTGCTGTCAGTGCTAACAGACAAGCAACACTGCTTGAAATAACCGAAGAAATCAATGTTGCACGTACGACGAATGTATCTGTTGGGACAGTGCAGCGAAATCTGGTGTTAATGGGCTATGGCGGTCTAAGGTGCTGCAGTCATGGACTGTGTGGCTGGTCCCGGCGGAGGTTCATGGGTGTTTGTGTTTGTCCTTCGGATAATTTAGGTTATGTAGTGTGTAGGCTTGGGGACTGATGACCGCAGCAGTGAAGTCCCGTAAGATTTCACACACATTTGAACATTTGAATTTGGGCTATGGCAGCAGCCTATGCTAACAGCACGACATCGCCTGCAGCGCCTCGCCTGGGCTGGTGACCATATCGGTTGGATCCCAGATGACTGGAAAACCATGGCCTGGCTAGATGAGTCCCAATTTCAATTGGTAAGACCTGATGGTAGGGTTCGAGTGTTGCGCTGATCCCACGAAGCCATGGACCCAGGTTGTTGACAAGGCACTGTGCAAGCTGATGATCGCTCCATAACGGTGTGGGCTGTGTTTACATGGAATGGACCGGGTCCTCTGGCCCAACTGAACCGATCGTTGACTGGAAATGGTTATGATCGGTTACTTGGAGACAATTTGTAGCCATTCATTTTGTGGATGACAACTCGCCATCATACTGGGCCATAATTTTTCGGCAAAAGGAGGTCCAACATGATATTAGGAGGTCTCCCATGACTTCTGTCTCCTCAGCGTAATGCTTGGGAGCTCATCGAATCTATCAGTAACAAATCTAGCAGAACGCTTATGAATTACTTCTTTTATGCCGACCTGGTAGGAATTCCAAAAACTGGAACAGTATCCAAGAGCGAGGTATTCTAACGACACAGGAGTGTTTTTCCTAATCATCCGCATTAACTAACATTTTTTTACATTTAAGGCAAGCTGTCATTCCTCACACCAACTAGAAATTACTCTGTCAATTATAGAAAGTTGTTCCAACTTAATACGTAATGCCCTTAGTGATATGTACTGCTAACAAAGGAAATTTTTCCAGATAGGTTACAATATGCAATTGTTAAACCACTTCATAAGGAAGGTGACAAGACGGATTTAAACAATTCTCGTCCAGTTTCCTTATTGAAATCTTTCTCCAAAATATTCGCAAAAGTGATGTACACAAGAGCAGTCGAACACTTAAGTAGAAACAATTTACTTTGCATATCACAGTTTGGATTCTAAAGGGTTGCTCGACTGAGAATGCTATTTATACATTCACTCATCAGACAGTACAAGCCATACATAATAATATATCGCCAGTTGGTTTTTTTGTGATATTTCCAAGACATTTGATTGTGTAGATCATGTTACTCTCTTAGAAAAACTCAAGTTTTGTGGAACTGGTGGCTTTACACACAGCTGGTTTGAATCATAGCTAACAAACAGACTGCAAAAGGCTGTGCTGAATAATTCAGGTTGTGTCGGAAAGGTAGAAAATTTTAGTGACTGGGAAGAAAGAAATCACAAATGGAGTCCCACAGGGTTCAATTTTGGACCCATTCCTATTCCTTAGATATGTGAATGACTTCTATTTAACATTCAAGAAGCAAAACTGGTTCTTCTTTCAGACGATACTAGTGTTATAACAAATTCCATTAGAGAGAAAGCAACAGAAGAGTTGGGAAATAATATTTTCCAAAGAATGGTTTGATGGTTCTCTGAAAATGGAACCTCCCTAAATTTTGAAAAAAGAAAACACTCTAAATTCAGTTCTGTTCAACAAGTAGAGTCATACCAAAAACTGATGTAGCACATGAGCAGAAATCAATAAGTAGAGTCGAATGCTTCAAATTTTTGACTCAGCGAAGTGGTGCAGTGGTTAGCACACTGGGCTTGCATTTGGCAGGACAACGGTTCGAACCCGCGTCCGGCCATCCTGATTTAGGTTTACCGTGATTTCTCTAAATCGCTTGAGGCAAATGCTGGGATGGTTTCTTCGAGAGAATACGACGGACTTCCTTCCCCATCCGTCCCTAATGCGATGAGACCGATGACCTCAATGTTTGATATCCTCTCTCATATCAAATAACCAACTAAATAACATCAAATGTTTGAGTGTAAATATTGATGAAAACGTGAGCTGGAAGAAGCATATTACTGAGCTTCAAAGTTCAGCTCCTTTTTCTCTTCGTATAATTGCTAATCTCGGAAACAAACCTCATCCTACTAACGTATTTTGAATTCCACTCAATGATGTCCAACGGAATAATTTTTGGTGTAACTCATCGCTCACTCAAAATGACTTTTATTACGCATTGTTAAAGCTTTCTGTGGTGCGACTGTGGTGTCAAAGAACAAACCATCCACCACAACGTCAGCGAGTGTCCACTGAGGGCATTCACCGACACTGATGACGACTTCCTGAGACCAACACCACTATCTGTGGAGTGGCTGCAGAAACTAAGTGTGGAATTGTGATTGCTGAAAATACTAGAATCTGAACTTTATGCAATCTTATTGTTTTGTAACGTAGTTATACATTTATTGTTAAGTGCCAATGTTCAATTTATATTATTTTATTACGTTTGCATCCTATATTTTAACAGTGTATATTCTCTTTTATGCTATTTCCAATGTAGTGTGTCATGCCATAAGCTAAATAAATAAATAAATAAAGCTTTCAATGGCTCAGAAAGGAGTTCAACATGCAGCAACAAAATTTTTTGGTTATTTGCCCAATAATATAAAATGTCTGACAGGTAGTGAAGTAAGTTTAAAATCTAATTTAAAATAATTTCTCCTGGACAACTCCTTCTATTCCACTGACGAATTTCGGCTTAAAAACCGGTAGCCAGTTAAAAAAAGTGTGGTTGCATGAGTAGGACTAAAAACAATAACGTGTTCATTTATGTTAACACTAATCATATATATGTATCCTGAGCCAGTTAAAAAAGTGCAGTTGAATGAGTCGGACTAAAAACAATAATGTGTTCATCAATTTTAACACTAATCATATATATGTGTCCCGTAAAGTAATTCATTTCACATCATTTCGATAAAAGAATCGTTCAAATGATCTACGGGACATGTAAATAACTAACTATCTAACTAACTAACTACTCTATGCTCCCACAGTTAGACAACGACGAAACCTTCCCATACACCATAGCGTCTTTAGAAACAGCCGTAAACTGCTGATCACGCTGTCCTTCATATCAGTTATTTATATAGGGACGTCATTCCTGACGATATGCTAGTTTCTGATGAACACTCGACGATGAGGACAACGTACTGGGTTCTATTACTTAAGAGGTCCTCGAACCACTCACATATCTGAGAATCTAATACGTGTGCTCGGACATTCGTCAACAGTTTGCGGTGGGGCACCGTGTCGCATGCTTTCCGAAAATCTAGGAATATGAAACCCGCCTGTTGTTCTTCATCCACGGTTCGTAAGATATTATGTGACAAAAGGTTAAGCTGAGTTTCGTGCGATGCTCTCTAAATCCGTGCTGATTTGTGGACAGAAGGATTTCTGTCACAAGAAATTTATTACATTCGAACTCAAAATGCAAAAATTCTGCAGCAAATATGAAGCCGGCGCCGGGCCAGTGCGATTCTTGCTTAAAATCGTGCTGTCATCTTGGAAACCCTGTATTCTACGGGCGAGTCTTCATCCCATAGGCTACGGTTGTGGGCTCCATGTTGACGAAGATGACAGCATTCATTTCGTGAGAAAGTTTGTGAAGCTCCTAAAGCGTTGGGAAGTTTACCACTGCCAAAGATACCGAAAACTTCCACCCAATATTTTTTTCTTTACTACATACGTCAATCACAGTTACTAATTTATCTGAACATGTTTTGAGCAGCTTTCAGGCTGCGGGTATTTGTTACTGGGTACGTCTGAGAAAGATCCTCTGGAGAGGGGATATGGTCACTACAGTCAAATGCGTGGTGCATTTTACTGTGTCGCTTCAGCATGTCTTGGAGTTTGAAAACAACTGAAAATAATTAGTGTATTTAAAGCGTATTTGTGTTGATTAAGGACTTTTGTGAAACACCTGACATTGATCTCTGTAAATTAAATATCTATTAGGCATTTAGATTTCGTTCATGAACATACAAGTCAAAAAGAAACATCTCCGAATGACTTAAGTTTACTTTTCTACATAGGAGATTACGCGTCGCATTGTTTATTAAAATTGACAAATAAGTGCTATACATCTACATCTAGATCTACATCCATACTCCGCAAGCCACCCAACGGTGTGTGGCGGAGGGCACTTTACGTGCCACAGTCATTACCTCCCTTTCCTGTTCCAGTCGCGTATGGTTCGCGGGAAGAACGACTGCCGGAAAGCCTCCGTGCGCGCTCGAATCTCTCTAATTTTACGTTCGTTATCTCCTTGGGAGGTATAAGTATGGGGAAGGAATATATTCGATACCTCATCCAGAAACGCACCCTCTCGAAACCTGGACAGCAAGCTACACCGCGATGCAGAGCGCCTCACTTGCAGAGTCTGCCACTTGAGTTTGCTAAACATCTCCGTAACGCTATCACGCTTACCAAATAACCCTGTGACGAAACGCTCCGCTCTTCTTTGGATCTTCTCTATCTCCTTCGTCAACCCGATCTGGTACGTATCCCACACTGATGAGCAATGCTCAAGTATAGGTCGAACGAGTGTTTTGTAAGCCACCTCCTTTGTTGATGGACTACATTTTCTAAAGACTCTCCCAATGAATCTCAATCTGGTACCCGCCTTATCAACAATTAATTTTATGTGATCATTCCACTTCAAATCGTTCCGCACGCATACTCCCAGATATTTTACAGAAGTAACTGCTACCAGTGTTTGTTCCGCTATCATATAATCATACAATAGAGGATCCTTCTTTCTATGTATTCGCAATAGATTACATTTGTCTATGTTAAGGGTCAGTTGCCACTCCCTGCACCAAGTGCCTATCCGCTGCAGATCTTCCTGCATTTCGCTGCAATTTTCTAACGCTGCAACTTCTCTGTATATTACAGCTTCATCCGCGAAAAGCCGCATGGAACTTCCGACACTATCTACTAGGTCATTTATATATATTGTGAAAAGCAATGGCCCCATAACACTCCCCTGTGGCACGGCAGAGTTTACATTAACGTCTGTAGACGTCTCTCCATTGAGAACAACATGCTGTGTTCTGTTTGCTAAAAACTTTTCAATCCAGCCACACAGCTGGTACGCCTTCCGGAAGTCAAGGAATATGGCATCTACCTGGGAGCCTGTATCTAATATTTTCTGGATCTCATGAACAAATAAATCGTAAAGTATTTGTTGCCAGTGGTGATGAGTTGACTTCAAGCAGGGTAAACAGCGAAAGTCTTATTTACTCAGTCTTGTGCAGATGCGCATTGACCCTTCATTGCTTCGCTTTGCACATCTGAAATTCAGAATTTGAACTGGATTTGCTCTGCTGTCAGTCAGATTTAACCTTGCCATTTGCTTTGCTTATTTGAACGATGCAGCTTTAAATTGATATTGGTAAATGTGACTACGTACATGCAGTTTTATAGATAAACAATATTAGAAAAAAGTACTTTTAAAAAGAAGTAAGTGAAATATTTTTGATATTTTTCCTGTATTCCTTGATCAACCCTGCACACGAAAATAATTATTAACGGCCATTTGTAAAAAAATTTGGACTGAAGGGTTAAAGCAAACCATAATTCAAATTGTCGTTGAAGAATATCAATTGCTTCGAATACTTGTACATGACGATTTTTTCCCGTTCGTTCCCAAGCAGCCAAAGAGAGAGCAGCTCATGGTAAATACGAGGGTTATTCCAAAAGTAAGGTCCGATTCGCCGTAACTATTGAAATTTGGCGCCAATGACAAAACACGCATGCGCGCCGACTCGCGGCAAGCCTTGCGCGTTTAGCATTTGTCAACCACGCTGGTGGTTCAAATGGCTCTGAGCACTATGGGACTTAACTTCTGATGTCATCAGTCCCCTAGAACTTAGAAGTACTTAAACCTAACTAACCTAAGGACATCATACACATCGATGGCCGAGGCAGGATTCGAACCTGCGACCGTAGCGGTCGCTCGGTTCCAGATTGTAGCGCCTAGAACCGCTTGGCCACCCCGGCCGGCTGGACTGGAACGTCCTACCACAATGACTCCTTATCAACCTTGTGGCCAGCGTGTGCGCACGTTGCAGATAATTCATTACCGTCAGTGTTGATCAGATATCCTATTAAGAACCGTGTTCCTGTTTGTAATGGCAAGGGGAAAATCACGAATTGTGGTTTCTTCAGTTTAATTATTGTCTGTAAATAAAAGAGTCTCTTCTGTTTGTCTCATTGAGTATTTCTTTCGCCTACCTTCTGTACTGTACCGTAGCAGTTCTTTCTACGTCCACGTTTCATCGAGCTATGTTACTTGGCAGTGACACATCATGCGAAACTTACTTTCGCTCTTAAGTTTTGCACTCCAGTGTATATTAACCTTACACACCTGATGTGTCGCGACGTTTCGCTCTGTAGCACAGAACTATTAAGTGCGGCGGAAAATTTTGTTTTAGCCAGAATTTTGTAAATGTACAACTCGACTTTTCATGTGAGCTGTAAATGTCATAGTCATTTTCGAAACAGTCTGCACAAGTCAGCGCCTACAACGGCGGGTAACGGTCGATTCTATTTGCTGGTGATTCGAGCGGTGAGATAAACCTTGAACGGCGGTTACCTTACCTCTCCCACTTACAAGGGGACTGTTCCTTCTCGCCGCGTGGGGTAGCCGTGCGGTCTAGGGCGTCTTGTCACGATTCGCGCAGCTACCCCCGTCACTGGTTCGAGTCCTTCCTCGGGCATGAGTGTGTGTGCTGTCCTTAGCGTAAGTTAGTTTAAGTTAGATTGAGTAGTGTATAAGCCTAGGGACCTATGACCTCAGCAGTTTGGTCTCATAGTCCTTACCACAAATTTCCAATTTTTTGCTCCTACTAGTCATCACCGATTTCGTCCAAATTATTAGTTGATGGAGGGCTTGGTTAGAAATGAAAGTGACGAAAGTGGGAGCTCCATATGGACAAACGCTTATAAAAGATAGCATTTTTTGCGCGCGTCCGGTAAGACGTTAGCCATTTATATCAGTGTAATTTCCAGGCAGCGGTTGCACAGCGCAAAGAAAACAGAACACTAATCCGAGGGTCGTGGGCTCGAATTGCTAAGTGAAAACTTTTAAAACTTTCAGTTTTTACGTTAATTACTCTGCAAACAAACCGAGATGATACTCAGTATTTCGTATTTTCAGAAAAGGAATGTCAACGGTCTTGTCACGTTGGTAACACCTGTTCTCGCCCGATCACACAAGTTAAGCAACTTTGCACCAGGCTGGTACTTGGATTGGAAACCGTTCGGGGAAAGCAGGGTGCCGTTGGTTTTCAGGACATGCAAGTCGCTGAAGTGGTGTCCACTTGAAAGAATTGCACCAGGCCCCTGTGCCCCACGACATTTATTTATTTATAAAAGGCATGAAAAGGAAACACAATGGAAAATATAGGATTGCAAGTAAATTTCGAGGAAAATAAAAACAAAATTAGAGAACTTTGTTATTTCTCAATTACTGATTCACGCGTGCTGGGCTAATATTTGTCGTAAAAGATGGGGAAGCAGTAATTTTCTTGGCATCTTGCAGACGTCATAAACACAGTTTGTTTTACAATTATATTTCCCTTTTAAAGTTTCTATACAAAAACAGATTTTGTTTACATTCGGAAAAGGTTCTCTGTCATCGCACAGTTTAGCAGTAGATCACAGGCAACGCATCATTTCGCCTAATATTTGAGAGAATAGCCTGCGATGTACAACAGAATGTATTTTGATGCAGTCTTCTCGGAATATGATTTCTTCTTCTCTTTCGACGAGATAAGATCAGCGTTGAAGTTGTTTGGACAAATTATTTAACTGGCGATAAAAATAGACATCGCAGCACTGCCCTAGTGGTGTTCATTTAGGAGGAATCATTTTGCTACTGGACGACGGCAGTCCTTCTTCATCTTAAAAAATCTCGTGCTATAATTGTGGATTTGTTTGTTCTGCCACGAGTCAATTAATGGTAGAAATTTTTTCCCATGCACATAGGAATTCATCACACCAAACACGACATGTATTGAGCATTATTCCTGCTTGACTGCAGTGTAAGAAACGTAAAAAAAAAAAAAAAACTGAACGTAAGAAACTTCCTGGCAGATTAAAACGGTGTGCCGGACCGAGGTAGGAGACGAGGTACTGGCAGAAGTAAAGCTGCGAGGACGGGTCGTGAGTCGTGCTTGGGTAGCTCAGTTGGTAGAGCACTTGCCCGCGAAAGGCAAAGGTCCAGAGTTCGTTTCTCGGTCCACCACACAGTTTTAATCTGCCAGGAAGTTTCATATCAGCGCACACTCCGCTGCAGAGTGAAAATCTCATTCTGGAAACATCCCCCAGGCTGTGGCTAAGCCATGTCTCCGCAATATCCTTTCTTTCAGGAGTGCTAGTTCTGCAAGTTTCGCAGGCGAGCTTCTGTAAAGTTTGGAAGGTAGGAGACGAGGTACTGGCAGAAGCAAAGCTGTGAGGACAGGTCACGAGTCGTGCTTGGGTAGCTCAGTTGGTAGAGCACTTGCCCGCGAATGGCAAAGGTCCCGAGTTCGCGGATCGGTCCGGCACACAGTTTTAATCTGCCAGGAAATTTCGTATCAGCGCACGCTCCGCTGCAGAGTGAAAATCTCATTCTGTGAACGTAACACGTTTCCACCCAGGGACTCGAACTCACGATCCTTGGATTACCATTCTGTACTCTTTTCGCTGCGCCAGCGGTTGCCTGGATACGAAATTAATACAGGTGGCTCATGCCTCTCTCGGTACGCCCCAAAAACGCCAATTTTTCTAAACGTTTGGCCATATGGAGCTCCCATTTCTGTAACTTTCATTTCTGTCCAAGCCCTGTATATACTATAAATTTGGACGAAATCGGTGACGACGAGTAGGCGCGGTAACCTTGTTAACAAAACGAGAGTGAGAGCTCATTGGTCACTTGATCAGTTTGAGAGTGCACACAGCCGAAGTAGGTAGAGGCCAAAAATTTGTATTTCAGTTTTATGATAGACTGACTTATTGTTCGCAAAGAGTGATTTTTCGTTGTTATGTGAATGGAGTTAATAAGAATCGGCCGTGACATGTAGTTCAGTGTCTCGGCTAATGATGATTATGTTGTTCAGGTGAAGGTTCAAATATCGTGATGCATAGCATCTATTAGTGCTTAAATTAGTGAATTAATTTTTTTAGATGTTTTCTTCAAGTATTATGTGAAGGTAAAATAATACAGTCGAAAGATATATGAGAACATGTTGCTGAATAGTTTATCTGTGCTATGGGCCCACTCGACATTAAACCGCCCCTCCCTGGTTCGCCTTTGTAATTCGATACACCGAATATCTAGAGCTTGCTAGTTCCGTAATTCTGCCTTCAATATGGAGTCTTTACTGGGCTTTGGCTAATGACTCACAAGGGAAAGGATGACTCACAAGGGAACATCACCAACTTGGCCCCATATTTTAAGGAGAAGAAAAAAACATGCTTGCAAGATACTAGTCCCAGCAGTCAATCCCGCGAGGAAATTAGTGCCATAATTCTGATAGTACGCAGTTACGACTTTCTGAAAGTACAACGTTTAAACTCCCAGGCACATAGGTTGTTTGTCACTCGCCTCACCACAGAGCTACCCGCCTAACGTCCCAGTGCGAAGTACTGAACATCTGAGTTACAATCAGAGCATTTCTAGTCGCTGGATGTTGAAGGCGGGGGAAGAGGAGTGGGAGGAGATGGGGGATGGACCAATCTGTTCAACGTGATTTGAAACACATGTTATTCTACGCGAAAAAACGTTAAGTAATATGAGTACGTAATACGTCAAACTCACTCATACGTTCAACATTATCTTAACAATATTCTAGAACTGATAGTCTGCAACATATATACCCCTCAAAATCAAAATGAATCAACATAAAGAACTGAATAATTACTATGAAATTAAACTAATCATTTTTGATTTACAGTTTAATCACGCCAATCACGTTGAAGAGCGTGGTCCTGCAAATATATTTCAATTTAACAGTGCAAGATTTAAAATAAAAAAATAAAGCACAACAGTGATGTTAATAACTGCATAGCGCAAGCTACTTTTTTAATGACACACTCATTCATTCCTTTCATTCATTTACACTGCATTTTTGAATTGCAATATAAAAATGTTCAAAATAAAGAAATCTCTGTCACCAGCTACGAACTTTGACACAACGAACAAAGCATGTTGTCAATGTCAAAACAGTATTTCACAGACGTCTTACTAACTCCAATGTGCAGTACTTCTCTTTCGGGTATTAAGCGGCTGCGGTGGGGCGGTGTGAGTGGGAAACCGGTGCGCGCATATGTTTAAGAGCTGTACTTTCAGGTCATAACTGCGCACAGTCAGAATTATGGCCCAAATTTTCATGCGGGATTGATTGCTGGGACTGAAATCTTTCAAGTGTACTTTTTTCTCCTTAAAATATTAGGTCAAGTTTCGATGTTTGCTTGTTACGTGGGTTTACACACAAGGTTAACATCTGTAAAAACTAGTGTAAATCTCTGTCGTAGGGATGGACTGATGTATGTAGTATTCCAATCAAGACACGTGACGTGCCAGAGCTGTCAAAATCCGGAATTACAGTTCGTTTTGCTTTTTAGTATTCTTTAACATCAAAGGCTACGGACGGTATGGGAACTGTTATCCAACCACATCTGCAAGCGATATTGGTTTATCTGCTGAAGTTGCATGTGTTTTAATATCGAGATTGTTTTTGTAACTCTCGATTCTCGAAATCCTTGTCTCCACTGCGACGATACATATCGCGATATTTATTCTGTGAAATCGTTTAGAACTTTTCTTTACGAGGGAAGACTTCGAAGGAAATCGTTCCCTTTAAAAGAGTAAAATAAATTTTCCTACGTGGTCTAGCCTAACCAATGAAACGCCAACAACGCACGAGAACATGACTGAGCGTATCGCCAATGCATGTCAGCGGCAAACACTTCTCGATTGTGTCGAATCATTCCATATGCAAATAAATTATGGCATCAAAATGGGCGGCGAATTCTTCAGCACTTAACGTGAAATAATTCTTACGAACAAGCATCCAGTTGGTGAAAGGTGAGAGGACACTCCTCAAGCAACCTTCTTTCACGATTACTGGTCAGATTTGGTTCCCTGTTTTTGGTCTAATATATTTTTCTCGAGGTAATACCTTTTTAGAATTCAACTGTGTTGTTCGACGATTACAGCGCCGCCTATCACGCAACTACAGAAATGTTGCATACAGAAGTTGCGTATTTACCCCGTAGAATCCGAATCAAGACTTAAAATGGGATGTTTCTATCAGAGCTGCCCCGACCCCGCCCCACCCCATGGGGGTGGGGCAGGTGATCAACATTGGTATCGCCGGATAGCAATTTTAAAAATACTGAAGACGTATTTTTTTCATTCTTTAGCCGATACATAATTTTTGAGTTATTTCTTTGTCTCAAGGTAAAAAAAAAACTCACTCTATGAAAGGGGCAGTCAAATGAAAACGAGACGAACGGAAAAAATAAGGAAAGTGTTTATTATTCCAAAAGTAATCGCCATAGCTTATATGTAACAAGGCGGTCAGCGCCTCCATGGAAAAAATATTTGATGTTTCCTAGGGAACCATGACTGTACCCAGACACTGAAGCTTTTTTATGGAAAAAATGAATGCTACTTTTTGAGAAGATGGCTGACAAGTACACCGCCTGACAAAAGAAGTGAAGCACCCAGAATTGGAGGAGGAAACGAATAAAGCTTCATGGTTTCAGAGGGTATGTGATGATATTTCAATGATTACAAAGTCGAGCCAAATTTACAAAGAACTTGGCAGTATGATCCCACTTATCACTATGACGTTGCACATCACCTGACCTGCACGCATGGGCTGATTTGATTGGAAAAGATCTCATAATGGCGTTGTACCGTCTTCTGACGCTAGCTGGCTCACAACTGTTGTAACTGACCTTTGATATCCTGGATACTGGCAGCGGAACGGAGATGGTGTCCAAGTTGGTTCCAAATATGTTCTCTTGGAGGCAATTCTGAGGATCGTGCTGACTACAGGAATACATCAACGTGACGTAGACAGTTCATACAGGCAAATCCCATGTGTGGACGAGCATTGTTCAGTTGAAAAATGGCACCATGATACTGTCGCATGAGGAGGCAGGATGTCCGTGACGTACCATTATGTCGTCAAGAGTTCCCTCCATCGCTACCAGCCGTGACCTGAAGTCATGCTCAAAGGCTCCCCACACCATGACACCTGGAGTAATACGTTTGCGTCTCTCCTAAACTTTGAAACAACGTAACCTCTCCCTAGGGTCCCACAACAGTCGCCAACGATGGTAATCTGGGATAGTGTAGGACCACGTGTCATCGCTGAACACAATGCAACGCCGTTCATCAGCAGTACACGCTTTCCTGTCACGGCACCATTCCAAACGTAGCCGCCTGTTTTGCGGTATTAACGGCAGCATATGCAGGGGACAGTAATTCCCCAGTAGGGCTGCTGTTAGTCTCTTTTAAGTAGTACGGGATGATACAGAAATTTACAGGGAGATCATTACTTGTTCTCGGATGGCAGGTGCAGAAGTGGAGGCATTGCAATGTGCTTGGCGCACGGTACAGTGATCTTCGCTTGTGTTGGTTGGTCAGATGTGTTCGACCGGAACCTTGACGACGGGCATGCGCGCCCCCATATCCCCATGCCGTCCACAATCTGGCCAATGTCACATTCCAATGCCCCACAATTCTGGATACTGCACAATTCGACCAGCCGACCATACGAAAACCCACAATGAAGCCTCTTTCAAACTCTGTCAGTAACTGATAGCTGTGACTCACAAGAGTACGCTTCATCTCTGGGTCCTTCATAGTGATCATCCAACATCTTTGCTGTTCGCGCCCCTTATATACCCTATCAGGCCTGGTAAGAATGCTAAAAACTAACAACCCTTATGCACTCTGTTGATTGTGCTGCCTGCCACATAGAATTGAAACACTATAATCATTCAGCACACCCAGCGATGGTGTGTACTTGTACGAAATTGCGTCGACATCCAACCAGATCTTCTGGTGCTTCACTAGTGTATTTAAGGCCCTCAAACCTTTTCAAGTCATTCGCAGACACAATGTTAACATAACTGCATTCTCAGTACCTGATTCGAACAGTTCGTACCATTCCTCCCTAGAGCATGGAACAGTGCACATGTTGCTTGGTGCTGCATTTGTGTCACGCGCACTCTTCTCAGCAGCGGACAGTACCCTTGCATACCCGATACTAATAGTGCTAGGAATACTTATTGATACTGTACGGAGATCTTTAGCGAGAGAAGCTATAGAATATTGTTGATTTATCAGAATCAGTTTCTTTGTGCTCAACAACCTCTGGATGTCGAAATCTCAAACCGTGCTCACAATTTCTTCGCGTCAGCGTGACATCAGAAATTTTCAGTCTGAATACTTCCAGGACACTAAAAATTTCGGCACTGGAATATTATATCGTTGGCTCCTAATTATTTGATAATGCGGGAAGTCCATGACGTCAACAGAACAAAGGAAGGAAGAATTTTAGAATTCAACATTCCATCGAGCCTAGCCACGACGACTTCGACTGGTTTTTAAACTCTTATGGGTCTTCTTCCCGGCGAATGTCTTCTCTTTCTTTCCGACATGCATGTCTGACAGAACTGACACCATTGATCAGTAGCTGTATTCAAGACATGACAAAAGAAATATCTGACATTTAGCTGCAATGTGGCATACAGCGAACTCAGCGGCTGCTGATGAAAATGTGTGCCGGACCCAGCGTCGAACCCGGATTTCCCGCTTTATGCGGGCAGTTGCCTTAACCGTTTCGGCTATTCGAACACGCTTACCGCTGACCCGAAATCTCAGCTTTCCGCACGTAGCGTCCCTAAGGTAAATGGACAGAAAAATGAAGGTTGAACCACAGTGTGTTGACGGAGCAGTTCAGCCGGATATCCGGTATCCGGAGGTGCTTTTGTGGTTTTTTGGGGCTTTTTTTTGTACCATGACTTGGAAACACTGGGGGCCAGGTTACCTTAATTATGAACCACGACGTTTATTTATCACTCTCTGTGACTAAGTGATGCCCTTTCTTTAACGTCTACATGATGGGTATGCTGTGACCAATATCATCTTCCAAAACGCCAGTATCCCTTTTGACGAAGACTCAGGTATCCTATCGGAACATGACTTTCCAGCTAAACCACCAGATCTTAATGCCATAGAAAGTGTCTCAGACTATTTGGAACGTATAAAGCGAAATACTGTACCAAAAAAAAAAAAAAAACCATCCTGAGTTAATAACGAGCATCAAAACTGATTCAGGGATTAGTGAACACAGGGTTGTCGTAGCGAGATTGAATATTGTAACCTCCAAATCCTCGAAAAATAAGCGAAAAATATACCTATTCAAAAAAGCATATAAAAATTCACTTGACGCCTTCCTGAGAGACAATCTCCACTCATTTCAAATTAATAATATAAGTGTAGACCAGATATGTCTTAGATTCAAAGAAATAGTATCGGCAGCAATTGAGAGATTTATACCAAATAAATTAACAAACGACGGAGCTGATCCTCCTTTGTACACAAAGCGGGTTAGAACACTGTTGCAGAAACAACGAAACAAACAGGCCAAATTTAAACAGACGCAAAATCCCCAAGATTGGCGATCTTTTACAGAAGCCCGAAATTTAGCGCGGACTTCAATGCGAGATGCCTATAACAGTTTCCACAACGAAACTTTGTCTCCAAACCTAGCAGAAAATCCAAAGAGATTCTGGTCGTATGTGAAGTATATTAGCGGCAAAAATCAATCAATGCCTTCTCTGCGCGATAGCAATGGAGATACTATCGAAGACAGTGCTGCCAAAGCAGAGTTACTAAACACAGTCTTCCGAAATGCCTTCACAAAAGAAGACGAAGTAAATATTCCAGAATTCGAATCGAGAACAGCTGCCAATATGAGTAACGTAGAAGTAAATATCCTCGGAGTAGTGAGGCAACTTAAATCACTTAATAAAAGCAAGTCATCTGGTCCAGACTGTATACCAATTAGGTTCCTTTCGGAGCATGCTGATGCATTAGCTCCATACTTAACATTCATACACAACCGTTCGCTCGACGAAAGATCCGTACCCAATGACTGGAAAGTTGCACAGGTCACACCAATATTAAAGAAAGGTAGTAGGAGTGATCCACTAAACTACAGGCCCATATCGTTAACGTCGATATGCAGCAGGATTTTAGAACATATATTGTGTTCGAACATTATGAATTACCTCGAAGAAAACGGTCTATTGACACACAGTCGACATGGGTTTAGAAAACATCGTTCCTGTGAAACACAACTGCCTCTTTATTCACATGAAGTGTTGAGCGCTATTGATAAGGGATTTCAGATCGATTCCGTATTTCTGGATTTCCAGAAGGCTTTCGACACTGTACCACACAAGCAGCTCGTAGTGAAATTGCGTGCTTATGGAATATCGTCTCAGTTATGTGACTGGATCTGTTATTTCCTGTCAGAGAGGTCACAGTTCGTAGTAATTGACGGAAAGTCATCGAGCAAAACAGAAGTGATTTCTGACCTTCCCCAATGTAGTGTTATAGGCCCTTGCTGTTCCTTATTTATATAAACGATTTGGGAGACAATCTGAGCAGCCGTCTTCGGTTGTTTGCAAATGACACTGTCGTTTATCGACTAATAAACTCATCAGAAGATCAAAACAAACTGCAAAACGATCTATAAGAAATATCGGAATGGTGCGAAAAGTGGCAGTTGACTCTAAATAACGAAAAGTGTGAGGTCATCCACATGAGTGCTAGAAGGAACTCGTTAAACTTCGGTTACACTATAAATCAGTCTAATCTAAAAGCCATAAATTCAACTAAATACCCAGGTATTACAATTACGAACAACTTAAATTGGAAGGAACACACAGAAAATGTTGTGGGGAAGGCTAACCAAAGACTGCGTTTTATTGGAAGGACACTTAGAAAATGTAACAGACCTACTAATGAGACTGCCTACACTACGCTCATCCGTCCTCTTTTGAAATACTGCTGCGCGGTGTGGGGTCCTTACCAGATAGGACTGACGGAGTACTTTGAAAAAGTTAAAAGGAAGCCAGCACGTTTTGTATTATCGCGAAATTTGGAAGAGAGTGTCACAGAAATGGTACAGGATTTGGGGTGGAAATCATTACAAGAAAGGCGTTTTTCGTTGCGACGGAATCTTCTCGCGAAATTCCAATCACCAACTTTCTCCTCAGAGTGCGAAAATATTTTGTTGACACCGACGTGTATAGGGAGGAATGATCACCACGATAAAATAAGGGAAATTAGAGCTCGTACGGAAACATATATATGTTCGTTCTTTCTGCGCGCTATACGAGAGTGCAATAATAGAGAATTATGAAGGTGGTTCGATCAACCCTGTGCCAGGAACTTAAATGTGATTTGCAGTGTATCCATGTAGATGTACACTACATCTACATCTACATTTACATGACTACTCTGCAATTCACATTTAAGTGCTTGGCAGAGGGTTCATCGAACCACAATCATACTATCTCTCTACAATTCCACTCCCGAACAGCGCGCGGGAAAAACGAACACCTAAACCTTTCCGTTCGAGCTCTGATTTCTGCTATTTAATTTTGATGATCATTCCTACCTATGTAGGTTGGGCTCAACAAAATATTTTCGCATTCGGAAGAGAAAGTTGGTGACTGAAATTTCGTAAATACACTCCTGAAAATTGAAATAAGAACACCGTGAATTCATTGTCCCAGGAAGGGGAAACTTTATTGACACATTCCTGGGGTCAGATACATCACATGATCACACTGACAGAACCACAGGCACATAGACACAGGCAACAGAGCATGCACAATGTCGGCACTAGTACAGTGTATATCCACCTTTCGCAGCAATGCAGGCTGCTATTCTCCCATGGAGACGATCGTAGAGATGCTGGATGTAGTCCTGTGGAACGGCTTGCCATGCCATTTCCACCTGGCGCCTCAGTTGGACCAACGTTCGTGCTGGACGTGCAGACCGCGTGAGACGACGCTTCATCCAGTCCCAAACATGCTCAATGGGGGACAGATCCGGAGAGCTTGCTGGCCAGGGTAGTTGACTTACACCTTCTAGAGCACGCCCGCATCTCGTGGTCGTGCGGTAGCGTTCTCGCTTCCCACGCCCGGGTTCTCGGGTTCGATTCCCGGCGGGGTCAGGGATTTTCTCTGCCTCGTGATGGCTGGGTGTTGTGTGCTGTCCTTAGGTTAGTTAGGTTTAAGTAGTTCTAAGTTCTAGGGGACTTATGACCACAGCAGTTGAGTCCCATAGTGCTCAGAGCCATTCTAGAGCACGTTGGGTGGCACGGGATACATGCGGACGTGCATTGTCCTGTTGGAACAGCAAGTTCCCTTGCCGGTCTAGGAATGGTAGAACGATGGGTTCGATGACGGTTTGGATGTACCGTGCACTATTCAGTGTCCCCTCGACGATCACCAGTGGTGTACGGCCAGTGTAGGAGATCGCTCCCCACACCATGATGCCGGGTGTTGGCCCTGTGTGCCTCGGTCGTATGCAGTCCTGATTGTGGCGCTCACCTGCACGGTGCCAAACACGCATACGACCATCATTGGCACCAAGGCAGAAGCGACTCTCATCGCTGAAGACGACACGTCTCCATTCGTCCCTCCATTCACGCCTGTCGCGACACCACTGTAGGCGGGCTGCACGATGTTGGGGCATGAGCGGAAGACGGCCTAACGGTGTGCGGGACCGTAGCCCAGCTTCATGGAGACGGTTGCGAATGGTCCTCGCCGATACCCCAGGAGCAACAGTGTCCCTAATTTGCTGGGAAGTGGCGGTGCGGTCCCCTACGGCACTGCGTAGGATCCTATGGTCTTGGCGTGCATCCATGCGTCGCTGCGGTCCGGTCCCAGGTCGACGGGCACGTGCACCTTCCGCCGACCACTGGCGACAACATCGATGTACTGTGGAGACCTCACGCCCCACGTGTTGAGCAATTCGGTGGTACGTCCACCCGGCCTCCCGCATGCCCACTATACGCACGCCCTCGCTCAAAGTCCGTCAACTGCACATACGGTTCACGTCCACGCTGTCGCGGCATGCTACCAGTGTTAAAGACTGCGATGGAGCTCCGTATGCCACGGCAAACTGGCTGACACTGACGGCGGCGGTGCACAAATGCTGCGGGAGCTAGCGCCATTCGACGGCCAACACCGCGGTTCCTGGTGTGTCCGCTGTGCCGTGCGTGTGATCATTGCTTGTACAGCCCTCTCGCAGTGTCCGGAGCAAGTATGGTGGGTCTGACACACCGGTGTCAATGAGTTCTTTTTTCCATTTCCAGGAGTGTAGATCTCGCCGCGACGAAAAACGTCTTTGCTGTAATGACTTCCACCCCAATTCGCGTATCATATCTGCCACACTCTCTCCCCTATTACGTGATAATACAAAACGAGCTGCCCTTTTTTGCACCCTTTCGATGTCCTCCGTCAATCCCACCTGGTAAGGATCCCACACCGCGCAGCAATATTCTAACAGAGGACAAACGAGTGTAGTGTAAGCTGTTTCTTTAGTGGACTTGTTGCATCTTCTATGTGTCCTGCCAATGAAACGCAACCTTTGGCTCGCATTCCCCACAATATTATCTATGTGGTCTTTCCAACTGAAGTTGTTCGTAATTTTAACACCGAGGTACTTAGTTGAATTGACAGCCTTGAGAATTGTACTATTTATCGAGTAATCGAATTCCAACGGATTTCTTTTGGAACTCATGTGGATCACCTCACACTTATCGTTATTTAGCGTCAACTGCCACCTGCATCTACATCTACATCTACATCTACATTGATACTCCGCAAGCCACCCAACGGTGTGTGGCGGAGGGCACTTTACGTGCCACTGTCATTACCTCCCTTTCCTGTTCCAGTCGCGTATGGTTCGCGGGAAGAACGACTGTCTGAAAGCCTCCGTGCGCGCTCTAATCTCTCTAATTTTACATTCGTGATCTCCTCGGGAGGTATAAGTAGGGGGAAGCAATATATTCGATACCTCACCCAGAAACGCACCCTCTCGAAACCTGGCGAGCAAGCTACACCGCGATGCAGAGCGCCTCTCTTGCAGAGTCTGCCACTTGAGTTTATTAAACATCTCCGTAACGCTATCACGGTTACCAAATAACCCGGTGACGAAACGCGCCGCTCTTCTTTGGATCTTCTCTATCTCCTCCGTCAACCCGACCTGGTACGGATCCCACACTGATGAGCAATACTGAAGTATAGGTCGAACGAGTGTTTTGTAAGCCACCTCCTTTGTTGATGGACTACATTTTCTAAGCACTCTCCCAATGAATCTCAACCTGGTACCCGCCTTACCAACAATTAATTTTATATGATCATTCCACTTCAAATCGTTCCGTACGCATACTCCCAGATATTTTACAGAAGTAACTGCTACCAGTGTTTGTTCCGCTATTATATAATCATACAATAAAGGATCCTTCTTTCTATGTATTCGCAATACATTACATTTGTCTATGTTAAGGGTCAGTTGCCACTCCCTGCACCAAGTGCCTATCCGCTGCAGATCTTCCTGTATTTCGCTACAATTTTCTAATCAATACATCATACATCAATCTTTTCTAAATTGCTTTGGCCATTAAAATTGCTACACCAAGAAGAAATGCAGATGATAAACGGGTATTCATTGGACAAATATATTATACTAGAACTGACATGTGATTACATTTTCACACAATTTGGGTGCATACATCCTGAGAAATCAGTACCCAGAACAACTACCCCTGGCCGTAATAACGGCCTTAATACGCCTGGGCATTGAGTCAAACAGAGCTTGGATGGCGTGTAGAGGTACGGCTGCCCACGCAGATTCAACACGATACCACAGTTCATCAAGAGTAGTGACTGGCGTATTGTGACGAGCCAGTTGCTCGGCCACCAGTGACCAGATGTTTTCAATTGGTGAGAGATCCGGAGAATGTGGTGGCCAGGGCAGCAGTCGAACATTTTCTGTATTGAGAAAGGCCCGTACAGGACCTGCAACATGCGGTCGTGCATTATCCTGCTGAAATGTAGGGTTTTTCAAGGATCGAATGAAGGGTAGAGCCACGAGTCGTAACGCATCTGAAATGTAACGCCCACTGTTCAAAGTGCCGTCAATGAGAACAAGAGGTGACCGAGACGTGTAACCAATGGCACCCCATATCATCACGCCGGGTGATACGCCAGTATGGAGATGACGAATGCACGCTTCCAATGTGCGTTCACCGCGATGTCGCCAAACACGGATGCGACCATCATGATGCAGTGAACAGAACCTGGATTCATCAGAAAAAAGTACGCTTTGCCATTCGTGCTCCCAGGTTCGTCGTTGATTACACCACCGCAGGTGCTCCTGTCTGTGATGCAGCGTCAATGCAACCGCAGCCATGGTCTCCGAACTGATAGTCCATGCCGCTGCAAACGTCGTCGAACAGTTCGTGGAGATGGTTGTTGTCTTGCAAACGTCCCCATCTGTTGACTCAGGGATCTTGACGTGGCTGAACGGTCCATTACAGCCATGCTGATAAGATGCCTGTCATCTCGACTGCTAGTGATACAAGGCCGTTGGGATCCAGCACGCCGTTCCTTATCACCCTCCTGAGCTCACAGATTCCATATTCTGCTAACAGTTATTGGATCTCGACCAACGCAAGCGGCAATGTCGCGATACGATGAACCGCAATCGCGATAGATTACAATTCGACCTTTATCAAAGTCGGGAACGTGAATGGTACCATTTCTCCTCCTTACACGAGGCATCACAACAACGTTTCACCAGGCAACGCCGGTCAACTGTTGTTTGTGTATGAGAAATCGGTTGGAAACTTTCCTCATGTCAGCTCGTTGTAGGTGTCGCCACCGGCGCTAGCCTTGTGTGAATGCTCTGAAAAGTTAATCATTTGCATATCACATCATTTTCTTCCTGTCGGTTAAATTTCGCGTCTGTAGCACGTCATCGTCGTGGTGTAGCAATTTTAATCGGCAGTAGTGTAGATATAGATATACACTCCTGGAAATTGAAATAAGAACACCGTGAATTCATTGTCCCAGGAAGGGGAAACTTTATTGACACATTCCTGGGGTCAGATACATCACATGATCACACTGACAGAACCACAGGCACATAGACACAGGCAACAGAGCATGCACAATGTCGGCACTAGTACAGTGTATATCCACCTTTCGCAGCAATGCAGGCTGCTATTCTCCCATGGAGACGATCGTAGAGATGCTGGATGTAGTCCTGTGGAACGGCTTGCCATGCCATTTCCACCTGGCGCCTCAGTTGGACCAGCGTTCGTGCTGGACGTGCAGACCGCGTGAGACGACGCTTCATCCAGTCCCAAACATGCTCAATGGGGGACAGATCCGGAGATCTTGCTGGCCAGGGTAGTTGACTTACACCTTCTAGAGCACGTTGGGTGGCACGTGATACATGCGGACGTGCATTGTCCTGTTGGAACAGCAAGTTCGCTTGCCGGTCTAGGAATGGTAGAACGATGGGTTCGATGACAATTTGGATGTACCGTGCACTATTCAGTGTCCCCTCGACGATCACCAGTGGTGTACGGCCAGTGTAGGAGATCGCTCCCCACACCATGATGCCGGGTGTTGGCCCTGTGTGCCTCGGTCGTATGCAGTCCTGATTGTGGCGCTCACCTGCACGGTGCCAAACACGCATACGACCATCATTGGCACCAAGGCAGAAGCGACTCTCATCGCTGAAGACGACACGTCTCCATTCGTCCCTCCATTCACGCCTGTCGCGACACCACTGGAGGCGGGCTGCACGATGTTGGGGCGTGAGCGGAAGACGCCTAACGGTGTGCGGGACCGTAGCCCAGCTTCATGGAGACGGTTGCGAATGGTCCTCGCCGATACCCCAGGAGCAACAGTGTCCCTAATTTGCTGGGAAGTGGCGGTGCGGTCCCCTACGGCACTGCGTAGGATCCTATGGTCTTGGCGTGCATCCATGCGTCGCTGCGGTCCGGTCCCAGGTCGACGGGCACGTGCACCTTCCGCCGACCACTGGCGACAACATCGATGTACTGTGGAGACCTCACGCCCCACGTGTTGAGCAATTCGGTGGTACGTCCACCCGGCCTCCCGCATGCCCACTATACGCCCTCGCTCAAAGTCCGTCAACTGCACATACGGTTCACGTCCACGCTGTCGCGGCATGCTACCAGTGTTAAAGACTGCGATGGAGCTCCGTATGCCACGGCAAACTGGCTGACACTGACGGCAGCGGTGCACAAATGCTGTGCAGCTAGCGCCATTCGACGGCCAACACCGCGGTTCCTGGTGTGTCCGCTGTGCCGTGCGTGTGATCATTGCTTGTACAGCCCTCTCGCAGTGTCCGGAGCAAGTATGGTGGGTCTGACACACCGGTGTCAATGTGTTCGTTTTTCCATTTCCAGGAGTGTAGATGTAGATGTAGGTCGGTAAGTCATGCAGATTTATGTTTGCCATCGTTTCTCTGAAGGTATATGCCGGGATAGTATCCTTTAAAAGGACGCAGTCGATTAACCTCCCCATTCTGCTTCAATCCGAATTTGTGATCCAGAACTAATGATCTCACCGTCGACAGTATGTTAAACCGTTATCTTCCTTCCTACTTCCACGTTAGACTAACCTGTTTCCATTTACACTATCCAGTCAAGAGTATCCGCACACCAATAAGTAATATGGAACTGACCACTAGATGCCACGAGAGGTGGATCCACCAATATAAAAGGAGGCGGGAAGTATCGTGTTGTCAGCAGAGAAGCAGTAACACCAGAATGGGTCAGTCAGAAGAGCTCAGTAACTTCAAACATGGACTTCTCATCGGATGTAAGCTCCATAACAAATCCATCGAGAAATTACAACCCTCCTAAAGCTTCCCATGTCTACTGCTGGTGTTGTAACTGTGAGGTGGAAACGCGAAGGAACAACCACAGCTACACCGAGACCAGGTAGACACGGACCGTCGAGCGTCGCGGAGGGTGGTTGTAAAAATTAGCGTGAAATCAGCAAATTTCTAAACCGCTACCAACAGTCCAACCGGAACAATTACTGTGCGTAGGGAGTTGAAACGAACGGAGTACGGTGGTCGAAAAGTTCCTCATAAGCCACACATTCCTGTAACCATTTCTAAGCTGCGCTTGAGGCGGTGTAAAGAGCGACTCTACTTGGCAATGGATGGTTGGAAATGATTAATTTGGAATGATGAGTCACGCTATAACCTGTGTCAGTTCGACCGGATGGTTTGGGTTTGACGAATGCCTGGAGGACATTACCTGCCATTATGTGTAGTGTAGTGCCCACAGTGAAGCACGGAGGAGGCGGTGTTACGGTATGAGGATGTTTCTCGTGGTTAGTGTTGTGTTGGCAGAAGAGCCAACACCGTGTTACTAGAGGAGGCCGAAATGCACGCGTTTTAGCTCACGCAGGCTGGCGTGAGGAAGGAAGAACTATACTGACGTGAGGTCTGGAATATGACAAGAAATTAGAATTCAGAAAGCGGACGTAATTAGTTTTATACTTAACTTTAATCCATTAATGATGAACGTCGCTCTTGACGGTGCATGATTCACAATATTATCTGTTCAGATTATAGTAACTGAATATGGCGCCTTACTAGGTCGTAGCAAATGACGTAGCTGAAGGCTATGCTAAACTGTCATCTCGGCAAATGAGAGCGTATGTAGACAGTGAACCATCGCTAGCAAAGTCGGCTGTACAACTGGGGCGAGTGCTAGGGAGTCTCTCTAGACTAGACCTGCCGTATGGCGGCGCTCGGTCTGCAATCACTGATAGTGGTGACACGCGGGTCCGACGTATACTAACGGACCGCGGCCGATTTATAGGCTGCAACCTAGCAAGTGTGGTGTCTGGCGGTGACACCACAGTTAAGATGTGGTATCCGTATTGCGCTTAAGAAGATTCTCAAGGCGGCAGGATATGAACACAATTTAAAGAACTGAGTACCGTGTACAGCTGAGGAACTGTCCGGAGAAGACGACTGTGTGGATCAGCATGACAGTGCACCCTGTCATAAAGCAGCAATCGTGAGGCAGTGGCTTGAGGACAGTAAAATTCCTGAAATGGAAGAGCCTGTCCAGGATCCTGATCTGTGCCCAGCGGAACACCTCTGGGATGAGTTACAACGTCAGATTTACTCCAGACCCCAACATGCCTACCTTCTCCGGCTTCGGCTGTTGACGAAGAATAGGTTGCCAATTGTCCACATATACCTAATTGAAAGTGTCCCCAGTAGAGTTCAAGCCATCATGAAGGCGACATGTGGACACACCTGATATTAATGTCCACTAACAGGTGTTGTTGTTGTTGTTGTGGTCTTCAGTCCTGAGACTGGTTTGATGCAGCTCTCCATGCTACTCTATCCTGTGCAATCTTCTTCATCTCCCAGTACCTACTGCAGCCTACATCCTTCTGAATCTGCTTAGTGTATTCATCTCTTGGTCTCCCTCTACGATTTTTACCCTCCACGCTGCCCTCCAATACTAAATTGGTGATCCCTCGACGTCTCAGAACATGTCCTACCAACCGATCCCTTCTTCTAGTCAAGTTGTGCCACAAGCTCCTCTTCTCCCCAATTCTATTCAGTACCTCCTCATTAGTTATGTGATCTACCCATCTAATCTTCAGCATTTTTCTGTAGCACCGCATTTCGAAAGCTTCTATTCTCTTCTTGTCTAAACTATTTATCGTCCACGTTTCACTTCCATACATGGCTACACTCCATACAAATACTTTCAGAAACGACTTCCTGACATTTGAATCTATGCTCGATGTTAACACATTTCTCTTCTTCAGAAACGCTTTCTTTGCCATTGCCAGTCTACATTTTATATCCTCTCTACTTCAACCATCATCAGTTATTTTGCTCCCCAAACAGGAAAAATCCCTTACTACTTTAAGTGTCTCACTTCCTAATCTAATTCCCTCAGCATCACCCGACTTAATTCGACTACATTCCATTATCCTCGTTTTGCTTTTGTTGATGTTCATCTTATACCCTCCTTTCAAGACACTGTCCATTGCGTTCAACTGCTCTTCCAAGTCCTATGCTGTCTCTGACAGAATTACAATGTCATCGGCGAACCTCAAAGTTTTTATTTCTTATCGGTGGATTTTAATACCTACTCCGAATTTTCCCTTTGTTTCCTTTATTGCTTGCTCAATATACAGATTGAATAACATCGGGGATAGGCTAAAACCCTGTCTCACTCCCTCCCCAACCACTGCTTCCTTTTCATACCCCTCGACTCTTATAACTGCCATCTGCTTTCTGTACAAATTGTAAATAGCCTTTCGCTCCCTGTATTTTACCCTTCCCACTTTCAGAATTTGAAAGAGAGTATTCCAATCAACATTGTCAAAAGTTTTCTCTAAGTCTACAAATGCTAGAAACGTAGGTTTGTCTTTCCTTAATCTTTCTTCTGAGATAAGTCGTAGGGTCAGTATTGCCTCACGTGTTCCAACATTTCTACGGAATCCAAACTGATCCTCCCCGAGGTCGGCTTCCATCAGTTTTTCCATTCGTCTGTAAAGAATTCACGTTAGTATTTTGCAGCTGTGACTTATTAAACTGACAGTTCGGTAATTTTCACATCTGTCAACACCTGCTTTCTTTGGGATTGGAATTATTATATTCTTCGTGAGTTTGAGCGTATTTCGGCTGTCTTGCTTACCAGGTGGTAGAGTTTTGTCAGGACTGGCTCTCCCAAGGCTGTCAGTAGTTCTAATGGAATGTTGTCTACTCCGGGGGCCTTGTTGCGACTCAGGTCTTTCAGTGCTCTGTCAAACTCTTCACGCAGTATCATATCTCCTATTTCATCTTCATCTATATCCTCTTCCATTTCCATAATATTGTCCTCAAGTACATCGCCGTTGTATAGACCCTCTATATACTCCTTCCACCTTTCTGCTTTCCCTTCTTTGCTTAGAAGTGGGTTTCCATCAAAGCTCTTGATATTCATGCAAGTGGTTCTCCTTTCTCCAAAGGTCTCTTTAATTTTCCTGTAGGCAGTATCTATCTTACCTCTAGTGAGATAAGCCTCTACATCCATACATTTGTCCTCTAGCCATCCCTGCTTAGCCATTTTGCACTTCCTGTCGATATCATTTTTGAGACGTTTGTATTCCTTTTGCCTGCTTCATTTAGTGCAGGTGTCAGGACACTTTTGATCAGATTGTGTATTTGTCAAAATAGCTTGTATTTCGAGTTGACTGCGGTAAGGAGGTATTTTGGATAGGGATAAGAGAGAGTGAGGTGTCTTTATGTGTCTACGGAGTGGGATGAAGCACGCGCTAGCAGAATGAGTAATCTGCGGGCCACAGAAGCGCTGGCAGCGAGCCAGCGCACGCGACCTCAGCGTTACCTTGCCGCCAAGGCCGGCGCGAGCCAGGCCCACACGCCGATCACGTCGCCTTGCTTCACTAGCTCTGCAGCACGCCTGCTATGTCAATCACGATACAGGTGTGTGTGTGTGTGTGTGTGTGTGTGTGGGTGCTGTACTCGCGTCTTCTGCAATGGGGTAAGAATCTCAAGAATAATTAACCGGTAGCACTGTGATAGGCGGGAATCTTGGTGTTATTTGAGTTCATAAACTTCCACAGTGGACAAAAACGTATGCTTTGTTTCTGGCATCTGTAATTCGACAATGGGAATTTGTATATCGACATTTCCAACGTCATTAGCACCGAGTGTATTTGATGAAATGTGTTGCGTGTGTCCAGTAGAGCACGCAACTTTAAGTGTATCCCACGTAGGACTGAAGCATATATCAAATAGTGTTTTTTTATTTGTATATTTATTGTTCAGTGGGACGAAATTAAGGAGAAGTCTCCATGGTCATGGAACGAGTCTATACATGAAATTAAAACACGATAGTAGACACAGATAAAATGAAATACAAGAAACGTATCCAGGAGGCAATTCGTAAGTTTAAATAAAGAAAATCAACAATGTAATACTGGAATTTGCTTAATTTTCAGCTCTTCCAGGAGCTCCTGGAGAGAACAGAAGGATTGAGCCGTGAGGAAACTCTTCAGTTTAGACTTAAAAGCGTTTTTGCTACTGCTAAGATTTTTGAGTTCTTGTGGTAGCTTATTGAAAATGGATGCAGCAGAATAGTGCACTCCTTTCTGCACAAGAGTCAAGGAAGTACATTCCACATGCAGATTTGATTTCTGCCTAGTATTAACTGAGGGAAAGCTGCTAACTCTTGGGAATAAGCTAATATTGCTAACGACAAACGACATTAAAGAAAATATATACTGTGAGGGAAATGTCAGAATTCCCAGACTATTGAATAGGCGTCGACAAGAGGTTCTCGAACTTACACCACATATAGCTCGAACAGCCCGTTTTTGAGCCAAAAATACCCTTTTTGAATCAGAAGAATTACCCCAAAAAATAATACCATATGACATAAGCGTATGAAAATGTGCGAAGTAGACTACTTTTCGTGTTGAAGTGTCACTTATTTCAGATACTGTTCTAATGGTAAATAAAGCAGCGTTTAGTTTACTTCTCGTTACTTAACAGCTTGTCTGAAATTATATGGTACGGAAAGTATAATGACCTTCCACAATAGCTGACGTTAGTGCCGTGGTGCTGTATCTAGATGTGAGTGAATTTACTAAGGTAGCTGAGATCTACCGATGTTTATTGTCATAGTATACTAGACAATCACCGATCAGAGATCAGAAATGAGGTCTGTATACTAGCTAAACTTGCCAGCAGGGTCCTATGACGTCATCTTCGAACTCAGCGACTCTTTGCGCGACCGTCCATTTAACGTAAAACTTGTCACTTGAGTCTGTTGTTTGGTACATGTGGATTATACCAGGGTAGAAAGGAGTACTAGTACACGAGTCTGCACTTATAACCGAGGTCTCACTCGCAGTATTCCCACTAAATAAGCAACTTTTGGGCATGATTATTACTACGAGGGTTGTCCAGAAAGTAAGTTCCGATCGGTCGCGAAATGGAAACCACAGTGAAAACCAGAAACCTTTTATTTACAACAGTTAGGTAAACCTTCCACCTACTTCTCTACATAGTCGCCGCTCCAACTTCAAGTGCTGTCGTAGTGTTGTATCAACTTTGCAATATCCTTGTCATAGTAAGCAGCAGCTCTGGAACCGCGAGGCCGCTACGGTCGCAGGTTCGAATCCTGCCTCGGGCATGGATGTGTGTGATGTCCTTAGGTTAGTTAGGTTTAACTAGTTCTAAGTTCTAGGGGACTTATGACCTCGGAAGCTGAGTCCCATATTGCTCAGAGCCATTTGAACCAGTCAGCAGCAGCCTGTGCTTTCTGTCAGTTATCTGCACTGGTCTGCAGCTCGTTGTCTGTGGAAAAATTTTGTCTTCATAGCCAGTGGTTCTTGTGAGCAGAGATGAGACGCAGGGGGAGCCAATTACGGTCTGTATTGTGGGTGATCAAACATTTCTCATCGGAAATGCTGCAGGAGCGTCTTCATTGCCCCTGCAGTGTGCGGCCGAGAATAATATTGGCATGAAGAAGGAACTGCTCGACGGTTGTGTTATGTGGGCTGCATGACACAGGCGAAATATCTAACAGGTCCCTCGTACTTGGCGGGAGACGCTATTCCCTACGCATCTTTACGTGCTCACTGTTCACTCAAAACTGAAAAGTGCGACACGACACGAGCGACGTGCATACTAGAGACACCGCCCAACACATATGTGCAAAGCTTTACCGGATTTTCCCAGTGGTTTCCATTTCGCGATCGGAACTTACTTTCTGGACAACCCTTGTATTTACCAATACACTGAGCGATCGGTTAGAAGGGAATACTGTGAATATAACGTTTTCCAAATATCACTTTTCCTGTTATGGAGCCAATTTTCAGTTGTACGCACTGTATCACTTAATTTTCGTCTTGCTGCGTCCACAGCCTCACGAAACACGGATTCGTTACGTGCCATGTGATCCAGTGAGCCTGTTATTTTCATCTTCTCAGAGAGTTACACTACAAAAGCAAGATTGTGAACTCACTTTCCGTACTGTGAGACAAGACGATCAATGTCTTCATGGAAAAATTCTTGCGGTTGCCTACATAACCGTGATTGTATCCAAGCTGCACCTCTTCTTCCGAGGCAAATCGACGGCTAGGGCTCCAAAAATATGGATTTCGCATGGGGAGGGATCGGGACTGTATGGAAGATCTATAAGATCTCTCCAGCGAAACTTCTGTAGCGGTGTCGAAACAACCTTGGCAGCATGTGGACGGGCATTATCCTGCAGCAGAATGATGCCGTTCGTCAACTTTCCTGGACGTTTGGACTTGATGGCGCACTTCAAATTTTGCAAGGTGTCTGCTTTCCGCTTTGCGTTAATTGTTGCTCCGTGTTCCAGAAAGTCAATGAACGGCGGAAGCCTGCAGTTAAAGAAAAAGGTCATCACGACTTTTCCGGAGCTGGAATGTACGGCTTTGGGTTTTTTTGGTGGTATTGAATCCATGTGCTTCCATTGTTGGCTCTGACGCTTGCTCTTCGACTCAAAAAGCACATTACATCTTGATGTTCCTCTTTCCCAGCCTCCTGGTGAAGTCGGACGCACGCACGACTCTCTGACCTCACGTCGAGCACGTCTCACAGACAAATGGCGCAGCGGAGAACGTTCTAGCTGTTTCTTCCTTGTTTCCAATAAAGGGCACTTTTATACGCACACCTGTCTGCGTTACCAACTTCCGCACCATGCTCGCTATATAGTCTGCCTCATTTTCATTTGACTGTCGCTTATATTTTGCCCTCTCTGTTTACTGTTTGAACTGTGTTGACATGAGGATGGAAGGGCTAAAATCCTACAAAAACTACAAAGACTGCCTTTCAGTCATCCATTATAAATCTAGACTTGGATTTTTATCGATGTTTTAATTAATTAATCAATTTTAATTAATTAATTAATTAATTTTAATTAAAATTAATTAAAACGTTACCTGTTGGATTACAAAAATTACCTACATCGAGATATCCGAATTTTTACATCTTTTTGATACTTCGATTGCTTCAGACTGCTTCGAAAACAGTGTCAAACAGTAAACTAAGCAATGCTTTCACATCATGTTTTGCGGGAATTAATTCATTGAATCTACTGAACCTATCTCTCACGAAACATTCACGCCTTTACGAATACGGGATTGTTCTGACTTCCAGTGTCAGTAATACTGAGGATCTTTTCTAAAAGAGAAACAAAACACAAAAACCTGAATCAACTGAAGAAATTTGATAAATAAATGTAACTAAAAAGATCAAAATGGGGAGTAACCAAAAGTTTCTGTTATGTTACATCTGAACCAACTTCCACTATTCGAAAATTTAGGTTACGTTGAACAATGGGAGTTCCTTCTGAAGCAGTCACAGATATAGGCTGAGAGTTGCCAATCGGTCTTTGATTTACAACTGAGAGGAGGATTCATTAGAATTATATCACATGGTGCAGCTATCCTGATTTAAATTCCCCGCTGTTTCCCTGAAATATTTCAGAAAAACGTCACTATTTCTTTCAGCAAGGTTCAAAAATGGCTCTGAGCACTATGGGACTTAACTTCTGAGGTCATCAGTCCCCTAGAACTTAGAACTAATTAAACCTAACTAACCTAAGGACATCACACACATCCATGCCCAAGACAGGATTCGAACCTGCGACCGTAGCGGTCGTGCGGTTCCAGACTGTAGCGGCTAGAACCGCTCGGCCACTCCGGCCGGCTTTCAGCAAGGCCACGCCTAATTTCCCAACGTGGTTGTCTAACAGCAAGGAAACAACACAGACATAAAGGTTAGAATTTAGCATCATATAGACGTAGTGGTCCTTAGAGACGAAGCACCACCTCACTTGGAAAAGCATGACGAAGGACATCAGCTACCTGAAATTATTTATGGAAACTGTAGAAAATGTAAATATAATGCCCATACGGTGATTGAAACACTGTTCCTCCAGAATACATGTTTTTAAACTTATGCTTTATCTATAGTTAGCGACCCGCCCCAGCTTCGCATAGGTAGTACTAAGTATTTACTGTTCTTTATTGTTATTTCATCCAATTTGCCCCGCATGGGTGTTGGATGGCCTGTCAGCGGTAAGTTCAACACCTCTCTTCAGTCAAGAGACAAGTAAAACTAAGACAAGAAAACGCTAACTTACATGTGAGATATTTAGGAGCGAATTAAAACATTTTAAAGATGAAATTTATGGAAGATTTTATGTATAAGAAATTTGACTTTAGCCGTTTTAATTTCAAAGAGGAGTAATAAAAATTTAAAGCGAAAAACGGTAAGAGTGCATTTAAAACATTTAAAAGACAATGTAGAACACTGAGATTGAAAGAAGTACTTCATTGTCACTAAAGCTGGAAGAACCTACCCTGGAAAAGGTCGTCTGTCATTTAGGGGGACAAGGCTTAGCGTTGAGGAGGGTAGGAGGGTGGGGGTGTAAGCATGGATGAGTGAGCCGTAGCATCGATGGAGTAGGCGTGGATTTTGAGGAACAAGAAGGGTGGAGTAGATGGGGTGCTGGTAAAGCAATAATCTGAAAGGGGAAAAGGGGTTGGGAAAGCAGGGGAAATGGAAAAGGGGTAGGGAAATAAGGGGACGGATGGAAAAGCGAGTCCTGATGAGGTGCAATGGGCGGGATGGATTTATTGTTGAGAGGATGGGTTAAGTACTACTTAACCGCGATATTATTGCACTTGTCCGTTATTGGAAACACGCGGTGACGTTACAGTAAACAAGTACAGTGGTATCAAGGCTTTCGAGGTCAGTTATGCGTATACTATCGACCCCGATTACGCTCCGTCCCAGGTGTAATAATATTGTGGTCGACTAATACCTACAGGCAAACCACTTGTTTGTAATATGTTGTGATATAAACAAACCTTGAATCAGACTATCTGTTACTGAAAATCATATCAGAATCCACACAGTGCAGACAAACGCAGAGAGGGACGTTAATATGTAATATGTATAATCTGTGTTCAAGCTTCGCAGCTCTTTGGATTTTCAGTGGCTGTTACTTTATTGCCTTTGCCGCCGGACAGCACCTCGTCCCTAGCCAACCAGTTCGTAGTTGTCATTCCACGAGATCACGAGATGTCACTCCAAACTCCAATTAACTACGGAACAGAAAAAATACATATATTACACACTCGTTATTACTTAGCGGCAATAAATTATACACACAAATCTTCTCTGCTAATCGGTCTCTATTAATGAAAACTGTATCAAAATTCCAGTAGTAGTTCCTAAGATTAGCCCGAGCATGTACACAAAAACTGCGGCGAAGGACTTTAA
This sequence comes from Schistocerca serialis cubense, assembly GCF_023864345.2. NCBI lineage: Eukaryota > Metazoa > Arthropoda > Insecta > Orthoptera > Acrididae > Schistocerca > Schistocerca serialis. Next base: position 273,170,850 of record NC_064640.1, on the reverse strand, counting down.
TTTATAATGTGTAGAGAACATGATATAAAATTTGATAGAACTTTAAATCACTTGAGAGGAATGCAGTGGTGAGTTCTTAAATAAAGAGTCAGATGGTATCCCATACAACCGCATTTGCGCTTCGTCGCTAATGACTCTACCATCGACACGATCTTAAACTCTAAACTTCCTCCCTATGCGTTACAGGCATCTTTACCATAGTGTTTGTTCTTATCGCTTATCAAAATAGCAACCTGCTAGTCCAGAAATTTGACACGTCGATACGACAAACCACCGAGGCCTGCTGTAGTGTGACTGGTTATTCCAGCCAGCGCGTGGCTCAGGTGAGGGATTGATTAATGATACTGGGAGGAAACTTTTACTACCAACTCAGTCATAAGATCAAGACTGTCGTATCGGCCGCCGCACAGCAGCTAACTCGGCGCGGCGTGCTACAACACAGCGAGTACCGCTGGCGCCGCACACGATGTCAACAACTGGCGCCAGTGAACGCGTCGTCGCGGGGTTAGCGGCAGCGTACACACCACTATCGATACGGATTACCCTGGCGGCGCTGTCCTTGCCACAAGAGTGAGCAACCGTATAAGGGCGCCATCTACCAACACTCTGATTGGCCGGACCTGCGGATTTAAGCGAGCTCCCTGAGCCCGTTTAACCAGTTCAATCTTCCCCGATGACTGTGTTACTACCCGGTTGCTGGATTCACGACGACCGAACCGTACTGTGGCCTCCCTGGCTGGAAACTTGCGACGCGTCGGTATCGACTGGTTGGCAGTGGTTTGGACTTGTATTCTCTACTAGTGACTCTGATTTCTCCTTGGCGCTACAGCCAGCGAAGTGTTGTGTAGTCGGACTTAAGTTTTGTTTTGAGTGACAGAAGGTCGAATAAATTTGGTTATCACGGAATATTTGTTGTGTTATAGTGCGGACATAACAAAGACGTATGGCAACAATCCAGGTTTATTCACTGCTACGATGTTGCGAACAAATTGAAACGCACAGAAACACGCTTGTGTGCTATTATGGGAATTAATGTTATCATTCATATGCCTTCTTTGTGCATTATTTCTATATCACTTAACTTCATTTTTTTTCTGTCCATTGCAAATGTTAGCACGCCTGCCGTACGTCTACGACTCACTGCAGTTGCGTGAATGCGAAATGTCAGTGACTGTCAGTTATATTGTTGACAACACCCCGCTATCAAGTGTGTACCTCCAAACAAGAGTGTAAATACGAGGGTTGGAAATTAAATAGTGGCCACAATTTATTCACAACCGATACAGAAGAGTTACATGTTTGCACCTGTTACTGTCCTTCAAAGTAGTCACCAGCGTTGTGTAGAACCCGTTGCCAGCGATGTGGAAGGCGTAGTATGAGGTCAGCAGAGGCTGTTCCATTGATGGTGCAAATGGAGCGGTCTAAAGTTATGGTGATTCTCGTGTACGACTGTGACGGTGTTCTCCTAACGCATTACGTTGCTCCACGGCAGAACGTCAGTGCACAGTATTACTGTTCGTTTTTGGAGCATCACCTGCGACCAGCTTTGCGAAATAAGCGGCGACACTTTCTGCGCAGCCCACCCATCACTTTGCACGACAATGCGCGTACGCATACAGCGCAAGCTATGGCTGCTCTGTTCGGTCGATGGGACTGGGAAGTATTGTACCATCCACCATACTCCCCGGAATTAAGCCCTTGTGGCTTTGATTTGATTCCGAAGACGAAGGAACCACTTCGTGGCATTCGCTTCAAAACTGTTCCCCAGATTCGACAGGCAGTAGACCGTTCCATTCGCACCATCAACACAATCTCCTAACGGTATACTACGTCTTCCACATCACCGGCAACGGGTTCTACACAACGCTGGTGCCTACTTTGAAGGACAGTAACAGATGCAAACATGTAACTCTTCTGTATGGGTTGTGGATAATTTATGTTCCACTCCTCGTATTTTAGCCGATCCTTCAGTTAATGACGCGTAGCAATATGGTAGCTGCGATAATATAACACCGCCTGCAAAAACTCAACCGACACCAGCAACCACGTAACGCGTTACGAGGGAGGGCTGATGGTCTACGTGATCCTCTACAACTAACGTACTTCTTCGATGGTACTGACAGATGGGAAACACTGGGTGATAGGTCAGAACGCAACCAGCAGCACTCCTACACTGTCGCAATGTTGCATACTGGAAGTAATGGCTCACGCTTCCCCAAAAATTCACTGATAGTCAAAAAAGCGGTCTCTAGTCAACAGTCAATGACATCCACATCTGACAGGAGGACAGCATCTAGAACTTAAGTTATTATACTTTGCCTCTTTTTTTAACTCATTTTGTTTTGGGTATTGTAAAATTTACGTTAAAAAACATATTCACTTTTCATAGATCTATCAGAAAGAGAATGCTCTGTACGAGGGTAAGCCATAACAAAGGTAACAAGAACTTTGCATTTTATTCCACAGACTCATATACTGTACTAAGGGACTTTTCAACATAGGTACCATCTTCGTCCAAACATTTGTTCCATCGGTACTCCGAAGCACTGATACCTGTATAGAAGAAGTCTCCATCTAAAGCCGGCTACTTCAAGTGGGTGTGCTGAAGGTCCATGTTGGTTGTGTATTAGCTATCATAAAAGTGGTTTTTAACGCTCGAGAGAGGCGGAGAATACTGAGTGCCGGTCTGGGGTTCACCTAATTAAACACGTGAATTGCCGCAACGCTTCGGGTCAGAGCACTTGACCCTCCTTCTTTAAGCCCTGGGTGACTGGTAATAATAACAGTAGTTGTAGTAGCAGCAGCAGCAGTAGTAGTAGTGTTTCATATGCCCGCCCGGCTAGCCGTGCGGTCTAACGCACTGCTTCCCGGCGGATTAGTGTCGAGGCCCGGTGTGCCAGCCAGCTTGTGGATGGTTTTTAAGGCGGTTTTCCATATGCCTCGACGAATGCGGGCTGGTTCCCCTTATTCCGCCCCAGCTACACTATGTCGACGATTGCTGGGCAAACACTGCCTCCACATACGCATACACCATAGCTACTCTACCACGCAAACACTGGGGTTACACTCGTCTGGAATGCGACGTTCTCGGAGAGAGAGGGGGGAGGGGGAGGGGGTCCACTGGGGGCCAAACCGCACAATAACCCTGGGTTCGGTGTGGGGCGGCGGTGGAGTGGGTGGGCTGCTGTAGCCTGTTGTGGGGTTGTGTACCACTGAGGTCAACTGCGGGGACGAAGCCTCTCCGTCGTTTCTAGGTCCCGAGTTCAATACACGCATGCATACATACATACATAGTATCATATCATTACCGAGGTAGTATGTATGCCAGAGACGGCTTCTGGTATTCAGGGAAAGAATGCTACGTCAAGTATGGAGATAATATGCCGGACTTTCCATAATTCTTCTAAATACGATTGTCACTCCAAAAGAAATGCACACTATTTTTTTTTTAAATCCATCTTTTATTTTAGATGTTTGAAAGTTCTACAGCGAGTAGATACATCCTTTAGGAACAATATTTCCATTTCTCCACATAATTTCCATCCCTCTCAACTGCCTTACTCCATCTTGGAACCAGCGCCTGTATACCCGCACGGTAAAATTCTGGACCAACCTGCTGGAGCCACTGTTTGGCAGCGTGCAGAAGGGAGTCGTCATCTTCAAACCTTGTTCCACGAAAAGAGTCTTTCAGTTTACCAAAGAGATGATAGTCACATGGAGCCAGGTCAGGACTGTATGGCGGGTGTTTCAGTGTTGTCCATTCGAGTTTCGTGATTGCTTCCATGGTTTTTTGACTGACATGTGGCCGTGCATTGTCGTGCAACAGCAAAACATCCTGCTTTTGCCGATGTGGTCGAACACGACTCAGTCTAGCTTGAAGTTTCTTCAGTGTCGTCTCACATGCATCAGAATTTATGGTGGTTCCACTTGGCATGATGTCCATAAGCAAGAGTCCTTCGGAATCGAAAAACACTGTAGCCACAACTTTTCCAGCAGAAGGTGTGGTTTTGAATTTTTTTTTCTTGGGTGAATTTGCATAATGCCACTCCATTGATTGCCTTTTCGTCTCTTGTGAAAAATGATGGAGCCATGTTTCTTCACCTGTCACAATTCTTCCAAGAAATTCATCTCCACCATTCTCGTACTGTTCCTGGCACAAACCTTTTTTAACGCCAACACTTTCAGTGTTCTGCAAACACTTCCTTCCCCTATCCCAACGTAGCGTGACAATTCCTTCACTGTGATGTGTCTGTCAGCGGTCACCAATTCGTTAACATTGTCTGGAGTGTGTGCAGTACGAGGCCTGCCACTGTGAGGACAATCCTCAATATTGCCGTGCCTACTTTCATCACGTAACCTGCTTGCCAACCGACTAACTGTACTGCGATCGACAGCAGCATCTCTATACATCTTTTTCAACCTCTCGTGGATGTTTCCCACTGTCTCGTTTTCAGAACATGAATTCTATGGCATCGCGTTGCTTCTGACGAACATCAAGTGTAGCAGCCATCTTGAAGACATGCTGTGACGGCGTCACTCACGGGAACAGGTTGAACTAAGTTTGAAAACAAGCGGGAAGGATGTACAGTCATGATCAAAAGTATCCGAACGACCTGAATTGCATTTCGCCTGATTCGGATGTAACCCGCATAACGCAGCTGTCTAGCAGGTCCTCTAATTGCTCCTTGGTACAGTCGTTTGACTATTGAAAATGGTTCCAACAAGTCACCGCTAGAAAGCTCTGTTCTGTATCGCAATAACTCAAGATGTAAAGTAATACCACGATACTACAAATATCAGGGAACACCTTATCACACATAAGACTGTCCTTAAGATTTATAAGCTCACATTTATTGCAATAAATGACATACCTGTAATGTTACCACTCTCATTATTACGTCAGATAGGCAATGCACGTAGTAAGTTCATCGTATTCATGATTTCCTCTTCAAAGTAACATACCGTACTTGTTATTTAAGATAAAATGACATCAAAAATTTAAGTTATTCACGAGGAGCTAGTTGAGAATATGTATGAACTTCAAATGTCACGACGAACCGTCTCGTTCTGCATATGGATTCAAACCCAGGTCATGCAGACTAAGATCTCGTGACTGACGGAAACTGTCATTCCTCACTAGGCATACAGAGAGTGATATACCTCGATTTTAGACAGTATCAGTTAGCGAATATCAACTTTAAATTACATAACGTAAACATTTTTAACGGACGCGAATTCCTACCCAGCAAATATTGTCCCTGTTAACGAACTACGAGAGATGTGAAGTATTGCTTCTTCACAAGTAACTTACTTGAAATGCCGTGAGGTAAAGCATTGTGTTGGACAGAGATTCGAACCCAGAACCTAATCGGATTGTTATCGAAGCATAATCAACTCTGACATATCGCATTTTCTCGGCAGTACCTAGATGTTTTAACTGAAATGACGAGACGAAACATTAATTTTTTCCTTCCCACGCCTCCAACCCGGCGCCTATCGCTGTTATATTCTAAAGAAAACAAACATTAAATATGGGTTTGTTACACCGGCAGCAACATGTGAGCATGTTTGAACTAGAAATAATATGACGAAGAGTTCAGTGCTGACTGGAAATCGAACCCCACACATATCGTTGTTGACTGCACACAAAGAGACGTCAGCTACCGAATTTTTCTCCACCAGCAGCTCGGAGTAACATCCTTGAACTTACAGTGATCACTCAAATAGTTCTGTGTCTCACTGGGAGTCAAAAACGACAGATATCGTTAGTGTTGACAACGAATGAAAATGCATTAAAGATCAAAATTATTATCCACCAGCAGACAGATGCTCTCATGCTAGAGCCCGATAATACATAATGAAAACATTAGTGCCGGGCCAGGATTCGAAGCCATTCACGCGCAATATGTGGACATGGTGAGGAATCTGCAGTTTTGATCAAACAACAAATTGTAGTCGAGCTGTGTTGTCGCGAAGGGATCAAATTCCGCGTTAAGGGCTGTCTGAGTTGCATTCCAAGCTCAGAACCAATTTTATCGACATACAGAAGCTCAAATAAAAGATGGAATAAGTATCCTGTGACCCTACATAGCGTTTGTTTCGTCACTAGAAATAAATAACTAGTATAAGAAATGTTACTGGTGATAGAGTTCCCACATTTCGCCACTCCTGACTTTATTGTGGTTCAGCATAACGTCTACTTGGTAGAGAAGGAATATCATGTTTAATGTGAATTCCATACCACAATGCCATTATACTTTCTTCACTTGGCGTAGCCAGAAGAGAATAGAATCTGTCTTTCCCTATTAAAAATCATCGGCAGAATCTGGAAACGAACCCAGACCACCATCCTAGGCACCTATCATCAATCCAACAGACCACCAAATGTCTTCCTCTGAAACTAATTTTTCTATCATAACACCGTTGCGGCACACTCGATGAGAATTCTGACACATTTACTTGGTTGACAGAACCGCCATGAACTAGCTGCCTCGGCGACCCAATGCATACATTCGACTCTATTTTGTAATGACCGAAATAAAATCACGTAACTGCCAACAGTGTAGGATCCAGAAATTTAAGTAGGAAGAGTTCCTTTCCATTTGTTGAAAACGTCGTGCAGCGCAAAATAAAAGCTGTAACTGTCTGTCTCTCAGAAGTCTAGATTCGGCCATATGCATTATCTCACAGCACTGTCGAATGCGGAAGTTCTGGAGGAATTGTTCTTGACTTCTGGAGATGCTGCAGCTACATGACAGCTACTACCGTAACGGTAAGCGTCGCGCACTGTGGATAAGACGTCGCGAGTTCTATTACATTCGCTGTTACATTTTTTAAAACGCAATTCTGCTGTCTTCTGAAGTTATCAATTTAATGGAACTTTGAACATAATTCCCTTCACTTCTCAACCAAAAATAGCCGCATGTGGAAAAAGGGCTAGTCAGAAGAATATTTCATACATTAGCCGTCGTCTGGTAGTGACATTTTATTCTTCTTCAAACCTTGTTTGACTGCTTTAACTCAGAACATGTTTTCTACATGCATGTAATCAATAAACTGCATGTGCATTGTCAGACTGTTATAGACAATATCAGAGAATTCGCATATGTCGTTGATAATTAATTTCTCTCTCATGTTGAGTATTGCTTTAACAACACTAAAAGAAGCCTTACGAAAACTGTGCACTTTATTATAAGAAATGAAATAAAACTACCCACGATAACCTTATGACGAAAGTCTTTTTTAATAAAACTGAGTATCTGTACACAAGCGGGCTTCTATCGGCACGAATTAGTAAAATAGTACTCACTTAGATTTCGATTGGGTCTGTGTTTGATTGGTATGCTGTGTCATACTCAACAGGTATGCAAATATGGCATTTCATAAATAAAGTTATGTATTCCTAGAAATCCAAAATTTGCTTGTCAGCAGCGGAAAGAAGCGTTGCCTGTAAGTTTTTCACCATTGGACTATATGTCGAAAGTATTTTCTTGCGATTTTCTTATCGATGTTTGATCTGACTTCATTTACCTCTTTCACAGAAGGGATAAAAAAGTCACAGTCAGCGAGACTGGAACCGCGAACCATAACAGACGCTCTTTCTTATGTCAGCACGTCGCCACAGACCTAGCGAAGAGGTATGTGTTGTGCCTTCCTCCTACAAGGCCAATAGTGACTAGAACTCGTAAACCGCTATTTAAAGGACGATATTAGTTGCGATTTCGACGTGCAACGGCTTTCCTGGGCTGAAAACCATAAATTTACAATCTTTTGCTATACCTCAAGCGATAATAACTCAGATTATTCAATGGAAATGACACGAGAAATCAAGTGAACTTTGAGGCTTAATTCCGTGCGCACCAGGAGGTAACTCGTCGATCACAGGGTTGCCAAACATACCTTGCCTTGTTGCCAAATCTCAGTTACAGTACCAGCAGGAAGAAGACGAACTGATGTGATCCTACAGCGGGCTGGGAAGTGACCATAGCTGGCGTCTCAAAGACGCGGCTGCTACGGCCTGGAAACGTAATGCGTCTGATTCGCATTTCTGTAACTAGGTTTAGGGACTGGAGCGTAGTTACTAATAATACTCAGAACTGACTGCAAACTAAGCATCATAAATCAGTAACTCTCATAGTTGTTTTTATATTTCTTTCGTAACAGTACTCAAAACTAAGAAATTCATTCACGGACGTTTTCGTGCCTCGCTGACATTCGAGCACACCAAACAAATAAAAATAAAAAAAAGGAAGTGTGTGTGTGTGTGTGTGTGAGAGAGAGAGAGAGAGAGAGAGAGAGAGAGAGAGAGAGAGAGAGAGAGAGAGAGGGAGAGAGGGAGAGAGAGAGAGAGAAAGATAAAAATAAAAAAGACTGAGAGGGTAAAAATTGTTGTAAAGAAATTGAATACCGGTATGTAAGGAAATCTTTCATTAAAATGACACATTCCACATCATTACGAAATGTCGTATTCATGATCTATGTAACAAGTATTAATATAATCTAATCTAATCATATTGCTGACTAGCTGTGAAGAGTCATGAATTACCGAAATTTTCGCCAATGTCAGTAACCAAATCTAAACTCGAAAATAAAAGACGACAGTCTATCAAGACCCTTTCATCACTGTTAACTAACCGCGAAAGTGCGTATGCATTTAAAGATGAAGTGCATGATGTGAAGCTCTGTGACGGAGATACGAACCCAACACGTAATCGGATTGTTAACTAAGTAAAATCAAATGTTACGTATCGATTTTTCTTACCAGCTGCTAGGTGTTTGAATCTAAAATAAGGATACAAATTTTTGTGCTTGTGCGACAAACGAACCGCACCCCTATCGTTCTTCTTTATCGTCCACGAATATAGCTTAAGTATCAGTTGCTTACTCACCAACAGCAAGATGTATGCGTGTGTTCACCCCAGCTAATTGACTAACAGATCACCAGAGAGTGCAAAACTGCCACAATATCGGATAATGCAATGAAAGTGATAAGGCCCTGTGACTCCTGATTGAACTGTGGTGGCAATGTTGACATTAATTGATTCAGAATTGATCACTTTTAATTAAAAAGGGGTGCACATTGATGTTATATGCAGCTATTGAACACCAGATGCAAATCTTGAACATAAAATTAATTAAGAAAATGACTTGGGATTTCAACTACTTGATTGAAAACAGATGCAGTATATTATCACAAATTTATTTTAACTCACAACCTTCAATCATCACATTACATGACTCTCCTACCAGGCAGTGGTAATAAATTGCGTTTGCGTGGATTAAAGCTCGATAACTCAAAAGAAATTCCTATCAACTGACCCAGGTGTAATGCGAAGTGCGAGAAGAATTCTGCAGTACACGGCCCATGAAACCCTCATGGAAACTTTGCCGACGTGATCCAATAAATTAATCAGTGGCCGGAGCGGGCTCAATATCACCGAATACAGCGTGGCGGAGCGGCGTCGTTGTGTGGACATCGGCCGACATCGTGGTGCTGCAAGGCTGCGCTCGTTTATTCACTCCTAGCTATCTTGCTCAGTACATAGCTGAACCAAAACTTTCTATCTCCAAGCTCAATCGTTCCATTTGCTAAGTCCTAAACTGCAGAGATGTTCACTCTTTCTCAGGCAAGCTGAGTAAAGAACGACGCCACGTCCGCACTTTAGGCAAGCTGGGAAAGGGAAACCTCTACTGAGACTTCTGCTAGTCCACTCTTCGCCTCGGTTTCCCCTCCAGCAAAATCACTTACGCCAATTGCAGCGCAAGTCGCGTTAATTATGCGTCGCTTCCCAGCGCCGACCAATGCCTGCTCTGGGAAGTGAACAAATTCCCACAAAATTTCCCTTCCTCTCAACTTCTTCTATTTAGCTCCCCCCAGGCCACCCATCAAGGTTAGCGTCTGCACAAACAACACGTTTTCCGGAATTCTGAGTCTCAGGAGAGTTCTTCAAATTCCTTGGTCCTACGTTCCCATCGGAGGCCGGCGTATTTCATGTTGGCGCTCTTCACCTGATTTACTTCAGGCTCTGCGGACCGTGAAGTTGCTATAGCTACAAAAACGCATATTTTGACCTCTGTTGACCGCTCCACCGTAGCTTTGCGCGGCTTTCTCGCATGTTTCACAGAAAACGGAACGACGGACGTTTATCAACAGGCGTAAAGTTCTCTGTCTGTTTCCCGGTACTGCAGTATGGAGTCGTGGTCAACCACCCACTCACTGTCACTCATCTTAAGACAGTTGGAGGCCGTGCACCGTTACCGCTTTCTCAGAGCATGAGCTGCCCTAAGCTGCCTATTGTCGCTTCCCTTAGCCGCTCCCCCAGCCGGCCACGCTCAGCTCTAAATGCTTCCATGGGATAAACTAGCGTCCAGCAAATCGACTCGTTGCCACAAAGTTTTTGTGGTGTCACCGCCAGACACCACACTTGCTAGCTGGTGGCCTTTAAACCGGCCGCGGTCCGTTAGTATACGTCGGACCCGCGTGTCGCCACTATCAGTGATTGCAGACCGCGCGCCGCCACACGGCAGGTCTAGAGAGACTTCCTAGCACTCGCCCCAGTTGTACAGCCGACTTTGCTAGCGATGGTTCACTGACAAATTACGCTCTCAATTGCCGAGAGGATAGTTAGCATAGCCTTCAGCTACGTCATTTCCTACAACCTAGCACGGCGCCATTATCATTTGCTATTTATCTTGGGATGCATGTACCGTCAGACCGATATGCACCAATTATGGATTAAAGTTAAGTGTTTCAGAAGCTACGTACCTTCTTTTGCTAGTATAATTACTTTACCTGTTCCAGACCTCACGCCAGCCTGCGTGAGCTTAAACGCGTGCCTTTCGGCTTCCTCTCCTAGTGGCTTGGCTGTCTTGCCAAGTCACAACAGTTTTCATGTCATGTGACTTACTTTAAAACCATTACCCGACATTAATTATTCCACTACATCCATACTATACCCTCTACAAGATGCATTGTGCGTTGTCAGTCATTTTGTTCAGCCCTACTGCTCGCTCAACGTGAGTTAGGTGATCTTTAATGACTACATGTAAGGGGCATAGTTCTTGCCATCTTACAATGTTATGATAGAAAAATTAGTTTCAGAGGAAAACATTTGGTGGTCTATTGGATTGATGATAGGTGCCTAGGATGGTGGTCTGGGTTCGATACCAGATTCTGCCGATGATTTTTTAATAGGGAAAGACAGATTCTATTCTCTTCTGGCTACGCCAAGTGAAGAAATTATAATGGCATTGTGGTATGGAATTCGCATTAAACATGATACTCCTTCTCTATCATGTAGACGTTACGCTGAACCACAATAAAGTCAGGAGTGGCGAAATGTGGGAACTCCATCACCAGTAACCTTTCTTATACTAGTTATTTATTTCTAGTGACGAAACAAACGCTATATAGGGTCACAGGCCACTTATTCCATCTTTTATTTGAGCTTCTGTATGTCGATAAAATTGGTTCTGAGCTTGGAATGCAACTCAGACAGCCCTTAACGCGGAATTTGATCCCTTCGCGACAACACAGCTCGACTACAATTTGTTGTTTGATCAAAACTGCAGATTCCTCACCATGTCCACATATTGCGCGTGAATGGCTTCGAATCCTGGCCCGGCACTAATGTTTTCATTATGTATTATCGGGCTCTAGCATGAGAGCATCTGTCTGCTGGTGGATAATAATTTTGATCTTTAATGCATTTTCATTAGTTGTCAACAGACGATATCTGTCGTTTTTGACTCCCAGTGAGACACAGAACTATTTGAGAGATCACTGTAAGTTCAAGGATGTTATTCTGAGCTGCTGGTGGAGAAAAATTCGGTAGCTGACGTCTCTTTGTGTGCAGTCAACAACGATATGTGTGGGGTTCGACTTCCAGTCAGCACTGAACTCTTCGTCATATTATTTCTAGTTCAAACATGCTCACATGTTGCTGCCGGTGTAACAAACCCATATTTAATGTTTGTTTTCTTTAGAATATAACAGCGATAGGCGCCGGGTTGGAGGCGTGGGAAGGAAAAAATTAATGTTTCGTCTCGTCATTTCAGTTAAAACATCTAGGTACTGCCGAGAAAATGCGATATGTCAGAGTTGATTATGCTTCGATAACAATCCGATTAGGTTCAAATGGATCTGAGCACTATGGGACTTAACTTCTGATGTCATCAGTCCCCTAGAACTTAGAACTAGTTAAACCTAACTAACCTAAGGACATCACAAACATCCATGCCCGAGGCAGGATTCGAACCTGCGACCGGAGCGGTCTTGCGGTTCCAGACTGCAGCGCCTTTAACCGAACGCCACTTCGGCCGGCTAATCCGATTAGGTTCTGGGTTCGAATCCCTGACCAACACAATGCTTTACCTCACGGCATTTCAAGTAAGTTACTTGTGAAGAAGCAATACTTCACATCTCTCGTAGTTCGTTAACAGGGACAATAGTTGCTGGGTAGGAATTCGCGTCCGTTAAAAATGTTTACGTTATGTAATTTAAAGTTGATATTCGCTAACCGATACTGTCTAAAATCGAGGTATATCACTCTCTGTATGCCTAGAGAGGAATGACAGTTTCCGTCAGTCACGAAATCTTAGTCAGCATGACCTGGGTTTGAATCCATATGCAGAACGAGACGGTTCGTCGTGACATTTGAAGTTCATACATATTCTCAACTAGCTCCTCGTGAATAACTTAAATTTTTGATGTCATTTTATCTTAAATAACAAGTACGGTATGTTACTTCGAAGAGGAAATCATGAATACGATGAACTTACTACGTGCATTGCCTATCTGACGTAATAATGAGAGTGGTAACATTACAGGTACGTCATTTATTGCAATAAATGTGAGCTCACGAGCCTTAAGGACAGTCTTATGTGTGTTAAGGTGTTCCCTGATATTTGTAGTATCGTGGTATTACTTCACATCTTGAGTTATTGCGGTACAGAGCAGAGTTTTCTAGTGGTGAGTTGTTAGAACCATTTTATTAGTCAAACGACTGTACCAAGGAGCGATTAGAGGACCTGCTAGACAGCTGCGTTATGCGGGTTGCATGAGAATCAGGCGAAGTGCAATTTAGGTCGTTCGGATACTTTTGAGCAAGACTGTACCTACACACTGTAAAACTTTAACACATGCAGAATGAAAAGTGTATTTTTACAAAAATAGTGTGCATTTCTTTTGGAGTGACCCTCGTACTAGGCTTAAGGATTTCAGACATTCCCATGAGGGCAGGTGTTTTCCAGTATCCACTCGAAGGAAATTCCGGAGGTTCTGGCAGGAAGTGGTACTTTCTAGAGTAGTCTTATGAGTGAGAGCAGGAAATGGTCAATTGAAATGCATACATTCATCTCCTGAAGCTGCTTGTGTGTAAATGTTAAAAGAACGGAGTAGAACAGTTTGGAGCTGATGGAAGGAGTAGCAGCTGGCAGAACCTCTAGACGGTAAGAGACGACTTATGGACGTTTTAAATATCCGACCAGCTTTGTGACTGGACCGCAGAGTGTCCAGCAAACAGAACACAGCATGTGACTGTAATGGGGAGAAATCTTTAGACGTAAAAGTAACTTCAGCATGCCCCAAAGGAGTGTTATAGGACCATAACTATTCACTGGCTCTGAAGGAGCCTTTGCATTGCTTCATTAACTAACTAGGCTAGTATATGAAGATTCTTAAACCTTCAGTGTGTCAAGAACCACGCTCATTAACACAACTACACCAGTATGTATGAGAAATGACAAGTATTCTTATCATTAACAATTAATTAAGTAAAGCACAACAGACTATAATTCTTTAAATAACAGATGTGATTTCATAAGGAGTCTTTTGACCTACTCAAAAGAATAATTGGCTATGCAAATTACAACACAACATTAAACTCAGGTTCAACCACTTTCTCATAATAAATTAGAGCCGGCCGAAGTGGCCGTGCGGTTAAAGGCGCTGCAGTCTGGAACCGCAAGACCGCTACGGTCGCAGGTTCGAATCCTGCCTCGGGCATGGATGTTTGTGATGTCCTTAGGTTAGTTAGGTTCAACTAGTTCTAAGTTCTAGGGGACTAATGACCTCAGCAGTTGAGTCCCATAGTGCTCAGAGCCATTTGAACCATTTTAATAAATTAGAACACTCGGAATTAAATTCACTAGGATAGGATTCTCCCCAGGTTTGTGATTTGGGATAATTACGGGTGTAAGACAGTTTTTCGCAACACCACAATTATTATTATAAAATCACCCAAATTTCACAAATACCTGGTCCATTTACAGAGTGCCAAATATAAACAATTTAGTGGAAGGCTGGTGGCACAATTTGCAGTGGCTGTTAACCTGGCGGCGATGCAGTCATAGCAATACTATTGGCCTCGCCCTTTACATATCTTCTTGGTCTCGGAATTATACTTTTATAGGACCAAAGACCATGCCATGATGATGGTATCACCAGATGCAGCATACGAGGCCCATAAGAACTGCCCTTAAGCTCTTATGGCCTCAAAGCTCCAGGGATATGAGCCACAATGATCCGCTACTGCTAGCAAGGTGTTAACCACAGCACTGCTCAGCCCAGACTCCTTACCCGTCACAAAAGACTAGTTGCCACTTGCGCGCGAACCACTGGTTTTCCACCTGCCAGGCTACTTCCGTAACTGCGGCGCTTCCCCACTCCTTTTACATTCAACTCTATGTTCCCTAACTATGGACCAAGTCATTTACAGTACATTACATAACAATCATTCCATTAGTTATTTAAATCCACAAGCATAATTTAAACGACAGCGTTCAAAAGTTTCACATAACTGAAACATGATACATAGTCACAGAATTTCCATGACAGACACAACATTATACATAAGCAATACTACAAACTTACATAGAAATATCGATACAGATACAATAGGTCAAAAATAAGTGTTACAAGTCGTCTAACATATCGCTTCCTCCTACGTATATATCGCGAAAATACCATGAAGATAAAATTAGGTACGCGGAGGCTTACCAGCAATCGTTCTTTCCGCGATCCATTCGCGACTGAAACAGGAAAAGGGGGAACTGACAGTGGTACACGAAGTACCCTCTGCTACTCACCGTAAGGTGACTTGTGGAGTTTACAAGTAGATGTGTTACATGTGTGAAGTCTGGAGAGGGTGACGCTCAGTGACCAACAAATTTTCCGTCAGTTTTGAAAGACTTGAAATAATTCACAAGTGCATTCCCATGTGTGGGCGTGGAATTCTAAAGGAGCCATTTCCGGGTTTCTGAGCGAATGTTATCATTTAGCGAGTGTGCACGTGCTCAGTCCGTAGAGCCTCAAATCAAGGAGTGGAGCCAAGTAGTTATCTGGAGGGGCGTCCAGTGAACGAAGTGCAATTAACGAGGTTTACTTGGAGCCAGTAAAGCCCATTCTTTATCGTGGGAATTTTAGCGTTTTGTTTCTCTGTGACTTTTACTTGATAACTTTGAATTGTTATCCCGTTTTTGTTTTGATGGAGGTTGTCGAAGGAACTACCCGCTTCCGTAGCTGATTTCGCTAACATACGCCTGTGCGGTGGCGCTCTACTCGTCTCTGAACCGGCTCGAATACTCTTGGTTGATGAAATTTTCTTTACCAGTATTTGCACAGCAAGCTGACGAGGGATGGTGGCGTAAGGTTCCTGGTCACCAGGATTTGTGCCAATGTTATGGATTTTACTCTCGGCAATGTCACATGAAATAAGGACATGTGACACTGTTGATGGTTATTCGTCCGTCGGGGTTAGTTAATCTTCGCGGCCCCCTTTGTGCTATTCGACAGAATCAGGATGTTTTCCAGCGCCGAGTTTCACCCACTCCCTTTTCTCATTATCAACATCATCATCAGTTTGAATTCCGTATTGTGAGGCAGTACTGACCCTACGACATATCTTAGAAAATAGATTAAGGAAAGGCAAACCTACGTTTCTAGCATTTGTAGACTTAGAGAAAGCTTTTGACAATGTTGATTGGAATACTCTCTTTCAAATTCTGAAAGTGGCAGGGGTAAAATGCCGGGAGCGAAAGGCTACTTACAATTTGTACAGAAACCAGATGGCAGTTATAAGAGTCGAGGGGCACGAAAGGGAAGCAGTGGTTGGGAAGGGAATGATACAGGGTTATCGCCTATCCCCGATGTTATTCAATCTGTATATTGAGCAAGCATTAAAGGAAACAAAAGAAAAATTCGGAGTAGGTATTACAATCCATGGAGAAGAAATAAAAACTTTGAGGTTCGCCGATGACATTGTAATTCTGTCAGAGACAGCAAAGGACTTGGAAGGGCAGTTGAATGGAATGGACAGTGTCTTGAAAGGAGGATGTAAGATGCACATCAACAAAAGCAAAACGAGGATAATGGAATGTAGTCGAATTAAATCGGGTGATGCTGAGGGAATTAGATTAGGAAATGAGACGCTTAAAGTAGTAAAGGACTTTTGCTATTTGGGGAGCAAAATAACTGATGATGGTCGAAGTAGAGAGGGTATAAAATGTAGACTGACAATGGCAAGGAAAGCGTTTCTGAAGAAGAGAAATGTGTTAACATTGGGGTATACATTTAAGTGCCAGGAAGTCGTTTCTGAAAGTATTTGTATGGAGTGTAGCCATGTATGGAAGTGAAACGTGGACGATAAATAGTTTAGACAAGAAGAGAATAGAAGCTTTCGAAATGTGGTTCTACAGAAGAATTCTGAAGATTACATGGATAGATCACATAACTAATGAGGAGGTATTGAACAGAATTGGGGAGAAGAGAAATTTGTGGCACAACTTGACTAGAAGAAGCGATCGCTTGGTAGGACATATTCTGAGGCATCAAGGGATCACCAGTATAGTATTGGAGGGCAGCGTGGAGGGTAAAAATCGTAGAGGGAGACCAAAAGATGAATACACTAAACAGATTCAGAAGGATGTAGGTTGCAGTAGGTACTGGGAGATGAAGAAGCTTGCACAGGATAGAGTAGCATGGAGAATTGCATCAAACCAGTCTCTGGACTGAAGTCCACAACAACAACAACAACAACAACAACATCATCATACAACACAGACATAACACAACACTGTACATTTACTGAGCAGTCAGATGTAAATGAGATAGATTGAAAAAGATGGTAAACTGTTTATTACCTCAGAAGCAATCACCAAAATTGTTAATAAATTTACCGCACTGTGAAAGAAGACCGTAAATACCTTGACGGAAAAATGTTTGCGGTTGGCTACGGAACCATGATTGTCCCCAGGCGTCCGAAGCAAATCGATGGCCACGAATGTCCTTCTTCAGGGCTCCAAAAAATACAGAAATCAGATGAGGACCGATAGAGACTGTATGGAGGATGAGTAAGGACTTCCCAGCAAAACTCTGCAGCGTAATCGAAACAACCTTGGCAACACGTGGGCACGTATTATCTCGTAAAAGAATGATGCCATCCGTCAACGTTCCTGGGCGTTTGGACTTGACGGCGCGCGTCAAAGTTTGCAAAGTGTCCACGTACCGTTGTGCGTTAATTGTGGCTTAAAATGGTTTAAATGGCTCTCAGCACTATGGGACTTAACATCTATGGTCATCAATCCCCTAGAACTTAGAACTACTTAAACCTAACTAACCTAAGGACATCACACAACATCCAGTCACCACGAGGCAGAGAAAATCCCTGACCCCGCCGGGAATCGAACTCGGGAACCCGGGCGTGATAACTAATTGTGGCACCGTGTTCCAGAAATTCAATGAACAGTAGGTCCTTGTAGTCACAGAAAAATGTTATCTTGATTTTCCGCGGCTAGTGTGCCTGTTGTTTCGACTACGCTGCAGAAGTTCCGCTGGGAACCCCTTACACATGCTCCATACAGTCCCGATCTCTCCCCATTCGATTTCTATATTTTTCGAGGTCTGAAAAAAGACATTCGTTGCCTTCGATTTGCTTTGGACGGATAGGTGTACGCCTGTGCGCGATTGTGGTTTCGTAGGCAACAGCAAACGTGTTTCCATGAAGGCATTGACCGTCTTGTCTCACAGTAAGATAAGTATATTAAAAGTTATGGCGGTTTCTTCTGAAATAGTAAACAGTTTACTCACTTTTTTGCCAGCTGTCTAGTTTTCATTTGCCTGCCCCCTATACATCCACAATAAGCGCCTATTCTCCATAAATACATATGGGACGTAACTCTCACGCATCCCCAAGGAAAACGGCCAATGTACACAGACGAAGAACCCGCTTTCTGACCGTCGGTTGAAACCACTCAGAGGGATAAACCCTGCCAACAGTGTCATACGGCATTTAATTTAGTTTAATCGAAGTAAGTTGGTAGGCGCCAGGTGAAAATGGATTATGAACTGCTTGCGGTATACACTTACCAGTCCATTCTTCAGATTTGGAAGTCATTCAGAAAATAGTTACTTAAATAGAGACTCGATTATAGGGACCTCAGATATACGGGATCACGATTATCGGATTGTCAAACGCGAGCAAATACCTTTGTAGTCTAATACGTGCGTGCACAGACTTGCCACGCTGGCATATTCCACACGTGACTCGCGCGATCTCTCCCCCACGCGTTTCACTACTGTTTGAGACAGACAGAGCGTGTTTAACTATTGTTTGAGTTAGACTGTTGACAATCGGTACGCAGCTGCGCCGTGTGATTGTGTCGTGTCCACGTTTAAAAATCTCAAAGCGCAAGGGAGAGGTGTTATCGCTGCAAGATAAAAAAACATTATTGTGCCATTAAAAAAAAAGGATCTGGTTGTAAGTCAGCCGATAAGTGAGGTGCATATGCTTCCACGATGAAAAGATTAAGGGTATCGATTCAATTTGAAGTACACCTCCAAACCTGATAGTGAAGACGGGAGTAAACATTGAAAAGTTATGAAGAAACATAAAAGTGAACTTTTGGGAGTAGCTTTGCATTGTCGCTTTTACAAAAACGATCAATTGGGAAACCGATATCTGGTCCTTTGCTCTGTGAAAAGTTATTACTCTTAAATGAAAATAAAAAAAAATAGGCGGCGATGAATCGTTTATGGCAAGTAACGTGTGGTAGTGCGGATTTAAAACTAATCATGGATTCGTGATTTGAAGATATTAGGTGTAAAAGTGTCAGCTGAAGTAGATGCAACAAACTCTTTTAAAGATGGCTTTAAAACAGAATTGGACGAAAATGATTAACTTAGACTTTGTATACAACGCTGGTGAAACAGAATTACACTACTGGCCTTTAAAATTGGTACACCAAGAAGAAATGCAAATGATAAACGGGTATTAAATGGACAAATATATTATACTAGAACTGACATGTGATTACATTTTCACACAGTTTGGGTGCATACATCCTGAGAAATCAGTACCCAGAACAACCACCTCTGGCCGCAATAACATCCTTGATACGCCTGGGCATTGAGTCAAAAAGAGCTAGGATGGCGTGTACAGGTACAGCTGCCCATGCAGCTTTAACACGATACCACAGTTTGTTGTGACTTGGCAAGACAGCCAAGTCACAATGAGAGGAAGCCGAAAGGCACGCGTTAAGCTCACGCAGATTGGCGTGAGGTCTGGAACAGTTAAAGGAATTAATAGTAGCAAATAAAGTACGTAGTTGATGTAATACTTAACTTTAATCCACAATTGTAGAACATCTCTCTTGACGGTACATGTTATAACCACAATATAAAATAATATCAAATGCTATGGCGCCTTGCTAGGTCGTAGCAAATGACGTAGCTGAAGGCTATGCTAACTATCGTCTCGGCAAATGAGAGCGTAGTTGTCAGTGATCCATCTCTGGCTAAGTCGGCTGTACAACTGGGGCGAGTGCTAGTAAGTCTGTCTAGACCTACCGTGTGGCGGCGCTCGGTCTGCAATCACTGACAGTGGCGACACGCGGGTCCGACGTATACTAACGGACCGCGGCCGATTTAAAGGCTACCACCTAGCAAGTGTGGTCTCTGGCGGTGACACCACACAGTTCATCAAGAGTAGTGACTGGTGTATTGTGACGAGCCAGTTGCTCGGTCACCATTGACCAGACTTTTCAATGGGTGAGAGATCTGGAGAATGTGCTGGCCAGTGCAGCAGTCGAACATTTTCTGTATCCAGAATGGCCCGTACAGGACCTGCAACATGTGGTCGTGCATTATCCTGCTGAAATGTAGGGTTTCGCAGGGATCGAATGAAGGGTAGAGCCACGGGTCGTAACACATCTGAAATGTGACGTCCACTGTTCAAAGTGCCGTCAGTGCGAACAAGAGGTGACCGAGACGTGTAACCAATGGCACTCCATACCATCACGCCGGGTGATACGCCAGTATGGCGATGACGAATACACGCTTTCGATGTGCGTTCACCGCGATGTCGCCAAACACGGATGCGATCATCATGATGCTGTAAACAGAACCTGGATTCATCCGAAAAAATGACGTTTTGCCTTTTGTGCACCCAGGTTCGTCGTTGAGTACACCATCGCAGGCGCTCCTGTCTGTGATGCAGCGTCGAGGGTAACCGCAGCCATGGTCTCCGAGCTGATAGTCCATGCTGCTGCGAACGTCGTCGAACTGTTGGTGCAGATGGTTGTTGTCTTGGAAACGTCCCCATCTGTTCACTCAGGGATCGAGACGTGGCTGCACGATCCGTTAAAGCCATGCGGCAGGCCAGTGTGGCTGTGCGGTTCCAGGCGCTTCAGTCTGGAACCGCGTGACCGCTACGGTCGCAGGTTGGAATCCTGCCTCGGGCATGGATGTGTGTGATGTCCTTAGGTTAGTTAGGTTTAATTAGTTCTAAGTTCTAGGCGACTGATGACCTCAGAAGCTAAGTCGCATAGTGCTCAGAGCCATTTGAACCAAAGCCATGCGGATAAGATGGCTGTCATCTCGACTGCTAGTGATACGAGGCCGTTGGGATCCAGCACGGCGTTCCGTATTACCCTTCTGAACCCACCATTCCATTTTCTGCTAACAGTCATTGGATCTCGACCAACGCGAGCAGCAATGTCGCGATACGATAAACCGCAATCGCGATAGGCTACAATCCGACCTTTATCAAAGTCGGAAACGTGATGGTACGCATTTCTCCTCCTTACACGAGGCATTACAACAACCTTTCACCAGGCAACGCCGGTCAACTGCTGTTTGTGTATGAGAAATCGGTTGGAAACTTTCCTCATCTCAGCACGTTGTGGTTTTGCCACTGGTGCCAACCTTGTGTGACTGCTCTGAAAAGCTAATCATTTGCATATGACAGCATCTTCTTCCTGTCGGTTAAATTTCTCGTGTGTAGCACGTAATCTTCGTGGTGTAGGAATTTTAATGGTCAGTAGGGTAAAATCGAAGTCATTACTGTCAAAATCTTGCTTCTCTCCGAGAGTGTTCGGCTCCAGGATATAAAACTACACTCATGTTCAGAAATACCAGAACACCTTGAACGACTAGAGGTGGACGTTCATCGTATTCACAGGACGTGTACATTAGTATGTTCTGCAGAGATGATTAGCATTCCAGTCACCTCGATTCAGTGTGTGTCCTGTTGCCTAGTAGACACAGGGTCCGCCATGGGCACTGATAATTTGTTCCAGGTGTGATGACATCGACGCGTATAAGGTGCGAATGGCGTTTGCATTCACCTGGTTCCAATGTTCATCTGTGGTGGTCCGCATTGCATCACAGCGCTGTACCCGTCGTTTCACCATGACCCACTCATTTTCGATTGGCGGTAAGTCTGGTGACCTGGCGGGCCAGTGCAAAAGGCTGACATCCTGTGACACCAAGAAGACACTTTTTCGTACAGCAACATGTGGTCGTGCATTATCTTGCTGGAAAACGGTGTCTGGGATGTTGTGCAGAAATGGTATGGCTACGGGTAGCAGGATGTCGTTCACGTAGATCACACCGGTCACGGTGCCCTGGACACACACCAACTGTGATTTGTAGCTGTGCCCAACAGTCACTGTGATGCAGCTCCCCATGTCTGCGATGAACCAAAATGCGGGTTCAAACAAAGAGAACCTGTATTAGTCCGAAAACATTGTCTGATGCCATACTAGTCCCCAGTGACGTCGTCCCATACATCATTGCCTTCTAGCATGTTTCTGCACATTCATCACAGGTAAGCAGAAAAGTGGACGACGCGCACGTAACCCATACCGTAATAAACGGTGACTGACTGTAGCCCCTCATAGTGTACGATGTGTTACACCGTTCCACTGTTGCGCCAGAACCGCAGATGTGTCCTACAATTCCATTCGGATGAGGAGTCGATCTTCTCGGGAAGGGGGGGGGGGAGGCGACCTGACCCATCTCTTCGTGTTCTACGGCCTTCCTTGAACCATTCACCACATACCCGTTGCACTGCCGGAGCAGCAATTTCCCGGTTGGATGTATCACATTCTCTCATGCCAATAATGTGCCCTCTTTGAAACTCACTGATTTGACGGTACGGTTCGCGCATACGTCTGGGAGGCATCCTGAACATCTGCTCAACTCACACTGATCCATTACCTTCGGTTTATCGTGACAATAAGAGTCGAAGGCACATTTTACTGGTAGGTGGGGTTGCACCGCGATATCGGTGTTACCATGAACCCAGAACATACAAATGTACATGTCCCGGGAATATGAACGTCCTGTCTCTAGTCGTTCAAGGCGTTGTGTTTTTTCCGAAGATGAATGTAGTAAAGAGCGAGTAACAACATTAGTTTGCGCAAACGCTACCGGAATCCTGTAAAATTCCTTGGCTCTTCATAGGAAAATCCAAAAAGAAACCCAGACGCTTAAAAAACATGAAGGTTATCTTAATTTATTAAAACCAAAAGAGCTTGTGGATGAACACCGAAATATTCATTGACTAGTATGTCACACCTCAAAACGAAATTAGCAGAGAAGGAAAAATCCTACTTTTACTGGATAATATGCTAACCCATCCTTCAGCTGTACTATTAGAGAAAGAGAAAATGACATGTTTAACGTGAAATTTTGGCCTTCTAATGTGGCATCCTTGCTACAACCAATGGATTAAAATGCTATTGAAACATTAAAACTACTTTATAAAAAACAACTGTTATGAAGATTGTTATCCGTTGTTAAAGATAACGTAGAATCGTTTCCAATTTTGAAGCAAATTAATTTCAACGACTGTTGTTACGTGGCCGTAGATGCTCGGGATTTCATTGAAAGGAAGACTTTGCACAAAGCTTGGAACAAAATACTGAAACGGGAGCACGAAAATTCTGTAGCAGATACGTTTGATTCTGTTTTGGAGTATATATATATATATATATATATATATATATATATATATATATATATATATATGTGTGTGTGTGTGTGTGTGTGTGTGTGTGTGTGTGCTAATGACAAACAAAGAAATATACAAATACGTCAGGCTTGTGATGCCAATGATATGTGGGTAACTTGTAACAGTAATGATCAAGGTTTTCACATCATGTCGGATGACGAAATTGTTGAAAACATATTGACGGCAAACGAACAGCAGAAAATGCAAAAAGATGAAACACAAGAAAAAGTAATGCAGAAAATGATGCAGCACTATGTCCTGCGGAAGCATTTCATGCCCTGTACAAATGTTTCCGTGGTCTAGGGGTAGCGTCTTTGATTCATAATCAAAACGTCTTCGGTCTCGGGTTCGATCCCCGCCACTACCTAAAGGTGTAGGATAAATAATCAGCATTGGCGGCCGAAGACTTCCGGCATAAGAAGTCAGCCTCATTCTGCCAACGGCCTTGTCAAAGAGGGCGGAGGGGCAGATAGGGGTTCAGGGCACTCTCTCTTGTCCTAGGGGTGGGAAATTGCCCCTAAAGGCGGAAGAATCAGCAATGATCAACGACAGGAGGATGCAGAAGGCAATGGGAACCACTGCATTAAAGACACGTAACGTGTATCCACAGGACGTGTGGCCTGTATTTGAAGAAGTGTCATGATGATCTCTCCATTGGCAAAAGATTCCGGAATAGTCCCCCATTCGGATCTCCGGGAGGGGACTGCCAAGGGGGATGTTACCATGAGAAAAAGATTGAATAATCTACGAAAGGATAACGTTCTACGAGTCGGGGTGTGGAATGTCAGAAGCTTGAACGTGGTAGGGAAACTAGAAAATCTGAAAAGGGAAATGCAAAGGCTCAATCTAGATATAGTAGGGGTCAGTGAGGTGAAGTGGAAGGAAGACAAGGATTTCTGGTCAGATGAGTGTCGGGTAATATCAACAGCAGCAGAAAATGGTATAACAGGTGTAGGATTCGTTATGAATAGGAAGGTAGGGCAGAGGGTGTGTTACTGTGAACAGTTCAGTGACCGGGTTGTTCTGATCAGAATCGACAGCAGACCAACAACGACAACGATAGTTCAGGTATACATGCCAACGTCGCAAGCTGAAGATGAACAGATAGAGAAAGTGTATGAGGATATTGAAAGGGTAATGCAGTATGTAAAGGGGGACGAAAATCTAATAGTTATGGGCGACTGGAATGCAGTTGTAGGGGAAGGAGTAAAAGAAAAGGTTACAGGAGAATATGGGCTTGGGGCAAGGAATGAAAGAGGAGAAAGACTAATTGAGTTCTGTAACAAGTTTCAGCTAGTAATAGCGAATACCCTGTTCAAGACTCACAAGAGGAGGAGGTATACTTGGAAAAGGCCGGGAGATACGGGAAGATTTCAATTAGATTACGTAATGGTCAGACAGAGATTCCGAAATCAGATACTGGATTGTAAGGCGTACCCAGGAGCAGATATAGACTCAGATCGCAATATAGTAGTGATGAAGAGTAGGCTGAAGTTCAAGACATTAGTCAAGAAGAATCAACACGCAAAGAAGTGGGATACGGAAGTACTAAGGAATGACGAGATACGTTTGAAGTTCTCTAACGCTATAGATACAGCAGTAAGGAATAGCGCAGTAGGCAGTACAGTTGAAGAGGAATGGACATCTCTAAAAAGCGCCATCACAGAAGTTGGGAAGGAAAACATAGGTACAAAGAAGGTAGCTGCGAAGAAACCATGGGTAACAGAAGAAATACTTCAGTTGATTGATGAAAGGAGGAAGTACAAACATGTTCCGGGAAAATCAGGAATACAGAAATACAAGTCGCTGAGAAATGAAATAAATAGGAAGTGCAGGGAAGCTAAGACGAAATGGCTGCAGGAAAAATGTGCAGACATCGAAAAAGATATGATTGTCGGAAGGACAGACTCAGCATACAGGAAAGTCAAAACAACCTTTGGTGACATTAAAAGCACCGGTGGTAACATTAAGAGTGCAACGGGAATTCCACTGTTAAATGCAGAGGAGAGAGCAGATAGGTGGAAAGAAAACATTGAAAGCCTCTATGAGGGTGAAGATTGGTCTGATGTGATAGAAGAAGAAACAGGAGTCGATTTAGAAGAGATAAGGGATCCTGTATTAGAATCGGAATTTAAAAGAGCTTTGGAGGACTTACGGTCAAATAAGGCACAAGGGATACATAACATTCCATCAGAATTTCTAAAATCATTGGGGGAAGTAGCAACAAAACGACTATTCACGTTGGTGTGTAGAATATATGAGTCTGGCGATATACCATCTGACTTTCGGAAAAGCATCATCCACACAATTCCGAAGACGGCAAGAGCTGACAAGTGCGAGAATTATCGCACAATCACCTTAACAGCTCATGCATCGAAGCTGCTTACAAGAATAATATACAGAAGAATGGAAAAGAAAATTGAGAATGCGCTAGGTGACGATCAGTTTGGCTTTAGGAAAAGTAAAGGGACGAGAAAGGCAATTCTGACGTTATGGCTAATAATGGAAGCAAGGCTAAAGAAAAATCAAGACACTTTCATAGGATTTGTCTACCTGGAAAAAGCGTTCGACAATATAAAATGGTGCAAGCTGTTAGAGATTCTGAAAAAAGTAGGGGCAAGCTATAGGGAGAGACGGGTCATATACAGTATGTA
Source organism: Schistocerca serialis cubense (assembly GCF_023864345.2). Taxonomy (NCBI): domain Eukaryota; kingdom Metazoa; phylum Arthropoda; class Insecta; order Orthoptera; family Acrididae; genus Schistocerca; species Schistocerca serialis. The sequence continues at coordinate 273,144,905 of NC_064640.1, read as the reverse complement.
CAACAACCAAGAGGGAATAATAAGAGTGGACGATCAAGAACGAAGTGCTTGTATTAAGAAGGGTGTAAGACAAGGCTGTAGCCTTTCGCCCCTACTCTTCAATCTGTACATCGAGGAAGCAATGATGGGAATAAAAGAAAGGTTCAGGAGTGGAATTAAAATACAAGGTGCAAGGATATCAATGATACGATTCGCTGATGACATTGCTATCCTGAGTGAAAGTGAAGAAGAATTAAATGATCTGCTGAACGGAATGAACAGTCTAATGAGTACACAGTATGGTTTGAGAGTAAATCGGAGAAAGACGAAGGTAATGAGAAGTAGTAGAAATGAGAACAGCGAGAAACTTAACATCAGGATTGATGGTCACAAAGTCAATGAAGTTAAGGAATTCGGCTACCTAGGCAGTAAAATAACCAATGACGGACGGAGCAATGAGGACATCAAAAGCAGACTCGCTATGGCAAAAAAGGCATTTCTGGCTAAGAGAAGTCTACTAATATCAAATACCGGCCTTAATTTGAGGAAGAAATTTCTGAGGATGTACGTCTGGAGTACAGCATTGTATGGTAGTGAAACATGGACTGTGGGAAAACCGCAACAGAAGAGAATCGAAACATTTGAGATGTGGTGCTATAGACGAATGTTGAAAATTAGGTGGACTGATAAGGTAAGGAATGAGGAGGTTCTACGCAGAATCGGAGAGGAAAGGAATATGTGGAAAACACTGATAAGGAGAAGGGACAGGATGATAGAACATCTGCTAAGACATGAGGGAATGACTTCCATGGTACTAGAGGGAGCTGTAGAGGGCAAAAACTGTAGAGGAAGACAGAGATTGGAATACGTCAAGCAAATAATTGAGGACGTAGGTTGCAAGTGCTACTCTGACATGAAGAGGTTAGCACAGGAAAGGAATTCGTGGCGGGCCGCATCAAACCAGTCAGTAGACTGATGACCAAAAAAAAAAAAAAAAAAAAAAAAAAAAAAAAAAAAAAAAAAAAAAAAAAAAAAAAAAAATGTTTCGAAAACCAGAATATGATACCGTGAGTGAACTTCAATTAAAGCGATTTCGTGATGTAGCAGCAGTGAAGAGAAACAATTGTCCACTTCAGATGATAATTATCAAGTATTTTAAACAAAATTAAACTACAATGACTGTCCTATGTGACTTTTATTTGGTATTTCATGATCAAGCTTGCAGTACTTTAGTAATTTTGAAAATAGATGTACATATGTACTAAAATGTGTCTGTAATGTCTTAAAAAACACAGATTTTTGTTGATTTTAATAAATTTAATTTATTTTTGTTGTTCTGAATGAACACCTAACATTATGTATTAACCCAAGGAAGATAACCATATGACCTAAAAGATAACCATACGTGGGCGACGTGGGTAGTCTTTCTAGTTTTAATAATACAAAAATCGCTGTTCTTCATACATTCAGTTATCAGGATTTTTGATTATCCGAATGACTTACGACAACAATTAACGAGGTTAGTCGAGTCTCCACGGTAGCTACAAGGCTTTAATTGCAGCCTTTGGAATGCTGAGAAGTTTAACCCTGCCTGGTGAGACACAGCGAGGCTAGCGACCTTTATTTAGACTGATTTAATATTGTAGAAGTGCCTAAGTTAATCCAGTCACGTTGACAAACGTTCCGAGTAGATCTGTGGAGCAATATGTCGCGTAATTTGTCTAGCGTGCCTCGTAGTTCTAGGGGACTCTGCGCGATGTCACGAAAGCACCGAACACGGGTGAAAGGAACGTTTCAGAAGTATTACAAGGGGCGTTCATTAAAGAAGGCAACACTTACATTTCTCAGTCTGTTTCGGTTGAAAAACTGCTGAATTTGTTGTGGTACATAGTGGGAATATTCCGCTTTAGCCCCTACAGTTTCATGAAGTTCCGATAGGACGCGGCGCTGTACGTAGCCTTCAAAACGGTGTCTGTAACAGAGTTACGCTCCAAACAGAGAGCTGTCATTGAGTTTCTTTTGGAGGAAAACTGGAACATCACAGATATTCAAGCGTTACAGGATAACTACGGAGACCTGGGAGGGAACAAAGGCATGGTGAGCCTGTAAGTAGGCTGTTTATGTTTTTACGTTGGTAACGCCACGTATTGCTCTCTCTGAAAATCGCTGACTGCGCTGTGTGCAGTCTGTGGCTGGTTGGACTCATTGTTGGAACATTCGCTTGTGTAGTGTTGGGCAGTTGTACGTGAACAGCGCGTAGCGATGTGCAGTTGGAGGTGAGTCGCCAGGAGTGGTGGATGTGGGGAGAGAGATGCCGTAGTTTTGAACGGACGATCTGGACGTACGTCCGTCAGAAAAAGGATGTCACAAAATTATATATATATTATGACTTTTGAACGCTGTTAAGGTAAATACATTGTTTGTTCTCTATCAAAATCTTTCATTTGCTAACTATGCCTATCAGTAGTTAGTGCCTTCGGTAGTTAGAATCTTTGATTTAGCTGGCAGTATTGGCGCTCGCTGTATTGCAGTAGTTAGAGTAACGAAGATTTTTGTGAGGTAAGTGATTCATGAGCGGTATAGGTTATTGTTAGTCACGGCCATTCTTTTGTAGGGATTATTGAAAGACAGATTGCGTTGCGCTAAAAATATTGTGTGTCAATTTAGTGATGATCAGAATAAGTAACGAGAGAAATGTCTGAGTACGTTCAGTTTTGCTCAGCTGTTTGTAAATCAAATAACGCAAGAGTTTTTCCAGGACTGTCATTAATAATTTTTCAAAGGGGCATTGCAAGTCGTTGGACGAACGTCTGTCACCAGGTCACAAGGTCGCTCCAGCCTGTCCAACCTCTCGCGCGCCATCCGGCCTCACACAATGTGATATATATATGTAGATACCATCGGTGACCATGCAGCTCATTAGAACGAAATTACTATGAAATGACAACCCTTAGCTGCTTACAGATGAAAATGTGTGCCCCGACCGGGACTCGAACCGGGATCTCCTGCTTACATGGCAGACACTCTATCCATCTGAGCCACCGAGGACACAGAGGATAGTGCGACCGCAGGGATCTGGCACGCCCCCCCACGAGACTCACATTCCCAACGTATTGTCCCGCACTGCATTCGTAGGGCCCCCGCCCATAATACTAATTACTCGTGGCGCGTTGCCGATTCCCGTAAGAGTTCGGGCACTGTTTGTGCATCCGCATAGAAGAAGATGGTCAAATGGCTGGTGAGCCTTAACTATATATACACGAATGTAGTGCGGGACAATACGTTGAGAATGTAAGTCTCGCGGGAGGCGTGCCAGAGATAAATCCCTGGAGTCGCACTATCCTCTGTGTCCTCGGTGGCTCAGATGGATAGAGCGTCTGCCATGTAACAGGAGATCCCGGGCTCGAGTCCCGGTCGGGGCACGCATTTCATCCGCCCCCGTTGACATATGTCAATGTCTGTAAACAGCTAAGGGTTGTCATTTCATAGTAATCTCACACACTGCGAATCCGCAATGTTAGCACGTACGGACACTCTCATTCGAGGTGATCGACTGATCACAATCAAAGACATCTCTGCACAACTGGACTTTTCTGTTGATACTGTTGACACATTCGCCTACCAATTGGGGTAACCAAAGTTGTGTGCCCTTTGGGTTCCTCGCTGTATAACAGAAGACCATAAAGAGCATCGAAGGACTATTTGTGTGTAACTGCCTGCACGTAACGAGGCTGATCGTGAAAATTACTTGTCGAACATCATCGAACATGGGTTCATCACTTGGAAATGATAACAAAAACGGTAATCGCGGAGTGGCGCCACATCTCGTCAGCTCTGAAGAAAAAGTTCAAAGCCACACCTTCAGCCGGTAAAGTTATGGCGAAGGTCTTCTGGGATTCTGAAGAGGCTATTCTGTTTGATGTCCTCCCTCACGGTGCAACTATACTACTGGCCATTAAAATTGCTACCCCACGAAGATGACGTGCTACAGACGCGAAATTTAACGGACAGGAAGAAGATGCTGTGATTTTCAAATGCTTAGCTTTTCAGAGCATTCACACAAGGTTGGCGCCGGTGGCGACACCTACAACGAGCTTACTTGAGGAAAGTTTCCAACCGATTTCTCATACACAAATAGCAGTTGACCGGCGTTGCCTGGTGAAAGGTTGTTGTGATGCCTCGCGTAAGGAGAGAAATGCGTACCATCACGTTTCCGACTTTGATAAAGGACGGATTGGAGGCTATCGCGATTGCGGTTTATCGTATCGCGACATTGCTGCTCGCGTTGGTCGAGATCCAATGACTGTTAGCAGAATATGGAATCGGTGGGTTCAGGAGGGTAATACGGAACGCCGTGCTGGATCCCAACTGCCTCGTATCACTAGCAGTCGAGATGACAGGCATCTTATCCGCATGTCTGTAACGGATCGTGCAGCCACGTCTCGATCCCTGAGTGAACAGATGGGGACGTTTGCAAGACAACAACCATCTGCAGCAGCATGGTCTCCGAGACCGTGGCTGCGGATACCCTTGACGCTGCATCACAGACAGGAGCGCCTGCGATGGTGTACTCAACGACGAATCTGGGTGCACGAATGGCAAAACGTCATTTTTTCGGATGAATCCAGGTTCTGTTTACAGCATCATGATAGTCGCATCCGTGTTTGGCGACACCGCGGTGAACGCACATCGGAGCCGTGTATTCGTCATCGCCATATTGGCGTATCACCCGGCGTGATGGTATGGGGTGCCATTGGTTACACGTCTCGGTCACCTCTTGTTCGCATTGACGTCTGATCGATGGTGGCCGAGCAACTGGCTCGTCACAATACGCCAGTCACTACTCTTGATGAACTGTGGTATCGTGCTGAAGCTGCATGGGCAGCTGGACCTGTACACGCCATTCAAGCTCTTTTTGGCTCAATGCCCAGGCGTATCAAGGACGTTATGACGGCCAGAGGTGGTTGTTCTGGGTACTGATTTCTCAGGATGTATGCACCCAAATTGCGTGAAAATGTAATCACATGTCAGTTATAGTATAATATATTTGTCCAATGAATACCCGTTTATCATCTGCATTTCTTCTTGGTGTAGCAGTTTTAATAGCCAGTAGTGTATCAATTCGGAAGTGTATTCTGCTACTCCAGGAAATTGAAGGAATGCCTTCAACGTGTTCGTCACTTCAAAATTGCAAACGAACTTCTCCTTCTCCGAGACAACACAAGGCCTAACACAAGTCTGTGCATCCGAGACGAGCTCTTGGACTGTAAACCTCATCCATCCAGTAGCCTGGATCTAGCACCTTCCGACTTCCATCTGTTGGGCCTAATGAAGGATGCACACCGCAGGAAGCAGTAAATGAATGATGGGGAGGTTACTGGTGCAGCAAAACGTTGGTTCCGACGTAGACCAGTGGAGTGGTAGAGCATTAAGGTGGCGTTACACAGTCGCATTGCACGGAGATTATGCTGAAATACTGTATAAGATTTCGTAGCCAAAAGAATCAGGGATAATGTGGTGTACTGGAATCCCGAGCCGGCCGGTGTGGCCGACCGGTTCTAGGCGCTTCAGTCTGGAACCGCGCAACTGCTACGGTCGCAGGTTCGAATCCCGCCTCGGGCATGGATGTGTGTGATGTCCTTAGGTTAGTTAGGTTTAAGTAGTTCTAAGTTTTGGGGACTGATGACCTGAGATGTTAAGTCCCATAGTGCTCAGAGCCATTTGAACCATTTTTGGAATCCCGAATAAAACCAACCTGATTTCAGAAAAAAATGTGTTGCAATACTTACTGAAGTCCCCTCGCATATTCAACTTTTTCGGGCATACTGGACATGTTATGGTATTACAGTTTCAGAAGGAAAAAAGAAAAATAATTCACATATACGGGTATTTACATACTTACAGGTCTAGTCTGACGAGGATAGAATAGGTAGTCGGCCGTGGCCTTATAGTAGGAACGATCAGCGCATTTGCCCTGAAACGCCCCCTTAGAAAAACTATAAATGACAGTGCTGGTAAACTTCTACGTTATTTGATTTTCAAACAGCTGAGCAAAACTCAACGTACTCAAACAGATTTCTCTTTACTTATTCTGATCATCACTAAACTAACACACAATATTTTTAGCGCAACGCAATCTGACTTTCAATAATCCCTACAAAAGAATGACCCTGACTCTAACAATAACCTATACCTTTCATGAATCACTTACCTCACAAAAATCTTCGTTACTCGAACTACTGCAATACAGCATGCACCAATACTGCCAGCTAAATAAAAGATTCTAACTACTGAAGGCACAAACTACGGATAGGCGTAGTTAACAAATAAAAGATTTTGATAGAGAACAAACAATGTATTTACCTTAATAGCGTTCAAATGTCATCATATATATATCTATCAATTCATGACCTCCATCTTTACAAATTTCCTTTTTCTGGGAGACACACGTCCAGATCGTCCGCTTATAGTAACCTCTCAAAACTCTGGCATCTCTCCACATCCACCACTGCTAGCAGCTCACCTCCAATTGCCCAACGCTACGTGGTGTTCACATCCAAATGCCCAACATTACACTAGCGAATATTCCAACAATGCCAACCACCCACAGACTGCACACAGCACAGTCAGTGATTTTCATAGAGAGCGCTACGTGGCGTTACCAACATAAAAACCTAAACAGCCTACTTACAGCCCTAAGTGCGACGTCGTGCTGAAAAGTAATGCCTCCGATTTTTTATCTGAAAACTCTTAACACTTTTTAAACGACACAAAAGTTACTAACAGGTGCATCTTAATTCTTCATGTCTACATATTTTTTTTCTCAACATAGGCATCCTAGCGACGAACACAGTTCTCCCAAGAAGAGACCAGTTTGTCGATACCTTCAGTGTAGAATGTTTGACTTTAATGTTGGAGCCACAACCTCATCTCTGTTTGTACCGACCATCACTATAATAGTTAAGTCCTCCAAGGTGTCCTTTAAGTTTAGGAAACATAGAAAAATCAGATGGGGCGAAGTCGGGAGTGTATGGAGCACGATCGATGACAGTGAACTCAAGGCGTCAGGTTGTTGCAGATGTCACAGCGCTCGTGGTGTGCCAATGTCATGCTGAAGGAGAGGGTGCTTAATGTGTGGACGAACTCTTCGAATTCGGAATTCAATAACAGCACGCTGTTTATCACGCACCGACACAGTTACGTTACACACCGCCATGTTACATGTTTCAATTCGAAGTCCTCTACCGGCAGAGGAGTGCAAACGTGTAGACAAGAAGAATACAGTTGTAGACTATCAATAACTTTTGTTTTATTGAAAGAGCTTTAAGAGTTTTTAGCTAAAAAAATTCAGGAGTATTACTTTCAACCACGACCCCGTAATTTAGGTACATTGCAATGGCTCGATTAAAGTTTGCAAATACAAGAACAGTATGTTTGAAACGGAGCAACCTTACTCGGTTTATCGGTAGTGCACAAGATTTTTTTCTTAATTTAGTACAAAAAATCAGACTAAAAATTCTCAACATACTACAGCAGAATTTTAAAAAAATTGGTATTTTTTGCATTAATTACGTCCATGTCGCACTATTTGTTTTTTGATGGCACATGAATACATTTGCAAATGTGACCGATTCTCTCTGGCGACAAGGCTCATTTTAGTTGTTTTCTATCGAAAATATCTCTCTATTAATAGCTACAAAAAATACGATTCGTTGCTAGTATAAACAACTTATTACTTATATGCAAGTACCTTTTAGCTTAACATAAAGTTAACACCAAACCTTACTTACCCACTACGGACGCTACGTCTGGGTTACTTTCTCCCTCTCCTCCAATATTTCTGCTCGGTTTAGCTTCCACGATTCTTTCCAAGTCAACTGCAACTAGTGCGAGGATACAGCTGCAGGCAGTGAATTGTGACCTAAAAAGGCTAACGTTTCGTATATACGGTGACTGTTACGTGAGACGATAGAGAGTTTTTAGGAAAAAATGTGGAATTGACAAGTATCCAATGCAAGAGACCCTTTCCTAAAAGTTGATGCACACACACCGCTTACATGACAGCACCTAGATACATGAGTGCTTCTCAAGGCTCATATCACCTACCCAGGTCTCAAAGAAATGGATCTGAGCACTATGCGACTTAACTTCTGATGTCATCAGTCCCCTAGAACTTAGAACTACTTAAACCTAACTAACCTAAGGACATCACACACATCCATGCCCGATTCGAACCTGCGACCGTAGCGGTCGTGCGGCTCCAGACTGTAGCGCCTAGAACCGCTGGGCCCCAGGTCTCATATTTACTTATTGCGTCCACCCTTCTCATCACCACCCCTCTCCCAGCAATCATTGCTGTATCCAGTGAGTTGATATCTTTCACAGGACAGCTACATACTCTGCCTCTTGTTTCTGAGCATTGCTGAATGTTTAATCTAACACCAGGTGGGAAGTGCAGAATGAACGACAGAAGATGGTTCTCGGTTCAATTTGATGTCAGATTATGAGTAGCCAGTATGTCGAGTATGATAACCGGTCCTTTCACGACTGTTATGGAAGGAGCCATAATTCGGGAACATGTATAGTTAAATTAATCTGTCGCGGCCGAATGCGGTAGTTATGGGAATTACACAAATACGTGCAATGTTTAGGCTCAAAAAGGTACAGAGGGTCAGCGGCAACTCACGCGTAGTAACCGCCAGTTCGACGCACAGCTTCCTGGTCCCCCATTAATACGGCCACCTGTTACAATTATAAACAAGAAGCCTGTCAGCCACAAAATCACGGCCTTCCCAAAATACAGCATACTGATGAAACAAAAGAAGGAAAAATAAGTAAAGCTCATTCCTATCCGTGTCACGCGTAACACAGAACGCTTCCCTCCACACTCTGAGATAAAAAAAAAGGACCCACCACGAAGGAATTATCTGAATCGGACGGAAATTGGTAGATGTGATGAGCATTTACCAACAAACAAATTACTACAATTTCAGAAGAAATGGATAATTTATTCAAGAGAAAGAGCTTCACAAATTGAGCAAGTCAACGTGCCACAGTAGCACACCACTAGAGGAGCCAAATTAAAATGCCACAAAACACACCTTAGATAAAGGGGTGTATCATACTATAATTCGTTTTCTGAACTTTAAGGGAATCAACGCTGCAACAATCCATGCAGGGTTGTTGGAAGTGTACGGCAACAATACACCATAATATGACACACTGATTAGGTGATGCAAACGCTTCCACTGAGGTCAAAAGGGGCTGAATAGCACACAACAAAGTGGCAGGCCGTCTCTCCGTGAAGAACCGAGAATCTCAAGAGGAAAAGAGGCCCTGGCGCTCGAAGACCAGTTTATCACAATCGAGGTGAAAGTGTAAAAGGTGAAAATCAGTTTTCAACACCTCACTGACATTCTGAATCAAAGATCACCACACACTAAGTTCTGCGACGGCTCATGCCCATTTAAAAAGCCCGTCGAACCGAGGCAACAGGGGAAATGTAGTAGCTATGTCAGACCAGTGCAAATGACATCTTTATTTGCTTAATCATCACGGGTGAGTACTGGGTATATCGCGATGACCCAAAGACAACGAAGCAGTTCATGTATTCGCAACCAGAGTTGCGCTGTACCAAAACTATGGATCGGTAGTCTTGGTACACTACGAAAATGCCGTAGTAAATGGTAGGATTACCGGTACAGCTTGGGAGGGAAAGAAACACAAATGAATATGCAAGAGAGGACGTGGGTGCGGAAGACTTCTCTTTGTTTTTATGACTGTTTGGTTCTTTGTTTTGCACATAACTAGAACAGCACACCATCCGGTGTTAGTCCACTGTGTATTTTATATTCTTATAAAATGTAAATTACAATTTATACGTAATACACTCCTGGAAATTGAAATAAGAACACCGTGAATTCATTGTCCCAGGAAGGGGAAACTTTATTGACACATTCCTGGGGTCAGATACATCACATGATCACACTGACAGAACCACAGGCACATAGACACAGGCAACAGAGCATGCACAATGTCGGCACTAGTACAGTGTATATCCACCTTTCGCAGCAATGCAGGCTGCTATTCTCCCATGGAGACGATCGTAGAGATGCTGGATGTAGTCCTGTGGAACGGCTTGCCATGCCATTTCCACCTGGCGCCTCAGTTGGACCAGCGTTCGTGCTGGACGTGCAGACCGCGTGAGACGACGCTTCATCCAGTCCCAAACATGCTCAATGGGGGACAGATCCGGAGATCTTGCTGACCAGGGTAGTTGACTTACACCTTCTAGAGCACGTTGGGTGGCACGGGATACATGCGGACGTGCATTGTCCTGTTGGAACAGCAAGTTCCCTTGCCGGTCTAGGAATGGTAGAACGATGGGTTCGATGACGGTTTGGATGTACCGTGCACTATTCAGTGTCCCCTCGACGATCACCAGTGGTGTACGGCCAGTGTAGGAGATCGCTCCCCACACCATGATGCCGGGTGTTGGCCCTGTGTGCCTCGGTCGTATGCAGTCCTGATTGTGGCGCTCACCTGCACGGCGCCAAACACGCATACGACCATCATTGGCACCAAGGCAGAAGCGACTCTCATCGCTGAAGACGAAACGTCTCCATTCGTCCCTCCATACACGCCTGTCGCGACACCACTGGAGGCGGGCTGCACGATGTTGGGGCGTGAGCGGAAGACGGCCTAACGGTGTGCGGGACCGTAGCCCAGCTTCATGGAGACGGTTGCGAATGGTCCTCGCCGATACCCCAGGAGCAACAGTGTCCCTAATTTGCTGGGAAGTGGCGGTGCGGTCCCCTACGGTACTGCGTAGGATCCTACGGTCTTGGCGTGCATCCGTGCGTCGCTGTGGTCCGGTCCCAGGTCGACGGGCACGTGCACCTTCCGTCGACCACTGGCGACAACATCGATGTACTGTGGAGACCTCACGCCCCACGTGTTGAGCAATTCGGCGGTACGTCCACCCGGCCTCCCGCATGCCCACTATACGCCCTCGCTCAAAGTCCGTCAACTGCACATACGGTTCACGTCCACGCTGTCGCGGCATGCTACCAGTGTTAAAGACTGCGATGGAGCTCCGTATGCCACGGCAAACTGGCTGACACTGACGGCGGCGGTGCACAAATGCTGCGCAGCTAGCGCCATTCGACGGCCAACACCGCGGTTCCTGATGTGTCCGTTGTGCCGTGCGTGTGATCATTGCTTGTACAGCCCTCTCGCAGTGTCCGGAGCAAGTATGGTGGGTCTGACACATCGGTGTCAATGTGTTCTTTTTTCCATTTCCAGGAGTGTACAAATTAGTGGTTTGCGTAACGTCTGTGCTTTTATGTTACCGTATTTAACCAACCAAAACAATTAGTTTCGATGTAAGTTTTTACTCAAGTAAACGTTCATCATGATGCTCAAAGGCAAAAATTTCCTGTTATTATTGATAAATACGAACAGAAACATGTCTTATATAAATTCGGGAAAGTATTGAAGCGATGTTTGATATACTTTTGTTTTGATTTGTCTTTAATTTTATCTTTTTTTGATGACATGGCGTTTTCTGGAGCTATATGATAAATCTGTTTTGTTTTCTTTATTATTACTACAACATCCCTCCGTTTCATGTAACAAATCAACAATTTTCGAATAAAACCTGCAGTTTTGCTATAAGTACTGTTTTCTTTTAAATAACACACAGGAGGATAACTACGTAGAGCGAAAATGTTCCGTAGATTACGCAGACCTTTTTTATATCTCCACTCAGTTTCTAGACAGTTCACCTCCTCCAGTTCTTAGGAGAATCTAGTAAGATACTGATCGCATACGCAAGAAAGCGATCGTTATCAGGTAACGCCTAATCGATATACAACATACCTAATGTACTGGTAACAGGGGTACGACCTTAATTGACTGAAGCTACAAGGAAAACTACCGTAGCCTACACTTACTTTTGATAGTCTACGGTAGCCTACGACAGTTTTGCAATTCTAGTGGCAATAAATAGATTCACCACCGCACAAAATGGCCCAAAACCCAACCATCATCGGGTAAGATGAGATAGTGAGGTTTTATTTTTCTTTTCTTTTTTTTTTTTTTTGACTCTGCTAAGGTGCGGTGATAACAGATTATTGCACGTAAGTGGCAGACAATCACAGGAGCATACTACCGAAATCTTCTGACGATGTTATAAAGGCTGCAGGGCACCCAGAAACTTCTATAGCCTTCATCGGACGAAGAAACCATCGTGTGGCAGACGTTTCCAGAACTACGATCAGGTGATTTTCTTGGTGGAGCGTTACCTGAACAGCCAAAATACAATCTCCCAAAACTAAGATATCCACCAAGTAATCCAGTGTGTGGCATTGAAGTATGAATACGCTCCTGGAAATGGAAAAAAGAACACATTGACACCGGTGTGTCAGACCCACCATACTTGCTCCGGACACTGCGAGAGGGCTGTACAAGCAATGATCACACGCACGGCACAGCGGACACACCAGGAACCGCGGTGTTGGCCGTCGAGTGGCGCTAGCTGCGCAGCATTTGTGCACCGCCGCCGTCAGTGTCAGCCAGTTTGCCGTGGCATACGGAGCTCCATCGCAGTCTTTAACACTGGTAGCATGCCGCGACAGCGTGGACGTGAACCGTATGTGCAGCTGACGGACTTTGAGCGAGGGCGTATAGTGGGCATGCGGGAGGCCGGGTGGACGTACCGCCGAATTGCTCAACACGTGGGGCGTGAGGTCTCCACAGTACATCGATGTTGTCGCCAGTGGTCGGCGGAAGGTGCACGTGCCCGTCGACCTGGGACCGGACCGCAGCGACGCACGGATGCACGCCAAGACCGTAGGATCCTACGCAGTACCGTAGGGGACCGCACCGCCACTTCCCAGCAAATTAGGGACACTGTTGCTCCTGGGGTATCGGCGAGGACCATTCGCAACCGTCTCCATGAAGCTGGGCTACGGTCCTGCACACCGTTAGGCCGTCTTCCGCTCACGCCCCAACATCGTGCAGCCCGCCTCCAGTGGTGTCGCGACAGGCGTGAATGGAGGGACGAATGGAGACGTGTCGTCTTCAGCGATGAGAGTCGCTTCTGCCTTGGTGCCAATGATGGTCGTATGCGTGTTTGGCGCCGTGCAGGTGAGCGCCACAATCAGGACTGCATACGACCGAGGCACACAGGGCCAACACCCGGCATCATGGTGTGGGGAGCGATCTCCTACACTGGCCGTACACCACTGGTGATCGTCGAGGGGACACTGAATAGTGCACGGTACATCCAAACCGTCATCGAACCCATCGTTCTACCATTCCTAGACCGGAAAGGGAACTTGCTGTTCCAATAGGACAATGCACGTCCGCATGTATCCCGTGCCACCCAACGTGCTCTAGAAGGTGTAAGTCAACTACCCTGGCCAGCAAGATCTCCGGATCTGTCCCCCATTGAGCATGTTTGGGACTGGATGAAGCGTCGTCTCACGCGGTCTGCACGTCCAGCACGAACGCTGGTCCAACTGAGGCGCCAGGTGGAAATGGCATGGCAAGCCGTTCCACAGGACTACATCCAGCATCTCTACGATCGTCTCCATGGGAGAATAGCAGCCTGCATTGCTGCGAAAGGTGGATATACACTGTACTAGTGCCGACATTGTGCATGCTCTGTTGCCTGTGTCTATGTGCCTGTGGTTCTGTCAGTGTGATCATGTTATGTATCTGACCTCAGGAATGTGTCAACAAAGTTTCCCCTTCCAGGGACAATGAATTCACGGTGTTCTTATTTCAATTTCCAGGAGTGTATATAGAGAATTACAATCAGTGTGAGCAACTCTCATCGTCGCAGTGAAAGATGGCCATATATAGGTGGACTGGACATTTATTTGCGGATAGTTTTAGAATGAGTGGAAATTTCATGTTACGAGAGCGACACTGTTGTGTGTGACATCTGTGGAATAGTTGACTTAGTGCAGTGACAGTGTATCTCTCAACTTGTGTATCTTTGGCTCAGTGTTAGAGCGGAGAGTAGTCCAGTGTTGGACATGGAGTACACTGGCAAAACTTTTAGCGTAGCGCATATTGGAGGAGGATTTTGCTGAAGAAAATTGTTAGGAATTATTAACCGGGTGGAAGGACTTACAGACTCAGCATTTATGGAACAGAGAGAATGGCTTTGCATTATGGATATGTTTTTAAGGTAATAATTTTTGCTGAGTTACTGATAATGTTAGCGATTCAGGCAACAGAACAGTCCACCTCCCAGTCTCAGTTTAGGTCATTTCAGTTTAATTCATTTTAGTTTGCATAATTATAAAAGCATTGCCTTGTAAGACTTTTGTAAACAAAGTGTGAGATTTATGATCTTGTGAAACAACAGTTTAAAGTATAGCATTGTCATTATAATAAACGGATTAGTATCTTCATTTCAAGTAAGAAGCTTTTTTTAATATGAGAAAATCATCCCAATCTTTCTCCCAGCAGTTTAGTTTTACTTTAGTTGGCACGATTTCTTCGTGCTGTGCTGTCGCTGCTGATTATGCTGTAATTTTTCAGGAGAGATTCTTTTCATCTGTTGGTTCTTTTGTTTCTCCTTTCTCGTTTCCATTGCACAAATTCTAATCATTTTCTTAATAACTCACATTTTAATGGGCCAATGAACAGTGTGTGTTTCATAGTGTTGCTGCATAATTTCAGTGTTTCAATTTTTTCGGGATTTAGATTTTGGTAGTGGTTTTTGATTAACAGTTTGGATTTAATTTACTCCACAGTAAACGCCAGTTAGTTTTGTCTTTATGTAAATGTGCGTACTGAGACACACTGTTTGCTATAGTAATTTCAGTTCAACCTTTTTATAACAGAGGACAGTAGATTCAGTTTTGAGGAAAAAGCAGACAAATATTTTAATGCTCACAAAGGAACGAACGATCGAGTCAGAGCAAATAACTTTCACTTGGCGACCCTGCTAGGATTGTATGCTGACAAGTTTTAAAAGCAGTCAGATAATTTTTTTCTGTTGTTACAGCACCCAGCACAGCACATGTCTTATGTACTAATAATTTCATATTTTTTCCTTACAACCATTTTTGTGTAATTGTTATGTGTGACATTTTCTATGTTTTCATGTACTTAGTGTGTGACAAATACTCATTATGTGTGACAGATATTCAGTACATGTGACGAAGTTTCATTACTGACTATTGGATTTCGCTGATGGCAATGGTTATGTCATATTTTCAGTTACGGCATTTTTTAGAAATTTATTCTGAGCGATAAACCATATTACAGTTTTAGTATTTTTGGTAACGGTTGACTATCTCACTTTGTTACAACAATGAATACCAGACGCGTTTGCACATTGACGAACAGCAATAGAATCTGACGCAATACAGCAAAACCATGTCATTTAACTCATTTAATAATGAACAGTTACAGTTTAGCGTCAACACTGTAACTGGCACGGAACGTAATATAACTACGCAAGCACAGGGAAACTTGCCTACACCTGAAATAGAGCAAAATTCCGCAATGAGTGATAGTTGTCAAACCGAACAAGACTAACTAGGTGATAAGTCGCCAGTTTGCAATATGCAAATCGGACCGCAAACAGTGAATAACACGGATAGGGATATGCAGTTGAATAACACAGATTCAGGTTTTGCAACGTTTGGTTCCGGTAGACCGGTCTGTGTCACTATGTACACTCATGCTCATAAATTAAGGATAATGCTGATACATGGTGAAACAACGCCCTGGTGGGCGGTTTGAGGATTTAAATCACCTTGGGGTATGACCATGCGGTGCATTTGACTTGCGGTCGTCGCACGGTGGCGCTGGAAGCAGTCCGCATACGCAGAGGTGTGTTGTTGCATGTCAGAGTACGGTGCAGCGAGTGAGTGTGCAGACGTTTTCAGACGACTGTGTGTTGAAATGGGCTCAAAGAACACATATTGATGACGGTATGAGGGGGTAGAATACTAGGGCGACTGGAGGCTGGTCAAACACAGCAGGTCGTAGCACGGGCCCTCCGTGTGCCATGAAGTGTGATCTCAAGATTATGGCAACGACTCCAGCAGACAGGAAACGTGGTTCAAATGGTTCAAATGGCCCTGAGCACTATGGGACTCAACTGCTGAGGTCATTAGTCCCCTAGAACTTAGAACTAGTTAAACCTAACTAACCTAAGGACATCACAAACATCCATGCCCGAGGCAGGATTCGAACCTGCGACCGTAGCGGTCTTGCGGTTCCAGACTGCAGCGCCTTTAACCGCACGGCCACTTCGGCCGGCAGGAAACGTGTCCAGGCACTACAGTACGGGACGTCCACAGTGTACAACACCACAAGAAGACTGATATCTCACCATCAGTGCCCGCAGACGGCCACGGAGTACTGCAGGTAGCCTTGCTCGGGACATTACTGCAGCCACAGGAACAGTTGTCTTCAGACACACAGTCTATAGACGACTGAACAGACATGGTTTATTCTCCCGGAGACCTGCAAGGTGAATTCCACTGACCCCTGGTCACAGGAGAGCCCATAAAGCCTGGTGTCAAGAACACAGTACATGGTCATTGGAACAGTGGTCCCAGGTTATGTTCACGGACGAGTCCAGGTATAATCTGAACAGTGATTCTCGCCGTGTTTTCATCTGGTGTGAACCAGGAACCAGATACCAACCCCTTAATTTCCTTGAAAGGGACTTGTATGGAGGTCGTGGTTTGATGGTGTGAGGCTGGGATTATGATTGAGCACGTACACCCCTGCATGTCTTTGACAGAGGAACTGTAACAGGTCAGGTGTATCGAGACGTCATTTTGCACCGGTATGTCCGCCTTTTGAGGGGTGCAGTGGGTCCCACCTTCCTCCTGATGGATGATAACGCACGGTCCCACCGAGCTGCCATCGTGGAGGAGTACCTTGAAACAGAAGATATCAGGCGAATGGAGTGGCCTGCCTGTTCTCCAGACCTAAACCCCATCGTGCACGTCTGGGATGCTCTCGGTCTACGTTTCACTGCACGTATTCAAACCCCTACGACACTTCAGGAGCTCTGAGAGGCACTGGTGCAGGAATGGGAGGCTATACCCCAGGAGCTGCTCGACCACCTGATCCAGAGTATGACAACCCGTTGTGCGGCCTGTTTACGTGTGCATGGTTATCATATCCCATATTGATGTCGGGGTACATGCGCAGGAAACAATTTCGTTTAGTAGCACGTGTGTTTCGGGACGGTTTTCTCAACTTATCACCAATACCGTGGACTTACAGATCTGTGTCGTGTGTGTTCCCTACGCGCCTATGCTATTAGCGCCAGTTTTCTGTAGTGCCACGTTGTGTGGCACCACATTCTGCAATTATCCTTAATTTGTGAGCATAAGTGTAGAAGAACGTAATTCGGATCAGAATGTAACATTGACGTTTCAAATTCTACTTGAACAGCTTAAACAATCGCAACTGCGACAAGAATGAACAAACATTAAACAGACGCAAGGACAAAATAATGCACAGTTTCAACAGTTGAGGGAAGACGGTAAACAGTCACAAAAAGAAACTAATGAGCAATTTAAACAGACACAAGAAAAGATATAAAGCTTGCAGGCGCACTCAGAGAAGAAAGAAAGAAAGATTTACAACCAAAGTTTAACGGTTTTACTAATCAGAAACTGACATTGAGCACATTAAAAATACACAACTTATGGGGTTTGGGAGATTATCAACGTGAACCGTTTCACATGTCAATACATAACAGCAAACAGGGCGCTTGGCGCAAGCGTGAAAATGCTGCGCTAAGGCACAAAGGCACATTTGATTATAAACACTTCCTCGCTCTACGAAAGTTCGAAGTTTTCCAAAATATCACTTACGAAATTCATCCTAGGGCGAGGTTTGATCAGTTTGTCTATGCGTCGCCACCAAACTGGCCCCTTGAACACAAGGTAGACTTGATGTGCGGATACCTAGAAAATGAACCAGCAGTCAGAATGCCATCGATTATAAGAGACTGTCAATCAGAAGAGGATTTTTACTATACGTTTGTAGCTGCATACTGCTCTACATCAAATAAGGATAGACTCAAACACAGTATATGTTAAACAACTTTGAACAATCGGGATTGTAAGTCCAGCACAGTATGTCGAAGACATGATACAACGGAACCAATCTTATGGGACTTTACTGCTAAGGTCATCAGTCCCTAAGCTTACACACTACTTAACCTAAATTATCCTAAGGACAAACACACACACCTATGCCCGAGGGAGGACTCGAACCTCCGCCGGGACCAGCCGCACAGTCCATGACTTATGACATGACAATAGGAACAACGGTAGATCATATAACAAATTTCGTGCTAAAAAACACAGACGCGATCATAGACACCGTCCTTACGACACGCAAGTTTGGCACCAAAACAACTACAAAAACAAACGCAATTTCAGAGACCACTATTCGAATTCTTATTCAAGAAATTAACATTGTTTTGGAAACAGTCATAAATATAATGGCAACCAAAATAATAATCGTGCACATTCATGTAATCAGCAATGTAATCAGTCGGGTCATAACAACATCTGGCATATCCATAGAAATTCAAACAACAACAAATATCAGAATAACAGTCAGAAGACCAAGTCTATATGGCAGAACTCCGACACCTAATGACAGTCAGCGACAGAGTGAACAGTATGAACAATGACTTCTGGTGTCGGCAGCTGAACGGAAAAGACGGCAAACTGACGACTCTGCTGTCGTAAATATTAACTTAAAGCAGTTCGACGATATTAGTGACATTCGGCTCCAGGAAAACGAAGTTGGACCAAAACAAATTGTACACCCTGTGGTCAACATTTGCGTTTCTAATAATAATTTTACCGCAGTTTTGCACTCAGGTAGCGGAATATCAGTAATCAGTGAGTCAGCATATAATAAATGTACAAAAACAATATTTGCCCCAAACTACCTCATAGAAAAATTAAAATACAGAGTGCTATTTCGGGAAAAACTGTTGATGTAAAATATGAGAACTTTCTGGAATTTATTTGTCAAGGACATAGTTTTGCTATGAACTTGCTCACAGTGCCGTTGCTCTCTACTCAAATAAATTTAGGTACCAATTTCTTTAATCAATACAAAGCAGTAACAAAATGAATGATGCAGAAATTAATTTAACAATTTTGGATCAACACATCGTTTCAAAATTTGAAGATTTGTTGTGTTCACAAGGAGAACAGATTAATTGCCTATGTTTCCTGTATAATGATTCTTTCCAATGCTCACCCGATTCTGTTGACAGTAATACAGCTTATCATTGTACAACCAACGAGAGGTACGATCCGATAGTCAATTTATGTACACTAATCCATTAAAAGATCGAGAAAGCAGAGAACTGTGATGAACATGTCAGGAAAGAACTTAGCGAAATTTTACAATAACATGTGGTAGTGTTTACACATAGACCTGGCACTATCAAGGGATTTCAACACCAGTTTCAAGTTAGAGAACACAACAAATTCAATGTAAGATATTATGTGAAACCAGTTCATTACCGAGAAAAGGTGAATGTTGAGATACAGTCGATGTAAGAAAACAGTGTTATCGAGCCAGCTGTCAGATTCTACAACAGTCCATTTCACATCATTTAAAAAGAGAAATGGTTGGTCCTGGGCTCGAGTCAGACCAGTTCTGTCATTATTTCGGAAACAGGCAGATCCCAAACACTTGACGAATAGTTACAAAATTTCTATGGCATACAAGTATTGTCATCTGTTGTTTTACGCTCCAGTTTGTGGCACATAGAGTTACATCCTGACAGCAAGACGTACATACCATTTTTACGGTTTGGGACGTGTTACTAGTTGCCTTTTGGTTTAAACATTTCATCAGCAGCATTAAAACACATTTAAACACTCTTCTTCCAGAACATCTAAAGGGACACATCACCACCTACGTCGATGATATTTTGATAACAGAACCAGCTTGGCCAACACATAAAAGAATCTTTAAAAAAATAGTAGGACATTTTTGAAGATTCAGATTTGACAGTACACTTAAAAAAATCACATTTTGGTAAGACGAGTGCAAAATTTTTAGGCCATATCATTTCACCAGAAGGTATTGCACCTGATCCTGAAGAACTAGCAGCAATCAGAGCAATCCTACTTTCTACCACTAAAAAACATGTCTGAAGCTTTTTAGGAATAGTAAATTTTTACTGTAGATTTTTGAAACTGAAAATTTAGACAACACCAGAATTACGTTCTTAGACAAGAAAAATACCATTTAGCACTGAAATGATCAAGCACAATTAGAGTCTGATACGCTGAAAGAGGCACAGCTCACCACATCTATTTTGCTCATCGTGATCTCTCAAAGGGTTTCTGCTTATCTACAGGTTCTTCCAAAGTAGTACTCAGAGCTCGTCTTCTCCAAGAGAACATTGAGAATGTAATTATTTCTCAAAATAGTATTGCGTTTGCCAGTAAAGTATTAAGTAAATCAGAAAGAAATTACTCAATCACAGAATTAGAGACCTTAGCCATCGTCTGGGTGTTTACGAAATTTGGGTACTATTTACTTGACAAGCATATAAAAGTTGATTCAGCCACAAATCCTTTCAGTTTTTAATGATCTCTGAGTTAAACCATGAAAGATTACGTCTTTGGGCACTGACCTTGTAGGAATGTAATTTCACTATCTGTTACATTCCAGGAGAAGACAACATCATTGCTGATGCTTTATCTCATACCCCATTTGGTTTAGCTGATAACAATACAGATACTTTATAGGACACAATTTTAGCTCGCTTTATCTGCAAAAAGAAACTTTCGAAAACTTTATCTCAAATTCATTATTCGACATAGCAGAAGACCAAAATAAGACCGCATTTAGAATGATGTTGAAGAAATAAAGGAGAAATACAGCTGCTGCACGGTTTTATTTGGTCGGAAACGGTATTTAAGCGTAGCACTATAAATGCTATAATTTGGGTGGTGTTTATTCCAGAGGAATTTGTTGATAAGTTGATATGGTACACGCACCTAAGCTACACGCATTTCGGACCACTGAAATGTTTCCACAAATTACGGACCACATGCTATTTTAACAACATGGAGAAAAGAATACGAAAAGTACTTGGGAAGCGTAAACTCTGTCAAAGAGACAAACCTTCCACCATCTCAAACTTTGCCCTACTATTTCCAATCATACCGTTCATCCTAAAACAATTAGCAGCCGTAGATTTACTAGGAACACTAGTTAGATCCAGAAATGGTTTTTATTACGTTTTCGTCGCAGTTTAGTTGACATCTAAATTTGTATCAGTCACTCCTTTGCGTAAAACTACAGGTCAAACAGTGTTTTTTTTTTTTTTTTTTTTTTTTTCTTTATTGTATTTCAATTCCCCATCGGGGCGGGCTGGCAGCAGCATATGCGCTGCTCTTAAGCCGAAAGACATAGAACAAAACAATAGAAGACATTTAAAAACAGCAAAGGAGAGAAGAAGGCGAACATAGATATAAAAAAGGGAGAACATCATGGAAGGCAATATACAAAAAACGGGGTGACTGTAAAATGGAGATAAAAAAACTGTTTAAAAGTAGCACACACAAAAAGCCACACACTGCGACGATTAAAAGAACACAAGGCACAGTATGACTGGAGCATAAAGGTGTTGACGGATGGCATAGCATACAACGGAACACTGACGGCGAACCTCAAGGCAGTACACAATTAAAATCACACCTCTTGACGCACACGAGAAACAGCACTAAACACAACACTGACGTGGCACACTGATGATGATCAATACAGAGGATCTGCCAGGTTGAAGGAGATGAGGGAGACCTGAAGAAGGGAGGGAGGGGAAGAGATGGGGGAGGGGTAAGGGGGGCGCTCGGAAGAGGGCCAGGTAGGGAGGGATGTGGGAAGGAGAGAGGCAAGTATGGGGTGCAGGGTCTCAGGGGAGGGGGGGATGGAGGAAAATCCGCTCTGGGAGAAGGAGGAAAGAGGAGAAGGGGGCCCTGGGGAGGGGGGGGGGAACAAGGCCGGGTTATAGTTGGAAGGAAGGGTATATGTCACGGCGAAGTTCGTCATCTGGGAGGGGGAGGCGTTGGAAATTGCCCTGATGAAGGAGATGGAGGGTGTGGAGGTGGAGAGAGGGAGGGATACAGCGATAGAGGCGCGGCAACGGGCGAGGGGTGGAGAGGAAGGAGGAAACCAGAGGGTGGGGGGGATCAAGCCTGCGGACAATGTAAAGGATGCGGAGATGTTGGAGGAACAGGAGGAGGTGGGGGAAGGGGATCAGTTCATACAGGAGCCGTGTGGGGGAAGGAAGGCGGATACGGAAGGCAAGGCGGAGTGCATGGCGTTCAAGGATTTGGACAGCCTTGTAAAAGCGGGTGGGGGCGGAGATCCAGGCGACGCTGGCATAACAGAGGACAGGACGGATGAGGGATTTGTAGGTGTGGAGGATGGTAGAAGGATGCAATCCCCATGTCCGGCCGGACAGGAGTTTCAGCAGGCGGAGGCGGGAATGGGCTTTCTGCTGGATGGTCAGGAAATGAGGGGTCCAGGTGAGGTGTCGGTCAAGGGTGAGGCCAAGGTATTTCAGGGTGGGGGTGAGTTGGATAGGACGACCATAAAGGGTGAGGTAGAAATCTTGGAGGCGAAAGGAGCGAGTGTCAAACAGTGTGCAGAGCTTTCATTAAGAACTTTTTACACCATGTAGGACATGTTGAGAAGATCATATCAGATAACGCTTTTCAGTAACTGTGAACAACTTTCAGGAGATTGAACTTTTTGAGATAATTATAACATTCTGACTCCGCCTCCTATACAACCAATAAAGTCCCAATAAGGTAGGGGAAGGCTGCTATCGATGGGCTGGCTCCATCGCTGGGCCGGCTCGATTTCTCTGTAGATATTGACAATAGGTGCACCCTAGCGGTTATTGAATGTACCCAGTGTTCCCAAAGATTCACTATCTTAGTGAATGGTTTCGAATGCATGTTATTCGGTTTCAGATGCCAACAAAATATTCCTAAAATAAAAAAAACATGAAATGTATTGACACTTATTTAGAAGTGTGCAGAATTTAACAGCTATTACAGTAGCGGAAAATGTCTGGTCCAATGAAGGGAACCAGTACCCTTGAATGGGCTGATGAAACATTTTATTTTTCAAATACTTCATTAATGGTGAATACTTATACCTTCTGTGGCTACTATAGTGAAATCCAAAATATAATGTTGAAGTTGCACTGTAAATAAAATATTTACTGTGGTATCTGAGGATTTTATTAAACCTTTTCTTAAAGTGGCCTTCGGTAGCAACCTTCAAAAATGGCTCTGAGCACTATGGGACTTAACTTCTGAGGTCATCATTCTTTGCTAATTCGACTCGATATTGTAATCACTGAAATAATATCACATACCTTGCCAAGGCGTGAAGTTTCATTTCCTTTCCTCCCCCCACGCTTCTGGGTGCTTCACTTTTTTGACAGGTAGTGTATTATTGAAAAATTTATTAACGTATTCTGTACGCTCTTTTCCTGGTGTCAGTTACGGTAACAATTCTAGCGTTGATTACTGAGCGCCGTATGGCTCTTGTTTGGACTCAGCGCTAGCTTACTACAAAAAGATCAACAAAAAATTATATAAAAATAAAATTTCAAGCTTTGTATGACCTTTGGTCTTAACGAAAAATGAGAGCGTTTTATTTCAAGCACCGAATGCCAAAATTTGATGAGACACAGTTAATTTCTCGCGAAGCCATTGATTCCAGCCCCTTGTTAAGAGAATAATAATTAAGCGATCTTTTCGAGGCGAAAATGCCGAAGCTCTTTAAAACTCCAGCAGTGAGCGGATCAGGCCGGAGAATATTTTCAAGAGGATGTGTTCTTCAGGAACAGGCGGGATCGTAATTCGTTAATTGCCTCTATATATCCCCAATTTGCGCGCTAAAGGATTGCTTCTATCGCCTCAGGCGAACAAAAACGCCGATGCGAAGTTCTTCTTCTAATATTACCCTTAAGAGCTGTTGACCTCGCTGCCGACGGCCTCTAGCTGCGTCTCCCTCCATCGCTTCATGCGTACTAGAGATTGACAGCTTTGACCTGTCTGAAAGCTAGCCAGCGCCTATGCAGGCGTGAAAGTGAGCTGGCGGCGCTACGCGTCGCACCCACATTTGTAGACTTGCTTGTTAGAGAAAGTGATCCCGTTCACAGCCAGCAAAGTTTCTGTGTATGTAGCGGGTGAATTAGATACAGAACGTCGCTCTTTGTTGTTTTCCCCGTAGCGCCACAGCCAGTGATAGACTTGTAACAGTCACTATCACACCGTTGCCGGTTTTGCGCAATCACTAATGTGTTATAAATTGGTTGTCTCTGTAGGTTTCATATTGTCAGTCTAGCCGCATAAAAGGCCGACATCGAAGCAATTCAGATGTGTGCTGCTGGATTTGTTGCCGGTAGCTTCAATCAACACGCGAATATTAAGGAGACTCGAGTGGGAATCCGTGGAGGGAAGACGACGTTCTTTTCGCGAAACACTAATAAGGAAATTTAGAGAACCAGCTGGTTCGAATCGTACCTCAGGCATGGATGTGTGTAATGTCCTTAGGTTACTTAGGTTTAAGTAGGTCTAAGTTCTAGGGGACTGATGACCTTAGAAGTTAAGTCCCATAGTGTTCAGAGCCAGAACCAGCATTTGCGGCTGACTGTAGAAGGATTTTAACGCCGTCAATTTACATTTCGTTTAAGGACATCAGAGACAAGATAAGAGAAATCAGGATTCGTACGTGGACGTATAGATAGTCTTTTTTGCTTCGCTCCATTTGCGAGTGGTACTGGAAAGGGTTCAAATGGTTCAAATGGCTCTGAGCACTATGGGACTCAACTGCTGTGGTCATCAGTCCCCTAGAACTTAGAACTACTTAAACCTAACTAACCTAAGGACATCACACACACCCATGCTCGAGGCAGGATTCGAACCTGCGACCGCAGCAGCAGTGCGGCTCCGGACTGGAGCGCCTAGAACCGCACGGCCACCGCGGCCGGCTACTGGAAAGGGAATGACCAGTAGTGGTACAAGGTACTTATACAATGCGCCTTATAGTGGCTTGAAGAGTATGTATGTAGATGTAGATAATTTTAGAATTGCACGATTACCTATCACTTCTGCTCCACTGCAATCTACACTGTGGTGACGAAAGTCAAGGGATACCTCCTAATATCGTGACGCATCTCCTTTTTCCCGGCGTAGTGTGCCAACGCCACATGGCATGGATGCAAGTCATTGAAAGTCCCCTGCCGAAATAATGAGCCAAGCTGCCTCTATATAGATTGTAAAGTGTTGCCGGTGTAGGATTCTGTGCACCAACTGACATCACGCTGATGTCCCATAAAAGTTCGGTGGGATTCATGTCGGGCAAATTGGGTGGCCCAGTCGCTCGAATTGTCCATAATGTTCTTCGAACCAATCACGAACAATTGTGACCTGGTGAGATGGCGCGCTGCCATCCATACAAATTCCATCGTTGTTGGGGAACATGAAGTCCATGAACGGCTGCAAATGGTCTCCAAGTAGCCAAACATAATCATTTCCAGTCAATGATCAGTTCTGTTGGACCAGTAGACCCATTCCATTCCGTGTAAACATAACGCACACCATTATGGAGCCACTACCAGCTTTCATAGTGCCTTGTTGACAACATGAGTCCATGGCTTCATGGGGTCTGTGCCACACTCTAACCTCGCAACCAGCTCTTACCAACTGAAATCGGGACTCATCTGACCAGACCACGGTTTTCCAGTCGTCTAGGGTCCTACCGATATGGCCACGAGCCCAGGAGAAGCATTGCAGGCGATGTTGTGCGCTTAGCAAAGGCATTCGCGTCGGTCTTCTGCTGTCGTAGCCCATTAACTCCAGATTTCGCCACACTGTCCTAACGGATACATTCGTCGTACGTGCCACATTCATTTCTGCAGTTATTTCATGCAGTGTTGCTTGTCTGTTAGCACTGACAGCTCTACGCCAACGCCGCTGCTCGCGTTATTTAAGTGAAGGCCGTTGAACACTGCGTTGTCCGTGGTGAGAGGTTACGCCTGAAGTTTGGTATTCTCGGCACACTCTTGACACTGTGGCTCTCGAAATAACTCCAACTATCATTCCGTATTCAAAATCCGTTAATTCCCGTCAAGCGGCCACAAACACATCGGTAATGTTTTCAAATGAATCATGTGAGTACAAATGACAACTTCGCCTATGTACTGTCCTTCTGTAGCTTGTGTGCGTGATATGATGGCCATCTGTATATATGCATATCACTATGTCATGACTTCTGTCACCACAGTGTGCTATTTACAGATCACAATAAAAATCGCCTTTCATACAAACAGCCACGCAGGATGTAAGTTAATAAATGAAACTTCAGTTTAAAACTTAATTGATTTTCTATTCACAGCTCTGTTTCACTAGGACTATCATCTGGCATCCTTTTTGCGATAATTTGTGACTATTCTTTTTGAAACACAGCAGCTCTTTTCCACCACAATTTTTGGTCTTTCTTATTGTCGCATATTGGCCGCATTACCTTCTTAGTTAACAAAAATTAGCGACTTAGACAATATAATTCATCACTATCTTTATTATTATGATTATCATTGTTAATATTACCTTCTTCCTTTTATAATAGGTGGGAGCTGTTCTGCGCTCCGACGGATGTCGGTTCCTTTTCGAGAACAATCTTCACTTGCAGAATCTGTATCCAACCATTCCTATCCGCAGACGATCTATCCGCATAATAACAGAAAACATCAGGGAGAAACTGTCGTTAAGAAAAGCTTGCGTTGCCTACAAAACGAACATCTCTGTGCAAGGGACTATCAGTGGGCGTAGCCAGAGGGGGGTATTGGGGATTCAAACCCGATCCGAAATGTTGGTAAAGCTAAAAAAGGATAAGTTATTTTAATATCTATTGCATTGTAATCTTAGTTTCTAAATTACCGCGTTTTCAAACGGCGTCTATTGCCAGTGTGGCGTAGTGCGTGTGGGGAGTACAGCAGCGATGAGCCAGCGTCGGCTACAATGTGTGGACTGAGCCTCAAAGGAATGTGGTTTGTCTGGAGTCATGGAACGTCCAGGTAGCACTCTCCCTGCGTGAAGGCGTCCCTAATTGTCACTGTTGCTGAGCCCGACGTAGGAAGGAAACATTTGTTCACACGGCAGCAGGTTAGAACTACCATCGTAGTCGCTCTTCCTGGATACTGCGGAAATTGTTGTACAATGGTAAATATATTTTAAATATGTATTTTAAGTAATGTTATGTAGGAGAGAGGGGCGGCTAATGTGCACAATATGATAATCTCCGTTTTTTCTTTTGTTTTACATTGCATTTCTAAATTTATATGGCTCTGAGCACTATAGGACTTAATTTCTGAGGTCATCAGTCCCCTAGAACTTAGAACTACTTAAGCCTAACTAACTTAAGGACATCACACACATCCATGCCCGAGGCAGGATTCGAACCTGCTACCGTAGCGGTCGCGCGGTTCCAGACTGTAGCGCCTAGAACCGCTCGGCCACCCCGGTCTACATTTATATGATATATCCAATATCAGATAAACCACCAGTTTGAGACTAAAGTGCGAAAGAGATAAATTGTAGAGCATCAAAGTTGGTTTTCAGAAAATCTGAGAAAGTGACGAAGAGCCTGTATGCTAAATAAAAATCGCCATTTATCAATTTAATAGGCTTTATCAACTTAATAGGATAACGGTTCTGTAAACAATAAAATTAATAGAATAACATCAAACGAAGGACAAAAAGTTTGTTTAGGTGGGTACTGGTTACGTTTATTATTAATTTTGTCAGTATAGACGTCCACATTGTTGAACACAAATTGTAGAAAATCATTGTCTTCAGAGTTTCTACTCCTGTTTGCATACTGCATTCTTCAAACTCTCTGCTATCATTCTAGGGTTAATTCAAAAGCTGATAGCACGTCTACAAGCTCGCTTGATCCGCATTTTTTATACACCATTTTCTCAAGGCCTAGTTGTGTATTATAAACAAAGGATATCTGTATTGCAGCTGAAATAACAGATGTGAAAGGTAGTTGCTTGTCGTCTTTGGCTTTTAACAGCCTATCTTTTTTGGGCAAATGATCATTCTAACAAGTAATTTCGGTGATCTGGACGTCACTCTCTACTTTATCGAAGAACTTATCTGAAGGAAGATACATTTACATTTAATGAACTCGTGATCTAACGTCCCCCAGAATTACATCAACTGTTTCGACGATTCAATTGTGTTCCGCTTGTTGTCTTTGATTCTGGCTCATACTCTTTGTGAAATAGGATAGAATAGCCCGTGTTTTGAAAGCATATCATGGTTTTCTTGTGCCGATATAATTTACTCACGAGTCACAAATCTTAACAGAACTTTTAGGACAGCAGTTTTTGCTTCGTATCGATGTTCGGGAAGTATCCACTATAATTCTTCAAAGCTTCTTACGAATGCAAACTGACATTCATCTTCATTGTATTCTAAATGTTTACAAATGAAATTCACCCAGGCAGCTACGTCACCATCTTTCGGACATCCAACGCTACTATGAACTGCAAAATGAGATCTAAAGAACCTTTACGCGCAATTTACGTGGTATCTACCTTCAGCAACAAGAGTTTGAATGTGCCCTACTCGAAATTTTACAAGAGTTCCCCAGTCATTACTCCGTTTTGTCACTTTCCATTATAGATTTTGAAAATGTCTTTGTAGTGCACGAACAACATTTTAAAAAATCGGTTCAAAAATGGCTCTGAGCACTATGCGACTTAACTTTTGAGGTTATCAGTCGCTTAGAACTTAGAACTAATTAAACCTAACTAACCTAAGGACATCACACACGTCCATGTCCGAGGCAGGATTCGAACCTGCGACCGTAGCGGTCGCTCGGCTCCAGACTGCAGCTCCTAGAACCGCACCCCCACTCCGGCCGGCAAAAAATCGGTTTCTTCTCGTTTTTCAAATAGTGCTGTGATACGCCTTCCACACAAAGTAAAAAGTTTGTTGTAAGGTAAAATTTTTGAACTGATGAGTGATAAATGTGGGATTCATTTTCCACTGTACCCATTATAGCATAATGATCCTTCTAATAAGATTTCCACAACGACGTTACATTTTACAAAACAACATGTTTACCATCCTTTCTCGTCTTGTTCCTCTCAATAAACAGTTTGTATGCATTTTTCCTCTACCGTGCCAGATCTAACCCAACTGTAAAACTTTTACATCAAGTAAAACATTCAAACGTTGTGCTGACTTCCACTCAGGAACGTAACTAAATAATGGTCAGCTGCCAAATTTAGCAGTGGTCAATAAAAGACCCGGAAGAAAACACACGTTTTAGATAGTGGAGCACCAAAATCCAGAGAATGATTTTACTTATAAATAAATGAAAAAACAAGAGCGAATATTGGAAAAACCATAGAATGGAAAGTAAAAAAGTGATTGTCATTAACCGTGCGATTTCGATAAAACTGATAAATGGTGAAATTTACTAACAAACTAAGTTTTTCGACGCTTCCTTTGTTTTTATTGAAAACAAATTTGGCTGCTCTACAACTTCTCTTCTAGGAATTTTTTCGTAAAATTGGCGAATTCTGAGATGTTGCACGATTTACGACGACGAAACAACTATTTATCGAAAATGAAAAACTAACGTTTCTCGATGTAACTTGGGATGGGTGGAAGAAACGATGTTTTGTGAAAGCGCATTACAGATACTTTTCCATTCAAATGTGGTGATTTTTCGTAGTAATAAGGATGAAGTTAAATTAATTCTGTTCTAACACAATTATTCAGTTCAGGGACCTCAAACAGAACATAAACGGCAGGACGACTTCCAATTACTATCAACAAGTACCGATCTGAAAAAGGGGAGGGGGGGGGGGGGGCGATACTGCTAAGTTGGCTTTTACTAACTAGAGTTGCAAACAATTGGCCTATGTGTCGACAAAAATCAGTACACTTCGTGTAGTAATCGGCCATTGCCAATATTAGCGAAATTTTGGAAATTTGGTGTAGGACTATGGGACCAAACTGCTAAGGACAACACACACAGCCATGCCCAAGAGGGGACTCGAACATGCGACGGGGGAAGCCGCGCGAACCGTGGCAAGACGCCCAAGACCGCACGGCTACCAATTGTGGCAATATTAGCGATCTAATATTCTTAAAACATGTTTAATTTAATTTCACATCCATTACTATTAATAAGTACCACATCTGAACATAAATATTCCTACTCTGGGCTTTCGCAAAACACTGCCAGTTCCGTCTGTAATTTTTACCACTGCATCGAGAGGGATGGCGTAGTGCCCAATGCACTAGACCCGCATTCAGGGGGCCCGAGGTCTACTACAGAGCCAGCCATCCGGATATGGGTTTTCTGTGGTTTCCCACTTCACTCTAGGCAAATGCCGAGATATTTCCTTGAAGTTGCCACGCCGCTTCCTTCGCGTCCAATAGTAAAAAAAATTCGTGCAAAACTCTGTCTCCGATGTTATTAGCTGTCGAAGATACACAAAAACATTAAACTTCCTTCTTACTTCTACTGTAACATATGATCCATGTTTCTACGAAATAGAAACAGTACATATGCTGCGAGCATTGAGCAAGATGGAATTTCTTTCCCATGCACTTGTCCTCTCTACGTGACGGCCATTGTGATGCTTCCTCCGCTCGCAACTAATTATTTGCTAAAATTTAAATTTTTTTACAAAGAATTTTAATGCATACATCGCATTTACGTAAGGAAACTAAAATTCGATATCTAGCTAGTTCGGGGTGTAAATAACAACCATCTTCAGATTGTGGTCATATTAAATACAGGCTGAATGCGAACTGGCTGTGCCAGTAATAATCATCATGCAGTGACACGCATTTGTGTAGAAAACAACACGCATAAGAAATCTGGTGCTAAAGTAGCAACAAAACTGTGCCTGGGCTGTACACTCAGGCTGAGCAAACTGGTTGTACGAGTGCAAACCATATTGTATTAAGGGCAAGTGAAGGGAAAAAAACTTCATACAACTGCAAGTTAATGACTGGTGTGATTTGCACTGGTACAACCAGTTTGTTCAATCTGTCTGATTCGAGTATGGTGTACAGCCAGGCACAGTTTTTTATTACTGTTAGCACCAAATTTCTTATTCATGTAGATTTCTTCACAAATGCAGGTCACTGCATGATGTTTGTTACTGGTACATACCGTTTGTGTTCAACCTGTATGTTATATGATCATGAACTGAAGATGATTGTTCCTTACCGCCGAAACTGGCTAGTCATATTATTTTAACCCTTTCAGACATGAGTTTTTTTCTGGAGGAAGGAAATTTTTCCTTTATTAGGTAATGCTCTTAAGTAATTTTTTAAAATGATTTTAGATGCATGATTTATACAAAAATATGTACCCATTCTCCAAACATACTTTGTACATTTGGCTTCATTTTGTGGACTAAAATAACTAATTAAGAAATACACTACTGGCCATTAAAATTGCTACACCACAAAGATGACGTGCTACAGACGCGAAATTTAGCCGACAGGAAGAAGATGCTGTGATATGCAAATGATTAGCTTTTCAGAGGATTCACACAAGGTTGGTGCTGGTGGCGACACCTACAACGTGCTGACATGAGGAAAGTTTCCAACCAATTTCTCATACGGAAACAGCAGTTGACCGGCGTTGTCTGGTGGAACGTTGTTGTGATGCCTCGTGTAAGGAGGAGAAATGCGTACCATCACGTTTCCGACTTTGATAATGGTCGAATTGTAGCCCATCGCGATTGCGGTTTATCGTATCGCGACATTGCTGCTCGCGTTGGTCGAGATCCAATGACTGTTAGCAGAATATGGAATCGGCAGGGTTCAGGAGGGTAATACGGAACGCCGTGCTGGATCCCAACTGCCGCGTATCACTAGCAGTCGAGATGACAGGCATCTTATCGGCATGGCTGTAACGGATCGTCCATCCACGTCTCGATCCCTGAGTCAACAGACGGGGACGTTTGCAGGACAACAACCATCTGCACGAACAGTTATACGACGTTTGCAGCACCACGGACTGTCAGCTCGGAGACCATGGCTGCGGTTACCCCCGCGCGACCGCTACGGTCGCAGGTTCAAATCCTTCCTCGGGCATGGATGTGTGTGATGTCCTAAGGTTAGTTAGGTATAATGTAGTTCTAAGTTCTAGGGGACTGATAACCTCAGAAATTAAGTCCCATAGAGCTCAGAGCCATTTTTTTCGGTTACCCTTGACGCTGCATCACAGACAGGAGCGCCTGTATACTCAACGACGAACCTAGGTGTTGCCCGCATCTCGTGGTCGTGCGGTAGCGTTCTCGCTTCCCACGCCCGGGTTCCCGGGTTCGATTCCCGGCGGGGTCAGGGATTTCCTCTGCCTCGTAATGGCTGGGAGTTGTGTGATGTCCTTAGGTTAGTTAGGTTTAAGTGGTTCTAAGTTCTAGGGGACTGATGACCATAGATGTTAAGTCCCATAGTGCTCAGAGCCATTTGAACCATTTTCCGTATCCCCCACATCCCCGCACCCCCGGCACGCTTTGTATACTGTCCACCGTTGGTGCTGCCACCTGTCTTGTTTGTGTGTTTACTGCACGTTGACGTCGAACATAGGGTGTAGTCACATTAACGTGGCTGGACCGCGGGCTTACAAATTGAATGACGAAACAACGAATTAATAAAGAAATAAATTTTCTAAACGAGCATGTGAGCGTTGTGAATATTTTGTGAATGAAACTGTCTTGATCGCTTAATACATGTATTTATTTATAGCGTCGTTTCGGCTGCTGTATCATCACATCAAAACTTAGAACTTATAAAACGAGGTTCAGTGTCAGTGTCAATAAAACAAACCTATGCCTTATCAGGGCATTAGCTGTCAATTTCGTGGTTGTTGAAGTGCTATGATATGATACTTAAGCTTGTTTTAAAAGTGCTAATTTTTTATCTGATGATAGCAGAAGCTGAATCGACGATAAAAATTAAGAAATATACAGGGTGAGTCACCTAACGTTACCGCTGGATATATTTCGTAAACCACATCAAATACTGACGAACCGATTCCACAGACCGAACGTGAGGAGAGGGGCTAGTGTAATTGTTTAATACTAACCATACAAATATGCACGGAAGTATGTTTTTTAACACAAACCTACATTTTTTTAAGTGGAACCACGTTAGTTTAGTTAGCACATCTGAACATATAAACGAATACGTAATCAGTGCCGTTTGCTGCATTGTAATATGTTAATTACATCCGGAGATATTGTAACCTAAAGTAGACGCTAGAAACCCCCGACGTTCAGTTGCGTGTTGTAACAAACACGGGCCACGGTCGGTGAGCAGCATCTGCAGGGACATGTTTACGAAGACGACCGTGTTTACGAAAGTGGCTGTAGTGCACTGTTGTGGTTTGGTCTAGCTGACGCAGTGTCCGCATGTAGCGCTTGCTGCTATTGTTATTCTGCATTCGTCTCCGCACGCAGACCAACTGTAGTACACCGTGTTACCAGACGTCTGTGATAGTGTAGTGTTGTAGGAACTGTGACCATGGTGTATTCGAACTCTGAAAAGGCGGAGTGATACTCATCTATGGCGAGTGTCGACGAAATGGCCGAAGCCTGCAGGGTGTATGCAGAACGGTACCTGGACAGAGAGCATCCAACGTGCCGCACATTGCAAAACATCTACCGCCAACTGTATGCAACAGTTATGGTCGTAGCACGCAAACGGGTCCGTAACAGTCCCGTCACAGGAGAAGCGGGTGCAGTTGGTGTGGTAGCTGCTGTTGCCATGAATCCACACATGAGTACACGGGATATAGCGAGAGCCGGTGGACTGAGTCAAAGTAGTGTCATGCGCATACTGCATCGTCACCGCTTTCACCCGTTTCATGTGTCGCTACATCAGCAATTACATGGTGAAGACTTTAATCATCGAGTGCAATTCTGTCAATGGGCATTAACAGAGAATGCGTTGCAGTTCTACCTGTTTACCGATGAAGCGGGCTTCACAAACCGCCGGGCAGTGAATCTACGGAACATGCATTACTGGTCCGTGGACAATCCTCGCTGGCTCGGACAGGTAGAGCGACAGCGACCGTGGACTGTAAATGTATGGTGCGGAATTATTGGCGACCACCTCATTGGTCCTCACTTCATTGCAGGTGGCCAAACAGCTGCAACATACATCGCGTTTCTACAGAATGATCTGTCAACGTTGCTCGAAAATGTCCCACTGGAAATGCGTCGACGTATGTGGTATCAGCATGATGGTGCACCTGCACATTCCGCAATTAACACTAGGCTGACCCTCGACAGGATGTTCGACGGGCGTTTCATAGGACGTGGAGGACGTATAAATTGGCCAGCCCGTTCTCCTGATCTTACACCTCTGGACTTCTTTCTGTGGGGTACGTTAAAGGAGAATGTGTACCGTGATGTGTCTACAACCCCAGAGGATATGAAACAACGTATTGTGGCAGCCTGCGGCGATATTACACCAGATGTACTGCGGCGTGTACGACATTCATTACGCCAGAGATTGCAATTGTGTGCAGCAAACGATGGCCATCTATTGGCCTGATATGTAGGGATACACTCTATTCCACTCCGTAATTGAAAACGGAAACCACGTGTGTATGTGTACCTCACCCCTCATGGTAATGTACATGTGTGTCAGTGAAAAAGACCAATAAAAAGGTGTTAGCATGTGGACGTAATGTGCTGTTCCAGTCTCTTCTGTACCTAAGGTCCATCACCGTTCCCTTTGTATCCCTACGTAATTCGGTGCTCTCCGACACACACGATCGAACAGCGGAGGAGTGGTACTCAAGCGCCAACTTTAGGTTACAATATCTCCGGATGTAATTAACATTTTACAATGCAACAAACGGCACTGATTACGTATTCGTTTATATGTTCAGATGTGCTAACAAAACTAACGGGGATCCATTTAAAAAAACGTAGGTTCGTGTTAAAAAAACATACTTCCGTGCATTTTTTTATGGTTTGTATTAACCAATTACACTAGCCGCTCTCCTCACGTTCGGTCTGTGGAATAGACTCGTCAGTATTTGATGTGGTTTACGAAATATATCCAGCGGTAATGTTAGGTGACTCACCCTGTATTAAGCGATCTAGAGAGTGTTATCCACGAAGCAATTAATAGCGTTTTCACTACGATAACGCACTTGCTCGCACTTCTTTGTTTTTTGGCCAAATAAAACACTGCAATGATGCCACAGTCTTCATACGCTGCAGACATGTCCCCAAGTGACTATTTTATTCACATGAGCAAATAAATCCTTAACGTGCTGTCGTTTTACAAGTACAGATGCAATTAAAAACGTGTTGCTGATCCCGCTAAAAGCTGTCTCAAAAATCGAGTTGCAAAAGTATTTCGGGGTGTGGAAAAAGCGTTGGCGTAACTTTATGTATACACTTTGTAAATTAAAGTCTTCTGCAGCGTTCTACTGTCTGTACGTGAAGGTTAATTTCATTGATTTTATGAATACGGTCGGCGAAACTTTCAGCAGATTCATCCTGCTTATGTTGTTCCCGACAATCTCTTCCCATGTTCTTCTTTCGATATCTCTCCTTTAACCCTTCCTAAAAATCCTCAAATACTTAAGCATCCCTCAGATTCTTAATACACGTAATATGAGCTCTAGCATCTCCTGTTAACTTCAATCTTCGTTTCTTTTCTTTTTCTTTTGCTTGTGCCGTTTTTCCCGCGGATACGCAGGGTCGGCATGGTTAATCGGATGTGGTAATGTTAGTTGAAGGGGTGGCCGGATGCCCTTCCTGTCGCCACCCCATCATACCCCCCAGGGAGCAATTAGTGTACCCCAACTGTCTGCGACTAGTGTAATCCATGGAATAGTGGGAAAGTGTTCAGATGTCTGCGAGCCGTGTAATTGAGGCGGGACGTGGGGACCAGCCCGGTATTCACCTAGGGATATGTTGAAAACCGCCTAAAAACCACATCCAGGCTGGCCGGCGCACCGGCCCTCGTCGTTAATCCGCAGGGCGTATTCGATACGGGGCCGGCGCGCGTACCCGAATCCAGGAAGCAGCGCGTTAGCGGGCTCGGCTAACCTGGCGGGTCTCCCGTTAACTTCAATCTAGCAACACGTAAAATTGTTCCTTACTCCTTCTCCCCATTTTGGCGGTTGTAGCCAAATTTTCAAAGAAGATAAAAACATCTTCCCCCTGTTTCCGTAAAAACGGGGTAACCAGTCCTGCAGCAGTGTTCTCTCTCCGCCGCACTCAGCTCATTTACCTCTGACTGTAATTTATCCACCTGATCCTAATGTTGCTCAGAATGTAACACACATACGACTTCCGGCTCCCAGTATTCCTTCACATGTTAACTAACTTCATTGTTGTGAAACTCTTACCTTTAACTAACATAATCGCTCTAATCATTCGAACCTCCGTAGCTGTATAAGATGCTGGGGGGACGTAATTCGCAAATACGGTTGTTAGCACATTTAGTAATTTTTGTCTATTGAGATCAGGGGATGTTGGAGGCCGAAGTACAGGCTCTACTTGACCTATGCATCTTGGACGTATTGGCGCGTTTGACGTCGTCTTACATCAGCAGCAACATGTGCCGGTTCCCCATTATGCACGTAACAGTAATCGACAAACTTTTTTGCTCAAGAGCCAATGCTGACATTGTTCAGTGGCACCTAGGACCACAAATGTATTGATCTTCTTATTGATCGGTAACCTACATAACTTAGTACGTTGTGGCGCACCAAATAGACTAGCTATACTAAGGGCGCAATCAGTTGGGCGCTTGTTCTCAAGTACTGATCGTTAAAAGCCGGCACCATTAGGAACAATGCGTGTCCGTTTTCTCTGCGTCAGATTGCTGCCATCCTCAGCGACCCTAAAGTTATGGCACTGTAATTGGCTGATGATGTCTTGTGTGTCGTCTGTGTGAGCGGATGATTAACTGATTAATAACAGTAACTGTAATTAAATTTAAATTCATTAAATTTAATTTGATACTTTTTGGTACAAATATGTACCATGTTTGAAGATCACCGTCTCTAGAATGCTCACTCACGAATCCACATTACTTCTGTTTGAAATTCGTACCATAGCAGCAGATCGCTATGAGGCACACATGCCCATGAGGCCCATGAGTCGTCAGCTTTGGAAGAGAAACAAGAAAACCTTCCCGTTATGAAGCCCCCTCAACCTGCAACGACAAATACAGTATAACAGCCCCTGCACCCTCCTTTGCCCCTGAGGTGATCGGCTAACTTCTTGCACCCCTACTATAATTCCTTCATCATATTTTTGATTCGAGGACGGAGTCAGGTACAACCAGCAACTGCAAATTGTAAGTATTTATTCTTAGTCGGTAAAGCTAAGTATAAAAAATAATTAATGTGTTTTTGTCATGTACTTTTTTTACTTTCTCGTCCATATTTGCAGCTATTCAAATGTACACAATCAATATTGTATCTTATAAATACCGAATATTACACTATCATGTGAGACAGTATTCTCATTATAGTGCCATTGAAATTGCTTTGTACCTGCCAGCTAACGAAAGGAACGCACTGCGTTGTCACCTGTAAGGGTGCACCAAGTAACAGAGCGCATATCGGGCAGGTGGCAACAATGCAGAGATCGTACGCTCCACTGCAAGATATGACTGGCATTGTCAGATACAGGCGACACGTACTCTTAACTATCAAGTGCAATATAATATTAATCACCCTGTAGTTGCTGTTAACACCTACAATACGTTGGGTGAAATTCTCTGTCCGTGCTCAGCCATTTGTCCGGTGGTAAGCACATCGAGTAAACTTCAAATAAAACTTCAGCCTCGCAGGTCTCTGTAATTTGAAGAACGCTCGAAAATTGCACTTCTATAATTATGTCACTTTTGTCATTGATAGTATTATTCTACAGTAGACACGCGGAAAGTTGGCCGCCAGCCACCAAGTATTGATTACTAAATGTCAGTACCATTCGGAACACTTCGTGGTTCAAATGGCTCTGAGCGCTATGGGACTTCTGAGGTCATCAGTCCCCTAGAACTTAGAACCACTTAAACCTAACTAAGGACATCACACACACCCATGCCCGAGGCAGGATTCGAACCTGCTACCGTAGCGGCCGCGCGGTTCCAGACTGTAGCGCCTAGAACCGCTCGGCCACCCTGGCCGGCTAACACTTCGTGTTGATTGTAGTCTATTTCAGACTGCTGCCAACTTGTGCAGTCTAACAGCTGTCACACTATAGTTGGGTGGTGAAATGTTGTTGGTTTCACCATGTGTATGAATGACTTAGGTTAATAATAGTATTTGTCCATATAAAGTTTGATAAATGAAATATCAGTTTTCTTCTACTCGCTGCATTGTATTAGAACAGCTTTAATCAATTTAATGTTAATTGCTACAAATAAGTGCCACATTTGAAGATAACCGCTTCCCTAACGAACATTCACGAATCTGTGTTACGTCTCTCTCAAAATTTACGCAACAGTAGCTGGTAGGTAGGAGTCACGCACGCCCGTGAGCTGTCAGTAACGGAAGACGAGCAACACAACATTCCCTCTCTCACATCCCGTAACTCTGCAGTGGCCGTGACAGTTTTCTCTCTGCCCCTGAGGCAGGCGGCAACATTTACTTAGCTCACGGCTGAATTAACCAGCGTCAATTAAAATTCAACACATCATAAAAAATTTTTCTCTGTAACTGTTTTTGTTTGTTACTGAGATGGAAAACAATACTATTAAGAAACTCTTAACGTTCGTTGACGTTTTCCTAATTCTGCTGTTAGTTGTTAAATACACATTATTATACACTGAAGAGACGAAGAAACTGGTACACCTGCCTAATATCGCATAGGGCCCCTCCGAGCACGCAGAAGTGCCGCAATACGACGTGGCATGGACTCGACTAATGTCTGAAGTAGTGCTGGAGGGAACAGACACCATGAATCCTGCTGGGCTGCCCATACATCCGCAAGAGTACTAGGGGGTGGAGATCTCTTCTGAACAGCAAGTTGCAAGGCATACCAGATAAGTTCAATAATGTTCATATCTGGGAAGTTTTTTGGCCAGCGGAAGTCTTTATACTCAGAAGAGTGTTCCTGGAGCCACTTTGTAGCTATTCTGGACGTGTGGGGTGTCGCATTTTCCTGCTGGAATTGCCAAAGTATGTCGGAATGCAGAATGGACATGAATGGATGCAGGTGATCAGACAGGATGAACTAATTTTTTGGGCGCAATTTGTCGTCGCCCTTTGAGTTTTGCAAGCCCCGCCACAAGGAGACGTCTCTTCAGGAAAGAGTTTCGCTAGGAGAGTGAAAGTTATCTGGAGGCAAGTACAAAAAATGAACACGAAGGCTTTAGTATAGTGTCTATGAAGCCTGCATACTCGGTTCGCTAGACAAACAATCAAACAAGTCGTATTAATGAGTTTTGTTGCAATAAGAAAATTACAATACTTTGGCAATTACTCAGATGTGTCGCAAGCAAAGAGCGACCTACAAAATAATCAATCTTCTTCAGCCTAAACAATGCCAAGTCTGTGCTATGTAGAGAGTACAGGCAAAGTGACTAGAGTTGATGCTGCTATCGAAGTCGCTAATCTTGAAGCTGCTATTGAACTGGGCCGTCACCAGTCGGTTATGTCCTCTTCACATAGGGGCCACTGTTGTTGCGTTGTCGTCCTGGAGAGGGGTCAGTCAGTGTGCTATTGGCTGACTTCTCACAGCTGTCTCTTCTCTTTCGTTCCCGAGTGGCGTGTCGGCGCTTGATTTTACGCCGTAATATTTAGAGAAACAGGAAAGAGCGCTTTATGTAAAAGCAATGTTACCTAAATATCATGTGGGTCAGTCGATTACGTTATCGAATCCTTACGTGCCGCAGTATACTGGCCCTTACCAGGCAATAGAGGCAATGTCGCCGGTTAACGTTAAATTGCAGCTCCCCACTCGCCCTTCGACTGTCCATATAAGCTGAATTCGGACGTTAACGGAGGATATGGACAATTTGCCTCATGTGACCCCAGTTTCGATAGAAGGGAGGGGGAGGGGGGGAATAACGGTGGATGAGGAGGAGAAGAAAGAAAAAGTAAAGCAAAGGAAACGGAGTAATATGGGGAATCATCGGTGTATACTAAGACCCAGAGCTGGGATGTGGGACTGACATTATGATTTTCTTTCCCCACAGAAAGCTCGTTCCTACCCCAGGACAGGAGAAGATTGAAGCAGCATCCGGGAGCCCATTCGGTTCATAGAGGAAGGATGCAGTACAGTCTTATCGTGTTAGGCCTATTGTACTACACGTAGGTGGCCAAAGCAGTTAAGGTATTGTCTGTGTCAGGAGGTGTCATGCTTTCCAAGCAGACGAATGTGATTATGTCGGATCACCAGTGGACATTAACCGTAAATTGCAATATTTGGGCAGTTGGGAACGTCTGAGAAATTGCACAACAGGATGAGTAATCAGCCATGTATTACGGTACACAAGGATAGTATCGTCTGTTACGATCGGAGTTTTCAAAGCTACACGTGAAGCTATGACAGACTTCGCAGTTGATCCTGTGGGTTAGATGGAGAAGAGGATGGACGCAGGTGGTAGGAACCTAAGAGAATGTTTGGTACAGCCAATGTGGATGACATAGCTTGCGTCAATAAGGCATTACAGGAAGTGGAAAAGGAGGCAGAAAGCAAACAGGAGGCAGTGAATTTGAACACAACCCAGCTCGCCAGTATGGAAAGCCATGTGGTGAAAAACACTCGGCAGCTTCGTGAGCTGGCCACTGCTTTAATGTTGCATGTTAGGTCATCTTCCGAAACTACTAATTGGGACTTGCATGTTAATGGTGACCGCTTGAACAATATTGATGCCCAGTTAATGATCGCCACATTGCTATGCAATCTTGCTGACAGTCTGACAGATGCTCGTCTTGTAACTGTGGAGTTGTAGGAAGCACTGATGCATGCCACGCATGGGCACCTTACTCCAGTTCTAATATCACTGGAACGATTGTTGATGTGTTTGAAAGAAATCAAGACTGTGTTGCCAGCGCCTTTGGGACTTATTAAACTGGAAAGGGTGGGGTACTTGACTATGTACTATCGCTTGCGGAGCGGAGCGTGTGACAAGAAGTAGCTCACTGCATGCCAGGGTGTCATCACCGAGGGTGGTAATGGTGTCAGTTACGCCAGCCAAACAACGCCAGAATACTCCACCGACCTACTGGGGAGGAAGAAACGCTAACAGCCGGCCGCGGTGGTCTCGCGGTTCTAGGCGCTCAGTTCGGAGCCGCGCGACTGCTACGGTCGCAGGTTCGAATCCTGCCTCGGGCATGGATGTGTGTGATGTCCTTAGGTTAGTTAGGTTTAATTAGTTCTAAGTTCTAGGGGACTGATGACCACAGATGTTAAGTCTCATAGTGCTCAGAGCCAAGAAACGCTAACATCAGCGGCAGAAAGCCGTATTTAAGGACCGTCAGCCATCTCGTCATCATCGACCGTCACGAGATGTTGGAGTGGCGCAGAGCCTATTTCACTCAGCACTGCCACCAGTTCGGAGTCGTCACTATCATCGAAGTTATTGTAATATTCACCGTCGTAGTGTAGGTTGTCGCTGGTGTAGTCATCACCGATGGTGTAGTCATCACCGTCACTGTCGGAGGACGTAAGCAGGCACCCACCTGTACTGGGAGTGATCGCCTGAGGTGCACTGTGGTAATGCATCGTCGCGGTCGTCCTGGGATGCTATCTCCACAAACACCGCAAACGGGCCGGAGCCGGCGTCGCTGACCCGCTGACGCCAGATAGCCGTTGCCGGGGATGGTCGGTGAGACAGGGCACTGACCCGTACCAGTGCTGCTGCCCCCCCCCCCCCCCCCCGCCACTATCAACAGATGACCGCAGTGGATGGTTCCAGCGCCGTGGTGCGACCCAGCAAGCCTGTAGCGCCGTTGCCGAGACAGCGGATTCCAGTTACACCAGCGCAGCTAGAGTTGCAGCAGCAGGTGCAAGTGTGAGCATCCGCCGGACACCTTTGTCGCTGCAGAGAATATTACGAGCATAAGCAAACCTCACCCAGGGGGCCAACAACTAATGCATTGCATTTGATCAATAAATGTTGTTACTGTGTGAGCAGGAGCAACCGTGAACACACCCCCACCATTCTCTTCCACACTCTCAGCAGAGAAGCCACGTTCGAATCTGGCGATGGGCAGTGGAGTCCTGTGCTTGTTTACCAAATATAAAAGACTGATACATCGTCATCTCAGTCCAGTCCCGGCACACAGTCTCATACCACAAGAGGAGAAGAAATGATTTGGCTGCATTCCCAGAACTTCAAGGATCAATAAATAACGATTGTATACCTGTACACAAATTACATTTTGTGGGGTCCTGCTCACTCGTCTCGTATAGGGTGCCTAAAGGATGTTGCGTTTTTGGAATGCTATACAACAATTGAAGTAAATCACATTAATAGTTTTTATTACAATAAAGAAGATAGACAGTAATTACCTTAGTACGAGGGCATTTCGAAAAGTAAAGATACAATGGCTCGCAGTCCTTAAATAGAACATTTATTTAGAAAACGTCAGTTACATCTTATTAACTGGATTATTTATTATTTTTCGACATAATCACCCCCGTTATCCAAACATTTGTTAAATCGGTTCACAAGCTTTTGTATCCCACAGTCATAGAAGGTTGTCGCCTGTTGTCGGAACCACATTTCAACTTCATCTTTGATCTCTTCATCGTCGTGGAATGATTTTCCATCAAGATGTGACTTCAGGTAACGGAAGACGTGGAAGTCGGTGGGCGCAAGGTCCAGGCTGTAAGGCAGATGGTCCAATATGTCCCATTTGAATTGTTTGAGTAGTGCTTTGGTTACGAGCGCTGTGTGAGGCTGAGCATTGTCATGAAGCAAGCGGACTCCACTTGTCAGCATTCCCTTGCGTTTGTTTTGAATTGCCCTTCGAAGACGTTTCAAAGTCTGGCAATATGAAGTAGCATTAATTGTCGTTCCAGGAGGCATAAATTGCAACAGAAGAATACCCTGTCTGTCCCAAAAAACAGAAGCCATGATTTTCTTCACTGAAATCGACATTTTGCATTTCTTGGCTTTTGGTTAATTCGGATGGCGCCATTGCACTGATTGTTGCTTGGATTCAGGTGTATGGTGATAAACCCACGTCTCGTCACCTGTCACAATGTGATCAAGGAACTCATCACCTGCTTCAGCATAGTGTTCTTCTGTTAACAGTTTTGTAGCCCAGCGCGCACACAATTTCCTGTACCCTACATTTTGACGATTCATAATGTTCCCATAAACAGAAACAATTTCTTTGTGAATATCCACTGGTCGCTGACCTTTTGCATGAAGAAAACGTACGACGGAGCGCACTTCGCATTTGGCGGGATTCTGAATCGGCGCAGCCATTTCAAACACGACCTACTCCAATCAGAAGCAACGTTCAACTGCCGAAAGACCGCGAGGAGAAAGGTAACGGTTCAAGGTTAACACCAGTGTTGCCAGCTTGCTCGCCAAAACTCTTTTGTTCCTCTGGCGTACGGTGTATCTTTACTTTCCGAAATACCCTCGTATTACAAGAACGTGTCACAAGCGATGGACGACAGGCAAACATTCAGTATCTTTCTCTATATACTACGTCAATACAAGCAGAGGATTAGATCACTACTAACGTAGGGCTCCCCTAGTGCCGGCACACTGGACTCGCATTCGGGAGGACGACGGTTCAATCCCGCATCCGGCCATCCTGATTTAGGTTTACCATTGTTGTTGTTGTTGTTGTTGTGGTCTTCAGTCATGAGACTGGTTTGATGCAGCTCTCCGTGCTACTCTATCCTGTGCAAGCGTCTTCATCTCCCAGTACCTACTGCAATGTACATCCTTCTGAATCTGCTTAGTGTATTCATCTCTTGGTCTCCCTCTACAATTTTTACCCTCCAATACTAAATTGGTGATCCCTTGATGCCTCAGAACATGTCCTACCAACCGATCCCTTCTTCTGGTCAAGTTGTGCCACAAACTTCTCTGCTTTCTTTTACCTTTACCATGCTCCTCTTCAATAATGTATTCGCTGTTACAACTTTGTGTTGGAAGTTATACAAAACTCGTGTCGTTTGTTCATCATGACGATCAGTTGCGTCAAATAATAAAATCTATCAAGTCGTCAACATCGTAGTATGTAGAATGCCTCCGTAACGTTAATGCTGATTACTTATATAATTTGAATAATTGCACTGTTTGGCACATTTTTGACTGACAATGTAATTTATATTACGATTTGATAACTGTGACAAATTCATGGAGTTTACTATCTGGTTCCATTGGTTTTATATCGCTTAGCGTTGTGTAAATGTTTTATGAAACTGATGATGGCTTTTGGACCGAAACTGGTTGCTCAATAAAGAATATTTATCAGCAGCTCTTGGCGCTAAAAACGTCATGTTTTTCAAACTATGGCGAGTGCTGGGTTCGTTTCTATTTTGTCTACGATAATACTTTCACTATATTGTTCATAGTAGCTAACGGCAATCCTATTTCATTATCCATTATTCATTATTGTTGCTGCTCAT
This sequence comes from Schistocerca serialis cubense, assembly GCF_023864345.2. NCBI lineage: Eukaryota > Metazoa > Arthropoda > Insecta > Orthoptera > Acrididae > Schistocerca > Schistocerca serialis. The sequence continues at coordinate 273,100,234 of NC_064640.1, read as the reverse complement.
ATTAATTTGTTCCTACTAGATATGAGGTGCTTGCGCGTATTGCTGATATGTTTCCCCACATGTAATACATGGTGTGTGTGTGCATGAAATCTTATGGGACTTAACTGCTACGGTCATCAGTCCCTAAGCTTACACACTACTTAATGTAAAATATCCTAAGGACAAACACACACACACGTGCCCGACGGAGGACTCTTAACCTCCGCCGGGACCAGCCGCACAGTCCAGGACTGCAGCGCCATTGACCGCTCGGCTAATCCCGCGCGGCTAATACATGGTACTCATGGAAGTTGGTACACTTTTTTTGAGGTATCCGAACACATTTTTCTTAAAATGTGTTCCGGCGTAACGAAAAGCGCTGGCACGAATATGAAGAACGCAACCGCAGAGAAGGCTGTAAGACGACGTCAGCCAATAGCGCGCTGACCAGGACGTCACCACGACAGGAGCGGCCTCTACAAGAAGAGAATAAAAGCGCCGCTGCTGCCAGCATCGGCGCACAGTACTAGACCGGCACTAGGACTGGATTGGATTGTTTGAGGGAAGAGACCAAATAGCGAGGTCATCAGTCTCACCGGATTAGGGAAGGACGGGGAAGGAAGTCGTCCGTGCCCTTTCAAAGGAACCATCCCGGCATTTGCCTGGAGCGATTTAGGGAAATCACGGTAAACCATCTGGTGAGAAAGGTGTATGAAACAGGCGAAATACCCTCAGACTTCAAGAAGAATATAATAATTCCAATCCCCAAGAAAGCAGGTGTTGACAGATGTGAAAATTACCGAACAATCAGTTTAATAAGCCACAGCTGCAAAATACTAAAACGAATTCTTTACAGACGAATGGAAAAACTAGTAGAAGCTGACCTCGGGGAAGATCAGTTTGGATTCCGTAGAAACACTGGAACACGTGAGGCAATACTGACCTTACGACTTATCTTAGAAGAAAGATTAAGGAAAGGCAAACCTACGTTTCTAGCATTTGTAGACTTAGAGAAAGCTTTTGACAATGTTGACTGGAATACTCTCTTTCAAATTCTAAAGGTGGCAGGGGTAAAATACAGGGAGCGAAAGGCTATTTACAATTTGTACAGAAACCAGATGGCAGTTATAAGAGTCGAGGGACATGAAAGGGAAGTAGTGGTTGGGAAGGGAGTAAGCAGGGTTGTAGCCTCTCCCCGATGTTATTCAAACTGTATATTGAGCAAGCAGTAAAGGAAACAAAAGAAAAATTCGGAGTAAGTATTAAAATCCATGGAGAAGAAATAAAAACTTTGAGGTTCGCCGATGACATTGTAATTCTGTCAGAGACAGCAAAGGACTTGGAAGAGCAGTTGAATGGAATGGATAGTGTCTTGAAAGGAGGGTATAAGATGAACATCAACAAGAGCAAAACGAGGATAATGGAATGTAGTCCAACTAAGTCAGGTGATGCTGAGGGAATTTGATTAGGAAATGAGACACTTAAAGTAGAAGATGAGTTATGCTATTTGGGGAGCAAAATAACTGATGATGGTCGAAGTAGAGAGGATATAAAATGTAGACTGGTAATGGCAAGGAAAGCGTTTTTGAAGAAGCGAAATTTGTTAACATCGAGTATAGATTTAAGTGTCAGGAAGTCGTTTCTGAAAGTATTGTGGAAGTGAAACGTGGACGATAAATAGTTTAGACAAGAAGATAATAGAAGCTTTCGAAATGTGGTGCTACAGAAGAATGCTGAAGATTAGATGGGTAGATCACATAACTAATGAGGAGGTATTGAATAGAATTGGGGAGAAGAGGAGCTTGTGGTACAACTTGATTAGAAGAAGGGATCGGTTGGTAGGACATGTTCTGAGACATCGAGCGATCACCAACTTAGTATTGGAGGGCAGCGTGGAGGGTAAAAATCGTAGAGGGAGACCAAGAGATGAATACACTAAGCAGATTCAGAAGGATGTAGGTTGCAGTAGGTACTGGGAGATGAAGAAGCTTGCACAGGATAGAGTAGCATGGAGAGCTGCATCAAACCAGTCTCAGGACTGAAGACCACAACAACAACAACAACAACAGCAGGACAGGGATATGCCTGTTTAATTTCCGACTGCATCGTATACTCCAACTGCAAAGTCATAAAGACACTCCACAGTGCGCTGCCGGTCGCGAGTGCATTGAGAAAGCAGCATGATGACTGTGTCTGCCTAGCACTGGTGTTCATGAGTGAACAGGCCTTGTCACGGTGAAGACACCACTATCTGCGTGTCAGCAGGTCCCCTCCCACTCTTCTCCCCCTCCCACTAGTGGTGTGCTTGGCTCCATCCCTTCCCCACCCCCTCTCGCTTTGTCAGCTGCTGCACGTGGCACACTGATCGCTCATAACTCTCCAGCAAGGTGTGTCGGTTGCACGGCAACCTGACGATGAATGACCAGTGACATGCCCCACGCCACACGCACCGCTTGGCACAGTGTCCACAGCGAACCCAGGGGAGACACCCACCAGGTTGGACCACAGCTGCCTAATGTGAATAGACCCACGTGGCCACCTCCCCACCCACACCAGCAGCCTTCCTGCCCTCTGCTTCCGTGCAGCGCCACAGGTGGTGCCTGGAGCGGCAGGCAGCAGTCAAATGGAAACTGGGAAGATGACTGTAATGTAAGCCGCTGTTTCCAAGGCGCGTGGGGATGGGCATCTACTACGAACAATAGATTTGTTTCCGAAGGTCAGCGTCTTGCCACCCACAGCTACGCCCTAATCAACAACAACATGTATTTCGAAGGACGCTGCTGGCGTTGGGAGTGCACAAAGGGTGTTTTTCTGAAGATAGCAGATGCGTCCAATTTTCCAGCCATAGCCAGTCACTTGCCAGCAAATAAAGGATGTTTTTGGAAGGCCCATCTACCTGTTTGCCTCAGAATTTCGCCTCCCCCACAACCACCTGCACCAAGCCTGCTCCAGCCTGCTTGAAGAAAAATAAGGCAAGGTTAATGTCCTCCTCCCACAGCTGTACCCTAATGAACAACACCAAGTATTTCGAGGGATGCAGCTGATCTCAGAAGTGTCAGTCTACCTGTTTGTCTGCGAATGAACAAAGCATGTTTTTCTATAGCTAGCAGCTGCATCCAATTATCCAGCCACATGCAGCCACTTGCCGGAAAACGAAGTAGGTTTTCGGAAGATCCCTCTATCTGTCTCAGAATTTTTTTTCTCTCTCACAGCAGCGTTCTTTTTCTCAAACACCTGCACCAAGCCTTCTTCAGCCTGCTTGAAGAAAAAGAAGGCAAATTATAACTTGCTGTTATGGCATTCTGAATTGCTCCTCTGAAAGTAGCCGGCCGAAGTGGCCGTGCGGTTAAAGGCGCTGCAGTCTGGAACCGAAAGACCGCTACGGTCGCAGGTTCGAATCCTGCCTCGGGCATGGATGTTTGTGATGTCCTTCGGTTAGTTAGGTTTAACTAGTTCTAAGTTCTAGGGGACTAATGACCTCAGCAGTTGAGTCCCATAGTGCTCAGAGCCATTTTGAACCTCTGAAAGTAGAGGGTGGAGTCTGAAAGTACATAAAGCCTACCTCCTACCGCAATCTGCCCTGTGCCTAGTTGTGTGTGTGTGATTCTCACTATATGAAACGGTCAACCAATAGCAATGCCAGCAGCAGTGGTGATAGGAAACGTCCAAACTTGGGGCGATTTTCATGTAACTGTTTATAAAAAAATTATGAGTTCAAATGGCGACAGTTATATAATTTCATAACAAAGTATTCTAATGTTTCTAGACTGTAATACATTTTAGTAACAAGTGGTTATAAAGGTTCTTTTTCTTGCTACTGTAGCATTCATCCCTGAAATGCTGGCACAATTAGATGGTTCAAATGGCTCTGAGCACTATGGGACTTAACTTCTGAGGTCATCAGTCTCATACAACTTAAACTACTTAAACCTAACCAACCTAAGGACATCACTCACATCCATGCCCGAGGCAGAATTCGAACCTACGACCGTAGCGGTCGCGCGGTTCCAGACTGTGATGAGAATCCGGCCAAGGGGTACTGCGACCAAGTGATGTTTCTAGAAGCATGCCTCCCGGTGCTGGAGGCAGAGCTGCTCAAAGCCCTAGATGATCCGAGATATAATGCAATTAAATGTAAAGCAGTACTCCGCAGCGAGTTGACTCACCCTCTCAAACAGCAATGAGCCACTGAGGAGAAAAGTCTGCAGTACATCTTGGGTGATAATGGCGTTATATCTCGGAGTACATCGACCTACGAGTAGTATTGTGAATCCACCTGAGGTGCTATTCCTGCCTGGTTTTTCGAGATGGATGTAAGAGGGTCAGCTAAAGCACTCAGCTAAGTACCAAACCTCCACATCCATGCTCATGTTGGTGCTCGAGACCAAACAGCGAGGTCATTGGTCTCATTGGATTGGGGAAGGAAGGGGAAGGAAGTCGGCCGTGCCCTTTCAAAGGAACTACCCTGACATTTGCCTGAAGCGATTTAGGGAAATCACGGAAAACCTAAATCAGGATGGCCGGACGCTTGATTGAACCGTCGTCCTCCCGAATGCGAGTCCAATGTGCTAACCACTGCACCACCTCGCTCAGTCCATATTCATGTCTATGATTCGTTAAGTGGAGGATCCATTTATATCAATCTCCCACAGAATATTAAGAACAAGTAGGAATGTATTAATGTCCAAACGAAAAGGATAATGTTTGTTTTGCGTGGCCAGTCTTGGCTTACGAGAGAAATTACAACGTACATCCAGATCGTGCATATCAATACCAAGTGCGCAAAAATACGTTCTACGGGGGGCTACAACTTTGACGGTATCGAGTCGCCTGTGTAGATTCAGGATACACGAAAATTTGAGGCAGAAAACTCCGGAACATCGGTTCACGTTTATGGCCTGAAGAAGAAGCAGAAAAGCAAGCCAGATGAGCAGGACAAGCCTATTGCAGTTGGACAACCCCAGTTTTCGAAATGTGCAGGTGAGCGTGATCTTCCTGTAAACATGCTGCTCTTCTCTGAAGGTGATAATCAGCGTTACGTATGGATGAAAGACTCGTCCTGCCTCCTTTACAGCCAATTGTCGAATCATGAACAGAAAAAATAAATTTGCTTCAAGTATCTAAATACCTTTCCAGAAGAAAAGTATTTAAAAAAGCATCCGGCAAACTGTGAATCCAACGAACCATACGTGTTTTTATGCCTGCAGAAGAAAACAACTTCAAGAATGCTCACCAGCAGGAACGATGTCCGCTTGTTGCATATGCTGACTTCGAATGTCTCCTTGCAAGCTGCAATTGGGAAAGGAAGAAGCTGTTGCGGATGTGCAGGCCAGGTTTACATATGGATTTGAACACACTGGATGGAGAGATCTGGCTACGAAGGGGGGATATAAAATATTGGCATTTATGTAAACAGCAATGGAACCTGGTCAGGCGTTGAACACTGGCCGAAATCAATGGAATCGAGAATGTTGACTATATTAATGGGTACACGAAAAGTGTGTTTATCAAGCTCTATTCTCGTTTGGATCGCCTTAAAGAGCATGATTATTTTCTATTTAAGTATGGCGAGCTGGATGTTGTCCACCAAGCAACAGCACAGCCATTCGCCAAGTTTAAAACTGAAGGAATAGCTACATTTAATGACCACTTGTTTGCAAAAGTTGTAAACTTAAAGTTCTATACAGAAATCCCGCAAGAATGTGGAGCAGAAGAGTTGTCGACATGCACACAGGAAGATGTGGAACGCTTTGACAATTGTGTTATGGAGGAGATACAAGGAAAACTTAAAATCTCCTAATGCTGTCATCTAGAAGAACTGAAGGAAGGAACTGAGCTAATAGTTAAAGCCATGAAACAAGTATTTTACAGGAAAAAAATAGATATGTATGAGAATTCGAGACTATACTTTCTCTGTATTTGTGAAATTACTGGTCGGGGAAAGGAATAGATGATTCAGATGTGGATTTCAGTTATAGGTTAAAAATTAAATTGGAAATTATTAAAACTACACCTAACAAAAATAAGGAAGTAGTTATTTTCTGTGTGTAAATGTATATTCAAAAGTTGATAAAGATTTTGTACGAGAATATATACCTGTCTTATTCGCTAACCTACCAAAAAGCCTACGACATTTCCTATATACAACGATCTATGTGCATGTATATCGGATATGGGGTGGTTGGATGACCTTGAAAAGTAAAATTTTTGAAAACATTATCAGCGATCTTTAAAATTAAAATATAATGATTAAAAACAGTCTTGATCGCAACTTTCTATTTTTTATTGGAGTGACCGGTATCGATTCTATTTCAGAACCATCTTCAGATTCCAGAGCGGTGGGTGGACTCCGTGGTGCAAGTTGCGCCGACCCTCGACGCTGGAATAACTTCGAAGGTCGGTGCTACTTGCACCACGGAGTCCACCCACCGTTATATAGTTCAATTCTTGTATCTTGGCGGCTCGCGCATGCCCGCCCAGACGTGGGAGATTGCTGCATTGCCAGTTGCACACGACGCACGCGCCAATAGAAGCAGCGCCATAGTATAGCATAGTTCGCAAGCTTACGTTTAGGGGGGAGCGCGCAGTTCATGAAGTAAAGCCACCACGGCCGCATTAACCCTTTCGCTGCTACAAAGACGTGCTCCCTGCATTCCCTGCTGTGCGCGATTTTGTCATTGCACTGCTCGCCTGTGCAGACACATCGTGTTCCGACTGCTTTGACACTCTTATCAATCGATTCCACAAAAACTATTTGGCCCAAAAATTAGATTTTTACACATCTTCTTGACTGATACCTTCCCCCCATAAATTACTTAATTTTGTTTCGATGTTCAACGCAGTTATTATGCAGCATTAAATATAGTAAACCATTGCACGAAATTTTGAAGAGTTTGCAGAGGTAGAAGTCCATAGAGTATACTTTCCATATGGTCGATTTTAGTTGCCACAATGTTGAGAATGAAATGTGGACAAGATACCTAAATTTCATATAAAATTTACTGTATAACAATATCTCATTTAATTTAAGTACGACGTAGGTGTCGTATGTAATATTGAGAAATATTCCGTCTTTCGCGACTGTAATAAAAGTATTATTTACACCGGACGCGTTTGGCTTTATTTTAAAGCACTTCTACCAAGGAAAGGTATGGCACATACACAATGGTACTCATGTTCTCTTTCTTGTTTCTGTTCCACAGTCGCAGTTTTACCAATGGTACTGAAATATATTCCTCTTCTGCAACTGTAATAAGGGGCTTATTTAGACCAGACGCGTTTCTCTCTTTTGAAGTATCTTCAGTGGACAGTATTTTGTCTCCTCCATTGCCAAGTCACCTTTCGCAGTTTTGTGCTGCGGTAACACAATATTCAACGTTTGTGTTGGCAGATCAGTGTTTTAGCAAATAAATGATGTTTGTGTGTGCCACACACAAAAATTATATTTGACATAGCAAAATTTCGTGCAATGGTTTACTACATTTAATGCTGCATAATAACTACGTTGAACATCGAAACAAAATTAAGTAATTTATGGGGGGAAGGTATCAGTCAAGAAGACGTGTAAAAATCAAATTTTTGGGCCAAATAGTTTTTGTGAAACCGAATGATAAGTGTGTCAAAGCAGTGGGAACACCATGTGTCTGCACAGGCGAGCAGTGCAGTGATGACAAAATCGCGCACAGTGCGGAATGCGGCGAGCACGTCTCTGCAGCAGCGAAAGGGTTAATAAGAGACAAAGCACTAGAAATTTCAAAAAATTGCATTAAAACGAATATAATTTGTGAAATAAGGCACTTCGATATTGTTTTTAAATAATGAAAGTATTAAGCACCGCACAAGGTTTGAACTCAAAACCTTTCATGTAGCAGCCCAACACCTTAACCGTTCCCCTAACGCACCTCGTCTAACTACTTAATGCCATGAGGACTATAACACGTCACGCAAAATACTGACAAACACTGTTGGTATGACTATGAATTACTCACGCTTCGTCGAAGTACAATAGGAAATAAACAATTACCACTGTTCTTTATTGCGAAAAAGCGGTTCGTGAGAGTGATACAAACACCTTTCCTTGCTATCGCCTGAATTAGGAGTCTTATTGCTTGTTTGGTTTAATTAATTAATAGAATATGAAGCAATTGGTATAAAGAATGCTTTTTCCAAACTTTCTATAAAAGAATGTCTGGTATCAAGGCATTGCTTTTGTTCTATTACATTATTTATGACTGAACGTTTCTAAAACTGAAGACACTCGTCCATGCTCTGCTCTGCAGTCGAGATCTGGCAACGTCGTTCTCTGTTCATTGGCTGACTGTGTTTTGTGACGTCAGATGCGCAGAACGAACCTAAACTCGGCCGCCAACATAAATGACGCGCACTTTAGTTCTTAAATAGAATCTAAACTGGTCACTCCAATAAAAATAAAAAGTTGCGATCAAGACTGTCCTTAATCTTTAAACCTAGGTATTTGAAAACGTAGCGACCCCCTTTTTTTAATCTATATGAAGCGACCTGTTCTTGTCTTTTTTCTGTCTCTGACTGATTTCCGCAGACTGGAGGCAGTACATGAATGCCACCGGAAGGATGTCTTTGTGGACCATCAGCGACAAGGTAAAGCAGGCCTCTATTCCTACCCAGGGTGACGAGAGGGAGGGATGAGTTGTGGTGGTGAGGGGGGGGGGGATGTAAGACTGCCTTTAAGATGGTTAGTTCCTGACCGCCCATCGATTAGGACACAGCTGCAACTTCCGCCCCTGTCTCCTGATGCAATCTCTGGGGTCAGTTTTTGGGGTAGTTGTGTTATTACGATGATTCATCCCAACTCCCAGTACGTGTGTTGCATTATAAATCTTTGTTTACGAGTGCAGGTTTTTTCACGACAATGTCGATGTGTCATTAGAACAGTGAAGTATTTGCCAACAGTTATGGTAGCGTGCATTGACCTTCCTGAACTTCCAGCGCCTGGGTTGCGTGGTGATTGTCGAACAATGCACCACGAAGCGTCTGTAGGGAACTCTGACGCCAAACAGCGATAGATACAGTCCTCAGCTGTGTGCTGACAAGCAATACACTCATTAAATTTTTCTCTGTCCAACACCAGAAACTCGTCAATGGAACATATTTCTCACAAAAAAAGTTAGTACCTTCGATTCCTTCATTTTTCCCGCCAGCTTGTAGGTGAAGGGCAGAGTCTGAGTACGCCTGCCATTAGTTTCGAGCGGTATTGTGAAATTTTTTCCCAGCAGGATAACACCAGTCGTATGACATCGTCAATTTCGGAGCTGTATTGTGCTTTTAGGTGCTCATTATGTAGCGCTGTGCATGTATTTGTATAATTAGGACCTACCTTCATGATTAATTACGTAATTAGAATCGATGTTTACTTGAGTTTCTGTGATGTCGTCAGTCATACGATCACACCGCCGCCTGAGAGATTGATCCGTCGGATGCGATTATATTGATAAACAGAAGAGAAGAACGGCTGTGTTAGCCAAAGAGTACACAGCCAGTCGCAGTACTTATGTTCGCCGCGAGGCGCCGCTAGGCCACTTCATGTGCAGCAGGAGAGTAGTGCAGTCGTGCCAGTCTACAGTTCGTAGCCGCGCTCAGTGGTCAGCCAGCGCCGATGTTAGTCACCGTTTGCAGCTCAGTCACTGCTGCTATCGAGTCTTTGTAGCTCCGTTCCAAGTTAGTCTTCAAAATTCACCGTACTCCACATTCAAGATTGCGAGAGATTAATTCGTCGCTGCAAGATTTGTGACTTGTAAATTACGTCATTCTACAAACGCTTAGTCTAGTCCGGGGCCAACGGCCTTGCCGCAATGGCTACACCTGTTCCCGTGAGATCACCGAAGTTAAGCGCTATCGGGCGTGGTCGGCCCTTGGATGGGTGACCATCCAGGCCGCCATGCGCTGTTGCCGTTTTTCGGAGTGTACTCAGCCTCCTGATGCCAATTTAGGAGCTACTCGACCGAATAGTAGCGGCTTCGGTCAAGAATACCACCTTACGACCGGGAGAACGGTGTGCTGACCCCACACCCCTCCTATCCGCATCCTCCACAGAGGACGACACGGCTGTCGGATGGTACAGGTAGGTCACTCGTGGCCTGAAAACGGAGTACTTAGTCTAGTCGCGTCTTCTATAATTGTCAACCAACTGATCATGGACTACAGCAAAGTTAAGTAATAAATGCTTTCTTATTTTGTACCCCTGCTAATTGTGTTTTCCTGTTGTAGCTACCAAGCAGTCTAGGCATAGTAGAACCCGCGTTTCCACCTCCTTGGCTACCTCATATTTGCCACCTCATGTTGATGGACTCGATTATGGTGGAAGATCGAGAGCCTTTCCGTTCGGAAGGGCCAGGGTTCGAGTCTCGGAAACGGCCATTTTTAAGTTCCCGCCAATATCCGGGTGGGGGGGGGGGGCGAGGGAGGGTGAGGTGGGACATCAGCACAGCCCTTTGACAAAGAAATTCCCACCAACATTCGAAATGCACGCCAAAATTCGAAATTCCCACCAGTAGGGTAGGTGGGGGAGGGGAAGGAGGAGGCAAATGAGGCGGGGATCCACGTACCAGTTGAGGAAACCACAATACTAATTATATGCAGCTTGGTTGTCCTCGGCACAGTGGCATTTACCAGCAGGACAATGTAAGGTGTCACAGAGCTCGTGCTGTATGTGCTGGCCTGAAGAGCACCAGGATAACTTTACTGTACTTCCCTGGTCCCCAGAGCCCCCGGATTTGAACCCAACCGACAATATGTGGGACCACCACGATCGTGCTGTTCGAGTAATGGATGCTCAACCGAGAAACCTAGCGCAGCTGGCCACGGCGTTGGAGTCGGCATAGCTCCACCTCCCTGTTGGTACCTTCCAGACCTCTCTGACTCTCTCCCCGTACGCCTCGCAGCGGTCCGTGCTGCAAAAGATGTTTATCCAGGCTTTTTATAACGCTCACATTAATGTAACTGGACAGTGCTGAGAAGGAAAGAGAGCAATAATAATTTTCATCTGAAAAAACGACTAATTTTTGGATCCTTCTCTAATTTAAGCATATTCCAACAAAACTTACTGCAATGAAAATTTACAGTGACGCCACCATAAAAGGAGTGACATACTCAACCAAAGCTCGCCGCCATCATGCAGATAAAACAGAGTATATTACCGGCACTCTCCGGTAAACACCAATTAAAGCGTACAAGGCAGATAAAGGTAGACTTTGACGTAGAGACTAAGGGATTCGGTGCTCAAGAATAGTTATTGCATCTCACAGATCCTTTCACTGGCATTTCCTTTTTCAATCATTTATCAGTCAAGTTAGATCACGCAAAACTAAAACCTTTGCGCAAATAAGAAGTAAAAATGACTTCTACAGCGTCATGAACATCAACAGACAGTTCTTACAGTATAGAATAAGCCTTCAAAAGTGAAGCAATTAAGCAGTTGTACACGAATTGCAGCAACAGCTTCACTTTTTAGAACGGCAGTTGTCGTATAGTGTAGAAACGCGGAGTGTTCAACTCGAGTCCGCAGCTCGTGGTCGTGCGGTAGCGTTCTCGCTTCCCGCGCCCGGGTTCCCGGCTTCGATTCCCGGCGGGGTCAGGGATTTTCTCTACCTCGTGATGACTGGGTGTTGTGTGATGTCCTTGGGTTAGTTAGGTTTAAGTAGTTCTAAGTTCTAGGGGACTGATGACCATAGATGTTAAGTCCCATAGTGCTCAGAGCCATTTGAACCATTTTGATCAACTCGAGTACCAGTAATGGTGTAACAGTCGTGGCCATGTGACACGACGTAAAAACAAATGTCGGGGTCAGAAGACGAGTTTCACGTATTGTCAATGACAGTCGGTTTCAAATTCGACGGGAATTGATGCTGTCAGTGAATACTGGTCCTTCTCAACAAGTTTCAGAGCGAATTTGCGCCTAGAACTTCAAACAATGAACACTCTGAGTCGAGTACCTCATAAAAGTCGATTGCTCACAGTGGCACATAATGCTGAACATGTTCTGTGGATCAAACAACACACAAACTGACCATCAGTGACTGGAGGCGTATAATGTCGACCAAAGACTCGCCATTTTCCCTTTTTAAAAAAAAAATGGTGCAAGGTGTCGAGTGCAGTGACGGCCCAGTGAAACCATTAACCCTTTCAGGGTACCGTGGATGTGTACCAGGATACCTGTTTCAAGTCTCTGTGACGAACTGTTGCCCTTTCTTGTTCCTCTTCATGATGTCGAAAGAAACAGGTTTACTGTTACCAGTCACTACTCATTTATCTCCACGACGCGTTTCGAAGATTTAAACCTCCACCATCAGCTAGGATTACATTTATTAGTTCAAATGGTTCAAATGGCTCTGAGCACTATGGGACTTAACATCTGTGGTCATCAGTCCCCTAGAATTTAGAACTACTTAAACCTAACTAACCTAAGGACATCACACACATCCATGCCCGACGCAGGATTCGAATCTGCGACCGTAGCAGTCGCGCAATTCCGGACTGAGCGCCTAGAACCGCTAGACCACCGCAGCCGGCCATTTATTAGTATGACATATGTGTGTGTTGTGTTGGGATTTTTGGAGGAACTTGTATCACTGTCTCCTTTCAATGCCGTCACACGTTACATGTAAAGTGTCATATTTTTTTTTTTTTTGTTTACGGCAGTGAAAGGGACCTGTGACCACTGGAGACAGTGCTACAAGTCCCCCCAAAAATTGTAACACAACACACACATATGTCGTACCAAAAAATGTAAATCCACGTGATGATGGAGGTTTAAACTTTAGAAACGCGTCGAGGAGATAAGTAAACAGTGACTGATAACAGTAAACTTGTTTCATTCGATGTCAATTACAGTGAGAGTAAAGTCTAACCTAAAATGTTCGCAATTTAAAATCTTCGTGAGGAGTATATTGTGGACACTGCCACATTCCAAGATGACAACAGCCAAGTTCACGAGTTCCTAGTTTGATGAAATCTTTGTCGCCCTATCGCACTTCGACTGACTCGCTAAATCATCTGATCTTAATTCCTTGGGTAAATTTGGAACTATCTGGATCAGTGGATGAAACGTATAAATAAATATCCCTGCAGTCTGGTAGCTCTTAGCGATCTAATCATGAATGAGTGGCTTCAGCTGGATACGGCGAACCTAAAGGAAATTGTAGACTCTTCTTCGTCGATCTGAGGACATTACGAAGGCTAGAGGTGGTGCTACACGTCGTTATCCTGTGGATAACTAATTTTTTTTTTGTCAATTGTACTTATTGTACTTAAATTTTATTGTGCTGGTTGTTTAGAACTAAAGTTCGGCTAGTCAAAGAGGTCCAGTGCGGGCGGTAATTATCGTATGGCACCGAAACTTTAATAGATATTGTAATAGGTTAATGCAGAACCAATTTATGCTGTGTGGCGTGGACTGGGTGGTTTTTTAGGTTAGAGGGTCTCGAGGAAACACAGAAAGGGCTTCAGTCTCATAGGGTGCAGGTCGAACACAGGAAGAAGGTAGAGCTAGGAGCCATTGATATAACAGTAGTAAAATGTCGTAGCTGTGTTGGGAAAGTACCAGAGCTCCAAGCGCTGATAGAAAGCACTGATGCTCAAATAGTTACAGGCACTGAAAGCTGGCTAAAGCCGGAGATAAGTTCCGCTCAAATTTTTGCAAAGTACCTGCTGTGCTGGCTCTGAGCACTATGGGACTCAACTGCTGTGGTCATAAGTCCCCTAGAACTTAGAACTACTTAAACCCAACTAACCTAAGGACATCACACACATCCATGCCCGAGGCAGGATTCGAACCTGCGACCGTAGCGATCGTGCGGTTCCGGACTGTAGCGCCTTTAACCGCTCGGCCACTCCGGCCGGCCGCAAAGTACCTAACAGTGTTCAGAAAGGATAAACTAAATACAATTGGCGGTGGCGTGTTTGTTGCTGTTAGAAGCAGTTTATCTTGAAGCGAAATTGAAGTAGATAGTTCCTGTGAGTTAGTATGGGTAGAGGTCAGTCTTGGCAACCCGGAATAAAATAATAGTTGGAACCTTTTATCGACCTCTTAACTCAGATGATACAATTACTGAAAGGTTCAAAGAAAACTTGAGTCTAATTTCAGACACATAGCCGACACATACAATTATAGTTGGTGATGACTTCAATTTACCCTCGATATGCTGGCGAAAATACATGTTTAAATACGGAGGCACGAATACAACATCATCCGAAATTGTGCTAAACGCTGCGCGGGATTAGCCGAGCCGTCTAGGGCGTTGCAGTCATGGGACTGTGCGGCTGGTCCCAGCGGAGGTTCGAGTCCTCCCTCGGGCATGGGTGTGTGTGTTTGTCCTTAGGATAATTTAGGTTAAGTAGTGTGTAAGCTTCGGAACTGATGACCTTAGCAGTTAAGTCCCATAAGATTTCACACACATTTGAATTTTTATTTGGTGCTAAACGCATTCCCTGAAAATTATTTCGAGCAGTTAGTTCATGAGCCCCCTCGAATAGTTTACTGTTGTGAAACACACTTAATCTCTTACCAACAAATAATCCCAAGCTAATAAGAGCATCAGAACGGATACAGGGATTAGTGATCACAGGGTTGTCGTAGTAAGACCGAATACTGTAACTCCCAAATCCTCCAAAGATAAACGAAAAATGTATCTAGTCAAAGAAGCCTACAAAAGTTCACTTGACGTCTTCCTGGGAGACAGTCTTCACTCCTTCCTAATTAACAAAGTAAGTATAGAGCAGATGTGGCTTGAATTAAAAGAAATAATATCGACAGCAATTGACAGATTTATACCAAACAAATTAACAAACGACGTAGCTGATCCCCCGTGGCACACAAAACAGGTCAGAACACTGTTGAAGAAACAACGAAAAAAGCACAAATTTAAACGAACACAAAATCCCCAAGATTGCTGATCTTTTACAGAAGCACGAAATTTAGTCCTGACTTCAATTCGAGCTACTTATAATAGTTTCGACAGCGAAATTTCGTCTCGAAACCTGACAGAAAATCCGAAGAAATTCTGGTCATATGTAAAGTATTCTAGCGGCAAGACACAATCAATACCTTCTCTGCGCGATAGCAATGGAAATACTATCGAAGTGTTGCTAAAGCAGAGTTAGTAAACACAGCCTTCCGAAATTCCTTCACCAAAGAAAACGAAGTAAATATTCCAAAATTCTAATCAAGAGCAGCTGCCAACATGAGTAACTTAGAAGTAGATATCCTCGGAGTAGTGAAGCAACTTAAATCAAGTTTTTCGGTCCAGACTGTATACCAGTTAGGTTCCTTTAGGAGTATGCTGATTGGATATCTCCATATTCAACAATCATACACAACCGCTCGCTCGACAAAAGATCAGTACCCAACGATTGGAAAGTTACACAGGTCACACCAATGTTCAAGAAAGGCAATAGGAGTAATCCACAAAATGGCAGGCCAATATCATTAATGTTCGTGTCACCTTTTGCCTGCTTCAGTTACTGCATTTTTATATTTTCTCGTTTCATCAACTAGATTCATTATCCCTTATATTATCTAAGGATTTCTACAAGCTCTCGTCTTCTTACCTACTTGAACCTCTGCTGCCTTCATTATTTCATCTCTCAAAGCCAACCATTCTTCTTCTACTGCATTCATTTCCACTGTATTTGTCAATCGTTTCCTAATGCTCCCTCTGAAACTCTTTACAACCTCTGGTTCTTTCAGTTTATTCAGGTCTCATCTCTTTAATTTCCTACCTTTTAGCAGTTTCTTTAGTTTTAATGTGCAGTTCATAACTAATAAATTGTGATTAGAGTCCCCATCTGTCCCTGGAAAGTCTTACAGTTTAAAATTTGGTTCAGAAAACTCTATCTTACCATTATATAATCAACCTGAAACCTTCTGGTGTCTCCACTTCTCTTTCACATACACAACCTTCTTCCATGATTCTTAAACCAGGTGTTAGCTATGATTAAATTATGCTCAGTGCAAAACTCTACCTAGTGGCTTCCTCTTTCATTCATTTCCCCCCAGTCCATATTCAGCTACTCCTTTCCATTCTCTACCTTTCCCTACTATCGAATTCCAGTCCCCCATGACTATTAAATTTTCGTCTTCCTTAACTATCTGAACAATTTATTTTATCTCATCACATATTTCTTCAGTCTCTTCATCATCTGTGGAACTAATTGGCATATAAACTTGCACTGCTGTGGTGGGTGTGGGCTTCGTGTTTATCTTGGCTACAATAATGCGTTAAGTATGCTGTTCATAGTAATTTATCCACCATCCCATTTTTTTATTCATTATTAACTCTAATTTCCCCTGTTTGACTTTGTATGTATAAACCTGTACTCACCTGACCAGACGTCCTGTTCCTACTGCTACCGAACTTCACTAACTGCCACTATATCTAGCTTTAATCTGTCCATTTACCTTTTTAAATTTTCTAACCTACCTGCCCAATTAAGGGATCTAACATTCCACGCTCTGATCCGTAGAACGCCAGTTTTATTTCTCATGATAATGTCATCCTCCTGAGTAGTCCCCGCCCGGAGATCCGAATTGGGGACTATTTTACCTCTGGAATGTTTCAAGTAGTGCTGCATGTCCTCGGGAAAAATTATGGCTGTAGTTTCTCCTAGCTTTCAGCCATTCGCAGTACCAGCACAGCAAGGGCGTTTTAGTTGATGTTGCAAGGCCAGATTAGTCAATCATCGAGACTGTTGCCCGTGCCACTACTTAAATGGCTGCTGCCCCTCTTCAGGAACTACATGTTTGTCTGGCCTCTCAACAGATATCCCTCCGTTGTGGTTGTACCTACGCTACGGCTATCTGTGTCACTGAGGCACGCATTCCTCCCCACCAACGGCATTGTCCATGGTTCAACGAGAAGGCGAAAGGGAATGCAAACGTCTAGACAATGAGCTTGACAGGAAGTGGAAAATGGCTAAACAGGAATGGATAGAGGACAAATGTAAGGAGAAAGACAGATGCCGGCTAAACGAAAATTAAAGAGACCTTTGGAGAAAAGAGAACCAACATTGACACGCTTGTAGCTTATCCCCGATGTTATTCAATCTACATATTGAGCAAGCAGTAGAGGAAACAAAAGAAAAATTTGGAGTAAGAATTAAAGTCCAGGAGAAGAAATAAAAACTTTGAGATTTGTAGAGGACATTGTAATTCTGCCAGAGACAGAGAAGGACTTGGAAGAGCAGTTGAATAGAATAGACTGTGTTTTGAAAGGAGGATATAAGTTGAACATCAAGAAAAGAAAAGCGAAAGTAATTTAATGCAGTCGAATTAAATAAGGTAATGTTAAGAGAATTAAGTTTGGAAATGAGACACTTAAAGTAGTAGATGAGTTTTGCTATTTGGGCAGCAAAATAACTGATGATGGTCAAAGTAGACTGGATATAAAATATAGACTGACAATGGCAAGAAAACCGTTTCTGAAGAAGAGAAAATTGTTAACATTAAGTGTAGATTTAAGTGTCAGGAAGTCTTTTCTGAAAGTATTTGCATGGAGTGTAGCCATGTACGGAAGTGAAACGTGGACGATAAACAGTTTAGACAAGAAGAGAATAGAAGCTTTCGAAATGTAAATGTGGTGCTACAGAAGAATACTGAATATTAGATGAGTAGATCAGTAACTAATGAGGAGGGACCGAAGGGAATTGGGGAGAAAAGAAATTTGTGGCATAACCTGACTAGAAGGAAGGATCGGTTGGTAAGACACGTTCAGGGACACAAAGGGATCATCAATTTAGTATTGGAGAAAAGTGTGGAAAATAAAAATTGTAGAGGGAGACCAAGAGATGAGTACTGTAGGCAGATTCAGAAGGCCTTAGGTTCCAGTTGTTACTCGGAGATGAAGAGGCTTACACAGGATAGGGTAGCATGGAGAGCTGCATCCTCGGACTGAAGACCACAACAACAATAACATCATCAATGACGATATGTAGCAGGATTTTGGAACATATATTGTGTTCGAGTATTACCTCGAAGAGAACGGTCTATTGACACACAGTCAACACGGATTTAGAAAATATCGTTCTAGTGAAACACATTTACCTCTTTAGTCACACGAAGTGTTGAGTGCTATCGACAAGGGATTTCTAATTGATTCCATATTTCTAGATTTCCTGAAGGCATTTGACACCGTACCTCACAAGTGGCTTTTAATGAAATCGCATGCTTATGGAATACAGTCTCAGTTATGTAACTGGATTCGGGATTTCCTGACAGAGAGGTCACAGTTTCTAGTAACTGACGGAAAGTCATCGAGTAAAACAGATGTGGTTTCTGCCGTTCTCTAAGGTAGTGTTACGGGCCCTCTGCTGTTCCTTATCTACATGAAAGATTAAAAGACAATCTCAGCAGCCGTCTTAGGTTGTTTGCAGATGACGCTGTCGTTTATCGCCTAGTAAAGTGATCAAAAGATCAAAATCAATTGCAAAACGGTTTAGAAAAGATATCTGTATGGTGCGCAAATTAGCAGTTAACTGTAATTAGTGAAAAGTGTGAGGTTAATCCTCATGAGTGGTAAATACTTCTTTTACACGAAGAATCAATCGAATCTAAAGGCCGTAAGTTCAATTAAATACCTATAAATTACAATTACGAACAACTTAAATTGGAGAGAACGTACAGAAAATGTTGAGAGAAGGCGAACGAAAGACTGCGTTTTATTGGCAGAACACTTAGAAGATGCAACAGATCTATTAAGGAGACTTCTGACACTACGCTTGTCCGTCCTCTTTTAGAATATTGCTGCGCGGTGTGGGATGCTTACCATATAGGACTAACGGAGTACATAGAAAAAATTCAAAGAAGAGCAGCAAGTTTTGTATTATCGCGAAATATGGGAGAGAGTGTCACTGAAATGATACAGGATTGGGCTGGACATCATTAAAAGAAAGGCGTTTTTCGTTGCGGAGGAACTTTCTCACGAAATTTCAATCACCAACTTTCTCCTCCGAATGCGAAAATATTTTGTTGACACTAACCTACATAGAGAGAAACGATTATCATAATAAAATAAGGGAAATCAGAGCTCGTGCGGAATGATAGAGATTTTTTTTCCGCGAGCTGATCGAGAGTGTGATAATAGAGAATTATTGTGAAGATTGTTTGATGAAGCCTCTACCAGACACTTAACTGTGATTTGCAGAGTATCCATGTAGATGTAGATGTAGATGAAAGTTAGTTCCAATTTCGACCAGCAGGTGAAAATCTGGCGTTGGAATGCAAGATATACAGAATTGTTTCCATATGTAATGGATTATGAACGATATGTGGGCAGAAAGGGTCAAACAGGCATCATGATGATTTTATTGTTAAGTGCCACTAACCCATTTTCTTCAATAAGAGTAATGGAGACGTTGACGAGATGCTGTACAGTGCTAGATTTCCACCTGGTGCCCAAAATTGGAACTAATATTTTTCTAGGATAAATTGGTTCTACATTGAGGCAGTAGATGGTTGCTCAAGGTCAATCCTTCCAAGACCCAGGCGATCATTGTACGCAAAACCACCCCTTCCTTCCGTCTCCTCGACTTCTATATCACCATTTATGGGCGTCCTATTGCAATTGTATTTTAAATGTAATGACTGTTGGAGATCAAGGTAAGCCGTACGTCGTCTTATTATCATATTATGTTTACTGATAGAAATGAAGTCCAGGAAGTACCTGACCACTTCACCTACAGAATATCGTTTTCCAGAAGCACTGGGACACTAGACTCGCTCGATATGGGTGAGCGTTATTCAGTTGAATAAAGATTTCTCTTTTGCTCTTGATATAACGATCCAAACCGTCATACCTATATTTAATAGTAGTTACGGTAGCACGACCTTAAAGAAAGATGATATCCCTAACACACACAAAGCAACTGCACGTCTATTACTCTAAACTCATGTGTCCACCTACACGACATAATCTGAAAGTTTTCACGGTCGACTAGTATAACTTCCATGACAAAATATGAGGCAGGGTTAATAGGTGCCTACTCGTGCACCGCAAATTAGATTCATGGTGCCGTATAACTGCTTACAGAAAACCCAGGATCCGACCACAGGACCGAAAAATACGCATCACTTGTTAACTCTACTTCAAATAATGATCCAAAACTTTATGACCAGCTGTTTAATAGACGGGCATGGATTCCACAAGTTCTTGGTAGGTTTCCGGAGGTAGATGTCTACGCACAGGTCACGTAATTCCCATAAAGAATGAGCCAGTGGTTTGCGAGCGCAGAGATGGTGATAGCGTTGACGACAGCGCCCAGATGTGTTTAATTGGGTTCAGGTAAGGCGAATTTGGTTGCTAATACAGCAACGTGAGTTCACTATCAAGCTCCTCAAACTACTGTAACACGACACTAGCCTTGTGACACAGACAGTTATCTTCCTGGAAGATGCCAAATCCTTTGGGGGAAGGCGTCAACCATGAAGAGATGTAAGTGATGAGCAATAACATTAACATACTCCGTAGCTGTTAAGGTGGCTTCGATTGCTTCCGTAGGTTCCATGGAAGCCCAGGTGAATGTCCCAAACAACGTGATACTGCCCCCACCGGCCTGCGTCCGTGACCCAGCAGCCGTTCGTTTGTATGATGGCGGATCTGGACATGGGCACACCTGGTGTAACAAGGGATGTGAATTATCCGAATATGTGACACGTCTTCATTGATTCACAGTCCAGTCCAATGATACCATGTCCACTGCAATCGTAATTGATGACGTCATTGTATCAAGATGGGAACTCTTAGGGTCGGTTGCTCTGGAGCCCTATATTCAACAATGTGCCCTGAACCGACTGTTTAGAAACACTTGATTCTACACCAGTGTTGTCAGTTCTGCCACAGATACCCGCCTACCATGCTCTACAGAGCAGACAAACCACCCACCTTGCCGTTCTGTGATGAGGCATGAACGTCTAACACCTTGTCACCTACTCATTTTTTCACCGTCCTTCAACCATATTCCATCGAAGACCACGACAGAATTGAGCGAACAGGCGACAAGCTTCGACGTTTCCGAGATGCTCGTGCCAAGCCCCGACTCTTAGCAGCATTCCCAGTATCGAAATAACATATGTCCGTGAATTTCCGTCAACAGCGTGCAGATGGTTCATAGACAGTGCACCACGTGTGGACGAGCATTGTCATGTAAAAAAATGACACCACGATTCTTTTAGTATGAGGGGTAAAACGGTCATGAGGATGCAGAATGTCCGTGATGTAACGTTGTGAGCTCATAGTTCCCTCAATCACTACCAGTCCTGACGTGAAGTCATATTCGATGGCTCCCCACACCGTGACGCCAGGAGTAACATCACTGAGCCTCTCCAAAATATTGGAAGAATGGGATCAGTCCTCAGGCAGCCGCCACACTCGTCGACTATGCTCATCCAGGGTAATAAAAAACCGGGAATCTCGTTGAACACAGAGCAACGTCATTCACCGGCAGTCCATGCTTCCCGGTCACGGCTCCGCTCCAAACTCAGCCGTTTGTGTTGCTCTGTAAACGGCAGCCTACGCATGGGACGGCAGTTCTCTCGTCCGGCAGCTGCTAGTCTGAAGCCACTTACGACTGCGAGTGTCTGTGGCTACATCTTCCTGGAATGGCAGGAGAATATATGTATAGTTATGTTGGAGATGTCATGACTCTGTCCATCATAAAGTTTGTGGTGCGTAACAACAAAATCGTATAGTGTATTTGTTGATACACTTGACAAAGTGTCACATGTGGGTTTTCGCCTACTGCTGAACGTACTATCTACAGCTATAATTCATCCATTGCTGAATGAAGGTCTCTTTCATAGTCTTCCATCTCACTCGGTTATGTGCCGTGAGCTACCATAATATTTCACCAGTCCTCATGGTATCATCGAACCATCTCTTCTGGGGTATACCAATGCTTTATCTTTTTTTGTGTCCCTAAGGTCTCCAATGCGCCATCTCACTACTCCATCTGTTGGGGTCTTGGCTCACTGTGCGGCCAGCCCGTTACCGTTTCAGTCTCTCTGTCTCTCCTGATGACCTTGTTCTTGAACTTGTCTCTGAGGCTGATGCCCAACTTCCGTCTTCCCGTTGCGCTTGGTGTAGTCAGTAATTTATGAGCACTCGCCTTTGTCGGAGTCAGTATTTCTGTACCGAATTTTGTTACCGTTAGACACAGGACATTTCCGTTCTTTGGTTCATCCGAACATACTTGTCTGTCGGGATCAACTGCACTTTTTCAAATGCTACCCAACTCAAACCTATTTTTCACGAAATATCAGCATTTTTGTTGGCTTCACGAAACGGAATTTTATAACCAGGGTAGATGTTTTCGTGCTCAGTTTTAAATGGTTAGATGTGTGGATTTAGAACTATCACATATTCATTTACAAACTAACTGCTGCAAAGACAACTTTCGGTTCTTGAATCATAGTTGTTACTTCTGTCATGTCTCCACTTTGACTACTTGAATTTTGTCGATTGCTAGGTCTTCACGTTCTTTGGTTCATCCGAACATATTTGTCTGTCGGGATGAACTGCACTTGTTCAAATGCTACCCAACTCAAACCTATTATTCATGAAATTTCTGCATTTTTGTTGGCTTCACGAAACGGAATTTTATGACCAAGGTAGATGTTCTCGTGCTCAGTTTCAAATGGTCATCCAGAGTAGTAAAGAACCGCGAATCATCGCTGAACATAGAGCAACGTCATTCACCGGCAGTCCATGCCGTTATCGTTGTCGTTCTTCTGATTGACATTGGTATTCCTAAGGGCTTTCGTGACCACCCTCATTGCCACTGAATCAAACGCTTTGCGATAGTGAGTTAGCACTGAATGTATGTTGATGTATTCTGTTATCTTTTCAGGGAGAAGTGAATGGTCTGGATATGGTTAACAGTTGGAAAACTTTTACTAAAGTCTGCTTGTTCGACTGGATGTTATAAGTATAGTACTTCAGGTATCGGTTGTTTATTACTTTAATCAGAAGCCAGTAAAAATGTGCAGGAAGGCTTACAGAACGACAATAATCTCAAGCTTTTCTCTTTTCAGCTTCTTGAACAATACTGC
This sequence comes from Schistocerca serialis cubense, assembly GCF_023864345.2. Classification (NCBI taxonomy): domain Eukaryota; kingdom Metazoa; phylum Arthropoda; class Insecta; order Orthoptera; family Acrididae; genus Schistocerca; species Schistocerca serialis. The sequence goes on along the minus strand of NC_064640.1, from coordinate 273,077,184 downwards.
CACTTCGGCAATTTTCCAAACATTTGGTACAATCCCAGAATCAATGCATCCGTTTATGAGTTTTATTATAGCTTGTAACATATATTTTCCCCCTATTTTCCGCATTTTTTTATTCATAGAGGAGCCTTCTTGTTCTTAGTGTTACATTACGCGGTTTATGCCTCTGTGTTAATTACTTCTGCTATTTAATCAGTATTTGTGTCCAGTTATGGTAGTTTTTCTTCAGGTAGTGTATCAATGGGCAAAATACAAAGGGTACAGCAGAAATCACTTAAAGTACAAAAGATAGCCTGCATATCGGTGGCAATTTATCCTTTCTTGTTCTTAGTCTTCTTCACTGGATTTGAAACTTTTCATGTTTTGGTATTCATCAATTGTTTGCGTGATTCGATGGTAGTCGGTGCAAAACATGAAAGTAAGAAAACGTCTATTTTCGACAAATTCCTATAAGAACTAATCTGTAAACTCTAACTCATGTATACTGGCTACAACATAGGAATCCTCTGAAAATTTTAGGAATGCTATAGCTGCTCAGGTAAGTTTTTAAGAAAACAAATATGTGTCAAACCCCTAGAGACCACGCATTATTCACATCAAACCACTCACCAAACATCTCTGAACAAGCTTTGAGGGCATATCTATAAAGTAGATATCCGCCAAAAATACGTGCTGCGGTAATACGCCTTTGCAAGTCCTCGACTTAGGGTAACGAATCAGCTGTGTTCGACTGTTTTTTTAATGCGATGATGAATTAAAACATTCAAAATTTACAACATAAATCATATTTCTTATTGCCTGCAGTGACTTACAATTACAAGCTTTGAATAAATGGAAATGAAACTTGGAACTACATCTTGTTCATTGTTCGTCCCTCGGTAGCCTGTGAGCTGTGGGAAAACTTCCATTTAGCGCAAAATGATTCGCGGAGTTAACAGCGGAGGCCGACTGGTGTTATAAAAGCGCTATAAACGCGCGAGAGCTCGAAAAAACGGCAGGATTAAACATATTCCTTGCGGATGTTGTGCTTACTGTGAGCCGACTGACACAGTTTTCAAACATCTTCACGAAGGTGGTATTATGACACGAGTCAAAATTACGAATTCATTCAGCAGTTATGGGGAGCTCATGGCTGAATGTGTCCACTGTGGGAAACCCGAAAGGAACGCTAACTAACATGGATATACTTCGCATCTCACTGGCGGCGGCTATTGTAGACCGATAGCGAGTAAAGGCTTGGAGGCTTGTAAGTTTAGGCAGAGAAACTGCGTTATGATTGGTAGGGTCTGCCATCTTATTGCTTTATGCAGGCTGCAGTGCTCCGCACAGACCTCTTAGATAGCACGCATCGCATAGCACAATTGTGTTACGCAGTTTAGGTCGCGGACACTGTTGCCCGTGCAGCACCATGTAGAATGGTTCAAATGGCTCTGAGCATTATGCTTCTGAGGTCATCAGTCCCCTAGAACTTAGAACTACTTAAACCTAACTAACCTAAGGACATCACACACACCCATGCCCGAGGCAGGATTCGAACCTGCGACCGTAGCGGTCACGCTGTTCCAGATTGTAGCGCCTAGAACCGCTCGGCCACCCCAGCCGGCGCACCATGTAGAGATGGGGCTGCATGTAGTTCATTCGTCTGCTCTTTGATATCATCTTTTACTTACTTACATATCCTTAAAAGAAAAATACATGAGTTTGGAAGGATGAAATTATAAATTTATCGCATTTTTTGAGAAGAGAACAAAAAGAAGATAGAGAACAGTAGATATAAATATCCCTACACCTACACAACCCAGGGAAGAGAAATTGCTATCGAACTTTAAGTACAGCGCCCCCTTCTCATGCTCATGCTACCCGTATTAGTATTATACACATGAACCTTTCTCCTCGGGAAAACTCGATTTGTTCAGTCCATGCAGATTTAACCTGATATAATCTAATCTATGTTGGTGTTAATTGTTGGCGTGCTATGAGTGTTAATGTTTATTAGTCTACAAAACAACAACAACAACTTCTACTACTACTACTACTACTAGGTTAGTTGCAAATTTTGCGTTGTTTTGATTACCCAGCCACGATCTAATTTAAGTTATGTATAGATCTTACGTGGCTGTAGAAAAAACAACACACTACAAAAAACCTTATTATTAGTCCTGTAAATACCTATTTGTATAATAAAACTAGTTTTTTTGGGTAGTGTACTTGTGAGTTTTGTATACTATATACTGTGAATAAAACTAGTTTCTTTGGGTAGTGTACTTGTGAGTTTTGTATACTATATACTGTGCAATATCGATGATGTGTCACAACTGCACCGTATATCAGCAATATTTGAATTACAGCTATATGTTTCTATGTTACTGTATACTACATTCATATTATCACATATAAAATGATAACTTTATTTATATTAATACTTTACAATGATGTGTACAGGTTTTACGTGGCAGTGGACTAGGGCCCAAGTGAACTGAACAAAGAAGTAGCTGCAGTTGTTCACGTTTCTGGACACGTTTTTATTTCCTCTAGACACCGATTCTCGGCGCAAACTGGTCTGTCAGCAGTCATCCATCTAGTATCAGTTAAACGAAATAAAGAACAATTCTAGAGAAAAATAGAAATCAGTCACACCATTTGTCTTGAAATGTTTGTTTTCCATTAGTCTCAGCGGATACCTTGTCATACAAGGACTTTTTCAGGTAATTAAAGCGTACAGATTAGGATGAAAATAAAATACATACAACGAAAAGAGACCCATTTCGATGAAAATTGGTACTAAAATAAGTATGAATAATATGGACCAGACATATAAACGAAGAGGACGTGTGAAATTTTTTGATGACTTAAAATGTGCTTCCAGTGAACGAAAGTGTGCTAGGATAACTTTTACTGATACACCGTAGTGAGTAAGAAGCGTCGGAAAACAGATGGTTTGGTGGGAATGTAGTTGTTGCCTCTTTAATATTTATAACTTCAATGACTAAAATCTGATTACTTTTATAATCTTTGACACCATAGATTATATTATATTGATATTATGCCAAAGGCTATCATTATAACAATACAGAACTGTAAATGTTGCAATGTAAATGAATAAATGATTAGACGTTCTAGTTTTAGGTAAAGGTTGCAATTTTACATTTCTCTGAGCAAGCTGAACGATTTTGGCGAAGTGTCTATGCTGGACTCAATATCAGAGCATTTCTCACGAAGCTTATGATGACACTGTGGAATAAATAACAATCAGTAGAAATCCAGCCAAGAGACAGCACAAAGCAGATATTTAATTTCCGGAAGAGGGGACTAGCACCAACAGTATGTTAATTTCTGAAAAATGTCTATCAGTCCTCAAAAGCAGTACTGACTGGCTAAAGGTGGGCTTTCGCGTAGTGAATGTGTGTGTTTCGGTGCGTGGTAAAGGGCACGGGACAGTTCTCCCTCTCTGAGGGTCAGAATTGACATGATTCAACTGCGTAGAGTGAGTCCGAAGCAGCGATTACGACACTATGGTCGATGTCGATGGGATCTCTGGAGGGACTAGATACGGTCTGACGTAATAGAGCTTGACTTAACGGTGGCAGCATTGTGTTAGGTCATAGCGCAACTTACTATTTATTTTATTAATTACATCAATCTTCTTACTGGTTTGATGAGGCTCGCCACGAATTCCTCTGCCATGTCAATATTTTCATGTCAGAGAGTCAATTGAAACCGAAGTCTTCAATTATTTGCTGGATGTATTCCAATTGCTGTCTTCCTCTACGGTTTTTACCATCTGCAGCTTCCGCTAGTACCATTGAAATTTTCCCTAATATCTTAACAGATGTAGTATCATCCTATCCCTTCTTCTTGTCAGTGTTTCCTCCGCATTCCTCGCCTCGTCGATTCTACGAAGAACCTCCTTAGCACCTACCTAATCAGTTCACCTAATTTTCAATGTTATCCTGTAGAACCACATCTCAAGTGCTTCGATTCACTTCTGTTCTGATTTTCCCACTGTCCATGTTTCACTACTACACAGTGCTGTGCTCTAAATTTACATTCTCATAAATTCCTTCCTCAAATTAAGGCCTATGTTTGATACTAGTAGACTTCTCTTGGCCAGAAATATCCTTTCTGCCAGTGCTAGTTTCTTTTTATGTCCTCTTTCCCGTGCCCACTATGCTTCATTTTGATGCCTAAGCAGAAGAATTCCTTAACTTTTTCTACTTAGCGATACACAATTCTGATGTTAAGTTTCTCGCTGCTCTCATTTTTGCTACTTCACATTACTTTCGTCTTTCTTCGGTTTATTTTAAATCGAGATTCTATACTTATTGAACTGTTTATTCCATTCAACAGATCCATCAAATCTTCTTCGCTACTAGCCACTTGGCTGTATTTGAGTAAAGTGAACAAATTCTGTTGGAATTAATGTGTTTAGGTTTGAGTGATCGTGGAACCTTGCCTTCACAGCTAATGTTCTGAGTCTCTCCTCCCCACTGACAGAAAAAACGCTTTTAATCGAGATCACTATGTAACTACACTGATGAGCCAAAGCGTTAAGACCGCTGCATACCATGCTGCCTTGTGGTGTCACCATCACATGACGTGGTAAGGAAAATATACAGGGGTGACCCAGAAATTTTGCGATGATCTTGGAGGGGCTATAGAAGGTGTCTTGAGGAATAAAAACGAGGATAGGAAGACACGTCCAGAAACGTCATCCAACGACACAACAGAACGGCAAAGTTATAGGCGCCAGCGCCTACCACTAGGCCACCCTTTCAGCAGCAAACGTGACTGTATGCTGACGGGCTGTAGGTGACAGTTCCATACACGGGTGCCCATCGACAGTTTATTTTCCTCCTGGAACGCTCTAAAATCTCCAGTGTTTTTCGGTACGTAAATGGAAACCTGTGTCCGAAGCTGTCGTCCACCGAGGCAACAGACCATCGCATTCATAGCAGTCAAGTCCTGTTTACGCAGCAGCTAGCTGCATTTTCTCCACTGGCGGTCGTGGCAGTCTGTCGCGATCATTGAAAACAATATTGCGAGATGTTCCGCCTACGGTCCGTCAGCGTTTGCTGCTGAAAGGGTGGCCTACTGGCAGGCGCCGGCTTCTATAACATCGACGCTAGGGAGCTTCGTTCGATAACGTTTCTGAACATGGGTTAGTATTCTCGATTTTTTCTCACGACATTCTCTACAACCCCTCGAAGTCTGTCGCAACATTTCTGGGACATCTGTATAAACAGACCAGTGATGAATGGCGAATAATTACAGCGACGATATGAGTCGAAACGGGGAAATCCACTGCGATAAGAGACTTCGACATAAAGCAGCTTGTTATGGGACGGCGACTGGGAACGAGCATCCTGGAAATGTCAAAGGTGGTCGTCTGTTCGCGCGCTGCTGTCGTCAGCATCTACGGAATATGGCTGAAGGGTGGTGGAACAAAGAGTAGGCGCCAAAGTGTTGCACTTGCATGCCTTATTACGGAACGGGGATGTCGTGGTTTGCCCGCTTCGTAAATTATGGTAAGCGGCGTTCTGTGGCAGAGATAACGACAGATTATAATGTTTGTGCAGGAACTAGTGTTTCTGAACACACCGTTCAGTGCACATTTTTGGACACTGGGGCTCCGCAGCAACCGACGTGTAAGTGTTCCCATGCTAACAAAACGACATCGTCAGTTACGATTGCAGTGGGCATGAGGTCATTAAGATTGGACCGTGGATCAATGTAGACGTGTTGCCTGTTAGGATGATTCCCGTTTCGTGTCACACTAGATCGATGGTCGTGTGGTTCAAAATGGTAAAATTACACATCCTTGTATTTTGTTTGTTCCCTTTACACAGTTGCCACGTGCAGTCACATTTGTCTTTGTCTGGAAGTTCAGTTACTTGAAGAGAAACTGACATTGGTTAGGCGGGACGCAACAAACATAGTTTAAATAGGCTAGAGAACGTATTAACTTTGGGTGAAAAAACATAAGCAGTTTAGCCATATTGCTGTAGGAATCAAATGTTTGATCATAATATCCAAGCCATCGGAGTGTTCCTGCATATCTCATATGCACTGATAACTTTCGTTAGCTGTGGGGTCTACAATTAGGATCATCCAAAGTCCTGAGTTTAAACATTTCGGTCACATGAACGGCCGTCAGGCCAGCTAAACTATACGTATGTAGCGACGGAACAAGCATTTGCTGTTATTATTATGGTTCTGTGTCACAATCGGTAAAAACGAAACCGTTATGGGATCTCTTTGCTGTTCGTCTGTCTGTCTGACTGTTAAAAACCCTCATTCTCAGGAACGGGTAGACGTTATTGCTTTTGTGGTCTTCAGTCAAAAGACTGGTTTGAAGCAGCACTCCATGCTACTCTATCCTGTCCAAGCCTCTTCATCCCCGATTAACTACTGCAACCTACGTCCCTCTGAATCAGAGTACTATATTCATCTCTTGGTCTCCCTCTACCATTTCCCCCCCCCCCCCCCCCAGGCTTCCCTCCAGTACTAAACCAGTAATCCCTCGATGCCTCAAATGTATCCTGCCATCCGAAACGGATAGAGATATCGAGTTGAAATTTATGCCATATACTGAGGTCTATGAGCCCCTGTCGGTGTAAAAAAACTGAGGCTTCAAAATCAATGCAACCAAAAGCTACGGCCATTTGTGTTACCGATTTTGATACTCACAAACTCACTCTCAGAACCTATAGGGTACTTACCGTTGGCCTAGAATCATGAAATTTGGCAAGAAGCAAGGTTTTACAGTACAACCAAAGTAAAACACTCGAAAACTTAAATTTGTAATTATATCGCAGGAAAAAATACTTTTGTCAGTTGTTGTTCTACGTCAAACGTGAAATTACAACAGCCAGTAGTTCTGCATTCAGGCTGACTGAATTGCAATGGTAAAAGACAGACGTCAGGCAAGGAATGACTTTATTGCTCATATGACTCATTTCGGAATTTATCCATCATGAGATATCCAGGAGCGATTACTGCACGTAGATATAGCGTTTCAAGTTGAAATTTATGTTACATACTGAGGTCTATGGTCTCCTGGCGGCGTGAAAAACTGAAGCTTCTAAGTCAATGCAACCAAAAGCTACGTAGACTAGTCTGCGAATGTGTGTGCAGGGTTTCTCGGCGAATTTCATGTATGAAGTCTTCACGGGTTGTCAGCCGAGTTGCGTCGTCGTCTCGTAGCAACGTTTCGATGGAATACGTCTCCATTATCTTCGCCTGAAGATGGAGACGCATTCCATCCAAACGTTGCTACGAGACGACGACGCTACTCCGCTGACAACCCATGAAGGCTTCATACATAGTCTGCGAATGTTTGTGTCACATACAACATGAAACGTCATGTCTGGTTGCAGTAATCTCTCCAGGACAGCTGAAAATGGATAAATTCCGAAGAGAGTCGTATGAAAAATAAAGTTATTCCTCGTCTAATGTTTGTCTTTTACCATTGTAAACCAGTGATCCTCAATGGAGAACTACTTGTTTTTACAATAATGGTGGACTGCCTCCTGCATGACTTTACGTTTGAAATTAAAACTTCCTCGAAAATCTAAGAATCTCTGGGACCGATATCTTCCAAGTATCAATGTCGATAACAGGCAAAAACGATCGAGATTCTCGATTCCCGAAACGGATGAACTGTCTATATACATAATTAAGTTTGTACGGAATCCACAGTGCTCGAGTCCTACTCGCATCTGACCAATTTTTTCAGATGTATTCACTATTCGGAGCCTTTATGTGTAGGATTGTTAGGATAGAAGGAATGAATGCAGGAAGCCACCTAAATCGGGGAACGATTCGTTTACCGGCCTCCGAGTCCTCGACCATCGCTCACGGGTGCTTTAATTTCAAAGATGCCACATACTCGAAAAATCGTTGCGCAAAATTAAGGTGATATACTTACACTAAGATACGACTAAGCTGGCGTTTGGCCTATCACTTCCGTAAATGGCTGTAATAAAGTTATGAGAAATCCCTATTAACTGCAGACGACCAACTGAAGCAAAATATCAGCTGTACTGCAAATGACATCAGTATTCAATACTGAGGCATACATTTTGTTGATAATTCCATGACAGTAAATACCATAATTCCAAAACATTGTATATTATCACGCAACATTTTTACATATTATTTTACTGAAAATAAATGAAACCACTGACAATCTTCACCGAAACATGTCTGAGTGTTAAATAAGAATAATTTGTGATTGATCAAGGCAGTATCATATTTTTAAAATCACATATACGAACATTTAAATTTTTCTGTGCGAGCTCTTATTTCTACCATATGTAGGTGGGTGCCTACAAAATGTTTTCGCAATCGGAGGTGAAAACTGATGATTGAAATTTAATAAGAAGATCCCTTCGCAATGAAAAACGCCTTTGTTTTAATGATTGCCACTCCCAATTCACGTATCATTTCTGTGACATCATTTTCCCTGTTTCGCTATAATACAAAACAAACTGCCCTTCTTTGTACTTCTTCGATGTCATCCGTCAGCCCCACCTGATGCGGATCCCACACCGTACAGCAGTACTCCAGAATAGGGTGGACAAGAGTGGTGTAAGTAGTATCTTTAGTAGACCTGTTGCACCTTGTAAGTGTTCTGCCAGTGAATCGCAGTCTTGGTTTGCTCTACCCACAACATTACCTATGTGATAGTTCCAGTTTAGATTATTTGTAACTGTAATCCCTAAATATTTAGTTGAATTTACAGCCTTCAGATTTGTGTGAGTTATCGCATAATCGAAATTCTCTATCTTTAAATACTCTCGATGGAAAAGTCATGATCTAAATTATCAGATCTATTATTTTTTCAGATTTGTTTCTGCAGTCATTAGAAATATCTTGAAAACTGATATTCTTTCCTCTGACACGGTATATTTGCAAAAAACAGTGTTTGTTTAAACAACCATTGACCAATTACGTTTATATAAGCACTTACAAATGGACCAGTTTATTAGTAAATGTCATATGACATTCAAATTACATCCAGGGCACCTAATCGAAAAAGATATTATCATGAGTCGTGCAAAACTGGGCACAGTCTATGTTCTCGTTCGCGATGACGAACAAACAGTTGAAGTATGGACTGCAGCGCGAGCGAGGACATGTACCGCGATCAGTTTTGCACGACTCTTGCGTACATGTTTGTCGATTGTGTGACACGTCGCTTCGTGCAAATCTCGAGTGGGTTCTTTTCTCAAAGTCACCGGCGATGCAATTCCCATTTGTTTTTACACCTCAGAACTAACTGTCTCTTGAGACTTTCTTCGGCGGTGTGCTTAACAATTTAAAATGTAATTTCCTGCAGCGTTCTGCTAATTGATCGGCCAAGTTAGTTACTCTTGCATAAGGGGAATTCATTATTCCTTGAAAACAAGGCCTCCAACGCTACAACTCTATCCGGGGAAGTCTTCGGAGCTAGCAGCGAGAAAACTCAGTCTCTTGCTTACTGTGGCATGCACCGAAACTTACTCTCAATTCGCCCAAGAACGGCTACGCCATGTCCGAAGGCTTGCACTCTTTGAGCGAGGCTATTCACTAGAGTCAGCTCCACCTTTGTATCTGTTAGGTAACGTGCCGTGCTGTGGGTAATCTCCAAACCTTTCTGAATTTCATACTTACTTTAGAGCTCAACCCATTCAAAACCCAAGTGGTATTCGTTGGTCAGTCTAGGCATATTACCACGAAATATCGGGAATCTCTACCATCTTTATCCTTTCTCCTTCAGCAAAGAGTCTGGGAGTAATAATAGAGGAAAATCTAAACAGGACTGAGGGCGTAACTGCAATGCGCAAGAAGGCATCAGTATCTCTCCATGCCCTACAAAAATTTAAAAAGCTCTTCTCTCGTGACCTGAAAAAGAAACTAGTACAAACACATATAATCCAAATCATTGATTACAGTGGTGTTATACTGCAAGATCTTTTTCAAGCAGCCTCACGACGTTTGGAATTAGTTATGAATGTCTGTGTTCGACTCTTTGATCATATTTCACCGTCATGTGCACAGCTATCCCATCTGCGTGCAGACATGTGCAGAAATTCCCATATCCTGTGTCTTCTCTGTTGTCTCGTCAACATATGAAGTCCATCATATAACCCCTACATATCGCTTCCACAGAGCTCGTGAGGAAAAAAGTAGACTAACTACACCACGCATTGAGGCATTTAAAGAATCATTTTTTCCACGCTCCATACATGAATGGAAAGGAAAAAAGCCCTAATAACAGGTAAAGTGTGATGTACCCTCTGTCATACACTTCACAGTGGTTCATAGAATACAGATGTAGATATCTCTCCTCGGCCTTAACGCTCTTGTCTGAACAACATGCCAGAAACACCCGTTCCCATCAGTGTAAAATCCTTCCTGCTGCACGACATCGTACAGCCACTTTCTCGAAGTCCTTCTCAGTAGCAGGAACCCGACTCTGGAATGACCTCCCGCATTATATTAGAGAAGTGAATAACATCTCCAGCTTCAGAAGTTAGATAGTGATATCTACTAAAGCAACAATATCCTTATTGTATCAGAATATCCAAGGACTAAGGGGATAAGCTTAATGAGTTGCTTCTTGTGTTGAAGAACTAGAGTTGAGCAAACCAGTTGATATAATCTACCTCTCTGAACATCATGCGACCACTGGTATAGATATGTTAAATGTTACAGGATTCAAGATAGCTTCTTACTTTTGTAGAAAAAATATGGGAAAAGGAGGAGTCACACTTATCAGAAATTGTTTTGATTTCAAGGATATTGATACTAATAAATTTTGCTCAGAGCAGCTCTTAGAAGCTTCTGCAACAGAAGTAGTATTTCATAATAATCCTTTATACACTGAAGAGCCAAAGAAACCCTACATCTGCCTAATATCGTGAAGGGCCCCTGCGAGTACGCAGAAGTGACGCAACACGACGTGGCATGGAGTTGAATAATGTATGAAGTAGTGCTGGAGGGAACTGACACTGTGAATCCCGCAGGGCTGTCCTTATATCCGTAAGAGTACAAGAGGGCCAAGATCTCTTCTGAATAGCACGTTGGAAGGCATCCCATATATGCTCAGTAATGTTCATGTCAGGGGACTTTTGGGGCCAGCGGAAATGTTTAAACTCAGAAGAGTGTTCCTGGAGCCACTCTGTACCAATTCTGGACGTGTGGGGTGTCGCATTGTCCTGCTGGAATTGCCCAAGGCAGTCGGAATGCACAATGGACATGAATGGATGCAGGTGATCATACAGGATGCTTACGTACGTGTCACCTGTCAGAGTCATATCTAGACGTATCAAGGGTCCCGTGTCACTCCAACTGCACACGCCCCACACCATTATAGAGCCTCCACCAGCTTGAACAGTCCCCTGCTGACAAGCGGGTCCATGGATTCATAAAGTTGGCACCATACCCGTATACGTCCATCCGCTCGATACAATTTGAAATGAGACTCGTCCGACAAGGCAACATGTTTACAGTCATCGACAGTCCAATGTCGGTGTTGAAGTGCAGCTTTGTGTCGTGTAGTTAGCAAGTGTACATGAGTGGGCCTTCGGCTCCGAAAGCCCGTATCGATAATGTTTCGTTGAATGGTTCGCACGCTGACACTTTTTGGTGGCTCAGCATTTAAATCTTCAACGTTTTGTGGAAGGGTTGCACTTCTGTCACGTTGAACGATTCTCTTCAGTCGTCGTTGGTCCCGTTCTTGCAGGATCTTTTTGTGGCCGCAGCGATGTCAGAGATTTAATGTTTTACTGGATGCCTGGTATTCACGGTTCACTCGTGAAATGGTCGTACGGGAAAATCCTCACTTCATCGCTACCTCGGAGATGCTGAGTCCCACCGCTCGTGCGCCGACTATAACACCAAGTTCAAACTCACTGAATCTTGATAACCTGCCATTGTAGCAGCAGTGACCCATTTAAAAACTGCACCACACACTTGTTGTGTTATAAAGGCGTTGCCGGCCGCAGCGCCGTATTCTGCCTGTTTACATAACTCTGTGCATGCCTATACTACTTCCTCTGGTACTCCATTGTAAGAGCACCTGCATTAAACTTTAGTCTCTTCATAAAAAAAACTGGAAGCTCTGTTGTCCCATCTCACAGCAAAAATCAAGGAAATAGTAGTTGCTGGTGATTTTAATGTGGATTTATCGACAAGCTCTGTCACTGAACAATTATTGCAATCAGTAACACTGTCATTCAATTTGGTTCTTACTGTGAACTTTGCAACCAAGGCATGTAAATGCTCTGAGACTGCTATTTATAATATCTTTGCACACAAATCTAGGAAAAAAAGTCATAGCACAAAACCAATAGCAAATTGACATCTAATCACGACATACAGCATCTTGTTCTAAATGTTGAAACATGTCGGGATAAAAAATCTATTAAATCTGAGCACAGAATGTCAATAAACCAGTTAAAAATTGAGAATTTTAGAAGATTGCTCAAAGACATGAACTAGATAGATGTTGACAATACTTCTAACTCAAATGGAAAATGCAAAGCATTCTTTAATAAAGTTACTTTCACTTTCTAAAATTGTTTTCACCTTTAGGCAACTCAAATCAAACAGAAGTCTAAAAATAAACCATGGATTATACGAGGAATAAACATATCATGTGCAACAAGCAGGAGACTGCATCTACTATCTAGGAACAGCACTGAAGTTAGCATTGTCATGCATTACAAAGAATTCTGCAAAATATTGAAGCAAGTAATTCAAAAATCTAAGCAGTTTCATTAAGGGAAAACGATAATTATATTGGAATAAAAACTGTACAGAATATAGAGAAGACAGAAACAGGTGGGGCCAAAAAGGTAGAGAAACATATAGCTCTAAAAATAAATGAAACGTTGGTAACAAGTGCGCGCAGTATTGCAAACCTCCTAAATAAGTAACTTTCAATAGTAAATAAGTTTCTGTTACAGACAGCTTGGGGTTATCAGATTTGGTAAATTGTGCCATTGAGTATCTGAGACCAGTCTTTACAAATAACTTCAGTAAAATGGAAATGGCTCCCAAAGAAGTTGCATCCATCATAAAATTCATAAAATCTAAGTATTCTACTGGTTATGATAACATATCAACGAAGTTAATGAAAGAGTGCTCATGCAAGTTGAATTCTCTCTTAAGTTATTTGTGTAACCACTCTTTTATCAGCGGAACGTTTCCAGACTGGCTAAAATACGCTGAAGTTAAGCCTCTTAATAGGAAGAGGGATAAGGAGATACCATCAAATTATAGACCAATTTCAATTTTGCCATCTTTTTCAAAAATATTTGAAAAGTTTGAGTTCAAACGTCTTCTTAAGCATCTGAATGCAAGTCATATATTGTCCAAGTCACAGTTTGGGTTTCAGAAGGGTTCTGATGTAGAGAAAGCTATTCACACGCACAGTGAGAATGTACTTAATTCATCAGATAATTAATCGGAGGCTACTGGCACTATCTTTGACCTATCAAAAGCCTTTGGCTGTGTGAATCACAGCAGTCTATTACCTAAATTAGAATTTTGTGGTGTCACTGGCAGTGCTGCTAAATGGTTTGAGTCTTATCAAACTGACAGGAAATAAAGGACGTTATTGCGAAATACCTGTGCAGTAAGCAGTCAGTCTTCATCTGATTGGGAATTAATTACACGTGGTGTTCTTCAACGTTCCATCTTGGGTCCATTGCTTCTTCTTGTGTACATTAATGACCTTTCGTCTGTTACATTGCCAGATGCTACTTTTCTTTTGTTTACAGATGATACAAACATTGCAATAAGTAGCAAGCAAGTCACGTACAGATTTAGAAATTGCTGCTACTCAGAATTTCACTGACATAAATAAATGGTTTAAAGTTAATTCACTGTCATTACCTTTAAAAAGACCCACTGTATGAAGTAAAGAACCTGTAAGGGATTTCCTTCCAGCATGTGTATAACGTATGAAGACATGCAGATCGAAGAGATTGAGAGCATTAAATTTCTGGGATTACAACTCAATAATAAAATCAGTTGGGAAGGGCATAACACAGAACTGCCAAAGCACTTAAACAAGTCTGTATTTGCAGTAAGAATGATTTCAGACGTAGGAGGTATAAATATAAAAAAACTTACATACTTTGCTTACTTTCATTCTATTATGTCATAAGGGATCATATTCTGGGGCAACTCGTCAAACCGAGCAAAAGTTTTCAGCGTGCAAAAGCGTGTAATAAGACTCATTTGTGATGTAAATTGAAAACATCATGTAGAAACCTGTTCAAGGAACATTGTATTCTAGCCATTGCTTCTCAGTATATTTATTCCTTAATGAAATTTGTTGCAAGTAATATATCTCTATTTCCAACCAATAGCTCAATACATACTATAATATTCAGGAACACATATTTTCCATAAATTGCCAGCAACCATTAAAAACTTGTTTTCAGATAAAGCACAGTTTAAACAGAGTTTGAAAGACTTTTTGATCTGCAACTCCTTTTGTTCTATAGATGAATATCTTAAATGGGACTGTTAGACCAACTTAAGTAAAACTGACTCTTAGATTTCAGTTTTGACAGCACTTGGTCACAGCAGTCAAAATTAGGTATTTTATTTGTGATAAATTTATTAAAAGGACATAACTATGTTTCGTTCTGACAGTGTATTAATTCTGTAAATATTAGCAGTTCCAATTTACTGTGTTGTATTCACATGTTTTGACTATATCCTGATAGTTGACCAGGGTAGTGAGTACTATATTCAGTTGTTTTATGTTTTTTATATTATACCTTCTGACTTGTTCCACACCCTCGAGAACCATCTCATTTTTGGGTGTATGGAATGAAAACTAATCAAATCTAATCTGATATCTGTAAGCACTCGTTACCCTTGATAAATCCCTGTTTCCAACCAGATCTTCCTCGTTTCCCAATATACTTAGCTGTGGTGGTCTCCTTAAATTTCCTTTCCAAAAAACTGGATATATCAGAAAACATCCATCTTGTAGATCTATAAAATCTTTTAATATCTGCAATTATCGTTAGTGTTGTTGTTTTCATTTTATTATTATTATTTCTTTCCTATCTCAGACGTTATGTCTGGTTAAAAATGGAAGGTGACACGGACCTTGATCAAGCGTGTCTTCCTTTTAACTGTACAGTATATGTTACATTGCATTTAGGAACTTTCGGGTAATTGAACAAGTGTCAATAATTACAGATTTCTGTAGTTGTATATATAAGTTTGCATTGCTGTACTGGTGGATATTGTGTGGTATGACTCCTGCAGTTGATAGTATAATTGGTATAATGTCAACTTTATACTGATGCCACATGTCCTTGACTTCCTCAGCCAGTTGGATGTATTTTTCAATTTTTTCTCCTGTTTTCTTTTGTACATTCGTTGTATTGGGTATGGATATTTCGATTAGTTGTGTTAATTTCCTCTTTTTATTGGTGAGTATGATGTCAGGTTTGTTATGTGGTGTTGTTTTATCTGTTATAATGGTTCTGTTCCAGTGTAATTTGTATTCATCGTTCTCCAGTACATTTTGTGGTGCATACTTGTATGTGGGAATATGTTGATTTACAAGTTTATGTTGTAAGGCAAGCTGTTGATGTATTAGTTTTGCTATATTGTCATGTCTTCTGGAGTATTCTGTATTTGCTAGTATTGTACATCCACTTGTGATGTGATCTACTGTTTCTATTTGTTGTTTGCAAAGTCTGCATTTACCTGTTGTGGTATTGGGATCTTTAATAATATGCTTGCTGTAATATCTGGTGTTTATTGTTTGATCCTGTATTGCAATCATGAATCCTTCCGTCTCACTGTATATATTGCCTTTTCTTAGCCATGTGTTGGATGCGTCTTGATCGATGTGTGGCTGTGTTAGATGATATGGGTGCTTGCCATGTAGTGCCTTCCCCTTCCAATTTACTTTCTTCGTATCTGTTGATGTTATGTGATCTAAAGGGTTGTAGAAGTGGTTATGAAATTGCAGTGGTGTAGTCGATGTATTTATACGAGTGATTGCTTTGTGTATTTTGCTAGTTTCTGCTCGTTCTAGAAAGAATTTTCTTAAATTGTCTACCTGTCCATAATATAGATTTTTTATGTCGATAAATCCCCTTCCTCCTTCCTTTCTGCTTAATGTGAATCTTTCAGTTCTTGAATGTATGTGATGTATTCTATATTTGTGGCAATGTGATCGTGTAAGTGTATTGAGTGCTTCTAGGTCTGTGTTACTCCATTTTACTACTCCAAATGAGTAGGTCATTATTGGTATAGCATAAGTATTTATAGCTTTTGTCTTGTTTCTTGCTGTCAATTCTGTTTTCAGTATTTTTGTTAGTCTTTGTCTATATTTTTCTTTTAGTTCTTCTTTAATATTTGTATTATCTATTCCTATTTTTTGTCTGTATCCTATATATTTATAGGCATCTGTTTTTTCTATCGCTTCTATGCAGTCACTGTGGTTATCCAATATGTAATCTTCTTGTTTAGTGTGTTTTCCCTTGACTATGCTATTTTTCTTTCATTTGTCTGTTCCAAAAGCCATATTTATATCATTGCTGAATACTTCTGTTATCTTTAGTAATTTGTTGAGTTGTTGATTTGTTGCTGCCAGTAGTTTTAGATCATCCATGTATAGCAGATGTCTGATTTTGTGTGGGTATGTTCCAGTAATATTGTATCCATAATTTGTATTATTTAGCATGTTGGATAGTGGGTTCAGAGCAAGACAGAACCAGAAAGGACTTAATGAGTCTCCTTGGTATATTCCACGCTTAATCTGTATTGGCTGTGATGTGATATTATCTGAATTTCTTTGGATATTAAGTGCGGTTTTCCAGTTTTTCATTACTATGTTTAGGAACTGTATCAGTTTTGGATCTATTTTGTATATTTCCAATATCTGTAGTAACCATGAGTGGGGTACACTACCAAAAGCTTTTTGGTAATCAATGTATGCATAGTGTAGCAACCTTTGTTTAGTTTTAGCTTGATATGTCACCTCTGCATCTATTATCAGTTGCTCTTTATATCCTCGTGCTCCTTTGCAACAGCCTTTTTGTTCTTCATTTATAATTTTGTTCTGTGTTGTATGTGTCATTAATTTCTGTGTAATGACTGAAGTTAATATTTTGTATATTGTTGGTAGGCATGTTATGGGGCGATATTTAGCTGGGTTTGCTGTGTCTGCTTGATCTTTAGGTTTCAGATAAGTTATTCCATGTGTAAGTGTATCAGGGAATGTGTATGGGTCTGCAATGTAACTATTAAATAATTTAGTTAGATGTGAATGTGTTGAGATGAATTTCTTTAGCCAGAAATTTGCTATTTTATCTTTTCCAGGGGCTATCCAATTGTGAGTTGAATTAATTGCTTGGGTGACTTCATGTTGCAAAATTATCACTTCAGGCATTTGTGGTATCATCTTGTATGTCTCTGTTTCTGCTTGTATCCACCATGCATGTCTGTTATGTTGTACCGGGTTTGACCCTATGTTGCTCCAGAAGTGTTCCATGTCCGTTATGTTTGGTGGATTGTCTATTTTAATGTGTGTGTTATCTATTGTCTGGTAAAATTTCTTTTGGTTTGTGTTGAATGTTTGGTTTTGTTTCCTTCTATTTTCACTTTTTTTGTATCTTCTAAGTCGTTTGGCCAATGCTTGTAATTTCTGCTTCTTTTCATCTAATTGCTCTATCACTTCTTGTTGTGAGATTTTACCTAACCTTTTTCGTTTTTCTTCTGACATTTCATTTCTTATAAATTGTGTTAGCTGTCCGATGTCTTTTCTCAGTTTTTCTATTCTGATCCGTAGCCTGTGTTGCCATGCTGGTTTTGTGGGTTTCTTCTGTGTATTGGTTGGTTCTGATCTCTGCCTAGTGTGTATATTTAGTGTAGTGAGTGCTCCTATATAAACCAGTAGTTGTAACACTTCCATAGTTGTGTTTTCATTTATTTTGTTGTGTATGATTGTGTTGATAGTTTTTATTGTTGTTTCGACTTGTGGGTTATTTGGCGGTCTATGCAAGAATGGTTTAATGTCTGTATTTGTGTCTTTGTATTCTATATATGTCAGCTGAAATTTTTCTTCTATATTATTATTATTATTTCTTTACTTTCTCAGACGTTAAGTCTGGTTAAAAATGGAAAGTGACGCGGACCTTGATCAAGCATCACTTCCTTTTAACTGTATGGTATATGTTATATTGCATTTAGGAAATTTCGGGTAATTGAACATGTATCAATAATTACAGATTTCTGTAGTTGTATATATAAGTTAGGATGTAGCTGTATTGCATTGATGTACTGGTGGATATTGTGTGGTATGACTCCTGTAGTTGATAGTATAATTGGTATAATGTCAACTTTATCCTGATGCCACATGTCCTTGACTTCCTCAGCCAGTTGGACGTATTTTTCAATTTTTTCTCCTGTTTTCTTTTGTATATTTGTTGTATTGGGTATGGATATTTCGATTAGTTGTGTTAATTTCTTCTTTTTATTGGTGAGTATGATGTCAGGTTTGTTATGTGGTGTTGTTTTATCTGTTATAATGGTTCTGTTCCAAAATAATTTGTATTCGTCATTCTCCAGTACATTTTGTGGTGCATACTTGTATGTGGGAACGTGTTGTTTTATAAGTTTATGTTGTAAGGCAAGCTGTTGATGTATTAGTTTTGCTATATTGTCATGTCTTCTGGAGTATTCTGTATTTGCTAGTATTGTACATCCACTTGTGATGTGATCTACTGTTTCTATTTGTTGTTTGCAAAGTCTGCATTTACCTGTTGTGGTATTGGGATCTTTAATAATATGCTTGCTGTAATATCTGGTGTTTATTGTTTGATCCTGTATTGCAATCATGAATCCTTCTGTCCCACTGTATATATTGCCTTTTCTTAGCCATGTGTTGGATGCGTCTTGATCGATGTGTGGCTGTGTTAGATGATACGGGTGCTTGCCATGTAGTGCCTTCCCCTTCCAATTTACTTTCTTCGTATCTGTTGATGTTATGTGATCTAAAGGGTTGTAGAAGTGGTTATGAAATTGCAGTGGTGCAGTCGATGTATTTATATGAGTGATTGCTTCGTGTATTTTGCTAGTTTCTGCTCGTTCTAGAAAGAATTTTCTTAAATTGTCTACCTGTCCATAATGTAGATTTTTTATGTCGATGAATCCCCTTCCTCCTTCCTTTCTGCTTAATGTGAATCTTTCTGTTGCTGAATGTATGTGATGTATTCTATATTTGTGGCATTGTGAACGTGTAAGTGTCTTTAGTGCTTCTAGGTCTGTGTTACTTAATTTCACTACTCCAAATGAGTAGGTCAATATTGGTATAGCATAAGTATTTATAGCTTTTGTCTTGTTTCTTGCTGTCAATTCTGTTTTCAGTATTTTTGTTAGTTTTTGTCTATATTTTTCTTTTCGTTCTTCTTTAATATTTGTATTATCTATTCCTATTTTTTGTCTGTATCCTATATATTTATAGGCATCTGTTTTTTCCATCGCTTCTATGGTGTCACTGTGGTTATCCAATATGTAATCTTCTTGTTTAGTGTGTTTTCCCTTGACTATGCTATTTTTCTTACATTTGTCTGTTCCAAAAACCATATTTATATCATTGCTGAATACTTCTGTTATCTTTAGTAATTTGTTGAGTTGTTGATTGGTTGCTGCCAGTACTTTAGATCATCCATGTATAGCAAATGTGTGATTTTGTGTGGGTATATTCCAGTAATATTACATCCATAATTTGTATTATTTAGCATGTTGGATAGTGGGTTCAGAGCAAGACAGAACCAGAAAGGACTTAATGAGTCTCCTTGGTATATTCCACGCTTAATCTGTATTGGCTGTGATGTGATATTATCTGAATTTGTTTGGATATTAAGTGTGGTTTTCCAGTTTTTCATTACTATGTTTAGAAACTGTATCAATTTTGGATCTACTTTGTATATTTCCAATATCTGTAGTAACCATGAGTGGGGTACACTATCAAAAGCTTTTTGGTAATCAATGTATGCATAGTGTAGCGACCTTTGTTTAGTTTTAGCTTGATATGTCACCTCTGCATCTATTACCAGTTGCTCTTTACATCCTTGTACTCCTTTGCAAGAGCCTTTTTGTTCTTCATTTATAATTTTGTTCTGTGTTGTATGTGTCATTAATTTCTGTGTAATGACTGAAGTTAATATTTTGTAGATTGTTGGTAGGCATGTTATGGGGCGATATTTAGCTGGGTTTGCTGTGTCTGCTTGATCTTTAGGTTTCAGATAAGTTATTCCATGTGTAAGTGTATCAGGGAATATGTATGGGTCTGCAATGTAACTGTTAAATAATTTAGTTAGATGTGAATGTGTTGAGGTGAACTTCTTTAGCCAGAAATTTGCTATTTTATCTTTTCCAGGGGCTTTCCAATTGTGAGTAGAATTAATTGCTCGGGTGACTTCATGTTGCAAAATTATCACTTCAGGCATTTGTGGTATCATCTTGTATGAGTCTGTTTCTGCTTGTATCCACCGTGCATGCCTGTTATGTTGTACCGCCTTTGACCATATGTTGCTCCAGAAGTGTTCCATGTCCGTTATGTTTGGTGGATTGTCTATTTTTATGTGTGTGTTAGCTATTGTTTGGTAAAATTTCTTTTGGTTTGTGTTGAATGTTTTATTATTATTATTATTATTAGTGACGTCATCAGCAGTGGTAGAAGTACTGCCAGTATTAACTTCATTAGTTCATGGTCAGTATTATACAGGGTGTAAATTTTAAGTTGAAAAACCAGAATAACTCGAAAAATTAACTTCACACGAAAAAATGTATAGAATCGAAGTTGATTATTTTCGAGGGGACATCTGCTAGTGCTAAAATTAGCCCGCCAGCCCAGCCCCCTGGGTGTGAGGTGGGAGGCAACTTCAAAATTTGAAATGGGAACCCCCATTTTTTATTGCAGAATCAGATTCTACATAGAAAACTACATACATTTTGTCTTAAACATTTGTCTTGATTCTTGATATTTGGCGCTGTAATTCAACAGAACCCATGTTCTCAGTTTTGCGTGGAAAATGGTTACGGATAAATAAAAAATACTCATTTACTACGTAAATTTTGATTCTCTAAAACAAAAACTCTCCCTCTCTCCCCATAACATGGGGTTTGCGAGAGAGAAGTTAGAGTTTTACAGATGTTGACCCACATATTAATTTTTGCCGCAGATTCAGATAAGTTTTGATTGTTTCGTGGTCAACATTTGTAAAACTCTAATTCTTCTCTCTCAAACCCCACCCTATGGGGATAGAGGGAGAGTTTTAGTTTTAACGAATCAAAATTTACGAAGTAAATAAGTATTTTTTATTTATCCGTAACCATTTTCCACGCAAAAATGAGAACATGGATTCTCTTGAATTACAGCACAAACTACCAAGAATCAAAACAAATGTTTAAGACAAAATGTACGTAGTTTTTTATGTACAATCTGATTCTGCAATAAAAAATTGGGGCTCCCATTTGAAATTTTAAAGTTGCCTCCCCCCCACTCCCAAGGGGCTGGGGTGGCGGGCTAATTTTAGCACCAGCAGATGTCCCCCTTGAAAATAATCAACTTTCTATTCTACACATTTTTTCGTGTGAAGCTTATTTTTCGAGTTATTCTGGTTTGTCAACATAAAATTTACGCCCTGTATACTCACAATGCTACTATAGGCTCTCAAATCATTGTAATACTACAACACCGGAAAAAAATTAGTACATGTGGGAAGACGATGTCGATTTTGATGCGATGACGACATATGTCATCTGAGGGATAGTAGATGTACTGATAATGGTTTCAACATTGTCCACCAACAGCCGGCCGTTGTGGCCGAGCGGTTCTAGGCGCTTCAGTCCGGAACCGCGCTGCTGCTACGGTCGCAGTTTCGAATCTTACCTCGGGCATGGATGTGTGTGAAGTCCTTAGGTTGGTTAGGTTTAAGTCTAGGGGACTGATGACCTCAGATGTTAAGTCCCATAGTGCTTAGAGCCATTTGAACCATTTGGATCCACCAACAGATAGCGTAGTGGCATAGCTAGAAGAGTGTCATCTGTATCTACCCTTTAATAGGGAATGCTCACAACCAGAAGGCTCAGTGTGATGCGTACGTGGGAAGCAAGCAGGGAACCATGCCACGGAAAAACACTCGTTCTTAATACAGCCAACTGTGAGGGTTTCAAAGTCCCAGATCGTGGCCTTACGAGAGGCGGGGTCGTCCTTTCGTAAAACTGCCACGCTAGCTGGACGTGCTGCGTCAGTTTTGCAATGATGCTGGTATCACTGGTCATGTGAACATATTGACACCGTTAGACGAGGTTTTGGACTTCCACACAGAACAGACGCCCGCCAGGATCGCCGTATTGTAATGGCAGCAGTGGCAGACCGTACAGCTACCACAGCACAGATGAGAGTGCTTGTGCGCCCAGACGTGTCAACACGAACTCTGTATAACAGTAGGACTAAAGGCACGCATACTTCTTGCCCGTCTCCGAGAGGGCTACCGCAGTGGTTGGAACACAGGACTCGCTTTCGGGAGGAAGACGGTTCAAACCCGCGTCCAGCCATCCTGATTTAAGTTTTCCGTGATTGCCCTTCATCGCTTAAGGCAACTGTCGGGATGGTTCCTGCGAGAGGGCACGGCCGCTTTCCTTCTCCATCCCTCCCTAATTCGCGCTTGTGCTTCGTATCTAATGACCTAGTTTTTGACGAGACGTTAAACACCAATCTCTCCTCCTTCTCTAGTCCGTCTTCCACTCGAGCCGCAGCATCTGTGTGCACGGTTAGACTGGTACCATCAGATGGTCACTTCGAAGATGGAATGGCGCGCCACGATCTTTAGCGATGAAACTGACCCTTAACATAGACAAGTGTAATGTATTGCGAATACATGGAAGGAAGGATCCTTTATTGTATGATTGTGTGATGGCGGAACAAACACTGGTAGCAGTTACTTCTGTAAAATATCTGGGAGTATGCGTGCGGAACGATTTGAAGTGGAACGATCATATAAAATTAATTGTTGGTAAGGCGGGTCCAGGTTGAGATTCATTGGGAGAGTCCTTAGAAGGTGTAGTCCATCAACAAAGGAGGTGGCTTGCAAAACGCTCGTTCGACCTATGCTTGAGTATTGCTCATCAGTGTGAGATCCGTAAAAGGTCGGGTTGACAGAGGAGATAGAGAAGATCCAAAGGAGAGCGGCGCGTTTCGTCACAGAGTTATTTGGTAAACGTGATAGCGTTACGGAGATGTTTAGCAAACTCAAGTGGCAGACTCTGCAAGAGAGGCGCTCTCCATCGCGGTGTAGCTTGCTCGCCAGGTTTCGAGAGGGTGTGTTTCTGGATGAGGTATCGAATATATTGCTTCCCCCTACTTATACCTCCCGAGGAGATCACGAATGTAAAATTAGAGAGATTGGAGCGCGCACGGAGGCTTTCAGACAGTCGTTCTTCCCGCGAACCATGCGCGACTGGAGCAGGAAAGGGAGGTAATGACAGTGGCACGTAAAGTGCCCTCCGCCACACACCGTTGGGTGGCTTGCGGAGTATAAATGTAGATGTAGGTAGAAGTAGACTCTGCCTGCACGCACGTGATGGTCGTTAGCCGATCTGGTGAGCGCTGTCTCGTAGAGTGATTTCGTGCAAGACACACTAGCCCCAACCCAGGCCTAATGGTCTGGGGTGCTATATGCTATATCTATCGCTCCCGTTCACGTTTTGTGTTTCCGGAGGGGAACGCTATCCAGAGCTCTGTATGTGCAGAATGTTGTTAGACTCGTTTTTTTGCCAGTCTTGCAAAAAGAAGCTGATGTGTTGTTCCAACAGGATAATGCTCGCCCACACACCGCCCGTTAAACGCAACGTGCTCTGCAAGACGTGCAGCAGCTTCCCTGGCCAGCACGATCTCCTAGCTTCTATCCAATCGTGCACGAGTGGGATATAGTGGGGCCAGAAGTGACTCGTGTGACTTGTCAACCAACTACTCTTACACAACTACATAAATAGGTCGAGAACATATGTCATAACGTAACTGCCATCTGTACGATCAACTGGATGCCCGAGTTAGCGTCTGCATTCCCCTCTGTGGAGGCTACACCACGCACTAATACGGGCTTTTTATCGTGGGTCGATACCTGGTACCTAGGGACCGTTTGTGTTATTGATCTGTAAATGCAATCATTTCATGTACTCCATATGCACTGTTGCAACAATAAATCTTGAAGGAATTAGAAACCTCTAAAAGGGCGTAGTAATTTTTTCCGTTTGTGTGTATGTCGTATTAAAATTGTTATTTCTTAGGTAACTACGATGTACTACTTGTGAAAACCTGGCTCGGGATAAGAGAGGGCCTGATAGCCCTAATCAGATCAGGTTAGATAAATAAATTAAATAAAAAAATCCATTAGACCACTACAAGCAAAATACTGACACAGTATTGATAAGTGTGGCTAAGAGTCAAGGCGTAAGAAATTTTTTTTTTCAGTTGAGGGTGCACAGGCTGTAGCCTGAATACGGTGTCCAGTCGGATGTTCTAGCCATACAGGATCCGACCATATTTTCAAAATATGGGAAAGCTCCAAATCAAGTCTGCGTTCGACCACAACTACGAAGTCTTTCCGTGTAGGTCAGTGTGATTAGGTGAAAACTAAAAAGGGAGAGCATTGCCAGCCGTAGCATTAGGCGCGGCACCATACTTTTTTTGATGCAAATGTACTTCAGCAGCTGAAAGTCTTGGACAGCGATGCAGTAGTTTTTCTCTAATTCAAGGCAATAGCGATTAAGCACGAGCTCGAATTAGATAAACGACGGGCAATGAAAGCCACCGTGTCCTTAAGAAAGGAACCATCACAGTATTTATCTGACGGAATTTACGGAAGCTCCGGAAAATCTTAATCTGTGAGACTGGAAAGATGTTTGCATTCGCTCCTCCCGAATGCGCCCCCTCTCTCGGTATAATCAGGATGTGTCAGCGCTGAATTAACCATTTTCATTTCTCACTGAAGTTGTTAAGGGAAACTACAGGAAAGCAGAATAAGGATGATATGATTCTGTATAAATCTGAGTTCTGTATGGAAAGACTCTGGTGCTATACTACTATGCATATTCACTTGGTTCATAAAACACGAATATTAAATCGAGAAAAAGTAGACGGTCAAAATTACAGGATGAAAATCACTTCTGTCAAAAATCGGAACCCCATACTGAACTTCAAATATGTGAAAATCGTACCAAGGCCGAGAGTTTGAATAAATCAAGGAGTGTTTCGTGAGAAGCTTGTTTAAACTGAAGCGCAGATGCCCAACATAAGTCACTAGAAACACGTCATTATTCAAGTAGATCACTACTCTCGTAACATGAGTCTGCTATGAGAACTTCTTCCTAGTGCGAGGAGATCCCTTGAGCATAATTTTCATTGAGCCATTAGATATAGGGAAGTAGTTCGATCGGATACAGGAATCAGCGATAGGCTTTTCGCTCGACCTGGATTTAAATTTCACTTCTCCCAAATACGTGTTCAGTGCCTTAATCTCACATCTCGACATCTCGACATCGCCTAATTCAATTAGATACATTTCAGGTGAAGACGTCATACACGACGTACGGCTGCATAGCAATAGTTTTCAATTCTCACAAGTCAGTGGACTGTAAAAGAAGTCAGATGGCATGAGTACTCCCTTTTCGATGCGTCAAGAAATTCTGTCCAATTAACTAAATTTCTGCTGACGAAAGTAATTTCGAGGGCCGTGTGGTCCGGAACCGGTATGCCAGTCAGGCAAAATCGCCGCGAGTATTGAGACGATCATCCTACAGTGGTACTAGGTTGAAAACACGCCTTTGGTAAAACGTGTCGTTCGGTGTGATGAACTGTCTACCTCGTCCAACAGGTATCGACAACCCTTCAAGGCCTTTTCCAACGTACCGAAGGCGTCATAAACGTATGGCGTGAGATCCGGACTATAGGGCGGATACTCGATTGTCTGGCACTTCTGTGTTACAAAATTTTCGATATGGTGACGTGCGTTATCGTGAAGCAGCATCACCCCTTGCCACAATTTTCCCGGACGATTCGCCTTAATTGCAGGCCGTAATTTCTCCAGCCCTGTGCAGTATCGCTCCTCAGTGATGGAGAGAGCAGATTGTCCGTAATGGATGAGGCTGGTCTCCCAGATCGACCCGCATCTTCTATCGAACTGCAACCAGCACGGAACTTGGCACACCGTTCTACAACGGTGGTTTACAACATACATGCTGTTCCATACACATTCTTCATTTTCCGGTGGATATCCATCGCTGTTTGTCCTTCGGCAGCCAAGAAAAGAATAACAGCACGTTGATCCTATTTGGACGCATTTGGTACTAACGTCGCCATAGACCACGTTTCCGCATATGCCGCACGCACGTCTGAAAGACACGAAAGCCACGCTAATCCCTTACCAACAAGTCGGTGCTTATATACCAGCATCGGAGTCACACTACGTTGCATATACGCCACAGCAGCGTCCTGAAATGGAAACTTTATAGATTAATTAAATTACAGTCCTCAAGCTAAGCAATGTGGTTGCGATAATCATAGAATTGTCAAGCACCACAAATGAGACTGGTAGCTGCAACAGCTGCAGTTGTCATTTTGCATCCAGTATTCACTGTTGTTTATTATTACGAGGAACAGTCATAATGATCTTTTCAGCACCTCGAAACAATGAAGCTCCGACCATGAAACTCTGTGAGACATTTTTTCCAACTATAGATGACTGGGCGGAGACTTTCTTTGTAGACTCGGCATTTTGGCTGTCCAGGAAACGTTCTAACTCATCGTCATTCTGGGAATGCCTTGTGCAGTATGGACCAGTGTTGCACCTAATAGTGACGTCTGTCGAGTATAATCCGAAAACAAGGTAAACAAAGAGTAGTCAAAAATTTTAATACCAACCTTCGAATATTGCCCTTCGGCTAGTTTCTATGCTACTGAAATTATTGCTTTGTAAAAATTAAATCAATAACCTCGTTTCAGCAACGAGTTCGTTTGTTCTGCAATTCTTCAGAATTGTAAACAAGTGAAGCATAAAAGCGAGAACAGTATTGTTTAAATATCAGTGGGATAACAACTATTAATTCTGTTAAGATCTACGTAACTTTTCTCTCGCAATCCATTGTAGTTTCGTCTTCAAGTAGTCTCGATGGTATAAGAAATATAACTCCTTGCTGCTGACTATAGTGGGATGAAAAGGTTTCCTATTTGTGCTCCATATTAATATCTGAATTAAAAATTGCAAATATTCCATACACATCTATTTCCAATCATAATTCATAAGTACAACCAGAACCTGCTACTTCTTACAACAGAGAAAGACAGAGTCCAAATTACTGACCAGCATCGATTCATGCTAAAAATTAAGCTAAATTACGAAGTGATCAGCGATGATCGGGTCTCATCGTAGCTCAGAGACGTCACAATTACATATCGATTGCTTACATAGAAAAATAAAATTTGTAAGTCACTAATATTTTGTGATGTTTATGTTGCGGACATTCTGCAAATTACAATCTAATCTTTATTTAAACAGTAAGAAGTATAAAGCCAACGGCTTTGCCGCAGTGGTAAGTGGTAACTCTGGTTCCCGTCAGATCACCGGAGTTAAGCGCTGTCGGGCTTGGTTTGGGGTTGGTGACAGTCCTGCTCTGCCGAGCGCTGTTGGCATGCGCGTTGCACACAGCCCTTGTGAGGCCAATTGAGGAGCTACTTGGCTGAGAAGTGGCGTCTCCGGTGACGAAAACTGACAACGGTCGGGAGAGCGAAGTGTTGACCACATGCGCTTGCGTATCCGCATCCATTGACGCCTGTCGGCTGAGGGTGATATGGCGGTCGGTCGGTTCTGTTGAGCCTTTCGAGGCCTGCTCGGACAGAGTTTCGGACGGAACAAGTAAAATATGAATCACTACAAAAGCTTTTTTTTTAAAATTAAAGTGAACGCAAATTTTCACATTTTTATATATCAGGTAATGTGATCTGGTTGTCCTCAGGTACTTCTAGTGTTTGTGCGTAACGAGCACTCTGATTATTTGTGTGTTTCGCGTGTTCTGGTTTGTGGTGAAAATAGGGTCACTGACCAGTTCTGTTTCAACCTCTAGGAAACCAGGCTGTGTCCATGAACTGTGTTGATGATGTAAGTTCACTGCATATCAACTCTTCGATACGAAACACATTTCCCGACTATGGATGACTGAAGGAAACCTTAGTTATAGAACTCTGCATTTCAACATTTCATCTCTAAAATTACCTAGTCGACGTTCTGGAAAAGTACGCCACATAATGGTTCCTTCAGCTACAGCAAGAGGAAGAGGTATCGCGTCATGAGAAAACGGACGAAGGGGGGGGGGGGGGGGGGAGGGCCTAGGTGATTCAGGCCGGAACTCCGCTACTGCTACGGTAGCAGGTTCGAATCCTGCCTCGGGCATGGATGTGTGTGATGTCCTTAGATTAGTTAGGTTTAAGTAGTTTTAACTCTAGGGGACTGATGACCTCAGATGTTAAGCCCCATCGCGCTTAGAGCCATTTGAACCATTTTGAACTGTGGCCCATGCAGGATGAGCTGGGCGCTGACGTGCAGCAAAAACACCACTTCCAGCGACGATTCGTTTTGACATCCTCCCCTAACCTCGTCAGGAGATATCGGTAGTACGCTCTAGGGACGGTTTGTCCCTTACGAGCGTAATCTGTTAGCACCACACCATGACATCATCTTACCCAATGATGGTTAGGCCTCTGCCTCTTTTGGCGGTGGTTAATCCACGTGTTTCCACTGCTTGCTTTGCTCCTGTGTCTCGGAGTATGTGGTGCTTAGACGGTAAAAAAGTTATCTGGACCGGCGTGACACAGCTTCATCGGTTCCGCACGCTTTTTGAATGTGTGAGAGCAGTCACGGAATCCAGCGGGCGGCAGACTTTATCATGGTCAAATGTAATGCAAGATGTTGAAAACTGATCCACGACTGATTTCATATTTTCCTCTATCACCTAGATTGTGATACGCCATCTTCGAGCGCCAGGAACTCCTCTTATCTTTCGATTCCTAGCTGTTCAGAGAGAGACTGTCTGCCACTTCATTCTTTCTCATTCAGACTTGCTTGACCGCACTGGAAACGTCTGCATTACCTAACTAGTATGTCGTACGGTCGTGCATTGTTGCCACACACTTCCGCAAACTCTGCATGGATTATTGCAGCATTGTCCCCCTTCAACTGTAGAAAACGAATTACCATACGGTATCAATTTATCAACGGGTTGCGCCATTTAGTTTTGGTTGCTCTAGCGGCGTGCTGCGCTACTATGGTGCGGGGTTTAAATGTATGCGAGGACTGGGGGCATACAGGGTAAACCAGAACTCTACCGACAAACTTTCAGAGGTAACAGTATGAACCAACACAATGAAAAGAAATCTTCAAGCTGCTTCTGCAAGATCTGCTAAGTTGACCAGGAGTAAGAAATGATTAAGTTCGTCAAATGTTGTGTATGGTTCTATAGCCGGTATGCGAAAGTAAGTGCGAAGAAACAAGTATTTTATTCTGATACCTGCACACCTGAATGTTGAACCTGTTCTGTGTAAACAGAAAAGTAGCCCAATATTTTAGGTAGTGAATATGTATTAACAGTTGTAACTTCTTTCCTAATGTCTTAAAAATTAAAAAAAAACATTGTTGATACTCACCAGATTTCTGTATTTCTTGCAACAGCTGAGAAAGTTTTTTGTGATACAAACTATAACGTCAGTGGTACCATTTAGAAGCTTATAAATTTTATCACTTTGCAACTGTCTACCTACTCTGTTTCACCGTTTAAATTTTACGAAATTTATTTTCGAAACATTCGGCATATGTGTCTGAGAGAATGGGCTACACACTATTAAAACTGAATTTAGATAATGTGTAGCCGATTAAAGTAAAAATTCTGGAAGTGGTACAATTTATGAGACTTTGCAGTAAGAGCTAAATATGAACCCCCAACAAATAAATTTCAGAAAGCCACTCTCATGCTAAATAGAAATAGTGGAAATTAGCTGATAGGAAATTTAGCGGAAGAAAATTTAAAAGGTAACTTCACAAAAAAATGGAAAAGTAGCCCAACAAAAACTAGACTTTTACAAAGGGAGCAACAATATGTGGAATACAGTTGGAGATACATGAAAAACAGTGTTCAAGAAATAAGTTCCGAAGTTACAGGAAGAAGGAAACAACCTAAGAAAATTTGATTTTACACGAAGTTCCACAATAAAGTGCCGGAGAAAAGAAATGCGAGAAAACCGTGTACCCACGAAGCGAATGACACTGAATGAAACATACTGTAAAATCTTCCAGGAAACACAGCGAATCCCTTGACAAGAGAAAAGGGAGTACTAGAACAATGTGATAAGAGTAGGAGAGGCTGATTTCAAGCAGCACAGGGCAAGACAGATTTATCAAAATGTTACAAAAATATTTTAATAAATTCACCAAAAGGGAATCGTTTGTAAAGAATCAGCATGGGATAATAATGACCAAGGTGAGTGACACACATAAAAGACAGGAAACGTACTTTTTACAACTACTCTACTGTAATGATAAACAGTCTTACTTTAAATCTGAAGAACCGGAAATAGTGCAAGTCACCACCTCATAAGTAAACGAAATACAAAAAAAATGGCTCTAAGCACTATGGGACTTAACATCTGATGTCATCAGTCCCCAGACCTAGAACTGCTTATACCTAACTAACCTAAGGACATCACACACATCCATGCCCGAGGTAGGATTCGAACCTGCGACCGTAGCAGCAGCGTGGTTTCGGACTGAAGCGCCTAGAGCTGCTCGGTCACAGCCGCCGGCAAACGAAATACAGCAAGCAATAAAGTAATTAAAGAATAACAAGGCTTGTGATGAAGACAAGATACGAGCTGGGTTAAAAAGTATAGGACGACAGCTGGAATTAGAAACAATTTAGAAGACAGAAACCATACCTGCGGACTGGAAAACCACAATTATATATTGCCTATTTAAGAAGAGTGATCGCCTTGTGTGCGTTAACTAGAGAGGAATTGTTTTACTGGATGTCACTTAAAAAATCCTATTAAACAGACTGATCCCCAAACTGAAGACTAATTGGGGACAACCAACGCGTTTCCGCAGAAATACATCCGCATTAGATCATTTATTCACTGTAAGACAACTATGAAGAGGCAGGGAATTTAGTGTAGATGTCTACAAATTATTTCTAGATTTTCGAAAGGCCCATGATAGCATACACCGGCCGAAGCTCCTAAATGTAATGACGGATCTGAAATACCCTCAACGTTAATCAGATTAGTTAAAATACGTATAGATGAAACTTTGTGTCGTATGAGGACACCAGTGGGAGAAATGAAAATTTTAAGGTTTACGGTGTACTGAAATGAGGGCACTCCTATTTTATTTAATCGCGTGTTAGGGAAGATCGATGCTGACTTTACGAAAACTAATCCACAAGAGATCTAGTTGCAGGGAGTGAACATTACTAGTCTTGAAATATATTCGTAGTTGCGAATATGGACAACCATCAGCTGTATAAAGTAATGACGACAGTGAAAATTTGTGTCGGACAGGGACTCGAGCCCGGATTTCCCGCTCATCACGAGCAGCCGCCTTAACTCTAGGTTATCCAATATACGACACACGGCTAGACTCAAACATCCATATGTCGTCAACCATGTGTCTACAACAAAATATCCCTTATACAGGGCGAACACTAATAAATCCGACAAACTGCAGGGACCGATTCTTGCCTGGAAATGGAGGAAAAAAGATCCGATGAACATGTGTCCGGAAAAACATCGTTGCCATGGTAGATGGTGCTGACAAATGATAGTTCCTCTGATCATGGGCCGTGTGTTGTTTGTGTGTTTCAGACCGTGTGATAGGCGCAGCGTACTTTAAGCAACAGAATGATGCGGTATTCATGTCGGGAACAAGCTGAGATGGTGCTTGTGTATGGCCAAGCAGATGGAAACGGCCGAGAGGCAGCTCGCCTATACCAAAACGAGTACCTTCACAGACACCACATCACACAGCTCTTTCTGGGCGTTTGTGTTACCATGGGTCCTTTCAGACGCTCGTGCAGTGAGGAGGCGGAATGTGCGTAAACCAGATTTGTAGGACCAGGTTCTACTGGACATTGAGACGAACCCTACTACCAGCTCCAGGTAAGTGTCCCCCAAACATGGTGTAACCCATGATCACACAAATGCGATCTGCCGTGGTAACG
Source organism: Schistocerca serialis cubense (assembly GCF_023864345.2). Taxonomy (NCBI): domain Eukaryota; kingdom Metazoa; phylum Arthropoda; class Insecta; order Orthoptera; family Acrididae; genus Schistocerca; species Schistocerca serialis. Next base: position 273,044,892 of record NC_064640.1, on the reverse strand, counting down.
ATGCATTTCTGGAGACATGTTAATAGGACCTTTTTTACTCCATTTTCAGTCAGGAATCCATCTATGTAGTTTTTCGGTTTTATTAAAGTTCATCCTGAATATATTCCCTATACGGAAGAGATTTTAATTGAAAGTTGCTTGTCCGGTGTCGGCGGACAAATACGATATTACGGTGCCTGTGTTGTTCAGAAGTACGATGAAATGTTCCTTCGGACATGCATGCATTTCCGAATGAACATTGCATCGTACTTTTGAATAACACAGGTAGTGCAATATCGTGTTACTAGACTTACTTACGGAGATGATGTAGCACTAGTAAATGGTTCCAAAACAAAATTAATCAGACGGATGCAAAATTACTAAAAAACGTTGAGGAAACAGGATTGGGTGTTAATGAAGGAAAGACAGGCTGTCCGGCCGTAAATAAGAAAATCCATCGCGTTCTGTCGAAAACCGTGGCTGTAATACTATTCTTGTGGCTGGTTGCTGTTTCAGGCTGTCCGGCCGTAAGAAAACCCATCGCGTTGGGTCGAAAACCGTGGCTGTAATACTGTTCTTGTGGCTGGTTGCTGTTTCAATTATAGACATTAAAGAAAATCCGTGGTGATGCACCTTTTGAAACGTCCCCTTTTGAAAAATTATACATGACTGTGCTTAAATTGACACACAATATTTTTTTAGCGCAACGCAATCTGACTTTCAATAATCCCTACAAAAGAATGGCCCTGACTAACATTAACCTATAGCTTTCACAAATCACTTACCTCACAAAAATCTTCGTTGCTCGAACTACTGCAATACAGCGAGCCCCACTACTGACAGCTAAATAAAAGATTCAAACTACGGAAGGCACTAACTACTGATAGGCATAGTTAGCAAATGAAAGATTTTAATAGAGAACAAACAGTGTATTTACCTTAATAGTCATAATATATATAGCAGTTCATGACATCCTGTCTTACAAATTTCAAAACTCCGCCATGTCTCTCCCCACATCCACCACTGCTGGCGGCTCACCTCCAACTGCGCAACGCAACGCGCTGTTAACATCCAGCTGCCCCACACTACAATGGCAGACAACAATGCAAACTAGCCACAGACTGCACACAGCACAGCCAGTGATTTTCATACAGAGCGCTACGTGGCGTTACCAATAAGAAAACATAAACAGCCTACTTACATAGCCCCCATGCTCCCCACAAAAAAATTTACAAATTGTTTTGGGCAGTGGCCAATAGAGATTTGAAAAAATTTATCATAGTTACAATAACAAAGATATCAAATGCACACACTTATTGATGCAATGTTGGTCAAAAGCTAAAATTTTCTCACAGTCCATAAAGACAGTCCTGATCATTCATCACAGTAAAATTGCAGTGTTTTTCTCAAAGTCTGAGCAGTAAAAGAAAATGCACACGGAAGTAGTGGATTTCCATGCAGTCTTGAAGAAGTAATGTTGTCCTTCCAACGGAAAGACAGTGCTGACTCTCGACATGCAGACAGGTAATGGGCCTCAACAGAGCAAACCAACAGCAGAGTCATTCGAAGTTTTGAAGAATATTGGTAGGTAGGTCATCACAGAGTAGACCTACTGTAGTCCTGGTAGAGATCACGGTATTGGTGGGCCACCAGAGGTGCATACCCACTGTAGTCCTGGTAGAGATTGTGGTATTGGTGGGCCACTGCAGTCCTTGTAGAAATAATGGTACTGCTGAGTCAGCAAAGGTGTAGACCCACTGCAGTCCTTGTAGAAATAATGGTATTGGTGGGTCATCAAAGATGCAGACCCACTGTAGTCCTTGTAGAGGTGGCCAGCAGCCATCTGTTGTGACTGTGCAGGTGCACAATCACCATTGAAGAGTCTTGCGGATAATATAGCAAGTCCATAACCACCACCTGTGCACTCACAAAGTTTTTGGAATTGTCCGTAGAACCAGCAATGCTGTTATCCAGTCCCTTGCTGAATTATTAACACACGTGCAAACACTAACAGTCCCTACTTCTCACATATTGTCCATATACTATGACCAACAGAAACGTGTGCAGTGAAATGTAACTTACAAGTTAATAATATGATGAACTAGCGACAATTACAATTTCATAACATGAGAATACAATTACAAAGATACAGAAAACATCATTAAAACATAATAATACAGATAACATTTGTAGTAAAACAGGCTTTACAAAAGAATAGAAATAAACATGTACATCAGTGTTACAAGAATTATGACATAAGTACATACATAAAGATCAGAATAACTTTTGAAACATCAACTTAACATATGAGCAACAAAACAGAAGTGATAAATAATGTGTCGCCGAATTCGTGCCAGTCCTCACCGACCGACATCGATACCTCTCCTCAGTGCAGCACTCCGTGAAGAATGGGCTGCCATTCCCCAAGAAACCTTCCAGCACATGATTGAACGTATGCCTGCGAGAGTGGAAGCTGTCGCCGGCCGCGGTGGTCTAGCTGTTCTAGGCGCTCAGTCCGGAACCACGTGACTGCTACGGTCGCAGGTTCGAATCCTGCCTCGGGCATGGGTGTGTGTGATGTCCTTAGGTTAGTTAGGTTTAAGTAGTTCTAAGATCAAGGGGACTGATGACCTCAGATGTTAAGTCCCATAGTGCTAAGAGCCATTTGAACAATTTTGTTATTGAACTTAGTAAGATTTGCTTTCGTCTGTCTATACGTGTGGGGATGGACCATGTCACACTTTGTGATGTGACAACCAGTCACTAGTTCTCACAGATGTCGCTTGGGGCGCTGAGATAATTAGTTAGTTGTCCGTGGTCGTTCTAACAATGCTTCCAGGCACCGTGGAAAGCTGACATGCTATTGAGATTGTCCCAGCGAAGTGCAGTAATGGAGCTATTTTTCTAGCACCATGCATCTGCTGGGAGCTGTTAGCGGATGCGTGTTTTACAGAGTCTGTTTGCGATATACGTGTTAGGTGGCGATTTTTTTGCGATCTTGGTGGAATGTTTAAATTTTTATTAGCGATGTTTCTTTTGTGATATGTTATTGGAACCGCCAATCTGTTGCACTGTAATAAGAGCAAGGCATCGCATCAGATATGCATGCAAGTAGAAAGCTAGTACTTCCTATCACCTCTTACCTGTCGGCTCAACTGTGCAAAGGGTTGCCACTACCTGACACTTTGTTTAGGGATTAGCTCGATTTCTGATCTGCATGGCACATGAGCCAGACCTATGTGTGGACTTCTCTCCTGAACTGTATGTCCGGCTGCAGCTGCAATTCCTGGCACATCTGACTTGCTGCCAGTTTGAAGACATGATAGGAAGGTTTTGTTTTCTCTGGAAATGTGCTGTGGGGGTGGAAGAGGATGGTTGTGTTCTCAAACAATGGCGCATACAAGACCTCTGATATATTTAGTGCTACAAGCTATTTGTGCTGGAAGTTTAGTTACTTGATTGCAAAATGTCTGTGTGTGATTCTCAAACGTTGAAAATGCTTTTTTATTATGAAGAACAATAATTTTAAGGTGGCAGTGAGTGTTTTAAGCGATCTGTTTGACTCCTGTAAATTGTTGAACAATTAATTTTAAATGATAGTGCAAATGGACTATTTCCCTTTAATTTTGATATCGCAATCTCGCCATCTCTTCCCCTGTCCTCAGCATTAGCTAATAAGAGCACAGCAATCTGCAGATGCGTGACAACATCTGTCTGTGTTTGGAAATGTTGGTTCACACACAAATGGGAAGTAGCTGCTTGAGAGGGACATAGCAAGAAGTGAGTCTGGAATTTTCTGATCAACAGAGTACCTGCCACCTGATGCTTTGTTCTGGGCACGAGATCAAAGGAGGCCAACATCGAGACTGTGGTCAGTGATATTTAGTATCATGATCTGTAATTATGACATTAGGTGGTTTTTGGCCTCTATGGAGGCAGCCAGACCATAAATATATGTGTAGGTGACTGAAAACAGTGGCTAATATAACACAATTAATTTCATTCCTCGGTGCTTACAGTTATTACAAGTGGGGGCAGATATGAGCTCTACCCAAGTGGGGAAGCTCTGTCTCCTGCAAACTATTTAGATAAAGATTATGCTTAATATATTATTATTATTATTGACATTGTTTTGAATTTTATTTCATGAAATTCTTCCTCTCCAGCACAGATTGAGTTTTTTCCTGCAAATTGCCAGATGGTGATGAGAAAGGAAAGAGGGGGAGGGGAAGGGAGGGCTGCAAGATTACTCAGGAGGAGACAGGTGGCTCAGACCTGAACAAGTACCCCTTTTTCCAGAGGGGTGGGGTGTGGGATAGAGAATGGGGAGAGTGAGGTGTGGGGTTTTTCTCAGAAGGAGAGGTTACTCCATGGTCTCATAAATCAACCGCCAGTGGGACATAAACCACTTGGCAGAACTATAGGTTAAGGGGAGGGAGAAATATGGTAATTTGCCCATGAATGTATGCTTGCCCCTGAATGTATGCAACCCAGACAAACAAAATGGGCCAGAACTCCCTTTGCCTTACTAGTTACAGAAACTCAATTTAGCTCTGAATACAATGGGACGCCATTCATCTGTAGTCCATGCTTCTCCATCCAGGCACCAAAACAAACACATCCATTTGTGGTGTTGTGTTACGTCAGCTTGTGCAATGGATTGTAATTCCCTAGTCTGACTGCTGCTGTCTCCGAGCAATGGTGCACGATGACACAGAATGTTGCCGGGAGTTAGTGACTTATTCTCGGGTGGTAGACGCACATGTGAAGGGGTTACGATATGCTTGGTGCACAGGAAAACGATCTTTCCTCGTGGTGGTCAGACTTGGTCGACTGGAACCACAATAACGAGTATGCCTAATCTCACGTTCATAAGCAGTCCAACATCGGGCTACTGTCAAATCTGAATAACTCACAAATTTAGATGTTGTACGATTCGACCAGCTGGAGAAATAGTGACCCACAATGAAGCCCCTTTCAGACTCTGAAAGGTGCTAACAACGGTGTCTCACAGCAGTACGGAGCATCTCCGTGTCTTTCTCAGTGATCACTCAACATCTGTACTGCTCACGCCCCTTATATACCCCACCAGGCCTGATAACAACACTACATATCAACAACACTAAAGCATTCTGGTGACCTTTCTACCTGTCACAGAGAAATGCAACGTCAAAAATTTGCATATGAGCCGATGGTATGTACTCGTGCGAAGTTACATTGCCATCCACCGATGTCTTCTGAGTGCCTCACATTTTTTGTCACGGAGCAATTCATTCTCCTCCTATAGGCGTCACATTCTTTCACTGCCCCAAGAATTTGTTCTCAAGATCTTTCTTTCAAATATACCATGTTACTTTTCATCAAAAGTTGTTGCTGTCCATATTTCAGCACTGTATGTTAATATCCTCCTCACAAAAACTTGATACATCACAACTTTAACGTTTCTAAGCAGCAGCATAGATTTCAGATGTTTTCTTATGAAATGGTAACATGAATTTTAGAGCTGATATTCTTACAGCTTACGTTTGATCGAAAGTAAGTTAAGCCACGCGTTACATCAAATTTATATTAACCAGTTCCTATGAAAGCGGGTTCATTAGTATAATCTTTCTTGGTTGTAGATATGTACTTCGTTTTCCATTCATTTATCTGCAGGTTCATTTTTCTAGCAGTCATTTCAAGGTTTGTAAAAACTTCTTCATTGGTCATGGCGCTCCTGAAATTATAATAATATCATCTGTAAATTCCAACACCTAAACTGATTTGTGCAGGATAAAACTGCTTGTATTGATGCTCGCACATCTTATAACCTTTTCCAAGTCTATTCCTCTCGCTGTAAAGGTTTCAGCTGGCTGTGTCCTGGTCGAGCGCTAGTGGGAAGAGTCAGCAGACAAAATAAAAATTAAAAAATTTCTGTAAGTATTTGATTAAGGCGTAATGCTACTTGGTGGTCGCAAGATAGTAGCAGGATTTTGGCCACTAGTCTTTGATAAATTATACGGTAATATGATGAACAAAATAAACACCAAATCTGAAGTGATAGTAGAGGTATTAAGAAAATAATATTAAATAATATGCATTGCTACCAATCCTTGTGCATTTCAAGAAATCCGACAACGACCGGGACAGCGGTTTGCAGACCACATGCTCCTGCATCTACATCCAAAGACGCCATTGGCAGATGATGACACGGCGGTCGGTCGGTACGGCCTGGCCCGTCTAGGGCCAGAACGCGGAACTCGGGTTAATGCCGACGCAAAGATTTAATGTTTGATCCTCGATTGCTGTTGTGATTGTTTTATCCGGAAGCTGAGGTGTCTTTAATCTTTGACAGTGGTGTGGATATTTTAAAAAATGAAACTTCAGCGTACTTCGATTTCTACACTACCTTCAGGCTCTTATAGCCAACAGTGGAATAGTTGAGGAGCTTCCAGGACTGTGGAAGGTAAGGCTTTGTCATATTCAATAAGACTATGCTCAGCAATGTTTTATATAGTTCAGACGAACCTTCCGGTAAAGAACAGCATTGCTTCAGTAAATTTCTGTGAACGGTGACTCATTACGAGACAATATGTTATACATGTCGTCAAATCCCGAAACAAAATAGTGCAATATTTCTCCACCGCAGTTTTGTTCCACGGAATTAAATATATGACCGTGGTGTAGTCCACTTACCACTCTATTTTCATCTTATAGTAACAAAATTCAGAGAAATGTGGTCCAGCTCTCTGAACTCGCCATCTCTGAGGTATGCGGGAACCAGTGAGAAGAACGATGACCACGAAAATGCCACTATGCACGTATTAAGCGACGTGGTGTAACACAGCAGTCTCCTTCTATGCTGACCTCGAGATTCAGATGACTGCGAGAAAATGGATCATCTTGGCTGCGGAGAATACCACATAGTGAGGACACGTGCCGCAACGCGCCGCGTGAATCAGCCAACAGGTGTCCTTAGAAATCTGCGGCGGTCTCCAAGGTGGGTCATGGTCGCGTCGCACTAAATAAATGCCTCATGTGGAGAGTCCCACTAAATGTTGTTTGCTGGTTAGGTGGCAACCACATGCCGTCATGGACCTCTTACACAAGTTCGTTTCAATTATGCGTAACGTATTCGGGCCTGTCACAGATTATGCAGCTAATAGTTAACGAAATCTGTAAAAAGAAGTTATATTGCGTCTGTTTATAGACAGACTGGGTCTTGTGAAACTTCGACTGTGGCCCAACATCCATCCATATAAGTGCAGGAAACCGATAAAATCACTAGGGGCATCTCTCGAAGTTGATATCGGGTGGACTGTAACCAAATGACATTGCATTTTTCCATTTCAGGTAACTGGGTAGTGGAGGTGCAAAAAATTTAACAAGCTGAATTAAATACTCTTGTATACACATTTATAAAAACGAGGGCGTGCAGAAAAGTAATATCTCCGAATTTTTAATATTAAACTCTCAAAGTTTTTTAAACAAAACGAAGTATATCAACATTCATGATCTTTATTCTTCGTGTTTACATATTTATTTCTCAACATACTCACGCTGGCGACGATTACACTTCTCCCAACGGGAGACCAGCTTGTTGATACTGTCACTGTAGAATGTCTGATTTTGTCGATGGAGTCAAAACCTCACTCCCGCTTGGACCGCTTCACCACTATCAGAGCAAAGTCCTCGAAGGTATCCTTTAAGTTCTGGAAGCAGATGACAATCGGATAGGACCAAGTCGGGACTGTATGGAGAATGATCGATGACAGTGAACCCAAGGCGTCGTGTTGTTGCCGCTGTCGCAGCGCTCTTCGAATTCGAAACTCGATAACAGCACGCTGTTTCTCACGCACCGACATGGTTACGTTACACACCGCCATGTAACACGCTACAATACGGAGGGCTCTGGCGGCAGAGAGCAGCAAATATGAAGGCATGAAGAATAAAGATGTAGAAAGTTGATAACGTTCATTTTGTTTTAAAATCTTTGAGAGGTTTCATACAAAAAATTCGGAGTCGTTACTTATCAGCGTGTCCGCGTAATTTAATATTTATAGATATAAATGAAGGAATTCAAAAGAGAACGAAAGGTAGTCAGGAAGCTTTTAGATCAAAATTATACCGAAGAATTAATATACTTACTAAGAGCAAATAAAGAAATTAAAAAGTGCAACAGTTATTCGGGTATGAAAAAACCCATATCAACTTTCTATGCTCTATTAAAAGAATGAAATTAGATAGGGTGTGGAATTCTACGAAACTCTGAGTAATGTTAGAACTGAACCAATGAAGTGGATCGGTGCAGTAAAGGAAGACCTGGACGAAACAGGAGTAACACAACTTGGAGTACGAGACAGAAAAAAATTTACCCACGAAATTCACTACTGGACAGTTCGCATGGAAGAAAAAAACAAAAATAGTGGAACAACTTGGTCTGGTGAGCGGAAAAGAGCCCGCTCTGAGAGAATGAGAGAATGCAAGCAATATGGGCGCAAAGAAAAGCTAAAACAAAACTCTTTAAATGTCCCTTGTCGTACATCGAGTGATCCAATAAGGCTCAAACGTGAATAGTAGCAGTAGAAGTTTTATTTATCCGTAGATCTCTTTTACAAGGATATTGGACATGTTTTGCTATTACAATTTAAGAACAATGAAAATAAAGTAATTCACATACACATACATTTACATATTTACAGGTCTAGTATGACATTGATGCGACGGGCAAACGGTCTGGCCTTATAGTAGGAACTATCACAGTATTTGCCTTAAGTAATTTAGGGAAACCAATGGAAAACAGAATAAGGATGATTGGATGAAGACTGGAGCTACCATTCTACCGAATGTAAGGCAACTCTGTTTAAAACAGTGCTGCCTTATTCGGTTTATCCCTAATGTACAATACTGTTTTATAAAAAACTTATTTAATAAGGTAAAAGGCTAATGCTAAACTGCCTATTCATTTCTCACTACCAGCCCCTGCACACACTACACATACTGTTTCATAACCCTGTACACACTATTAGCCGACGTCAGGGGTAGTTTTTGTACTTTGGCTTCTTCTTTGCTGGCCTGAAAAAGTAAGTCAGTATCCCTCTATAACGAGTGACATGTTGAGCCCAGAAAGGGAATAAGCTGTTAATGTTATACATTGCATAGCTTTAGGATAAGTTTTTGCGGAAAAGAAAAGAATAAGGAAAAAATATAGTGTGAAAGTGTTATGTGGAGTGACAGATTTTTTATTATCGCTATTATTATTTATTTGTGTCACTTTTTTACCAAGCCCCTACTGTGTGTTATCTAAGTAATCCTTCTGTGAATAGAATTTATTGCTCAGCAGTTAATTTTTAATTGGCTTTTTAAATTAGTTGGCTTTGGCAATTTCTTTAATTTTCTTTGTCAGTTTATTGTTCACTTTTATTCCTTGGCAGAAAACGCAGTTTTGAGTTTTATGTATATTCTTTCACTTGAAATGTAAGTTCAGTGTAGATCTTGGTCCATGGTCATGGCCAGATCTGCTTGTGATGTAATTATCAATGTTATTTTTGATATGTATAACTGATTGAAAAATATATTCACACTTTGCAGCTAACATCCCCAATGTTTTGAAAAGATCTTTACAATGAGGGTTGATCGTGGTCCACTGGTTTGGAGCAGAGTGGAAGGTCTAAACCAGAGGCTCAGAAGACTCTGTGACGGTATCCGATACAAATTTCTCGACCTCCGCTATCGGCTTCAGAATTGTAGGGTTCAATTTAATAGATCAGGGGTGTACTATTCGCAGGAAGCGGCTACTAGGGTAGCGGAGAACGTGTGGCGTGCACATGGGGCTTTTTTAGGTTAGAGAAACCCCCACCCCCCTTGGGGTCAAAGACGATTTGCCTGTTAAATCAGCCACAGCGACTTCAGACAATCTTGGTCCTCGCAGATCAGAGATAGAAAAGACTAACATAATTTTAGTAAACTGCAGGAGCATCCAAGGAAAGGTTCCAGAATTAGTATCGCTTACTGAAGGTTATAACGCACAAATAGTATTGGGTTGAAACCATACGTCAATGCCAACGAAATCCTAAGTTCAGATTGGAATGTTTATCGTGGTGGCGGCGTGTTTATTGCAGTAAAAAAATTCGGTAAAATCTAGCGAGATTATCACGGATTCCGAATCTGAATTAATCTGGGTGGAATTGAGTATCAAAGAATGGTCCAAAATGGTGAGTGGATGCTTTTATAGACCATCTGGGTCACGATCTGCAGAGCGCTTCAGACAGAGCCTGCAGAATATCATTAGTAATTTTCCTGATCATGCCATTGTAATAGGGGGTGACTTCAACTTTTCAGGTATAGTTTGGGAATATTATACCATCAAAACTGGTGCCAGAGACAGGGAATCATGTGGCATTGTTCTGGATGTCTTGTCCGAAAATTACCTTGAGCAGATAGATAGAGAAGCAACTCGTGAGGGTAACGTCTTAGACCTCCTGGTAACAAACAGACCTGAACTTATCGAATCAGTTAACGTAGAGGAAGGTATCAGTGATCATAAGGCTGTGATAGCATCTATGACGACGGGTCCTGCAAGGAATGTTAAGAAAGGTTGGAAGATATATTCGCTCAGCAAGAGTGACAGGATACAAATTTCAAAATATCCTAGCAGTCAGCAACAAATATTCGGTGATGAGGACGAAGATGCGGAGAACAAATGGAAAAAATTCAAAGGCATCTTTCAATATGCCCTAGACAAGTAGCTTCAGAGTAAGGTTATAAGGGATGGGAAAGATCCACCATGGTTTAATAGCCGTGTTAGAAAAGCACTACGTAAACAAAGAGCACTGCATCTCAGATTCAAGAGGAGTAAAAATCTAGCTGACAAACAAAAGCTGAACGAAGCGAAAATGAGCGCAAGGAGAGCAATGAGAGAAGAGTTCAATGATATTGAAAGTAAGACGTTGTCAACCGACATGAGTAAAAACCCTAAGAGATTTTGGTCGTATGTAAAATCAGTAATTGGGTCAAAATCATCTATTCATTCTCTCGGCGACCACACCGGCACCAAAACGGAAGATAGCAGAGAGAAGGCCGAAATACCGAATTCCGTCTTTCGAAGTTATTTCACCGCGGAAGATCGTAACACTGTCCCTCCATTCAATCGTCGTACGAGCATCTAAATGGCAGATATTGAGATAACCGATCGCGGAATTGAAAAGCAGCTACAATCGCGCAGTAGTGGAAACGCTTCAGGACCAGATGAGATACCTATAAAGATCATGCGAAAGAACTTGTTCCCCTACTTTACCCTTCATTCGAGCCCTGCGAAACCCTACATTTCAGCAGGATAATGTACGACCGCATGTTGCAGGTCTTGTACGGGCCTTTCTGGATAGAGAAAATGTGTGACTGCTGCCCTGGCCAGCATATTCTCCAGATCTCTCACCAATTGAAAACGTCTGGTCAATGGTGGCCGAGCAACTGGCTCATCACAATACTCCAGTCACTATACTGGATGAACTGTGGTATCGTGTTGGAGCTGCATGGGCAGTTGTACCTGTACACGCCATCCAAGCTCTGTTTGACTCAATGCCCAGGCGTATCAAGGCCGTTATTACGGCCATAGGTGGTTGTTCTAGCTACTGATTTCTCAAGATCTATGCACCCAAATTGCGTAAAAATGTCATCACATGTCAGTTCTAGTATAATATATTTGTCCAATGAATACCCATTTATAATCTGCATTTCTTCTTGGTGTAGCAATTTTAATGAGCAGTAGTGTACTATGTTACGGTAATAATAATAATAATAATAATAATAATAATAATAATAATAGTAATAATAATAATAATAATAACGATGAATACAAATTATACTGGAACAGAACCATTATAACAGATAAAACAACACCGCATAACAAACGTGACATCATACTCACCAATAAAAAGAAGAAATTAACATAACTAATCGAAATATCCATACCCAATACAACAAATATACAAAAGAAAACAGGAGAAAAAATTGAAAAATACATCCAACTGGCTGAGGAAGTCAAGGACATGTGGCATCAGGATAAAGTTGACATTATACCAATTATACTATCAACTACAGGAGCCATACCACACAATATCCACCAGTACATCAATGCAATACAGCTACATCCAAACTTATATATACAACTACAGAAATCTGTAATTATTGACACTTGTTCAATTACCCGAAAGTTCCTAAATGCAATGTAACATATACCGTACAGTTAAAAGGAAGTCACGCTTGATCAAGGTCCGCGTCACCTTCCATTTTTAACCAGACATAACGTCTGAGACAAGAAAGAAATAATAATAGTAATCGAATATTAATAATAATGATAATAATAGCATAATTCCTAAATAAGGTTTTCAACAAGTGACAAGTCATAAAGTGACGGAAAAGAAGTAGCAACACCAAGAAGGAGTTGTGCGACATAAACGATAGTCGGTAGACGTGATTCTGCACCTGAAAGGATATGTGTGTTTAAGTTGCATAAGATCGGCGCTAATAGCGCATTATGAGAATGCAAATCAGATTTGCTTTAAATACACGCTGTAACGGTCGTGAACGTTAGTTACCTTTGAGATTCGACGTGGCGAGTTGATGTTAATCAAGAATACCTTTAAGGCGATATAGACGCCATTATTAATTCCTGACTGAGTTTGAAGGAGATGCTGTAATAGGGCTGCGAAGAGCTGGATGTTCTCTCTGGGACACTGCAGGAAGACTTGACAGGAATGTAGGCACAGTACATGATTGTTGGCAGGGGTAGTCACGAGAATGCACGGTCCCAAGGACACCGTGCTTCGCACGGCCACACGGCACTACCGAGAGGGAAGACCATCGTGTTCGACATATGGCTCTAGTGCAGCGTGTAAGTAGGCTGTTTAGGTTTTTTTATTGGTAACGCCACCTCTGTATGAAAATCACTGGCTGTGCTGTGTGCAGTCTGTGGCTAGTTTGCATTGTTGTCTGCCATTGTAGTGTTGGGCAGCGGCAGCTGGATGTGAACAGCGCGTAGCGTTGCGCAGTTGGAGGTGAGCCGCCAGCAGTGGTGGATGTGGGGAGAGAAATGGCGGAGTTTTGAAATTTGTCATGAACTGCTATATTTATATATGATGATATCAAGGTAAATACATTGTTTGTTCTCTATTAATATCTTTCATTTGCTAACTATCCCTATCAGTAGTTAGTGCCTTCCATAGTTTGAATCTTTTATTTAGCTGGCAGTAGTGGCGCTCGCTGTATTGCAGTAGCTTGAGCAGCGAAGATTTTTGTGAGGTAAGTGATTTGTGAAAGGTATAGTTTAATGTTAGTCAGGGCCATTCTTTTGTAGGGAATTTTGAAAGTCAGATTGCGTTGCGCTAACAAAATATTGTGTGTCAGTTTAAGCACAGTCATGTATAATTGTTCAAAGGGGACGTTTCATATGGCGACCCTGCAACTTTGTCAAAAGGCGAAACCATCTACTGTGTCACATCGTGCTCCGTTGTTTCCTATCATTCCTTCTAAATTAAAAGAATTTGCTGCTGTTGATCTCTTGGGACCGCTTGTCAGAACATCTAATGGATTTTCGTACGTTCTAGTCGCTGTTGAACTTACTTCAAAATTTGTTTCTTTCACACCGTTACGTAAAGCCACTGGACGGTCTGTATCCAACGCCTTTGTTAAAAATTTCTTACGTGAAGTTGGCCACGTTGCTAAAGTCATTTCAGATAACGGACCGCAATTTAGATCTGCTGTTTGGTCACGCATGCTTCGCAACCATAAAATCAAACCTGTTTTTATTTCATTGTACTCACCACATTGTAACCCCTCCGAACGGATTATGAAAGAAATCAATAAGCTCTGCAGGCTTTATTGTCACAGAAAGCATCAGCATTGGGACAGATATTTACACTTATTTCAAAACGTGCTGAATGAAATGCCTCATGATTCCACTGCTTTACCACCTACTCTTGTACTGAAGAATGAAGAACCACCGAACAGAATCAGAGAGCTTGTATCTTTCCCGAATACACGTAAACTTCGACACAAAGACATAATTGATTTGGCTCTTAAAAATATAAAATCTGCAGCAGACAAAAGGAGAAAACTACACGGTAAAGCAAATGCAAAGAAATTGTATATTGGTCAGAAAGTTCTCATTAAAGCTCATTCATTGTCACATAAGAAGAAACACTTGAGTCACAAATTCTTTCTAGTTTACAATGGACCATACAGAATCCGACGTATACCACATGATAATTGCGTTGAAGTTGAAACTCTGCGTACTAGGAAGAGTAAAGGTTTACACCACATTTCACATGTAAAACCATTTATTGAAAGATAATCTGCTTTTTAACTTTGTCTTTGCCATAAAACTTTTCACTTCACATTTCTAGTATGCTTTGTCAGACTTAAGAAACTGTTAACATGCAACAATGTTTGAAGTTAAATATCCAGTCTAGAACCTAGGGAACATTTTTAAACAGAAATTACGAATGCATTGTTATAGTGAACAGACGACACAGTGTTGTATTTGTACATTCTTGCTTGTTAGTTGCACGATTACGTAACGACTATCAGGCTTACATACTTAGGACACATACTGGTACTGCTAATGAGATTTTAATGCAACATTTTGGTTTACTTGAAAATACATTCTGGGTTTAAAGTACTTTCTGTGAGATACCAGACGACAGAGTGATTAGTTTATGTGACAGATACACGATTTTATCACGACGCTACTAATGAGTGACAATTTACAATGTTGCTTTTGCGCTATATCTGTTTTATATCTGCACAGTTTTTCTGAATTATTCTGGAAAGTAAAACATGTTTTAGTAGTAACTTTTGTGGTATAGCTACAATGAGACTGCCTTTTCCGTAGCACAACAATACGTTACAGCACAGTACTTTCCTCATCACGGCAATAAGCGTAATAACTAAGACATTTATACGCAAAGCATTTCACTTTTGTGTATTATGAGTAAGTACATTGACTTCTGCAGAACTTAGCTTTCGGAGGACGATAACTACGACACTTCCACAGAGATTATGTTGCAACAAGACGCACATTTAGTGCTACAGGACACGTATTTGAGTGATTAATTTTGTACTTAAAACATTTATTTTTAAAGATATTTGAAGTACAATGATACAAAGGTTTTCAGTGATACATTTCATTTCATTGCTGTAATCTGTAACACCTGAGGGTATAATTACATTAATCCTCAGGGGGGTACACGCTTACTTTGTGTACCATGTGTGTGGCAACCACAAGGAACCCTAGCTAATATGGTATTTGCTTATACAACTTTACACATCGGTACCTTATTTCTCTAACACACAAATTACACAGCTATCTGATCATTTAACTGAGAGAGACAAACATTTATTTTACTATATCAGTGACAGATGTTTACGTAATTACACAGTTGGATAACTTCACACTTATGAAACTGTATTTTGTCTGTACTTTGTAAACTGTTCATATTTTTTCGGAATCATTGTGATACTATGAGAGCTTTGAATGATGTATTTGGTATGAGATCATGATTTTTAAAGTACGTTTGAGGCAGCTGACACTTTTGACATGAGCAGAGAATTTTTTTAGGCTTAGAAATTATTGGAGGAAGTTACGACGATTTTGAGATTTGACTGAAGTGTTATGATGTTATTATTACGACGACGATGTGTATTATGTTGTTGAGGAATGTTTATTATGCTAGGTATTTCTCATGATGAAATATTGAAGAAGTGTCGACGAATATGTATATGTATAATGAGGTAAGGAATAATGAATAGAGGTTAGGGACTCTGATTTATGAAAAGGATGTTGGAAACCAAGAAACATACTTTAAGAGTTATGAAATGTGTGTGTATATGCGTGAATGTATTACAATGCAGACGAAAATTTTTTGGATGCTGTTATATTTACAGTATTTTGTTTCTACACATTTGTAACGCAAATTTTCGACCTGTGAAATGTTTATATGAGACTGTCACTGTAGCGGAAACTGCTGTCGTAAATATGTCGGTAAGAAAGGTAAGTGACCGTGACGTAATGCGTTGTGAGCGGCCAGGTGTGCCAGTTGCCTGGAGGAAAAGCCATTATTGCGAGCCCTTTTCAGCGGCACAGGTAGAAAAAAAAAAGGGGACGCCATTAACCTCGCTTCTGACATTCCTTTGTAGAAAGCATCGCAAAAACGACACGGTCGAACTTGAAAACATATGATTACACTAGCTCTTAATTTACGATATTTACTGAAATGCCTAATAAAATGACGAGAAATATTTTTACATCTGCACACCTGATTATGACAAGCGTCTCTCTACGAGAGTTGAGAGAGTTTCTACTAACTTATGAAATGTCACATGACTACTGAATGATATTTTTATACTTTGCTTTTCGTAGTTGCTTATTTCATTTGATATCTAGTTTCTAGCTGCACTGCAGCATTGGTTAAAATAAAATTTTATAGATGTACTAATATAAATATTTTCTGTCTACAGATCGAGTAAATAATAATTTTTTTCAAAAAAAATGAGGGGGCACAAAATGAAATTTACCTTCACAGGAACTGCATTCATAATTTTCTTTTCAAGTAATTGGTAACTTTTTGGTAGAATAACTTCTTGTGGTGCACCACTTTAATTACATAGACATTAAGATGTGAATATACACTTCCCTTATCTGCATTGTTGTTTTTACTGTAATATCTTTTCTGCTTGAGCTATGTCATGTTTAGGTATAAGTTACTGCTGTTTGCCAGGCATAGTGTTACTGAATTTGACTTTGTGTTACTCTGTTAAGCTAGTTTTACTACTGACTTATTTTTCTTGTTACTGTACATTGGCTCATATTAGTTGTAATTTTGCATTTTATCTGTTAATTTAGATTTGCTGCTGCTTGCTTTGCAAATTGGCATTTTTTTGTCATTGCTGTTTGTGATAATTTGTTATGTGATGCTGCATTGCCTCGTCCCTTAGTTTAGCATCTGAGCTCAGTAGATTTAAGTTAGCTTAAGAGGGGGTAGCCTCTAAGAGAATGAGTTGCGATGAATTGGAAGAAATGCATTGAGAAAACAGGTTTAGGTAGGATTTTCTTAGAAATAAATGTTGAGGTAAGAAATGTGTGAACATATAAATACAGAAAGCATGCTTAGATAGAATTTTTTTGGTGGAAACAAAGGATGAAGTAAGAGGAAAGATATATGAAGTTTTGGGTTGGACTGCAGTACCAAATGTTACACTGAAAACGAACCCTGTCCTTTCCTATTGGTGTTATCCCACTATGTGTTTGTGTACCCGTGAGTATTTGTTTTCTTCCTGTCTCTGTGTAGTTTCATAGAATTTTTTCTTCTTTTAATATTAAGCTACATTCACTATGATGAGGAATACTGTTATCCTCGAATATAATTGGCATTAATAATATGTTATTTACTTTGTAAAGATGTTAGACATTATTAATTCTGTTCTGTTCAATGCTCATGTGTGAAGTTGATGTTTCGAAAGTTATTCTGATCTTTTATGTATGTACTCATGTCATAATTCCTGTAACACTGACGTATATGTCTATTTCTATTCTTTTGTAACGCCTGTATTACTACAAATGTTATCTGTATTATTATGTTTTTAATGATGTATTTTGTACCTTTGTTATTGTATTTTTATGTTACCAAATTGTAATTGTTACCAGTTCTTCAAATTAAGTAACATTTCACTGCACACGTTTCTGTTGGTCATAGTATATGGACAATATGTGAGAAGTAGGGACTGTTCGTGTTTGCACGTGTGTTAATAATTCTGCAAGGGACTGGATAACAGCATTGCTGGTTCTAAGGACAATTCCAAAAACGTTGTGAGTGCACAAGTGGTGGTTTATGGACTTGCTATATTCTCTGCAAGACTCTTCGATGGTGATTGTGCACCTGCACAGACGCAACAGATGGCTGCTGGCCATTTCTACAAGGACTACAGTGGGTCTACACCTTTGCTGACTCACCAGTACCATTATTTCTACAAGGCCTGCAGTGGGTCTGCACCTCTGGTGGCCCACCAATACCGTAATCGCTACCAGGACTACAGTGGGTCTGTTCTGTGATGACCTACCTACCAATATTCTTCAAAACGTCGAATGACTCTGCTGTGGGTTTGCTCTGTTGTGGAGCATTACCTGTCTGCATGTCAAGAGTCAGCACTGTTTTTCCGTTGGAAGGACAACACTACTTCTTCAAGACTGCATGGAAATCCACTACTTCTGTGTGCATTTTCTTTTACTGCTCAGACTTTGAGAAAAACTCTGCATTTTTACTGTGATGAACAATGTGGACTGTCTTTATGGACTGTGAGAAATTTTTAGCTTTTGACCAACATTGTATCAATAAGTGTGTGCATTTGATTTCTTTGTTATTGTAATTATGAAAAAATTTTTTCAAATCTGTATTGGCCATTGCCCAATCCAATTTGTAAAAATTTTTGTGGGGAGCATGGGGGCCATGTAAGTAGGCTGTTTAGGTTTTTCTATTGGTAACGCCACCTCTGTATGAAAATCACTGGCTGTGCTGTGTGCAGTCTGTGGCTAGTTTGCATTGTTGTGTGCCATTGTAGTGTTGGGCAGCGGCAGCTGGATGTGAACAGCGCGTAGCGTTGCGCAGTTGGAGGTGAGCCCCCAGCAGTGGTGGATGTGGGGAGAGAGATGGCGGAGTTTTGAAATTTGTCATGAACTGCTATATTTATATATGATGATATCAAGGTAAATACATTGTTTGTTCTCTATTAATATCTTTCATTTGCTAACTATCCCTGTCAGTAGTTAGTGCCTTCCATAGTTTGAATCTTTTATTTAGCTGGCAGTAGTGGCGCTCGCTGTATTGCAGTAGCTTGAGCAGCGAAGATTTTTGTGAGGTAAGTGATTTGTGAAAGGTATAGTTTAATGTTAGTCAGGACCATTCTTTTGTAGGGAATTTTGAAAGTCAGATTGCGTTGCGCTAACAAAATATTGTGTGTCAGTTTAAGCACAGTCTTGTAAAATTGTTCAAAGGGGACGTTTCAAGCGTACTGCATCTGCAGCTGCAATTCGAGCAGCAGTTGGTACTACAGTGACACAACGAACTGTCACAAATCAGGTACTTCAAGGACAGCTCCGAGAGACACGCCGTGCATCGTGCATTCCACGAAGCCCAAACCACGGCCATGTGTGACTTCAGTGGTGTCAAGCGAGAGCTCACTGGTGGGCAGTTGTGTTTTCTGATGAAACCT
This sequence comes from Schistocerca serialis cubense, assembly GCF_023864345.2. NCBI lineage: Eukaryota > Metazoa > Arthropoda > Insecta > Orthoptera > Acrididae > Schistocerca > Schistocerca serialis. The sequence goes on along the minus strand of NC_064640.1, from coordinate 273,025,671 downwards.
GGATTTGTCTCGGTGCTAGTGATGGCCGTGTTTTAGTTAGAAAGCATCCAGTTGAGGACTTGCAACAACCTGTCTGTGTGCTAGACACACTCGACCTACACCTTGAGTTACGGTCTGGGGCCGCGCGGGATTAGCCGAGCTGTCTACCAGTAAGGCGCTGCAGTCATGGACTGTGCGGCTGGTCCCTCGGGCATGGGTGTGTGTGTTTGTCCTTAGGATAATTTAGGTTAAGTAGTGTGTAAGTTTAGGGACTGATGACCTTAGCAGTTAAGTCCCATAAGATTTCACACACATTTGAACATTTTTACGGTCTGGGGTGCGATTTCGTATGACAGCAGGAGCATTATCATGGTTATCCCACACACCCTGGCTGACGTCAATCTGGTGATTCGACTGCCGTCCATGAACAGCATTCCAGGGAGTGTTTTCCAACAGTATAACGCACGCCCGCATACCCCTGTTTTAACCCAAAGTGCTCTACAGAGTGTCGACGTGTTGCCTTGGCCTCCTCGATCATCATATCTGTCTCCAATCGAGCACATATCGGGCATCATCTGACGATAACTCCAGCGTCATCCACAACCAGCATTAATCGTCCCTGTACCGACCGACCACGTGCAACAAGCATGGAACTCCATCCGCAAAGTAACGCCCGACACCTGTACAACTCAACGCATGCACGTTTGTATGTTTGCAGTCGACATTCAGGCGATTACATATGTGATTAATATACCAGCATTTCACATTTGCAATGGCTTATCTCCCGCTTACATTAACCTGTGATCTTACAGTGTTAATCACCTAAATGTGTTACCTTGACAGATGTATTCCCGAAATTTTACTACCTTGCATTACTTATTTTTTGATGTTGAGTCTTTTCCGCTATGTACAAAGGACAAACTACATCGCTCTATAATTATTGATCGTACCTTTTTTCTGTCAAGATACTGAAGTGACTACGGTTGTTTTAAACTGAACGCGGTATTTTTTAACGGCGTTCGAAAGATCTTAAGAATAATAGCATAGTGACATAAACCTCGTTAATATTCACACTGAAAGTTGATGCAAAAACTGCATAACGAGCCCAGGCGCTAAGTTCGACGATATTTACCGGGCAATGGAAGTGAAACCGTCTTCTGTCCGCAGTCTTCGCCTTTACATTTTCTACAAGTTTCATTTCTTATATTTTTCGAAAATTTTATCTGAAAACTTTAAGTAACGTCATAAAACTATATTTCTGTCTACAAGGTCCTCCGAAGGCCGTTAGGAAATGTTCTAAATTTACTCAAGAATTTAAATTCTGGTGATACTAAAAGGTTTTATATTTCTATTAAATCTTGGTCTGCTCGAATGTGGGTATTCATTTCCGAGCGAGGTGGGACAGTGGTTAAATCTTTGAATGTAAATTCAGAGGAATCGGGATTATAATTCACGTACACCAATTTTGATAATGGATTCTAGCAGTTTTCTTAAATTATTTCATGTGAATCTCAGGAAGATTCCTGCAATAAATTTACGGATGATTGCTCCCCGCAAAGTTGTGCAACTGTACTAGGCTAGGTCTCCGTGTTTCATTACCTTGATGTCGGCGCGAAGTTAGAATGCATCGGGCTGTTCCGGAAGCCAGCAATGTGTATTTCACTGACGACTCTGCTACGAAATATAGCGTGGCAATTCGGAGTGAAGCATGGAATTATTTGGCCATTTGGGACATATATGTAAAATCTTACACAAGTTATCAATTATTACTATGAGCCTTATCTTATTCTATTACTGAGACAGATGCTTCTTTTGTGAACTGTCGAATTCTGAGGTATTCTTTACGTTTAAACTGTAGAAAAACCGCTTTTTGATACTCCACTTTCAACAAGTTGGAGTGTGTTAGATGGTAGAGTGCAATACATGAAATCTAGTGCCGTTTGTAAGTACCTAGTCAACCGTTCACATGGAGAAACGACGCTTTTCTGCTGCAGACGTGTGTTAACCTGTTCTAAAAGCTGTAGCCACCTCGCGCTAGCTCAATTCACTTGCTTCTTCATCGATGTTTGCAGACCGCTTCAGTCTGTGTCGCCTGGCCACCAAGAGCTGTTGCAGGACGATTGATTCACGGATCCAGTTATATGGCTCCTTCCGTGTACAGCGATTTTACGACTATGACGAGTGGGGTCTGAAGATGGCATCAATGTAATGCCGAAACTGGTAGCACATAGAAGTTCATAAAATGAAATAAATTTCTACGATACATATGGCTGTTGGTAAATTATTGCATCAAGAAGTTCAAGCAGTTCGCTTGCGGCCCAAGTTACAATGGCTACTCCACAGTGTCTTTAGCAACAGCTCGAGAAATTAAATAAGAGTCTGTCCTAATGTAGGCTAAAATAGTATTATAAAATTCCGTAGACACTACTAACATACAACGAACACTACCGGGCCGGCCCGTGTGGCCGAGCGGTTCTAGGCGCTTCAGTCTGGAACCGCGCGACCGCTACGGTCGTAGGTTCGAATCCTGCCTTGGACGTGGATGCGTGTGATGTCTTTAGGTCAGTTAAGTTTAAGTAGTTCTAAGTTCTAGGGGACTGATGACCTCAGATGTTGAGTCCCATAGTACTCAGAGCCATTTGAAGCATTTGAACACTACTGGAAGAACAAACCTGAAATAAAACCGAACAGTATTGGTTGCGAGCTTGAGAACGAAAAAACTCGTTCTTCAAGTAATAAACGCAAAAGGCAGTCAAGGTCTACGCCTCTGATGTGATAAGATTATTTGAAAACTATCAAACTTAGCGAAATGACCTTAGGTGCAGAAATGAGGGACTACAGTCATTACCAAAGAACGGGATCAGAGAGCCATACGAGCAAACATCTCGCTTCTCTATTTATCAGAACGTAGCACCGACGATAACACGTATCACAAGTAGCAGAAAGGCGTGAAAACGAACTTTAGGATTGTGTGTCTGCAGCCATAAAGAGGAATAAGTGTCTACAGGTATTCATACCTGTGGATGCGCTTTTTCAGACAAGCGTATCATTTCGGAGGCGTTAGTCTTGCCAGCTTTTGTTTGCGTGACATGAAGTATACGCTTCTTTGCAATTAATGGACACACATTTGTAACTGGGACACCGGATGGCGTTGTTGCCTCTCGCTCAAGATATGGCTTCCCTGTGTAAACTTCTCTTACAACTACTTTAGACTACAATAAGTTGCATGTATATGCTAACATTTATACATGCCTGTCACTTGCAAATAAGTGACTTTTAGAAATCATTCGTGGGTAAAAATTAAATAAAATACAGAGAGCTCACGTGGTAGTTTTTAATCCTGAAAGACTGTCTTCGGTATTCCCTGTCTTTTTCCGATAGAACCACCACAAATTAAGGAAATACATTGCTCTTCAAAACTTAAGGACGAGCTAGGTAATGTAACATAGCATTTATCTACTCGTGCGGGAGCACGTTGTCAGATGTCTCCCAGTCTTGCACAGAAAGTTGGATGTCACATGGCGTGAGGTCAGCGTGACTACACCGTCAAATGGAGCTGGCACCACAACACGAGGCAACTGAAGGAACGTGAAAAGACACTGCGTGTCAGTCAGCGACAAGTTACGGTGAGTTGTGGTAGAGTACTTAATTACAACATGTCCCGGAGGCAACATCTAGGTGCTTCACCACAAGGGAAAGAATCACCGGGAAACTAAACGAAAGACGAAGTATGAACAGTGTAGCCCAAGAGTTTGTTATTGCTCACAGCATTGTTTCACGTGCATTGGAAGCATTGAAAGAGGAGGTGGTCGACCACGGCCAGCTACAGCGGCAGGTGACCAATACATCGTGCAACAGCCAAGAAGGGACCCATCAAACAGCGGGTGCAGTTACAAGCAGATTTAACAGGACTACAAGGTTTGCAGTCTCACGTTCCACAGTGGCACGGCTACTGAGTGGGGGTAGTCTCTTTGCTCGACAACCAGTACCTTGTGGACCGTTGACATGCACATGTCAGGGGCACCGTTTGCGGCGGTACCAAGAGCATATGGACTGGACCAACGGAGAGAGTGGTTGCATGCTCTTCTCAGACGAGAGCAGAATTAGTCTGAGTAATGATTCTGGACGTACCCTCATATTTCGAGAGGTGGGAGCGCGTAATGCACCCAGAAGCATTGTCCAACGTGATCATTTTGATGGTCCAGATGTTATGGTGTCGCATGGCATAATGTTGCAAGGGTGTACTGACCTCCAAATCATTTCGTTTCTTGCTCCTCTTATAAGACCTTAACTCTTTTTCATGTAGTGTGATAAACACACCCTTCAACTTGCTGCCCGTTGCGTATTGTGATATAAGGCCTCTTCCTACCCAGCTTATGCACGTTCACTATGCCGCAACACTCTCTTAGAAATCTGAAAAAGTTACCACTCCTCGCGATATGAGGGTACGTAGTGCACTCCGAACACTATCTAACGTGATCGTTTTGGTGTTCCAGGTGTTATGGGGTGGGGAGTCATACGTTGCGTGGGCATATTGACCTCCAGATCATTGAAAACCGTACACTCACCGGTCCGACTTTCATCCCATCGAGCACGTGTGGGGTGCGCTGGGGAGACGTGCTGCAGCACGTCCACATACGCCAGCTACCATCCAGCAGTTGTCAACTGCGCTGATGGAAGAATGGAACGCCCTACCACAAGAACTTCTTACCAACCTTGTGGCCAGCATTGCAGACGTTGCAGAACATGCACTGCCGTCTGTGGTGATCACACACCCTATTAAGAATCATGATCATCCTTTTGTCCAGAGGACCGTCATAAATCGCGGTGATTCCAGTGCAGTTCAATCCGTTCCTAGCAGCATGAACGTACTTCATGAGCGTTGTTAAGGGGACATTGTACGTGAAATTCGTTGAAATTTGACATTTTCTGTTTTCTGCTCCATATTGGACTTTGGACTTTCCTGAACGTTTTGGTATATAATACATTAAAATCAGGCAATTGTGAGACCTTCAAATAATATTTTGAATGTTGACGTGTGACTGTCAAACTTCGTGACTATGCATATACTGCCACAGTTGAGCAGTCATATCTTGGGAACTACAAAGTCTAGAAGGCTGTGAATTGCTGACGATCCCATGTGCCCCCGTTGCGCGGTGGTAGATGCGGACGAACATAGGCTGAGCTGCGGCACCGCACATGAATGCTGGAAACCGATCAGCCAGATACTGGCTTTCCTCTAGAGCCGCAACTTTGCTCAGATTGTGATCCTGGACCTCTTTCATCCCGACACCGTCTCTTTCCCGATGACCCGGATGAATGTGGTCAATTGGGTAAAAGGAATGGCGATAAACTACCCTCCGCCACACACCGTCAGGTGGCTTGCGGAGTATGGATGTAGATGTAGATGTAGATGTACCGCGACGGCGAAAAGGAAGTCCTCGATTTGTGGCAATACATGATGGACGAGTTCATGGTCTCAACGAACAGAACACAATACCGGAACATTTTTGCCGGCCGGTGTGGCCGTGCGGTTCTGGCGCTTCAGTCTGGAACCGCTGACCGCTACGGTCGCAGGTTCGAATCCTGCCTCGGGCATGGATGTGTGTGATGTCCTTAGGTTAGTTACGTTTAAGTAGTTCTAAGTTCTAGGGGACTGATGACCACAGATGTTAAGTCCCATAGTGCTCAGAGCCATTTGAACCATTTGAACATTTTTGCTAACTATTTCGCGTCTCCTGTTCATGGACCCACTTCCCAGATGAGGTGTTCCAGGTGTGAGGAGAAGTTAATTTGCATACGTGGTGTTTCCACGATCCCCATACGGCAACAGAAACAGCCTCTGACTTTATAATGACGACTGCCTCTTACTGGCCGCCCGCTTTGGTAAGGTGAGCCCAGCAGGCAAGATGGCTCTTTTTCGTTCACATTATCGTCACAATATTTGGCGCATGGCTCCCTTGTATTTGTTGATTAAAAAACATTGTGACAGCATACTTCGGTGATAGGAGGGAGAAGACATTATGGCCAGACCGCTGAATTCGACCCTTGACCGCCTTGCTTCCTCCGGCCTGCCGCTGACAGTGCTTCACAACTTAAAAAAGAATAAATAAAAAGATATAAAAAATAAACTTGATAGACTGCGGCGAAATTTTTTTTAAAAAAGTGTGTAAGCACTTAATTTCATAAGCGCGATGTCTCTGAATCGACTCTCGTTCCTGTTTTTTTTTTTTTTTTTTTTTTTTCATTCCCAAGTATTTCTGTCAACAGATTTATTATGACGGTGCAGATTACCAATCTCCAATGAAGCAGTTATTTTATAATTTTTACCCTGAAAAATTGCACTTTTTTCTAAAATTTTGAAAGTAGGTTCCCACTATATGTGCTATACGTAGCAACAGTTATTGTTTTCTATGTTTCCACAACCACTATCATCCTGATACGCGCAGTCCTCCATAGGTTATACAAATAGAATAAAAAAAGTTATTGACGCACTTACCTAGTAAGCAGGAGATCCTGGGTTCGAATTCCGGTCCAGCACACATTTTCACTCGTCGCCGCTGATGCCGCACAAACTCCTAATGCAGCTGCTATCACTAATCCTATTTCCCCTGACTCATATATTTCGCACACCAGGTGGAATAATTTAGTCATGGCATTTCTGACGGAATATCGTCTACTCCAGAGACCTTGTTTGGACCTGTGTCTTTCAATGCTCTGTCAAATTCTCGTAGTAACATCTTCATCTTCATCTTCATCTACTTCGTCTTATCTTTCTATATTGCCTTCAAGTTCATACCCCTTGTATAGCCCTCCTGTATACTCCTTCGACCTTTCAGATTTCCCTTCTTTGCTTAATACAGGCATACCAGATGAGCTCCAGATATTCACACATATGCTTTACTTATCGCCAACGATCTATTTAATTTTCCTATTGGCAGAATTTATCTCTTCCCTAGTCATGCATGTTTCTACAGCTTTTCATTTATCTTCTGGCCATTCCTGCTTAATCGTTTTGCATTTTCTGATATGTCAAAAAAATGGCTCTGAGCACTATGGGACTTAACTTCTGAGGTCATCAGTCCCCTAGATCTTAGAACTACTTAAACCTAACTAACCTAAGAACATCACACACATCCATGCCCGAGGCAGGATTCGAACCTGCGACCGTAGCGGTCGCGCGGTTCCAGACTGATGCGCCTAGAACCGCTCGTCCACTCCGGCCGGCTGTCTATGTCAGTTTTTAGTCATCTGGATTCTCTTTCGCCAGCTTCATTTGCTGCATTTTTGTATTTTCTCGTTCCGTCAATTACATGTATATCTTCTAAGTTGTCCAATGATTTCTACTATGCTTTTGTATTCATTTCATCCGTTTCAGTGATCGTTGCCTATTGCTCCCTCTGAAACTCTCATCAGAATCTGGTTCTTTCAGTTTATTCAGTTCCCATTTCCACTAAATTCCTACCTTTTTAAAATTTTATTAGATTTAATCTGCAGTTCACAACTAATGAACTACTGTCAGAGTATTCCGTAGCCGATTGTCTTGTGGTGCTGGCACGGTAGCTCTGCGTGTTCGGTCAAATTCTATAACAAAATCCGGAGTGAAGTTCTCATGTATAGATTATCAGAGGTGCCATGATGCAGTTGCACAGAACTGCTAAAGACAAACAACAAAGAAACAGGTAGAAAGGAACAGGCGGAAAAAAGTGTTTAGCGTCACTGCCTCTAGATCGCTGTGTGATGTCGTCAGTCATACGACCACACCGCCACCTGAGAGATCGATCTGCCGGATGCGATTCTATCGATAAACGAAACAGAAGAATGGCGGTGTTTGCCAAAGAGTACACAGGCAGTCGCTTTACTTATGCTCACCGCGAGGCGCCGCTAGGCCACTTCATGTGTAGCAGCAGTGTAGTGCAGTTGTGCCAGTCTACAGTTCGTAGCCGCACTCAGTGGTCAGACATCGCCGATGTTAGTCAGTCATCGTCTGCAGCTCAGTCTTTGCTGCCATCAAGTCTTTGTAGCCCAGTTCCAAGTTAGTCTTTAAATTCACCGGATTCGACATTCATGATTACGAGAGATTAATTCGTCACTGCAAGATTTGTGACTTGTAAATTATGTCATTCTACAGACGCTTAGTCTAGTCGCGTCTTTTATAACTGTCAACCAAAAGATCATGGACTACAACAAAGTTAAGTAATAAATACGAGTACTTTCTTATTTTGTACTCCTGCTAATTAATTTTGTTTTTCTGCTGTAGCGACCAAGCAGTCTTTGCATAGTAGAACCTACGTTTCCACCTCCTTGGCTACTTCATATTTACTACCTCATGTTGATGGACTCGGTTATGGTGGAAGATCGAGCGCCATCACGCTGGGTCCCGGGATCCATTCCCGGCCGCGTTAGAGATTTTCTTCATTCGGGGAAAGAGTGTTTGTGTTGTCCAAATCATTTCATCCTATTTTCATCGACGTGCAAGTTCGCCGAAGTTAAGTGAAATTAAAAGGCTTGCACCAGACGGTCGAACAGCCCCATGCCGTAGCCATAGCAACCTTTCATTTTGTTATGGTCAACCTACATCTGCCCCTGGACAAGTCTTATAATTTAAAATCTGGTTTTTAAATCTCTGTCTTACCATTACGTAATTAATCTGAAACATTCCAGTGCCCCCAGGTCTCTTCCACATACAAAAACTTCTTTCAAAATTCTTAAAAAAAGTGTTATAGATGATTAAATTATGCTCTGTGCAAAATTTCACCAGGCAGCTCCCTGTTTCATTCCTTTCCCCCAGTCTATTTTCTCGTACTATTCTTCTTTCTCTTCCTTTTCATACTGTTGAAATGGTTAATTTCCTTTATCTCTTCATGCATTATTTCAACCTTTTAATCAACTGGGGTGCTGCTTGGTAGGTAAACTTGTACCACTGTAGTGGGTATTGGCTTCATTTTTGTCTTGGCTAAGATAATCCGTTTGTTATGCTATTCGTAGTAGCTTACCCACATTCCTGTTCTCTTACGTAACACTAGACCTACTTCCTCATTACTCCTATTTGATTTTTTGTTGATAACTCTTTACTGAACTAACCAGAAGTCCTGTTTTACCTGTCACCACATTTCAGTAATTCCAAGTATTAGGAGGACTGGAAGTAACGTCGTTTTTTTACATTAAACTGAAACAGATAAACTTTCAATAAGTTTTTACTTTTAATGATGTAATAACACTCGTTATCAACAACCTCTCGATATCTAGTGTGAAAATTTTCGATGCCGGAACGATAAAGATCAATAGATTTTTCATCAGAATATTTGGCATTCTGAACGTCATCCACATTTTCTTTCTTTCTTTTTTTTTTTTTTTTTTTTGCTGTTTACAAAATGTTCTAGCTATTGGAATAAATGAAAATCCGATGGTACAATATTGGGGGAGTATGGTATGTGATGCATTACCTCCCAGCCCAATTCATTAATTTTTCCTGCGTTCGCCTTTCACAGTGCGGTCTTGCGTTATCGTGTTGCAGACTAACGCCTTTTCCGTTGACAGTCGCTGAGCGCTTACCGACTAAGACTGATTTACTCGATTCTGTTACTTATAGTAAAGGTCTGATTTCAGAGTTGGTCCAGTTTTCAGCACTTCAAAATGAACGACCCTGCGAATACTCCACCAAACACACAAAAGGAGCCACTACCTTTTGGGTTTTGGATTATCAGAATTGTCACAGAGGATCCATTTTTCATCACCTGTGGTCATGCGATCAAACAACGTTTCTGTATTGTGCCGCAGAAGCAGTAAGTTGCATGTGGTGGATCGGTTAGCTTCGTTTATCTTCACCAATCTGCTGCAAATGTTCTTGGAAGGGCAGCCAAGGGTGGCTAAGGCCGTTTGACAGTTCCTCAATTATCTGACAGGGATTTGCTTGCACTTCCGCCCTTAACACGTTACTATCTGAAGCTGTTGGTTTTCCTGATCGATACAAGTCGGAAAGATCAAAATCACCTGATTTGAACTTAGCAAACCACCTTTGGCATTTACGAATGTCTAATGCACCGGAAAAAACATCGCAAATGGTTTTGGTAGTCGCTGTTGCATTACTGCGATTGCGAAACTCAAAGAGCATACAATGCCGGATATATACCTCTTCTGTTATTTGGCTGGCCTTTTCACCATAAATATAGAAAAAAAGCAAAAAAAGGTACACTGCTTCATATGGCAATCGATCCAGACATAAATTAATACCACGGTACTGCGTACGTCATGGGATGCGTTATTTGGTACGTGAAAATACTTTTGCTCATTTAAATTCATACAATTAAATGACATTTCAAACATGTCATCACTTTATTACGTTATGTTGACGGCCGCTAAGACAAAACATATTTTTTTTGTGAATAAGAGGTTTTCCAATAATATTTGGACTTTCCAAGTTCTACGACAGTGCAAAGTATTGTAGCACTTTAAAATATCTTGTGTCTTTCAGCACTGTTTCGGTTCAATCTTTCTGTTTTCGGGATAAAAAAAATTCTTCGCACGAAAGCAGCACAATTCAGATCTGATTTCACCACAAAAGGCTCATACGACGAAGGTGAAGCTAATGCTACTGTTGCTGTCTTCGAGTTCATATTCAGCGCGTAGTACGTATGCCGGAATATCGTAGTTTAAGACGTGTTGTTCTTCAATCTCTTCATCATCTGCGGAGCTAGTTGGCATATAAACTTGTACTACTGTGGTAGGTGTGGGCTTCGTGTATATCTTGGCTACAATAATGCGTTCGCTATGCTGTTTCCATAAATGGTGTGCAAAACTTAAGGATGGAAGTAGCCTTAGCATAATTTGTCACTGTCAACTAATATAGTTCGATGAAACTTGGACCATCCACAGACAAAACTGCTGCAATATACACTACTAGCCATTAAAATTGCTACACCACGAAGATCACGTGCTACAGACGCGAAATTTAACCGACGGGAAGAATATGCTGTAATATGCAAATGATTAGCTTTTCAGAGCATTCACACAAGGTTGGCGTTGGTAGCGACACCTACAACGTGCTGACATGAGGAAAGTTTCCAACAGGTTCCTCATACACAAACAGCAGTTGACCGTCGTTGCCTGGTGAAACGTTGTTGTGATGCCTCGTGTAAGGAGGAGAAATGCGTACCATCCAGTTTCCGACTTTGATAAAGTTCGGATTGTAGCCTATCGTAATTGCGGTTAATCGTATCGCGACATTGCTGCTCGCGTTGGTCGAGATCCAATGACTGTTAGCAGAATATGGAATCGGTGTGTTCAGGAGGGTAATACGGAACGCCGTGCTGGATCCCAACGGCCTCGTATCGCTAGCAGTCGAGATTACAGGCATCCTATCGGCATGGCTGTAACGGATCGTGCAGCCACGTCTCGATCCCTGAGTCAACAGATGGGGACGTTTGCAAGACAACAACCATCTGTACGAACAGTTCGACGACGTTTGCAGCAACATGGACTATTAGCTCGGAGACCATGGCTGCGGTTACCCTTGACGCTGCATCACAGACAGGAGCTCCTGCGATGGTGTACTCAATGACGAACTTGGGTGCACGAATGGCAAAACGTCATTTTTTCGGATGAATCCAGGTTCTGTTTACAACATCATGATGGTCGCATGGTTTGGCGACATCGCCGTGAACGCACACTGGAAGCGTGTATTCGTCATCACCATACTGGCGAATCACCCGGTGTGATGGTATGGGGTGCCATTGATTACACGTCTCGGTCACCTCTTTTTCGCATTGGCGGCACTTCGAATAGTGGACGTTACATTTCGGATGTGTTAAGACCCGTGGCTCTACCCTTCATTCGGTCCCTGCGAAACCCTACATTTCAGCAGGATAATGCACGACCGTATGTTGCAGGTCCTGTACGGGTCTTTCTGGATACAGAAAATGTTCGACTGCTGCCCTGGCCAGCATATTCTCCACATCTCTCACCAACTGAAAACGTCTGGTCAATGGTGGCCGAGCAACTGGCTCGTCACAATACGCCAGTCACTACTCTTGATGAGCTGTGGTATCGTGTTGAAGCTGCATGGGCAGCTACACCTGTACATGCCATCCAAGCTCTGTTTGACTCAGTTCCCAGGCGTATCAAGGTCGTTATTACGGCCAGAGGTGGTTGTTCTGGGTACTGATTTCTCAAGATCTATGCACCCAAATTGCGTGAAAATGTAATCAGATGTCAGTTCTAGTATAATATATTTGTCCAATGAATACCCGTTTATCATCTGGCTTTCTCCTTGGCGTAGCAATTTTAATGGCCAGTAGTGTAGTACAGAAGGTAAGTGAAAGAAATACACAACCAAACGAACAGAAATGACACTTTATTCAAAGAAAATAATTACAGTGAAGTCACTGTGATTTGTGATGATCTGTTGGACATTACAAACGGCGGCAAATCGTCCTTATTAGCGTGTATGATCTCCATGCACGGCAATGCATGCTCTGCAGTGTGTACCCACACTGGCCACAAGGCTGGTAAGTTTTTTTCGTGGGGCGTTGCGTTCCTACACCAGTACGGTTGACAACTGCTGGATGGCCATTGGTGCATCTGGATCTGCTGTAATACGTCTCTACAACGCATCCCACACACGCTCCATGGGATTTAAGTCGTGGGAACGGGCATGACAGTCCATTCACCGAATATGCTCTCATATCAGTAGCCCACATCACAACACCGGGACCATTAAAACGATCATGTTCGACAACGTTCCGGTGTGCATTACGTACCCCCATATCGCCAGATGTGGGAACCTCTTCGGATTTCTAAGGAAGTGTTGCGGTGTAGTGAATGTGCATGAGCTTGGTAGGAAGACGCCTCGCCGGCCGGAGTGGCCGTGCGGTTCTGGGCGCTACAGTCTGGAGCCGAGCGACCACTACGGTCGCAGGTTCGAATCTTGCCTCGGGCATGGATGTGTGTTATGTCCTTAGGTTAGTTACGTTTAATTAGTTTTACGTTCTAGGTGACTGATGACCTCAGAAGTTAAGTCGCATAGTGCTCAGAGCCATTTGAACCATTTTTTGAAGACACCTCATATCACAGTGTGAAGCATATAGTTAGCTGAAGAGTGTGTTTAATACACTAACTGAGCAATGAAGCGAAGCACCCGTAAGAGGGACAAGAAACAAAATAAAACTTCACGGGTACAGAAGGTATGTGATGTTATTTGAGTCATTAAAAAATTGTGGCAAATGTACAAAGAACACACTTGTCATTGTGACGTTGCACACACTCGGGTGCATGCACTAATTCTGTTGGGAAGTGTGTCATGAAGCTCTTGCATCTCCTCTCTTCAGGCAAGCTGTCCCACAACTGTTGTAAATGACCCTTTATATTCTTGTTACTGGCACTAGGACGGAGTTTCTAACACTTAATGTAATATACTACTCGCCATTAAAATTCCTACACCACCAACATGACGTGCTACAGACGCGAAATTTAACCGACAGGAAGAAGATGCTGTCATATGCAAATGATTAGCATTTCAGAGCATTCGCACAAGGTTGGCGCCGGTGGCGACACCTACAACGTGCTCACATGAGGAAAGTTCCCAACCGATTTCTCATACACAAACAGCATTTGATCGGCGTTGCCTGGTGAAACGTTGTTGTGATGCCTCGTGTAAGGAGGAGAAATGCGTACCATCTCGTTTCCGACTTTGATAAAGGTCGGATTGTAGCCTATTGCGGTTGCGGTTTATCGTATGGCAACATTGCTGCTCGCGTTGGTCGACATCCAATGACTGTTAGCAGAATATGGAATCGGTGTGTTCAGGAGGGTAATACGGAACGCCGTGCTAGATCCCAACGGCCTCGTATCGCTAGCAGTCGAGATTACAGGCATCTTATCGGCATGGCTGTAACGGATCGTGCAGCCACGTCTCGATCCCTGAGTCAACAGATTTGGACGTTTGCAAGACAACATCGATCTGCACGAACAGCTCGACGACGTATGCAGCAGTAGGGACTATCAGCTCGGAGACCATGGCTGCTGTCACCCTTGACGCTGCATCACAGACAAGAGCTCCTGCGATGGTGTACTCAATGACGAACTTGGATGCACGAATGGCAAAACGTAATTTTTTCGGATGAATCCAGGTTCTGGTTACAACATCATGATGGTCGCATCCGTGTTGGCCACATCGTGGTGAACGCACATTGGAAGCATGTATTCGTCATCGCCATACTGGCATATCACCCGGCGTGATGGTATGGGGTGCCATTGGTTACACGTCTCGGCCACCTCTTGTTCGCATTGACGGGACTTTGAACAGTGGACGTTACATTTCAGATGTGTTACGACCCGTGACTCTACCCTTCATTGGATCCCTGCGAAACCCTACATTTCAGCAGGATAAAGCACGACCGCATGTTGCAAGTCCTGTACGGGCCTTTCTGGATACAGAAAATGTTCGACTGCTGCCCTGGCCAGCACATTCTCCAGACCTCTCACCAACTGACAACGTCTGGTCAATGGTGGCCGAGCAACTGGTTCGATACGCCAGTCACTACTCTTGGTGAACTGTGGAATCGTGTTGAAGCTGCATGGGCAGCTGTACTTGTACACGCCATCCAAGCTCTGTTTGACCCAATGCCCAGGCGTATCAAGGCCTTTATTACGGCCAGAGGTGGTTGTTATGGGTACTGATTTCTCAGGTTCTATGCACCCAAATTGCGTGAAAATGTAATCACATGTCAGTTCTAGTATAATATATTTGTCGAATGAATACCCGTTTATCATCTGGCTTTCTTCTTGGTGTAGCAATTTTAATGGCCAGTAGTGTACATTGATTAATTAATATCTGTAATCATTAACTTAAACATGAATGTGAAATTATTTTTCAATTTTGTACATTTTTGTAATTTTGTATTTTTCTGTATATGTCACTTTAAAAAGAATGTTCTTTCGTATAACACGAGCGACGTTCAATAAGTAATGCAACACTTTTTTTTCTGATAATAGGTTGGTTTTATTCAGGATTCCAGTACACCATACTATTCCCCACTCTTTTGGTTACGAAACCCTACTTTTCAAAATAATCTCCGTTCAGTATGACGGCCTTATGCTGCCTAACTGCGAGACCCACATGGTACCAGTCTACTGGTGGATGTCGGAGCCAACGTTTTGCTACACCTCCCCATTATCCACGTGCTGCTTCCCGCGAAGTGCATCCTTCATTGTGGCAAACAGATGGAAGTCGGAATGTACGAGATCCGGGCTGTAGGGTGGATGAAAAAGAACAGTCTAACAAAATTTTTTAGTTGCTGTCCGGCGCGCAGGCTTGAGTGAAGCCTTGAATTGTGATGGAGAAGTTCGTTCACTTCTTGTGGCGAAAAACACGCTGAAGTCGTTTCTTACAGTACACTTCCAAGTTGATCGATTCACCATGAGGGAGGACATCAAACAGATAACCTCTTCAGAGGCCCAGAAGACCGTCGCCATGACTTTACCGGCTGAGTGTGCGGATTTTAACCTTTTCTTCGGAGGAGAGGTGTGTAGTGCCACTCCATGGATTGCCGTTTTGTTTCCGGTTCGATGTGGTGAACCAATGTTTCATCGCCTGTGGCGATGTTCGGCAGAAAAATTGTCACCATCAGCACCGTGACGCACAAGCAATTCCTCACAGATGACCCTTCGTTGCTCTTTATGGTCTTCTTTTTGGCAGCGAGGAACTCAGCTGGATCACACCTTTGAGTACCCAACTGGGGACGAGTGTGTCAGCACTATCATCAGAGACGTCCAGATATACAGCGAGGCGTTTGATTGTGATCTGTAGATCACCTCGAATGAGAGTGTGCACATTCCAACACTGCAGGCGTCACAGCTGTGAGAGATCTGCCAGCACGCGGTAGTCGTACACGTTTGCGCGACTTTTGGTGCAATGATAACAGACGCCTCGCCCAACGACTCCTCGTGCTTTTGTTCTCTGCTATGTCTCCGTAGACATTCTGCAAGCGCCTATGACCATCTAGGATACTTTAGTTATCCGCCAAAAGAAACTTGGAACGCACCTCCGATACAGGGGCGACTTTGAAGGCTAGGTAAAGCGCCGCCATCTATCGGACACAAATGAAACTATAGGGACTGAAGAAGGAATTTTCTTCAATGCCCAACAACAAATTCTTCATTTTTTTACCGAAACTGGCCGAGAAAAGAAAATACGTTACATTACGTGTTGAACGCCCCTTGTATATGTGCCAATTATTACACTGGTGGCCATTAAAATTGCTACACCAAGAAGAAATGCAAATGACAAACGGGTATCCATTGGACAAATATATTATACTGGAACTGACATGTGAGTACATTTTCACGCAATTTCGATGCATATATCCTGAGAAATCAATACCCAGAACAACCACCTCTGGCAGTAACAACGGCCTTGATACGCCTGGGCATTGAGTCAAACAGAGCTTGGATGGCGTGTACAGGTACAGCTGCCCATGCAGCTTCAACACGATACCACAGATCATCAATAGTAGTGTCTGGCGAATTGTGACGAGCCAGTTGCTCGGCCACCATTGACCAGACGTTTCCAATTGGAGAATGTGCTGGCCAGGGCAGCATTCGAACATTTTCTGTATCCAGAAAGGCCCGTACAGGACCTGCAACATGCGGTCGTGCATTATGCTGCTGAAATGTAGGATTTCGCAGGGATCGAATGAAGGGTAACACATCTGAAATGTAACGTGCACTGTTCGAAGTGCCGTCAATGCGAAGAAGAGGTGCCCGAGACGTGTAATCAATGGCACCCCATACCATCACGCCGGGTGATACGCTAGTATGGGGATGACGAATACACGCTTCCATTGTGCGTTCACCGCGATGTCGCCAAACATGGATGCGACCATCATGATGTTGTAAACAGAACCTGGATTCATCCGAAAAAATGGCGCTTTGCCATTCGTGCACCCAAGTTCGTCGTTGAGTACACCATCGCAGGCGCTCCTGTCTGTGATGTAGCGTCAAGGGTAACTGCAGCCATGGTCTCCGAGCTGATAGTCCATGCTCCTGCAAACGTCGTCGAACTGTTCTTGCAGATGGTTGTTGTCTTGCAAACTTCCCCATCTGTTGACTCAGGGATCGAGACGTGGCTGCACGATCCGTTACAGCCATGCGGATAAGATGCCTGTCATCTCGACTGCTAGTGATACGAGAATGTTGGGATCCAGCACGGCGTTTCGTATTACCCTCCTGAAACCACTGATTCCACATTCTGCTAACATTCATTGGATCTCGACCAACGCGAGCAGCAATGTCGCGATACGATAAACCGTAATCGCGATAGGCTACAATCCGACCTTTATCAAAGTCGGAAACGTGAGGGTACGCATTTCTCCTCCTTACACGAGGCATCACAACAAAGTTTCACCAGGCAACGCCGGTCAACTGCTGTTTGTGTATGAGAAATCGATTGGAAACTTTCCTCATTCAGCACGTTGTCGGTGTCACCACCGGCCCCAACCTTGTGTGAATGCTTTGAAAAGCTAATCATTTGCATATCACAGCATATTGTTCCTGTCGGTTAAATTTCGCGTCTGTAGCACGTCGTCTTCGTGGTGTAGCAATTTTAATGGCCAGTAGTGTAAGTAATGTAACTGGTTCATCCATAGGCACTTTAGTATTGTACGTAGAAGGAAGAGACAGAAGGATGCTCTGCCACCCCTGAAAAGTTAACGTCCTAATAACCAAAAGTGCAGAGGCGCGAAGTTAGTGCGCCAAGTGATTCTGTCGGCGCCAGTCCGCGGATAGCCTTTGCTGCGTGAGCATCCCAAATTTTCGTTGAGGTTAAAGTTATTGTAAAACCAAATTAAAATTCCGCGGATAGCAATGGATATTAGAAGCAATAACATGGCATTTGCAGTCTTCTCTAAATTTATAATTATAAGGCTAAAAAGAAAAGTATAGAGCACATTACCTCGAGAGCCATTATTGCGCCATACTGCGTTACATCATCTCCACATACACCTTCAGGCAAAGTAATGTTTTAGTTTTGTACTTTCACGCATGAACCATTGTTTGCTGATGTTTCTGTAAACGAATTGTTAAAGTACAGCAGTTCATAACACACTTTGCTTTGTCGTAATGTTTTAGTTTTGTACTTTCACGCATGAACCATTGTTTGCTGATGTTTCTGTAAACGAATTGTTAAAGTACAGCAGTTCATAACATACTTTGCTTTGTCGTGAATCGCTAACCTTGGTAGACACCTATCCGATTCCACGAATAGTCTGAGCATTGAATCAAAGGTAAAGCGTTGAAATAAATAATTAAAAATTATTTAGAAGGAAGTGTTAAAGTAATTGGAGTCATTTCGCTGATTTGAAAATGGGCATACAATCAAAGTGTTCCGTATGTTAGTTAAAGATTATCTGTTCTTTTAATAGTAGAAGCATAATTACTTAAAGTACAATAAAAAGAACTGATATTAGAGTTATTTTACATTATGTAAAAATTCTGAGTCGAAACAGCGATTAAAGTTGGGTTAATGGTCATAACAGATTAAGGGCCTAAACCAATTATACGTGTGCAACAGGCTCCTAATCAGTATACGAGGTGCCGGGGCTAGCAGTGTATTTAACACTAAATTCTTCTAGAATCTTCATATGGAAATGATACTCTAAGCCCCCCCTTTTCTAACTCCGACTTTTGCTGTTGCACACGGATTAAGAAGAAACGCGAACTGACTGTAAACGACCCTGCAAGTGGAGTAGAAAAGAGTTTGGCACCTGCAATAATTTAATTGGATAGAAATTACTTAGGTAACGGAAAGTTTCATTAACGTAGTGAGAAATGAAAGGGTTGCTCTACCGAGTAACACAATGAAAGTTCTGTCCAAAATAACAATTTGATTTATTATGACTAAACTCAAAATAATAAACAAAACACATGAAACATTTACAATACATCAGATTGTATACTCAAATTAATGCTGTGAAGGTGAAGTTGTCCATGAACTAGATTGTGACATTTATGACCAAGTGGTATGTGGAGCCAATTCCTTGCAACTCAAATCTTAAGAGAAACACCCAGCCAACCCAACTTTAATTGCTGCTACAGCAGGGAGAACTCAGACAATGAACACCCAAGACAGAACAAAGTTAGAAAAGACGAACAGGCGCGCTCTGCTGAGCTCTGATTATCACCTAGTAAAATGCCCTAATCTGCCAGTGCTGCGGACATACATTACTAAGCTGCCTTCTTAACTGCAAGGACACGATCTGGCATACCGGAGGCGATGGCTGGTTGCTTCGATGTCCCGTCGTGGTGATGATAATGTCGCGAGTATAGCCCGAAACAAATTATCCTGGTCTGGTTGTTCCAGGCTAAATACTTCCTAGCAACACAAATGCGCCTCTGAGGGAGACGAAGAAAGCTCGCTACACAATCACTGACGGTACAGTGAATGATTTTAGCAAGCGAAGTCACACAGTAACTCCGATACAGTCAACTTTAGCCAAAACTACTCAAGACGGACAACATAGGTCGCTTGTACACAGAACGCTCAATTGCCAATTGTACTCGGAAAGTTACGTTGAAGTCGACACTTCAGCAACTTCGTCAAACAGTTACAATTACATAAAAGTATATTAGACAGCCAACGGAATGCAGGCTGTCCAGAGCAGCGAGAGCTCCGACCGAAAGGCGAGAGCTGACTCTCTTAAGAGCACCCGTACAAGCCGAACACAGAACACATTCCTGCCCCCACGACAGTGGCCATGGTTAAACGTTCCAATCAGCAACTAGAAAACCGGCGGAAAATTCCACGCTATTGCCGAAGCACTCCCATTCCACCAATGGAGATTCTTGACGCCAATTTCTGCGCCGATTTTGCTACGTGACGGAGCTATGCCCTGAGCAAACCAATCACAGTTACGATTTTGCAGAAAACGCGGGAATTTGCCCGCCAAGACTGCCTGGGAACACAAGTCATTCCCACGCCTCGCTGGTAGCCCGCCAGAAAGTGTTTTCACTAAGTTTCTGCGAAGTAACGGAATCTCTAGCCCAGCCGCCCCTTCTGGCCCCTCTGTGCGTGTCGCTCCCGCTCTTATAGCAATGTCGGCGTCTGGAAAGCATCCACTCGACTCCCTCACACCCTGCGGCTTAACCCTTTCAAGTTCAGCAGAACCGGACCACCTGGGTGACGAGAGACGCTGCGTGGGAAGTCCACGTGTGAAGGAATAGCAACTTTTCACCGCATGCAATTAGAGAGGATAATCGAATTACTCAGAGTAAGATAGAAAGTACAGTTTGTGTATTTATGTTGATGTGTTCGTGATACTAGTGCTTACCCTTGAATGTGTTGGTTAGAGAAAAAGTTGCAAGACAGAATAGTTTAAGTCCCCCTCCCATCTCAAACATTTAACTGTGAAAGGCAAAATATTGGCAGTATACAATGACTGTAACTTGTGTTCATTGTAGGTGAAGTAATTGCTTTGTAATTGGTCTGAGAGTACTGATTATCTTGAATAAAGTTTGAGGGTTCCTATATCCTACAAAACTGTGCTTGCCCTAGTAAAGTGGAATACTGCAGATTATATTATCGGTCCTTGCTGAAATGGTTAGTGTAGGGTAGTTTGTTGCATTAACATTATCAGATAGTAGGTAAATTTATGACAGTCTCTATTAACTAAGAACTGTTGTCTTGGTTTGTCTTGGTGGAAATAATGGGTGGACGTTGCTAGGAAAGGCTGGGACCAACGTGTTGACTGTTAGCAGTGTAAGTTTTCATAATCAGGGGTCGAATCTTGTAAACTTTCTGAAAGCAGTTATACAACTACCGGGATATTTATAACCGCTTTTGTAACTCAAACAAGTTCAATTATGTTTGGCTTGTCGTAGCGTGTCTGGAGACGTTCGTTAAAACTTTTTTTTAGTTCGGCAGCGCCTTAAATGGATCCGGGTACGCGAATAAATGTTTCCTAGTTAATCCTCGGAGCATTAGACTGCTTCTTTTATCTCTCACTCCAGGATATCGACTGCAGACGGACTGAGACTTCGCATAGCACCATCTACCAGCCTTATCCTACCACCTCATTAGTAGAAAAAAAAAAAAGGTCACGTTTCTCCTCCGAAAGAATTTACACCGAATACGAAAACGAGTATTAGGCTTACTGGGAAATAATATTCAATTGCTTGGGATATGTAGCATATTAGACTGACAGGGGGTGTAGAATGTTAATAGAGACGGGCGGCATGGACTACTAAAAGTTGCTGTCCAATATGTCAGCAACAAGCTATTTAAAAAATCTCAAGGGCAACATTTTAGAAGCTTCTAAAAATATCCAAAAACGCTAAATACGTTCTTCAAGCACGCTTGTAGCGTCAGCCGAATAAACATAATAATAATAATAACAATAATAATAACAATTCAATTAACTAGTAACTTCGTACTTTGCTATGAAATTTCTCGAGCTAACAAATTTTTCGGAAAAGTAGAACTTTCCACAAGGGTTTCGCATTGATATGTGTATTGATCTACTGATCTACGATGATAAGGAGTGCCTATACATATAGCGGATAAAGGATCAGGATAATTTCCGGGTTCCAAGCAGTTATGGGAAATTAACAACTCGCTGATTATTAACCTGTTAATAGGGGGCTGGTTCTTCTGCACTATTGTTAATTTGTGAGCAGTTTAGGTTAGGCCATGACAGTGGCAGAAGTCGCAGCAAAGAGCGATTCCAAAACTTGCGAGGACTGATATCAAAAACTGCAGCCAAAACCTTCCCGTAAAAGTTGCAGATGAGCAGTTGATGTTAATGTTTTTTCCGTTTAATAGGGTTAATCGAGATCAACAAAAAAAACCAAGGATAATGGAATGTAGTCGAATTTAACCCGGTGATGCTGAGGGAATTAGATTAGGAAATAAGACACTTAAAGTAGTAAATTAGTTTTGCTATTTGGGGAGCAAAATAACTGGTGTTGGTCGACGTAGACAGGATATAAAATGTAGACTAGCTATGGCAAGGAATGCGTTTCTGAAGAAGAGAAATTTTTTAACATCGAGTGTAGATTTAAGTGTCAGGAAGTCTTTTCTGAAAGTATTTGTATGGAGTGTAGCCATGTATGGAAGTGAAACATGGACGATAAACAGTTTCGACAAGAAGAGAATAGAAGCTTTCGAAATATGGTTCTACAGAAGAATGCTGAAGATTAGATATGTAGAGCACATAACTAATGAGGAGGTACTTAAAACAAGTGGGGAGCAGAGCAATTTTGGCACAACTTCACTAGACGAAGGGATTGGTTGGTAGGACACGTTCTGAGGCATCAAGCGATCACCAGTTTAGAATTGTAGGGAAGCGTGGAGGGTAAAAATCGTAGAAGGAGACCAAGAGATGAATGCACTAAGCATATTCAGAAGGATGTAGGTTGCAGTAGTTATTCGGAGATGAAGAAGCATGCACAGGATAGAGTAAAATGGAGAGCTGCATCAAACCAGTCTCTGGACTGAAGACCACAACAACAAGACGTGTTGTTACAACTAACTAACGTGGTCAGAATAAAGACGCAAAATACCTGGGTGATATCACACTCATAAAGAAAAATATGAGACAGCCTGCAATTAATAAACTAGAAATGATTAGCTCAGTGTCGTTATTGTGATGTGTACCTAAACTACAGTTAGCGCACACATTTTACTCACAGTGCGGCAACTTTAACCTAGGAACAAGACATGGGGGAAAATGTCACATTGTTACTAAACCATCATAAATTTTACTACTTCATATTTTCTTCAAAGGAATTCATAATTTATAATTTATGCACTCGTTAATTATAAGGTGTGTAAGATACAAAATAGGTACAAAATGTCCTATACTGACGATACCAGATAAACTGATAGCTCGGTAATTTTCAGACTTGTCAACACCTGCTTTCTTTGGGATTGGAATTATTATATTCTTCTTGAAGTCTGAGGGCATTTCGCTTGTCTCATTCATCTTGCTCACCAGATGGTAGAGTTTTGTCTTAGCTGTCTCCCCCAAGGCTATCAGTAATTCCAATGGAATGTTATCTACTCCCGGAGCCCTGTTTCGACTTAGGTCTTTGAGTGCTCCGTCAAATTCTTCGTTCAGTATCATATCCCCCATTTCATCCTCACTTAAGTCCTCTTCCATTTCCATAACATTGCTCTCAAGTACATCACTCTTGTATAGACCTTCTATATACTCCTTCCACCTTTCTGCTTTCCCTTCTTTGCTTAGAACTGGTTTCCCATCTGAGCTCTTGATATTCATACAAGTGGTTCTCTTTTCTCCAAAGGTATTCTAATTTTCCTGTAGGCAGTATCTATCTTATCCCTAGTGATACATGCCTCTACACCCTTACATTTGTCCCCTAGCCATCCCTGCTTAGCCATTTTGCACTTCCTGTTGGTCTCATTTCTGAGACGTTCGTATTCCTTTTTACCTGATTCATTTAGTGCATTTTTATTATATTTTCTTTAATTCAATATCTCTGCTGTTACCCAAGGATTTCTACTAGCCATCGTCTTTTTACCTACTTCATCCTCTGCTGCCTTCACTATTTCATCTCTCAAAGCTACCCATTCTACTTCTACTGTATTTATTTCCCCTATTCTTGTCAATCGTTCCCTAATTCTCTCTCTGAAACCCTCTACAACCTCTGGTTCTTTCAGCTTGTCCAGGTCTCATGTCCTTAAATTCCTACCTTTACGCAGTTTCTTCAGTTTTAATCTACAGTTCATAACCAACAGATTGTGGTCAGAGTCCACATCTGCCCCTGGAAATGTCTTATAATTTAAAACCTGGTTCCTAAATCTCTGTCTTACCATTATATAATCTATCTGAAACCTTCCAGTGTCTCCAGGCCTCTTTCACGTTTACAACCTTCTTTCATGATTCTTAAACCAAGTGTTAGCTATCATCAAGTTATGTTCTGTGCAAAATTCTACCAGGCGCCTTCCTTTTCGTTCCATATCCCCATTCCATATTCACCTACTCCTTTTCCTTCTCTTTGTTTTCCTACTATCGAATTCCAGTCCCACATGACTATTAAATTTTCGTCTCCCTTCACTGTCTGAATGATTTCTTTTATCTCATCATACATTTCTTTCATTTATGGAAAGGTTACACAAATAAAGAAATTTATGGAAAACTACTGTTTCCTGCCAGGGCTTCTTGCTAGTTTATTTCCAATAGGTGCTGGAAAACACCTACCATCATGGAAAGGCCACTAACCTTAGGCTAGCATCATAGGGTCCGACCAAATCCCTCTTTCAATGGATTAGAGAAATACCAGCCCATCAGCTCCAATCACCACTCCACCAGATGGCATTCCTAACTGCGTCCGGACACGTGCGGTTTTACCTGCCCCGAAGGGATAACGCCAAGCTGGTCGAAGTACAAGTCTACATCTACATCTACATGGATACGCTGCAAATCACATTTAAGTGCCTGACATAGGGTTTATCGAACGACCTTCACAATTCTCTATTATTCCAATCTCGTATAGCGCGCGGACAGAATGAATACATGTATCTTTCCGTACGAGCTCTGATTTCCCGTATTTTATCTTTGTGATCCTTTCTCCCTATGTATGTCGGTGACAACAAAATATTTTCCCATTTGGAGGAGAAAGTTGGTGACCGGAATTTCGTGAGAAGATTCCGTCGCAACGAAAAACGCCTTTCTTTTAATGATTTCCATCCCAAATCCCGTATCATTTCTGTGACACTCTCTCCCATATGTCGCGATAATACAAAGCGTGCTGCCTTTCTTTGAACTTTTTCGATGTACTCAGTCAGTCCTATCTGGTAAGGATCCCACACCGCGCAACAGTATTCTAAAAGAGGACGGACAAGCGTAGTGTATGCAGTCTCCTTCGTAGGTCTGTTACATTTTCTAAGCGTCCTGCCAATGAAACGCAGTCTTTGGTTAGCCTTCCCCACAACATTTTCTATATGTTCCTTCCAATTTAAATTGTTCGTAATTGTAATACCTAGGTATTTAGTTGAATTTACGGTTTTTAGATTAGAATTATTTATCGTGTAACCGAAGTTTAACGCGGTCCTTTTAGCACTCTCGTGGATGACCTCGCACTTTTCGTTATTTGAGGTCAACTGCCACTTTTCGCACCATTCCGATATTTCTTCTAAATAGTTTTGCAGTTTGTTTTAATCTTCTGATGATTTTATTAGTCGATAAACGACAGCGTCATCTGCAAACAACCGAAGTCGGCTGCTCAGATTGTCTCCCAAATCGTTTATACAGATAAGGATCAGCAAAGGGTCTATAACACTACCTTGGGGAGCGCCAGAAATCACTCCTGTTTTACTCGATGACTTTCCGTCAATTACAACGAACTGTGACCTCTCTGACAGGAAATCACAGGCCCAGTCACATAACTGAGACGATATTCCATAAGCTCGCAATTTCACTACGAGCCGCTTGTGGGGTACATCCAGAAATACGGAATCGATCTGAAATCCCTTATCAATAGCACTCAGCACTTCATGTGAATATGGAGCTAGTTGTGTTTCACAAGAACGATGTTTTCTAAACCCATGTTGACTGTGTGTTAATAGGGCGTTTTCTTCGAGGTAATTCATTATGTTCGAACATAATATATGTTCTAAAATCCTGCTACTAATCGACGTTAACGATATGGGCCTGTAATTTAGTGGATTACTCCTACTACCTCTCTTGAATATTGGTGTGACCTGTGCAACTTTCCAGTCTTTGGGTACGGATCTTTCGTCGAGAGAACAGTTGTATATGATTGTTCAGTATGGAGCTAATGCATCAGCATGCTCCGAAAGGAACCTAATTGGTTTACATTCTGCACCAGAAGACTTGCTTTTATTAAGTGATCTGAGTTGCTTCACTACACCGAGGATATTTACTTCTACGTTACTCATGTTGGCAGCTGTTCTCGATTCGAATTCTGGAATATTTACTTCGTCTTCTTTTGTGAAGGCATTTCGGAAGGCTGTGTTTAGTAACTCTGCTTTGGCAGCAGTGTCTTCGATAGTATCTCCATTGTTATCGCGCAGAGAAGGCATTGATTGTTTCTTGCAGCTAACATACTTCACATACGACCAGAATCGCTTTGGATTTTCTGCCAGGTTTCGAGACAAAGTTTCGTTGTGGAAACTGTTATAGGCATCTCGCATTGAAGTCCGCGCTAAATTTCGGGCTTCTGTAAAAGATCGCCAATCTTGGGGATTTTGCGTCTGTTTCAATTTCGCATATTTGTTTCGTTGTTTCTGCAACAGTGTTCTAACCCGTTTTGTGTACCAAGGTGGTTCAGCTCCGTCGTTTGTTAATTTATTTGACACAAATCTCTCAATTGCTGCCGATACTATTTCTTTGAATTTAAGCCACATCTGGTCTACACTTATATTATTAATTTGGAATGAGTGGAGATTGGCTCTCAGGAAGGCGTCAACTGAATTTTTATCTGCTTTTTTGAATATGTATATTTTTCGCTAATTTTTCGATGATTTCTGGATTACAATATTCAATCTTGCTACGACAGCCCTGTGTTCACTAATCCCTGAATCGGTTTTGATGCTCGTTATTAACTCAGGATTATTTGTTGCTAAGAGGTTAAGTGTGTTTTCACAACCGTTTACTATTCGTGTGGGCTCATGAACTATTTGCACGAGATAGTTTTCAGAGAATGCGTTTAGCACAATTTCGGATGATATTTTATGCATACCTCCGGAATTAAATATGTATTTTCGCCAACATATCGAGGGTAAATTAAAATCCTTATACTTACTTTGATTCCGAAGTTCCTAGCGTGACCATTAGTATGAAATTTGTTACAACGGTCAAGGGCAGGCCTTCTGGACTTTACAGTGGGTACGTGTATTGTAAAGTAAAGCACTCTAAATGAGGAGTTGTTGCATGTGTGTGCTTATTCCAAAAATCGGGTCACCTCACTATGCAGCTCTGGAAGTGAAAAAGCCAGTGAAGTGGGCGAAGTGGAGGGTTCAAAGAGATACTACGCAGTTGAAACTTCGCGGCAAATTAAAACTGTGTGCCGTTACACAGCCTCGAACTCGGGACCGTTGCATTTTGCTGGCAAGCGCTCTACAACTGAGCTACGCAAGCACTATTCGGGATCCATCCTCACAGCTGACTTCGGCCAGTATCTCGTCTTCCTTTCTAAATTCACTGTTCCCCCGTGAACCTCGCAAGACTGGCATTCCAGGAACAAAGGTTATTGCGCAGACATGGCTTAGCCACAGCCTGGGAGATAACTGCAGAGTAAAATTTTCACTCTGCAGCCAAGTGTGCGTTAATATGAAACTTCCTGGCAGATTAAAACTGTGTGCCGGGTCGAGAATCGAACTCGGGAAGTTAGGAAATTAGGAGACGAGGTACTGGCGGAAGTAAAGTTGTGAGAAAAGATTGTGAGTCGTGTTTGGGTAGATTAGTCGGTAGAGTACTCACCCACAAAAGGCAAAGGTCCCGAGTTCGAGTATTGGTCTGGCGCACAGTTTTAATCTAAAGAGTGAAAATTTCATTCTAGAAACTACGCAGTTATCCGAGATATACGTGGATGTAATGGGAAATTTTTATAATAAAGGTTATGACATTGTTACAGTGATGCCTAACTCAGAATCTATGAAGAGGACCTAGTGGAATCAAGCGCGGGGAACAAACAAGAGCCCAAGAACTGTTATGAAGCTGATCATCACGAAGATCTCGTAAAAATGAGATACAGGAGTAATTTTCTTCTGGAAGGCGATAGATTAGTGGAAAGGATAATAATTTTTATTGCAAACAAAGGATAAGAATGGTAAAAGTATCTTCTCATTTTTTATGGGTGGAACATTTAAGAGCTTCCGCAAGCAGTTTGAACGAATCCATGCCATACATGCAGACTTAGGAGGCCCAAGTGACGAAGCAGACTTCTTTCCTCGTGTGTTTGCAGTACTTCCTAACAGAGGGAAAGAAGCATATGTTAGTCTATTTCGTCTGATTAAACAACAGTTCCTCAGTGGTGTCCTAGATAAGTGAACGTCGATTTTGAAGCAGCTTCATCAAGTTTTCCCCTCAAGTGAAATAAATGAATGTTGTTTCCGTATGAAGAAGAGTACATGTAGAATACTTCATGATCTCCGTCTAACTGACGATTACCACCAGAACGAAATTTAAAACTTCACGTGAGCATATATGCTGCGCTGGAATTTGTAAAACCGGAGGACGTAGATAACGGATGGGTTGAGATCCATGGAAAATCTCCTGATAACGAAAACCTCTCTTAATGTTTGACTAATCTGTGGACAACCGGCTACAGAATGAGCGAAGTGGAATTTCTACTGAAAAAGTCATCGAACTACGAATGTTTTTGAAGGATGGCACAACGTAATAAATAACATTGTTGGAAACCCTCATCCTAGAATCACCTACTTGATGGAGTGCTTGAAGGAGGAAGCACAGCTCATAAACTGCATGAACAATAAGTTGAACATGAATCTTGAAAGGAAAAAGAGGGAGAAGAAATACTTGAAGCTGGTCAGAAGAACAGAGAGAACCCTGATACTGGCAACACTAGGTCCTGCTTGAAAGCCATTGCCCATATTCAGAAATTGGACTAAAATATGTTAAAAACTAATGTATTAAAAGGCTGTGTAGACCACTGAGTCCTCGAAATTATTTGGCTAAAATTATTAAGTATACTGAAGCAGTATTATCTGAGGAGAAGATTAATGTTTAACGTCCTGTCGACAACGAGGTCATTAGAGACGGAGCAGAAGCTCGGATTAGGGAAGGATGGAGAAGGAAAGCGGCCCTGCCCTTTCGAAGGAACCATCCCTGCGTTTGTCTGAAACGATTTGGGGAAATAACGGAAAACCTACCTCAGGACGGCCGGACGTGAGTTTGAATCTTCGTCCTCCCGAATGCGAGTCTAGTGTGCTTACCACTGCGCTAACCCGCTCGGTAGCAACAGCATTATCGGCGCTAATGTTAAGTTACTGTAGTTCTTGAATTAAAATGATGAATCCTATTTAGGCTGATTTTAAACACACCAAAATGGAAAATGATCGTTTATCGTTTTGACAGTCCAAAGTCTGTGCAAAGTGTTATGGAAATCAGCCTTTATTAGTTGCAAAAATTAAAGAGTGTTTCAGACCTCACAACAATGTCTTTAAGTAGCTTCATGATGAATCTAGATGGAGACAGGTCAGTTCACAAGAGTTTAACCAATAAGCTATGGGATTTTGGCTAAACGAAGTCCTGTCACCGGAAATAACAGTACATCTAAATTTTTTTCCCCGTTATTTCCTATTTAGTGAACATGTTTTCTTTCTCTCTTTTGTCCCGCGACAAACTATTAATGAATTTTTGGCTGCAAGGGATAGTGGATTTTCAGCGATTCACGTACCGATTTCTTCTTTCCTTACTGTTTTTTGGACTGTCAGTCACAGTAATTAAAATAGTCACAAACGCTACGTTCAAAATGATTAACGAAAATTCGCATTCTTTTTACTTCGTTACTGTCTGTTCCTTCCATGGTGATGGGCTGTTTCTGTCTTAGCCAATAAGTGTGCAAAGAAGCTATCGTGCAGAGGCAGCGAGAATGGAGCTGCATTTATTCTTGGAAGAACTCATTTCATATTGACACAGTCCATGATATTGCTTTCGTTTCCCAAAAGTTTTAAATATTTCGATTTCCAGATATTGGAAAGAAGCTCTATATTTCGGTACAATGGAAAGGTAGCTGCAAATACATTAGGTGAAACTACTATAATTATACAAAATCCATCAATGTAGTGGGCACCATCAGTAATTATATCAGTATTTTCATTTGCAACATGATCTCAAGAAGCCAAGACGTCGAAGGAGGAGGGCCCTTACATACTGGCTGTGTCGGTAAGATGCGGACAGGGTGGCTTGAAAGCAGACACAAGTATTAGGAAGGGCCACCCGTGCTTTAAGGATCGCTGCTGAAAACTGCTTGACCGAGGGGGTGACTGAAAATGTTCGGCAAACCCTCCCGAAAGCAAATATTGGGCATTCTTCCTAAGAGGAGGACCACATGGCGAGACTGGGAATATGATCCCACCGGACAAAGTATTAGTGACCCGCGATTATGCGTTGTAGTAGGTGTAGAACTTGTAGGACACAGTCATGTCACCCTCTACCGCTGATGGAAGTCATGAGTAGAGTTTTTATGTAATTACATTTTCTTTTCTTCCTTCTTGCCTACGTTAAAAGTAAAAATGTTCATGAATTATGTTGCCACCATTGATATATTTAATTTTATTGCTACATATTTTTACATGTTTCATTACAATTACACGTTTTGTGCATATTTTAACTTCCTGCTTCATACAATTACATGTTATTGCTTTTTTACACTTTATATTTCCCCGCTCCCTCGGTGGGCTGCACCTGTAGAAAAAAAACCTGACTCCCGTCTACGACAAAAGTTGAAGACAGATAGAAGATTACCTCTAACAATCACATTGTAGTGAAATAAAAAGCGCTTAACTGCACTTTGAGTCGGATTATGAAGAACATGCTTCTGCTAAAATCCATAACAAGGAACCCCTTGAGTGCAAGGTTGCAAGTTCAATTTTTAGTATGGCCCATTTAAAAGTGTTGTGTTAACGATTATTACAAGAAAGATACTAGCCGCAAATGACTCACCATGTGCATCTGGAGGGCGACAGAAAATGAGTATCCGGGAGGTGCAGAGGTCAACCTTCTGTGGGATGTATGTATTGCACTACAGAAACCGGAGATCGTCGACATTCAGGAAACGTTCAAAGCAAGCCACTAACTTGCACCATGAACACCCAATGAAAAATCGCACACCACAGTGATCACAAAGGTTCGCATCATTACGATAGAAGGCTTACTCCTTGGGAGTTACACACTGTGTAGGACGTTCAGCTAGGTATCCACTCTTAAAGAATGCGTATAGAATCATATTGGTGTAACGGGGTGACGAGAACTGATGGAACATTATGGCGTGGAACCCAATGTGATACAATCTGTCGTGGAGCTTATCGTGAAACCGACTGTCATTTAAGGCGTAGTTGCAGGCAGTCTGATAAATTATTATTATATTTTTTTTTTTTTTTTTTGTCATCAGTCTACTGACTGGTTTGATGCGGCCCGCCACGAATTCCTTTCCTGTGCTAACCTCTTCATCTCAAAGTAGCACTTGCAACCTACGTCCTCAATTATTTGCTGACGTATTCCAATCTTTGTCTTCCTCTACAGTTTTTGCCCTCTACAGCTCCCTCTAGTACCATGGAAGTCATTCCCTCATGTCTTAGCAGATGTTCTATCATCCTGTCCCTTCTCCTTATTAGTGTTTTCCACATATTCCTTTCCTCTCCGATTCTGCGTAGAACATCCTCATTCCTTACCTTATCAGTCCACCTAATTTTCAACATTCGTCTATAGCACCACATCTCAAATGCTTCGATTCTCTTCTGTTCCGGTTTTCCCACAGTCCATGTTTCACTACCATACAATGCTGTACTCTAGACGTACACTCTTTGACATAAAACTTGACCGGCGGCCGGCCGCTTCAGAGGCTAAGTCCGCGCCGATCGCGACATGGGACAAAAAAACTGGCCAACTCGCTAATTCTCTAAGTCCGGTTATGTGCACAATCTGGCAACACTGTAGACTGCGGCACATCCTGGAGGAAAACTTGCCCCATGATAGAGAAACTCTAGTCTGATTACGCCTGTGGTCTAGCGGTAGCGTGCGTTGTTTCTGTTCATAATGTCAGTGGATCGAGAGCAGCTGGCATAAAATATTTTTATAGCCTCTTCTGTCTGAATGCTGAAGACGTGAATATAATGGTAGCGCAGATTCAATCTATTTCGCTTTGTGACACACCGATATCAAAATTTTATCCAGTAACGATTTTGCGGCAGATTTCCTGCAGACTGTCCTCCTCTGGACGCCGTATGCGGCAAAGCTCCGGGATCCATTTGCTGGCTACTGGCAGCGGCCGTGGCGACAGCAGCGGCGCTGCACTGCCCCGTTCTTTATCGAAAGCGCCTGCTACCGCTCATCGCTTTTGATGATTTAAAACGCTTTATTATTAAATGTTGCTCCACAGAAAATTTCTACAATTTCCATTCACGCTCAAAAGCAACGGAGACAGACGCCCTGATTAGTAGGCGGGTATTATATTACATTAATCGGCAAGAGCTGAGTATGGCCCGAAATTAATTTTATAGACTGGGACGAAATTAAACCACCTCACTACATTCGATGAATTTATAAATGCTTCATACCTCGTTTCTTTTCCTTTCAAACTCAATTATTTGTGCAACTTTTGGTCAATGTTTGGATGTTTTCGTCAAGCCAGAGTGAGCGTCTGTGGTGTAAAGTGTATTACAGTTCTTGTTTCATTCCTTATGGTAAGTCTATGCGATAAACTGTGTGAATACCTTGCAATGCATGCTCTGTAGCAGTGCAGGAACACTGCACATTTGGAGTTCCATGTATGGGTTCACGAAGTATTTATTGTTGATCGGAAGTGATAGTTAAGGTCATCAGATTTAAACCAGAAAAATTTGTCGTTTTGAAGGTTTCAGAGAACGGAAAGGAATTGCTAACGCCGGTGTTAGAAAACGTCTACAGTTAAATGCTATTGCAAAAATTTAGAAGAAGGGAACTACATTAATGAACATGTGCACTTCATAAACAACCTTCTGACCTGTTAGACCTATATGACGAACAAAGCTCAAATTTATATCGTTGACAGTCGGTTTGAATCTTTTCAGGGTCTATTTTACAGTGAAGCACCTTGGAATTCGCAAAGCAGAAATCCATGATATTAACTTAATTTACTAAGTCGAAATCGGACGAAGATTGATGTTTAAAGGCATTCTTCAGATTTCGCATAAGAAATTTTTACTAGCAGTTTGCAACTCCATTAATTAAAATGGAAAACAAAAGGTTGTACTCAGCGGCTTCTACCGTGATTCGAGCTGCTATGTCTTATAGTACAAGCACTGCAACGCACAAGGGAACCTCTGAGCTAACGACACACTGGCAGCCAGAGGCGGAATATAGTCACTGCGATGTTGCCTGAGCCTCAAAACGCAACCTTAAACACACGAACAGAGGAGGTGGAGATTACTGTTTTAACGTCCCGTCGACAACGATGTCATTACAGACGGAGCACAAGCTCGGATTAGGGAAGGATGGGGAAGGAAATCGGCCGTGCCCTTCCTAAGGAACCATCCCGGCATTTGCCTGAAGCGATTTAGGGAAATCATTGAAAACCTAAATCAGGATGGCCAGGCGCGGGATTGCACCGTCGTCCTCCCGAATGCACACACAAACAGGTGTTACTTATGTGAAGAACGCCGTTCTTGGAGTCCAGAAATTAAATATACTTTCAAATTGTGTCATCTTGCAGTGGATTATATCGTACGAGTCTTCGATGTGGAAAACGAATGTCAAGTGAATTTAGCGAGGTAACGCCGACCTACACCCGGAAGTAAGTGCACTATCAGAGTGTTGACAAATACTTGCTACGACGCTGCCATTTCTAGGCTCTCTGACGAGGCAGCTCTTCAGCGAAATGCTTGCCGTGATTCTCCGATACGGTTCTTCAGAGTGGAGACGCGCGCGCACGTTTGGTTTTTATGCGGCGTTCTCCCCTGATGGTTTCTGACGTCGCCTTCTGGGCTATGTATACATATGAGACATTCAATTATCATTAATCCAGAATGATACAAGTTTCAGCTTCCGGCGTGGAAGAAGGCTGTTGACGCCGACGTTATATCATTTCAACGTAGGGAAAGCAAAACGGATCATTCAATGTTTCTCATTCAACATAAAGCATGTGAGATAATTTTCCGTAACGTTCATAATCATCTAAAAATACAAACGAAGTAAAAATACACCGGAAGCTTATTCGAATTGAATATAACGCTTTGCACCTCGATGTCGAATTTGTCCACTTGCAATCTTTTGCAGCATACACATAGAATGTCATGATTACCGCGAGAATGAAGAAATATGTTGGTAAGGATGGAAGCAAGAAGAGACGCAGTCAACAAATATTCTATTCCTCATGGCATTCATTTCATTTGACACGTAAGAAGAGGTAAAGCGGGAATTTACTTTCGTTAACACGAAAGATATGCCGCTCGTATTCATAACGAGGAAGTCTGCGTCTTCATACGTTTCCTCCTTGAAATCTGTATGCTCTATTGTATACTAAGTAGCCCGATCATTGTTTCAGTAATGTTACCCTCTTGTTTGACCCCGTAACGATGAACAAATTCCAAATGCATGTCTCCCTTCCTGGGTTGTTTTTTGTGTTTTATTGCTTGGAATTCCTGAAGCAGACCACTGTGCCTTCCCCCCTTTTGCGTTAGGTCTCAAAACTAAACCGCTTTGTATCCAATGGCATAATTTATTTAGACAGCATCAGCATAAGACTATCAAACAAAGCCTTCCATTTACAGTTGCAGCACTCTAACCAGCACTGACCAAAGTGTAATCCACGGTCATGGTCCTAAATTACCAGCTGTCTGCTACTGTGGCAAAGTCCGTACTACACTGTCGATTCCGCAGCACCATTTTATCTGGTAACACTGTGTAGTTGCACAGTTGTGCTACCAGGTCTGTCCTCACACTGTCAACTTTATGTATCTCACTTCTCCTGTAGCGTAGATCACGAGGAGCCGAAGTAAATGAGTGTATTCTGCATGACGTAACATTCAGTATTCCCTTCTTTCATAGCCACTCTTCATGTGCATCGATACCAAATAGGAATGCGAAAACTCTTGCGAGTGAGAGAATGACAATAACAATCGTAACAAGAACAAGCAAATAATGAATGATGTTTATTCCAACGCAGAACGAGAATGGCTTTAAATATAAAAATCTGTATCTATATCTATATCCATATCTATTGATCTTTGAGTT
This sequence comes from Schistocerca serialis cubense, assembly GCF_023864345.2. Taxonomy (NCBI): domain Eukaryota; kingdom Metazoa; phylum Arthropoda; class Insecta; order Orthoptera; family Acrididae; genus Schistocerca; species Schistocerca serialis. The sequence continues at coordinate 272,990,764 of NC_064640.1, read as the reverse complement.
GGCACAATGCAAATATATTCTTAGCATTTAGTTACTGAATTTAGTTCTGGATGTTTGCAGAGAAAAGGAAAAGTCGGTACTTCTCGCTAGTGTAATATAATGTGAACCAGCAACTACCCTTTCCTTAGAACACGACTCAAGCAGGTCCTCAAGTAGGTAGCAAGGCACTGCTGCATTCTGTTCCCTGACATTGCTCTGATGACGGTTAATGCAGATAGTTCCGATTATGAAATACAAAACGTATTGCAGGTTAGTTCCTAGGATAGTAACATTAAATTTGCGTTGTAGATGGCACATGAACGTGACGACTATCCATATTACTCATCAATATAAAAAGACAATATTTAGGGAATTTAGCAGGATTACTCAAAATGAATTCTGAAATTGGGTGACTGACTGCACAGGTGCTAAACGTCGTCAAGAGTATACGATGTCCTAATCGCATTAGGAATATGAAGATCGTCTTCGACAGCTCGCAACTTTCACATTGCTATCTCCACCCTACTCCAGACAGCCCTCGGTGGAGTTGCACGACGTTGCCGATGTTATGGAAGGCCTTCAAACCGACAACAGACCACATATTGAAAAATACAAGCGAATTCTCTTGCAGCGTAAGCTTATTGTAACTAATCTAAAAATTATTGGAGAGGAACATTGTCCTATTCAAAAAAAGTAAAATGTTACACACTGTTGACGTCAAACGGACATTATCTATGTCCTGTCTTGTGTCCTACTCATCTATAATATCAAGTGTACTATGAAAATGATTATATATAATGGATGATAGGGTAATGCATTGATACCAGATGGTGGGGGCCGGCCGGTGTGGCCGTGCGGTTCTAGGCGCTTCAGTTTGGAACCGCGTGACCGCTACGGTCGCAGGTTCGAATCCTGCCGCGGGCATGGATGTGAGTGATGTCCTTAGGTTAGTTAGGTTTAAGTAGTTCTAAGTTCTAGGGGACTGATGACCTTAGAAGTTAAGTCCCATAGTGCTCAGAGCCATTTGAACTATTTAACACAAAATGACATTAAAAATTAAAGTTATTCATGAGCAGCTAGTTGAGAATATGTATGAACATTAAATGACACGACGAACTGAAATAATATGACGAAGAGTTCAGCGCTCACTGGGAATAGAGCCCCACACATATCGTTGTTGACTACACACAAAGAGACGTCAGCTACCGAATTTTTCTCCACCAGCTGCTCAGAATATCATCTTGAACTTACAGTCATCTCGCAAATAGTTCTGTGTCTCACTGGGAGTTAAAAACGTCAGATATCGTTAGTGTTGACAACGAATGAAAATACATTAAAAATCAAAATTATTATCCACCAGCAGATAGGTGTTCTCATGATAGAGCTTGATAATACATAATTAAATCTTTAGTGCCGGGCCAGGATTCGATCCCATTCACGCATAATATGTGAAGGTGTTGAGGAATCTGCAGTTTTGAACAAACAACAAATTGTAGCCGAGCTGTATTGCCACGAAGGGATCAAATTCCGCGTTAAGGGCGGTCTGAGTTGCATTCCCAGTTTAGAACCAATTTTATCGACATACAGAAGCTCAAATAAAAGATGGAATAAGTGTCCTGTGACCATACATAGCGTTTGTGTCGTCACTTGAAATAAATAACTAGTATAAGAAAGGTTACTGGTGATAGAGTTTCTACATGTCGCCACTCCAGACTTTATTGTGGTTCAACCTACCGCCTACTTGGTAAAGAAGGAATATCATATTTTATGTGAATTTTCAGACCACGCAGCCATTATATCTCCTCACTTGGTGTAGCCAGGAGAGAATGGAATCTGTCTCTCCCTATCTAAAATCATTGACGGAAGTGGGAATCGAACCCAGACCATAGGTATAACAACCTACCATCCGTCCAACAGACCACGAAATCCTCTTCTCTGCGAGTCATTTTTCTATCGTAACGCAGTTGCGCCACACTGGATGAGAATTCTGACACACAGGCTCCCTGTAGTAATTTGCAGCATGTTCAGTAAATTCATTTACTTGGTTGACCGAATCACCATGAACTAGCTGCCTCGGCTACCCAGTGCATACATTCGACTATTTTGTAATCACAGAAATAAAATCACGTAACTGCCACCTACACACAACTGCCAACAGTGTAGGATGCAGAAGTTTAAATAGGAAGTGTTCCTTTCCACTTGAGCTATTCTATTGCGCTATCTGTTACTAGAAAACGTCGTTCAGTCCAAAAGAAAAGCTGTAACTGTTTGTCTCTCAGAAGTCAAGACCTGGCCATATGCATAATCTCACAGTGCTGTGGAATCCAAAAGTTCTGGAGGAATAGTTACCGAGCTCTGGAGCTGCTGTAGCTACGTGTCAGCTTGTAGCATAGATAAGATGTCGCGAGTTCGAATACATTCAGTGCTACATTTTTTAAAACGCAATTCTGCTCTCTGCTGAAGGTATCAATCTAATGGAACTTTGAACATAATTCCCTTCACTTCTCAACCCAAAGTAGTCGCATGTGGAGAAAGGGCTAACTACTGTGACATTTTGTTCTATTCAGGTTTAATAGACAGCAGGCAGCAGATGCATCTCGAAGATGTGCAGGGAGAGCGCATCGTGCCATAATATGTCAGAAAAGTATTTTCTATATTAGCCGTCGTGTGGTAGTGATATTTTATTCTTCTTCAAACTTTGTTTGACAGCTTTAACTCAGAACAAGTTTTCTACATGCATGTAATCAATAAACTGCATGTGCATTGTCAGACTGTCATAGGTAACATCTGAGAATTCGCATATATCGTTGATGATTAATTTCTCTCTCATGTTTACTATTGTTTTAACAACACTAAAGGAAACCTTACGAAAATTCGCTTGTCAGCAGCGGAAAGAGGCCTTACCTGTTGTGCAGCATTGTAAGTTTTTCAACATTGCACTATGAGCTGAAAGCATTTTCTTGCGATTTCCTTATTGATGTTTGATCTGACTGCTTGTAGCTCTTTCACAGAAGGGATAAAAACGTTACAGTCAGTGAGACTGGAACTGCGAACCGTAACAGACGCTTTTTCACATCTCAGCACGTTACCACAGAGCTGGCGAGGAGGTATGGGACTTAGCTTCCTATTACGAGGGCAATAGGAACTAGAACTCGTAAACCGCTATTTGAACGTCGAGATTAGTTGCGGTTTCCACCTGCAACGACTTTCCTGGGCTGGAAACCGTAAATTTTCAATCTTTTGTTACCCTGCAAGCGATAATAACTCGGATTATTCAATGGAAATGACAGGTAAAATCAAGTGAACTTTGAGGCTTAATTCCGTGCACACCAGGAAGTAACTCGTCGATCACAGAGTTGCCAAACATACGTTGCCTTGTTGGCAAATCTCAGTTACAGTACCAGCAGGAAGAAGACGAACCGATGTGATCCTACAGCGGTCTGGGAAGTGACCATAGCTGGTGTCTCCAAGTCACGGCTGCTACGGCCTGGAATACGTAATGCGTCTGATTCGCTTTCTGTAACTAGGTTTAGGGACTGGAGCGTAGTTACTAATAATACTCAGAACTGACTGCAAACTGAGCATCATAAATCAGTAACTCTCATTGTTGTTTTTATATTTCTTTCGTAAGTGTACTCAAAACTAAGAAAGTCATTCACAGGCGTTTTCGTGCTTCGCCGATAGTCGAGCACAACATACAAATAAAAATAAAAAAGAATGTGTGTGTGTGTGTTTGTGTGAGAGAGAGAGAGAGAGAGAGAGAAATAAAAAGCAATGAGAGAGAGTGTAAAAAATTGTTGTAAAGGAATTGAATCATGGTATTTAAAGAAATCTTTCATTAAAATGACACGTTCCATATCATTACGAAATGTCGTATTCATGATCTATGGAACAAGAGTTAATCTAATGTAATCTAATCTAATCTAATGTTACGTCATGCAGAATACACTCATTTACTTCGGCTCCTCGTGATCTACGCTACAGGAGAAGTGAGATACATAAAGTTGACAGTGTGAGGACAGACCTGGTAGCACAACTGTGCAACTACACAGTGTTACCAGATAAAATGGTGCTGCGGAATCGACAGTGTAGTACGGACTTTGCCACAGTAGCAGACAGCTGGTAATTTAGGACCATGACCGTGGATTACACTTTGGTCAGTGCTGGTTAGAGTGCTGCAACTGTAAATGGAAGGCTTTGTTTGATAGTCTTATGCTGATGCTGTCTGAATAAATTATGCCATTGGATACAAAGCGGTTTAGTTTTGAGACCTAACGCACGAGGGGGGAAGGCACAGTGGTCTGCTTCAGGAATTCCAAGCAATAAAACACAAAAAACAACCCAGGAAGGGAGACATGCATTTGGAATTTGTTCATCGTTACGGGGTCAAACAAGAGGGTAACATTACTGAAACAATGATCGGGCTACTTAGTATACAATAGAGCATACAGATTTCACGGAGGAAACGTATGAAGACGCAGACTTCCTCGTTATCAATATGTGCGGCATATCTTTCGTGTTAACGAAAGTAAATTCCCGCTTTACCTCTTCTTACGTGTCAAATGAAATGAATGCCATGAGGAATAGAATATTTGTTGACTGCGTCTCTTCTTGCTTCCATCCTTACCAACATATTTCTTCATTCTCGCGGTAATCATGACATTCTATGTGTATGCTGCAAAAGATTGCAAGTGGACAAATTCGACATCGAGGTGCAAAGCGTTATATTCAATTCGAATAAGCTTCCGGTGTATTTTTACTTCGTTTGTATTTTTAGATGATTATGAACGTTACGGAAAATTATCTCACATGCTTTATGTTGAATGAGAAACATTGAATGATCCGTTTTGCTTTCCCTACGTTGAAATGATATAACGTCGGCGTCAACAGCCTTCTTCCACGCCGGAAGCTGAAACTTGTATCATTCTGGATTAATGATAATTGAATGTCTCATATGTATACATAGCCCAGAAGGCGACGTCAGAAACCATCAGGGGAGAACGCCGCATAAAAACCAAACGTGCGCGCGCGTCTCCACTCTGAAGAACCGTATCGGAGAATCACGGCAAGCATTTCGCTGAAGAGCTGCCTCGTCAGAGAGCCTAGAAATGGCAGCGTCGTAGCAAGTATTTGTCAACACTCTGATAGTGCATTTACTTCCGGGTGTAGGTCGGCGTTACCTCGCTAAATTCACTTGACATTCGTTTTCCACATCGAAGACTCGTACGATATAATCCACTGCAAGATGGCACAATTTGAAAGTATATTTAATTTCTGGACTCCAAGAACGGCGTTCTTCACATAAGTAACACCTGTTTGTGTGTGCATTCGGGAGGACGACGGTGCAATCCCGCGCCCGGCCATCCTGATTTAGGTTTTCAATGATTTCCCTAAATCGCTTCAGGCAAATGCCGGGATGGTTCCTTAGGAAGGGCACGGCCGATTTCCTTCCCCATCCTTCCCTAATCCGAGCTTGTGCTCCGTCTGTAATGACATCGTTGTCGACGGGACGTTAAAACAGTAATCTCCACCTCCTCTGTTCGTGTGTTTAAGGTTGCGTTTTGAGGCTCAGGCAACATCGCAGTGACTATATTCCGCCTCTGGCCGCCAGTGTGTCGTTAGCTCAGAGGTTCCCTTGTGCGTTGCAGTGCTTGTACTATAAGACATAGCAGTTCGAATCACGGTAGAAGCCGCTGAGTACAACCTTTTATTTTCCATTTTAATTAATGGAGTTGCAAACTGCTAGTAAAAATTTCTTATGCGAAATCTGAAGAATGCCTTTAAACATCAATCTTCGTCCGATTTCGACTTAGTAAATTAAGTTAATATCATGGATTTCTGCTTTGCGAATTCCAAGGTGCTTCACTGTAAAATAGACCCTGAAAAGATTCAAACCGACTGTCAACGATATAAATTTGAGCTTTGTTCGTCATATAGGTCTAACAGGTCAGAAGGTTGTTTATGAAGTGCACATGTTCATTAATGTAGTTCCCTTCTTCTAAATTTTTGCAATAGCATTTAACTGTAGACGTTTTCTAACACCGGCGTTAGCAATTCCTTTCCGTTCTCTGAAACCTTCAAAACGACAAATTTTTCTGGTTTAAATCTGATGACCTTAACTATCACTTCCGATCAACAATAAATACTTCGTGAACCCATACATGGAACTCCAAATGTGCAGTGTTCCTGCACTGCTACAGAGCATGCATTGCAAGGTATTCACACAGTTTATCGCATAGACTTACCATAAGGAATGAAACAAGAACTGTAATACACTTTACACCACAGACGCTCACTCTGGCTTGACGAAAACATCCAAACATTGACCAAAAGTTGCACAAATAATTGAGTTTGAAAGGAAAAGAAACGAGGTATGAAGCATTTATAAATTCATCGAATGTAGTGAGGTGGTTTAATTTCGTCCCAGTCTATAAAATTAATTTCGGGCCATACTCAGCTCTTGCCGATTAATGTAATATAATACCCGCCTACTAATCAGGGCGTCTGTCTCCGTTGCTTTTGAGCGTGAATGGAAATTGTAGAAATTTTCTGTGGAGCAACATTTAATAATAAAGCGTTTTAAATCATCAAAAGCGATGAGCGGTAGCAGGCGCTTTCGATAAAGAACGGGGCAGTGCAGCGCCGCTGCTGTCGCCACGGCCGCTGCCAGTAGCCAGCAAATGGATCCCGGAGCTTTGCCGCATAAGGCGTCCAGAGGAGGACAGTCTGCAGGAAATCTGCCGCAAAATCGTTACTGGATAAAATTTTGATATCGGTGTGTCACAAAGCGAAATAGATTGAATCTGCGCTACCATTACATTCACGTCTTCAGCATTCAGACAGAAGAGGCTATAAAAATATTTTATGCCAGCTGCTCTCGATCCACTGACATTATGAACAGAAACAACGCACGCTACCGCTAGACCACAGGCGTAATCAGCCTAGAGTTTCTCTATCATGGGACAAGTTTTCCTCCAGGAAGTGCCGCAGTCTACAGTGTTGCCAGATTGTGCACATAACCGGACTTAGAGAATTAGCGAGTTGGCCAGTTTTTTTGTCCCATGTCGCGATAGGCGCGGACTTAGCCTCTGAAGCGGCTGGCCGCCGGTCAAGTTTTATGTCAAAGAGTGTACATCCTCAGAAATTTCTTCCTCAAATTAAGGCCGGCATTTGATATTAGTAGACTTCTCTTGGCCAGAAATGCCATAGCGAGTCTGCTTTTGATGTCCTCCTTGCTCCGTCCGTCATTGGTTATTTTACTGCCTAGGTAGCAGAATTCCTTAACTTCATTAACTTCGTGACCCTCAATCCTGATGTTAAGTTTCTCGCTGTTCTCATTTCTACTACTTCTCATTACCTTCGTCTTTCTCCGATTTAGTCCGCAGCTTGTGGTCGTGCGGTAGCGTTCTCGCTTCCCGCGCCCGAGTTCCCGGGTTCGATTCCCGGCGGAGTCAGGGATTTTCTCTGCCTCGTGATGACTGGGTGTTGTGTGCTGTCCTTAGGTTAGTTAGGTTTAAGTAGTTCTGAGTTCTAGGGGACTGACGACCATAGATGTTAAGTCCCATAGTGCTCAGAGCCATTTTTTTTCTCCGATTTACTCTCAAACCATACTGTGTACTCATTAGACTGTTCATTCCGTTCAGCAGTTCATTTAATTCTTCTTCACTTTCATTCAGGATAGCAATGTCATCAGCGAATCGTATCGTTGATATCCTTTCACCTTGTATTTTAATTCCACTCCTGAACCTTTCTTTTATTTCCATCATTGCTACAGCCTTGTCTTACACCCTTCTTAATACGAGCACTTCGTTCTTGGTCGTCCACTCTTATTATTCCCTCTGGGTTGTTGTACATATTGTATATGACCCGTCTCTCCCTATAGCTTACCCCTACTTTTTTCAGAATCTCGAACAGCTTGTACCATTTTATATTGTCGAACGCTTTTTCCAGGTAGACAAATCCTATGAAAGTGTCTTGATTTTTCTTTAGCCTTGCTTCCATTATTAGCCGTAACGTCAGAATTGCCTCTTTCGTCCCTTTACTTTTCCTAAAGCCAAACTGATCGTCACCTAGCGCATTCTCAATTTTCTTTTCCATTCTCCTGTATATTATTCTTGTAAGCAGCTTCGATGCATGAGCTATTAAGCTGATTGTGCGATAATTCTCGCACTCGTCAACTCTTGCCGTCTTCGGAATTGTGTGGATGATGCTTTTCCGAAAGTCAGATGGTATATCGCCAGACTCATATATTCTACACACCAACGTGAATAGTCGTTTTGTTGCCACTTCCCCCAATGATTTTAGAAATTCTGATGGAATTTTATCTATCCCTTCTGTCTTATTTGACGGCAAGTCCTCCAAAGCTCTTTTAAATTCCGATTCTAATACTGGATCCCCTATCTCTTTTAAATCGACTCCTGTTTCTTCTTCTATCACATCAGACGAATCTTCACCCTCATAGAGGCTTTCAATGTATTCTTTCCACCTATCTGCTCTCTCCTCTGCATTTAACAGTGGAATTCCCGTTGCACTCTTAATGTTACCACCGTTGCTTATAATGTCACCAAAGGTTGTTTTGACTTTCCTGTATGCTGAGTCTGTCCCTCCGACAATCATATCTTTTTCGATGTCTTCACATATATGTTTTATAGGCACTGAAAAAGAAACATCCAAAGGCTGAATTTGTCCAGTGGTTCCAGGGGTATGAACTGCAAAGTCATACATTTTTCAGGAGGGATAGTTTGCTTAAAAGGAGTATGATTTTTATAAGCAGACCAGGAATTAAGCAAAAGCAAGTTATTTTGACCTGTGACGTAAATATTGCCTACTGCGCTTGCAAGATTACACACACGAGAAATATTCGTAGTGGGCAGAGCACCTCCAACTTCTCGCAGCACAATAAATAACTTTCCAACCAATTTAGCATCCTGATTGTATACGAACTTTCTTGGTCATTCTAATTTCCAGGACTCCTTTCATATGCATTTCCGCTTCAAATCCCGATTGGTCGGAGCTGAAAACAAATTGCTTACTAAACGATGGGATGAGTTTGTTTATCCCATCTACAAATTTTCTAGCCGATTCCACAGTTCGCTGTGCATCGTTAAGTTGACGCTTTATTTGATATTTTGTTATCTAACTTCTGTAGCCCTGCTTGTACTTGCGCAACCACTCAGTGCTTCCCTTGAAATCACTGTAATTTATGTCGCTCGCACTTTGATGTGCATAACGTAGTAAGTCACCATCATGCACATCCTGTAAATTGTATCGAGCATCCTTGAAACGCGGAGACACCAGTTTTTGCAACAAGTTCGCCTCGTTCTCACTTGAATATCCGTAGTTTTTCTTATGCACTACACGATCATATTGCTGCAGACTCATTCGAAATCTGTTCACGATTTTTTTTTTAATGAGCTTTGGATGATCGTCCATGAACGTAATTATGTTTAGTCCCGCTCCTTGGGCAGCAGTTGTCCTTTACTACGTTTCACTGGAGACAGGATTTGTGGCTCATTCTCCGACAAGGACGATGAAGTACATGGCTGTTTCATTATCACTTTCACTTGTGTAGCACCTGTCGTCATCGTTGTACTCCTCATGTAGACTGTCCGCACAGTAGAGCTTTTACGACACCATACATTTCATGTTGCAGGAACGCTAGTATATCATTTACCTCTTCTTTCTCTCTGTGAGATTCCTTGGATTCCTTTACGACGAAACGTCAACTTCCGCACTTGTTGTTTCAGATATAATGCAATGTTTGCTTTGTTTACCGTTGCTATTGCTTTGATTTTAACAAGACCATTAGCACTGTAGCATTCGTCGATGAAGCAGTGAAAGGTGGCTACACTGAGCCACCAGCGCCAGAGATCGCGCCAGAGAGTTTTGTTCGGCCGCCTCCACTGGCAGTGATTATTGAGAAGTAGCGGAGTGCAGTGCTTGTCGAGGACTCGTAGGAGGCAGTGCTTGCTGAGATGGTAGTGAAAAGTTCTTGTCGAGATGTCGTAGTAGTGAGTGCTTGTTCCATGTTTTATGCAGTTATTTGATGGGCTAGATAGCAGATGTTGTTCTAATGGAAATGTTGTAATGATTAGAGTGCTTTTCGTCAATATATATGAAGGTAACAAAACTCGTTTTTTTTTCTCATTATTTCAATGTCTTGAATAATGCGTCATTACAGGTTCAGTCAACAAAGCATCTGGCTTGTGTTCTTGTATTAGAGGGTAATTCTGGTTTTCTTGCGCAATTATAGTATTTCTATTTTTTAATTACTTCAGTATAAATGATATTTAAAATTTCTTGTCTTATTGAAGAAGAACCGTGCCAGATTCGTACGTTGAATCACACTTCCACACACAGAACAGTTATACTTGTGCTTTGTTGGGTTCGTAGGTTTTATATTTGCTGGGGACTTAATTAATTGATTGTAATAACGGAAATTTTCATTTCATTCTTTGTTGTTGTTCTATGCAGTCAGATTGCGTACTAAAACTAGTCAGGGCCAACCGTTTACGAGACTACGTAATCGGACATACAGCTACTAAATCAAAAAATTAAAAAGTATTTGCATATTAAATAATTAAGCCCCCATGCACGTGGCGACCCTGCCAGGATCGTCTCTTGGAATCTTCTGATTGTAAAAATAGTGGACAGTAGTATTGTTGTAGTAATTTGTAGTTTAGTAATTGTAGTCTCTATTGCATGTGTAGATTTGGTAATTGGCATTCTTCTAATGGTATTTTGCTAAATTTAATTTTTATTGCCTTGTCTACAGGTTTGACAATTTAGTGCAATTGTTTCAATTGTTCGTTAATCGTGTTTGAGGGAAACATTTCGTGTGAATGGTATTGTTGGAGATAAAGTGTCATTGCGTGTAATTTTCATATAGTGACGAGTTTTGTATGTTTTGTAAATGATTACGCGATCGATGAAAAAGGCAAAAATGATGGATAGTGAGAATGACGAAATTGTTAAGATGGCGAACTCGCCAACAGAGGAAAACAGTATCATGAATAATGAAGTGGAAAACAATTTAATAAGTCGGGAAAATAGTCCAGAACCATTTCAAAATTTTTCTCAATCAAAAAATTTTCAGAATCCGAGATTAACGACAGAAAATTCTGGAATAGTATCGAACACAAATAGCTTTACAGCTTTGACGGAAGACGTTGGTTTTGCGGGAAATGTTAGAGGCGAAAAAGGTTTTGAACCATTTAATATGGAGCAGTTGATGGGTGTAATATTAAATTTGGGATCTGAATTAAAAACAGTGGGATCACAGATACGATCTGAATTTAAAACAGAGATAGGAACAATTAAAACAGAGATGGGAACTTTACGATCTGAATTAAAAACTGATATGGGAACAATGGAAACACAGTTTAGATCTGAATTAAAAACACAGATGGGGACAATGGAAACACGGTTAGGATCTGAATTAAAAACAGTGGCAACACGTTTAGAAACAGAGATGGGAACTTTGGAAACACGGTTAGATTCACGAATAGGGACATGTTTCAAAAATATGAAAGATGAATTAAAGAAATAAATCAGAGAAGAAGTACAACCGATTTTGAATGCTCACAATAATAAATTAGTTGCAGTAGAGATTAGACAAGGGGAACAGGATAGAGAACAGGAAGAAAGAGATCGTGTGATAGTACAGAAATTTTCAGAGTTAAATTTACAACGTGCAAAAGATAAGGAAGAAATATTTGAGAGAATCGAGGAATCCGTACCATATGACAGATTAAATAACCTAACACAACAATATGAACAGCTAACTACCAGATGTGTCAATACTGAAACCCGAGTCGCGACACTTACGGAAGACGTAAATAAACAGAAAGAACAATTAGGTGACTTATCGGAAAGAGTTGAGGAAATTTCAGATAAATTGACAAGGCTTACCTTAAATGGGGACAGAGATTCGGATGATACAGCTCCATTACCATTTGCAGAAACTGAAGAGTACCAGAACACAAATAAACATGTTGAAAATCAGGGAAAATTTAATGAACGCGTCAAAAGGGAATTTGAGGCATTACGAAAGCAAGTCAAACAAATTGAAGGCGAAATCGTAGGAAAAGACAGCAGAAGAAATTTAGAATCACAGATAGCAGAGGGGTTTGAAGAAAGTAATTTGTTTCATTTACGGGATGCAACAAGAGAGCGCCAGGCGCGCGAACTTGACAATAATCAACATTGGGACTGGGACAGACGCGGTAGATCTTTGTCGCCACGAGGCGAAAACTTTGACTATAAACACTTTTTAACTGTTCGGAAATTTAAGATCTTTCGCAATTCTAAGAACGACATACATCCATGTTCATGGTTAGATCAATTTATGTACGCACTCCCACCAAATTGGCCACTAAGTCACAAACTAGAAATTATGTGCGGCTATTAATGTCCTCAGGGGATTCACTACACTGAGTGAATATGTGCCGTAGCGTGCATAGGGCCCCAAGCTGTAGTGGTGCTATTTACCTTTTAGTTTTCTGCACCGCTGCCTACTCTTTTACTATTCTTTGCATCTGTCAAAACAACTCTTCGACTATCAATCTATCTAGAGAGTAAGTAAACAATAACCGGATATGACTATTTTGCCTAAAAGTGATTTCGGAAATTACCATTTGGACTTACTATATTTTCTGCAGCATTCATTCGTAGTTTAAACGAAATTTTACCTGTTTATCTTCGTGACAATATTACTTCATATGTTGACGACATTCTTATTGCTAAACGTTCTTGGAGTGAGCATAACAAAATTTTGGATTCATTATTACGTATCTTTGCAAGAGTTGGCATTACAGTGAACTTAGAAAAATCTGAATTTGGTCGTTCTCAGGTGAAATTTCTTGGTCACATTATTTCTACAGAAGGTATTCTTCCTGATCCAGAGAAACTAGATGCTATTCGTAATTATGCTGTTCCTACCACAAAACGTGATGTTCGTAGTTTCCTTGGTGTCTGTAATTTTCTTAGACGCTTTGTTAGATTGGACAATTTGGCCACACCTCGTTTATGTGAACTATCCGGAAAGAATTCTAATTGGTGTTGGGATGAGGAAGCTCAGTCAGAATTTGAACAACTTCGTGATGCTTTAATTGCTGCTCCACTTCTTTCACATCCGGATTTATCTAAAGATTTTTGTTTGGCGACAGACTCAACATACAAAGGCCTAGGTGCACATTTATTTCAAGAGTTAGAAGAAAACGGCGTTGTAGTACAGAAGACTATTGCATTTGGAAGTCGTGTTCTCTCTAAATCCGAAAAGAATTATTCGATTACGGAACTTGAAGCTTTGGCTGTTGTTTGGGCTTTTACAAAATTTCGGACATTTTTGTTTGGCAGACATACTAAGGTTTACACCGATCATCGAGCTCTGGAATTTCTTATGTCAACAAAATTAACTCATGGAAGATTGTCACGATGGGCGCTGTACCTACAGGAATTTGATTTTAGTATTGTTTACATACAGGGTTCTTCAAATATTGTTGCTGATGCTTTATCACGTGCACCTGTGGGTTTGAAACAAAGTGCTGAAGAGGACTGCAAAGAAAACAATTATTGTTTGATGTATATTCAAGGTGTTGCGTTTGAGAACTTTATTTCGTCTTCGCTCCAGGATATCGCTAAGGAGCAAAATAAGGATCCAATCTGGAAGGACATTAAGGAGAAGTGGAGGAGAAAGGAAAGTGTAGCGATTAGACAGCATTATTTAGTTCACAATGACATTCTTTTTAAACGAAAATCGGTCGACAACTCTGTTTGGTTAGTTTGTATTCCTGATGAGTGGGTCAATAAATTGATTTGGTACACACATTTCAGTTATGCACACTTTGGTCCCAGAAAATGCTTTCATAAATTACGAGAAAATTGTTACTTCAGTAATATGGAAAAACGTGTTCGATCTGTTCTTGCCAAATGCAAATTATGTCAAAAGGCTAAGCCGCCAACTATTTCTCACAGAGCACCGTTGTTTCCTATCATTCCAACGAAATTAAAGGACATGGCTGCAGTCGATTTGTTCGGTCCAGTGGTTCGTTCTACTAATGGTTTTGCGTACATTTTGGTAGCAGTGGAATTGACATCAAAATATGTTTGTTTTACACCTTTACGCAAAGCAACAGCTCGTTCAGTATCTAACGCTTTCATCAAACATTTTCTTAAAGAAGTGGGTCATGTTGATAAGGTTATATCAGATAATGGATCACAGTGTCGCTCTAAAATTTGGCTTCGTACTCTACGGCGTCGTAAAATTAAACCAATTTTCATTTCACTTTTCACCCTCAATCTAACGCTTCAGAGAGATGGATGAAGGAAATCAATAAATTGTGTCGACTTTATTGACATCAGAATCACAGAACTTGGGATCAGTATCTTCATATTTTTCAAAACATTCTGAATGAACTTCCTAATGACTCAACTTCTTTACCGCCTATACTGATATTAAAAAACAAAGCACTGACAAATCGCATTTCTGAAATCGTTCCTTTTCCGCCTACACGGAAACTGCGGCATTCTGAAGTTGTGAACCTGGCTCTGCAAAATATTGCATCTGCGGCTGCTAGAAGAGAGAAATCAGCTAAGCGTCCTGGTCGTTTAAAAATCTTGTCAGTTGGTCAAAAGGTGTTAATTAAGTCCCACCGTTTGTCTCACAAAGGAAAGGGCTTCTGTCGCAAATTTTTTCTGCTTTATAACGGTCCATATCATTCATGATAACACTGTCGAAGTAGAAACTCTTAAATCTCGGCGCTCTAAGGGAATACATCACATATCAAACGTTAAAATTTTTGTGGAATGACATACTTGTGAGAAACTAACAGCTACATGTAAACACACGGAGAATACAAGGATACCGCGCTGTGTTTTGGCGGCGGCACATACTCAAAGCAACAGTCAAGTCTGCGCGCCGCACAAGGCAGTCGTTGACCGCAAACAATCACCTTCTACGTCACGTGCCTACAGCTGATCGAGCGCTCATGCGAATGCACTGACAGACGTAAACAAATACACAGTCTAATTTCTCGGATTAAATTCAGTATAAAGCTATAGTGACTTGATGAATTATGTTATTAACGTTCAGTATTTTTCAGGATACGGTTGTATAAAATATTTAAGAACTTCAGGTAAATTCGGTGCGTCTCCGACGTTAAGACGACTTGCTATGGAGAAAATTTGAGGAAGAATGTAATTTCGAAGAAGAAAGTAATAAACTAAAAAGGTAACTATTAATTGAGTTTATTTTTCAGGTAACATATTTCCACTTAGGTACGTACTTTAGACGTAATTTGCTGTTCGCTATTGCGTGATTTATACTTTGTGCTAAATTTCATGTTCTATGAATTTACTTGTGAAGCGACGTGCTTGCGTACATTAACTGATTTTGACAATGATTGATTAATGAACAGGTTGTTATTTGTATACATTATGCATCGCTTGACTGCACTGCTTTTTCACTATGTCATTTTTTTATTATTGTTATGTGCCTGCTGTGCTTATTTATTTAAATTATAATTGCAACCTGATTAATTATGCTGACTATGGTTATGTGTGTAAGTTATACTTTGTGATTTATCTGCTTGCGCCTTCATGTTTACTTATTAAGATTACATATGAACATTTATTTGCTTATGATGATATGAAGCTAATGACCTGTTTATTACGTAAGATATATGTTTGCTGCTGTGCGTACAGATTGCATATTTATACATTTCTGTTTGTTGTCATAACTACTCTTCAATTTAGAATATAGCAATGCTGATGTACAGTGTACGAACATAGAGTTTAGGTCACACTATGGTATTAATTATAGATTGTTTGCTTGGCAGAGCCTCGTGGTAGGGATTGTGCTGCATCCACTTGTTGACATTGTGTTCTCTACTGGTATATATACTCGCTATTGCATATTTTGCTTACGCTCAGTGCCTTATATTTTTAAGATAAGAAAATGAACTGCTATAATTCGACGAACGACATTAGTACAAGAAACTTCATAGAAGTCACATGAGCTGAGGTTTTATGGAAGCTGTATAAATTTATGCTAATAGGAAGGAAGCTAACGACATGGCATACCAACACTAGGGTTAGACCATTGACAGTCATTACACTGCATTCTTCGTGACCAATTGAAATAGGAAGTGACACTTGACACAAAAAATACTCCACATGTTTGCTTCTGCCATGATTCTTGAAGTGGTGTACACACTGTGAAATATTATGATCATTCACACTACGTAATCGTACTTAATTACTGAAAGTTATTCGAACTAAAGTCTGTTAGAGGTCATGTATGCATTTCTTTTATTCAATGATGGACAAGGTAACCAAAATGTATTTTATGATTCATAATGAGTAGAAGATATGGGTCAGGTGGACTACACAGAGGTTGTGTGTGGACATTGTGTCTTCGGATTGTATGGGATGATGAACTGAAGTTTGCACTAGGATTTTATCTGTACTTGTTCGAGGAGACTGACTAGAGGAAAGAGTTGTTATGGAAGTGAAATGATATTGGTAATAAGGTTTATATGTATCGACGTATTGAAGAGGTATTATTGAGGTATTGAGATTATGTGAAGTTGATGATTATTGGAGTTTTGGTGGACGAGAGGTAAGGTAAATGATATTGATGATAAGATTTATATGTATCGACGTAAGAGGTATTATTGAAGTATTGAGATTATGTGATGCTGATGATTATTGGAGTTCTGGTGGATAAGAGGTAAAGTAAGTGAGGAGCATCTTTTTTTTGTTGGTTTATATGGAACAAGGAAGATGAAGATAGCAGACTAGAACACTAAAGAGGAAGGAAGATTGTCTACACACACTTTGTTAAATCATTAAGCAGTACATATTTTTTTTTGAAGAGAGGAAGTAATTGCATATCTTGGCTCACTGACAGTTGTTCAGCAACCGTACATTTTGATCTGGCTTGGCAAACATTGGTCTTGACATGATGACTATGACGTTGACTAACCATTATTGACTGTTATACATTGCTGCCACTACTACTTGATACACATGTCGAACATCAAACCTTTGACAGAATTGCATTTACACAGTTAACACTATTCAATTACACAGTAGCACTAATGTGGACGAAAGATGAGTGAGTGTGTTTTGTGTGTTTTCCTTTCCCAATGCCAAATTGGTACCAACCTATCTCCTAAATATTATTTTATTTGTTTGTAGTGGCTTGCACTGACACCCATCAATATTATAGGTTTACTGGTATTTGTGTATTTGTAATAGTTAATATGACAATTATCTGATATCATTTGTGTGTTTATTATAATTTGTATGTTTAGTGTAAGAGCATTGAGAATAATTTTGTAAAAGCAATTGTGTGTGCATTCAAACTATTGTTCATGCTTGAACTGTCTGATTAGTGATAGTGAATATTATGGACTGTTACCTGCACTTTTTCAACATAATGGGTACCACTTAGAAATGTTTAATTTCTGCTGATGAACTGTGTGATTAGTGATAGTGAATATTATGGACTGTTACTTGCACTTTTTCTACATGATTGGTACCACTAGGACATGTTTAATTTCTGCTTATAAACTCTGATGAACAGTGTGATCAGTGATAGTGAATATTATGGACTGCTGTCTGCACCTGTTCAACATTACTGGGTGCCACAGATGGAACTGCTTGTACTAACATAATGTCACTTGTTGCTGTCTGCACCTGCTCAACATTGCTGGGTGCTACTGATGAAACTGTTTCTACTGACAAATGTCACTTGTTGGTGTCTGCACCTACTCAACATTGTTGGGTGCCACTGATGGACTGCTTCTACTGACATAATGTCACTTGTTGGTGTCTGCACCTGTTCAACATTGCTGGGTGCCACTAATGGAACTGCTTCTGCTGAAAGATGTCACTTGTTGGTGTCTGCACCTGTTCAACATTGCTGGGTGCTACTGATGGAACTGCTTCTACTAAAATGATGTGACTTGTTGGTATTTGCACCTGTTGACCATTGCTGGGTGCTACTGCTGGAACTATCAACTAATTGTTTTTTTTTGTTTTTTTTAATCATTAAAAGCATTTTATGTGAACATTTGTATAAACTAATTTTTTGTATATTGTGTGAACTATTATGTAAAGTCACATGTATGAAAGAATTTGTATTGCTTACTTTATTATATATTAGGTTATTGAAAGGTCAGTGCAAACCAAAATTTTATCTAGTTATGTGATATTTATGTATTAATTTTATCTTTTATTTTTGTCTGTATTTTTTTTTTTTGACGAATTTGGTGGTATTTGCACCACCAATGCTGGCAAAAATACCATCAAATTCTAGCCCGTGGAGGAAGGGCATATGAAAGGTGGCTACACTGAGCCACAGCGCCAGAGATCGCGCCAGAGAGTTTTGTTCAGCCGCCTCCACTGGCAGTGATTATTGAGAAGTAGCGGAGTGCAGTGCTTGTCGAGGACTCGTAGGAGGCAGTGCTTGCTGAGGTGTGGTAGTGAAAAGTTCTTGTCGAGATGTCGTAGTAGTGAGTGCTTGTTCCATGTTTTATGCAGTTATTTGATGGGCTAGATAGCAGATGTTGTTCTAATGGAAATGTTGTAATGATTAGAGTGCTTTTCGTCAATATATATGAAGGTAACAAAACTCGTTTTTTTTTCTCATTATTTCAATGTCTTGAATAATGCGTCATTACAGGTTCAGTCAACAAAGCATCTGGCTTGTGTTCTTGTATTAGAGGGTAATTCTGGTTTTCTTGCGCAATTATAGTATTTCTATTTTTTAATTACTTCAGTATAAATGATATTTAAAATTTCTTGTCTTATTGAAGAAGAACCGTGCCAGATGCGTACGTTGAATCACACTTCCACACACAGAACAGTTATACTTGTGCTTTGTTGGGTTCGTAGGTTTTATATTTGCTGGGTACTTAATTAATTGATTGTATTAACGGAAATTTTCATTTCATTCTTTGTTGTTGTTCTATGCAGTCAGATTGCATACTAAAACTAGTCAGAGCCAACCGTTTACGAGACTACGTAATCGGACATACAGCTACTAAATCAAAAAATTAAAAAGTATTTGCATATTAAATAATTAAGCCCCCATGCAGCAGTTCAACTACATTTTGTAGCCTCATGCTGTGCTCATCATTGGATACTTCCAGTGCTGTCCCCTGTTGCCATTAGCAGCCAATATTGTAGAGTACTGCTGTCGAACCTAACATAACGGTCTGAGTCTGTCCTAATGTTGGGCCACATCAAGTGAAGATGTCAGTTCTTGGAATGAACATTTCAAATCTGTGATATCTGTGACTGATTCGCTTCGGAGAGACTCTTGAGTTTCAATACGAGAGGCCTAAAATCGAAAATGCTCCAGCATACATCCATAGCAACTTCGACTTCCTTGCCAACAGTATTAAAAACTTAGAATGTATCGGGTTGCTTTTACAGAAATGGGTGAGAATGTCGTAAGGAAGTTCAGCAACCTTAGAAGTGATCTTGGTTAGAGGGAAGTGAATAAGTTTGATGCGGTTTTGCCAATAAATCCACTATACTCGACTTTCGCTAACATTTGCAATATCTTCAGTGCCGGAAAAGAAGACAATTCAGCGGAAATCTCTCCAGGAATATTTAATTTCTTAAAAATTTGCACGATCAACGTTCTGTGATGTAGAGGGATCATTGTCCTCTTAAAAAATAAAAATAAAAAATAAATGTTATTTCTGATCGGATACATTCTGTGACTGCAGAGAATTTGGAGAAGTACCTGGTTGTTCATTACGTTTCAGAGAGAAAGTTAAGGTAGGGTACCTTAGTAATTTAAATGAATATAGACATTTTAGTTGACAGATGTGATTGAAAATAATTTCTATTTATTAGCGCAGTAAATAAGTAATATAAAATGTAATTACCTTGTTACTGTACTTCTCGTGTTCCTAGTACGTTTAAGTACATGTCAGGAATAATCTAGGAGTCTGTTGTGTAGCTGAGAAGTTTATTTCACTATAAATTATTGTTTTATGTTAAATTTTTAATGATTTATTTTCGTGATATTACAAACTTTCATACGTATTTTGGTTCAAAATGGTTCAAATGGCTCTGAGCACTATGGGACTTAACATCTATGGTCATCAGTCCCCTAGAACTTAGAACTACTTAAACCGAACTAACCTAAGGACATCACACAACACCCAGTCATCACGAGGCGTACGTATTTTATCTATTTTCATTACGTAAATACGTAATATTTTAGGTGTTGATAGTACATAAAAATCCTGGTTCTACTCATCACAGTGAAAAGATGTTTATTTGATAGTTGGTAGTACGCAAAGTAATATGGGCCGAAGTACAGCCAGTTTCTGTGGCCGAGCGGTTCTAGGCGCTTCAGTCCGGAATCTCGCTGCTGCTACGACCGCATGTTCGAATCCTGTCTCGGGCATGGATGTGTGTGATGTCCTTAGGTTAGTTAGGTTTAAGTAGTTCTAAGTCAAGGGGACTGATGACCTCAGATGTTAAGTCCCATAGTGCTTAGAGCCATTTTGAGCCGAAGTACAGAGGTGACAGAATGGCAGAAAGGAACTATCGTGTTTGGACGTGCCCATCCCCCACATCGTGAATAAAATTGCACGATTTTTTCATGTATCGACGTGGACTGTCCACCACGTCTACAAAGAATAGTGTACCACTTCCAGTCATGTAATATGGCGCGAAGAGAATGCTCGTAAAAATATCGTAACCGACAGGGATTGGAGACAAGTGTTTTTCTATCATACTCTGCGTGGGTACAAACACAGTTTACGATTACTGGCACTGCTGGTAACGAGCAGATCGGCGGAACGAAACAGGCATATCTGATGGTGACTGACAGCGAAGATCACGAGGTGACTTAATAACCAACACAAGTCCAGTGCGTAGCCGAATCGTCTAAGCGTGTACCACAACCAGGGAATAGTCGAACTCACAAAAAGTTAATCGGGCAAAGTCAAAATACTCTACTATACAATGGCGGTTACGTAAGACTTCAGTAACTATCGAGAGCCTAGCCGTTAACGTCGGGATGAGATATATTAGTAAACATTCGTCATAGGGCGGCGCCACCTGGCATGCCTGCTGCTGCGGTACCGCCCCGCGAGAGCGCTAGCCGTTGCTATCGCCTGGAGCCCGAGTAACTCTAACATGCTCCGTCTTTCGTTACTCGGGCTAGGCGGGGGATACGAATCATTATCGGATACTCAAAGTATCACGCCTTTTCTACCACAATCGGTTTCAAATCCGACAGGAACTCACCTGTCAATGAATACACGGCTACCTCAAACAATAACCCTTGCAAAGTTCGAGAATGGAAGAATGTACAATGGATATGTGGAGTCAGGTACCTCACGAAAAACCACTAGTCATAGCGGCATATGAAGATGGATGTCTTCACTGGGTCAAGCAACACAGAAACTGAAAAGAAGCTAACTGGAGGCATGTAGAGTGGACTAGCGAGTCGCGATTTTTCCTCTTTTTAAATGATGCAAGACGTCGAGTGCGCCTATGACCCAATGAAGTCCTTAACTCACAGTGTGTGTGGAAGGTGTATTTCGAGCCACAGGAAGTTCTGTGATGTTTTAGGAATATCTTTTGTACTATGACTCTGGCACACTCCCCCAGGGTATCGTGATAGTTCAAATGGTTCAAATGGCTCTGAGCACTATGGGACTCAACTGCTGAGGTCATTAGTCCCCTAGAACTTAGAACTAGTTAAACCTAACTAGCCTAAGGACATCACAAACATCCATGCCCGGGGCAGGATTCGAACCTGCGACCGTAGCGGTCTTGCGGTTCCAGACTGCAGCGCCTTTAACCGCACGGCCACTTCGGCCGGCCCTTCAGTTTAGAAATCGAGTTGAGCTTACGAGGGCTTAAGTCAGGGGAGTGCAGTAGGTGATATAGTAATCAGCAGCCCCTTCAGTCAAACAATTCAGTAACAGCTTGCACTGTACGTGCTTGAGCATTGTCCTGCAAAATGATGGTCAGGTCCTGCAAAAAGTGTCATCACTTTTGTCTCTATGCTGTTCAGTTTTGGAACACCATCTACGACCGGCTTAGAAACAGAAGTGATGACACTTTCTGCAGGAGATATACTATGTGATCAAAAGTATCCGGACATCCCCCAAAACATACATTTTTCATATTAGGTGCATTGTGCTACCACCTATTCCATATCAGCGACCTCAGTAGTCATTAGACATCGTGAAGGAGCAGAATGGGGCGTTCCGCGGAACTCACGGACTTCGAACGTGGTCAGGTGATTGGGTGTCACTTGCGTCATACGTCTACACATGAGATTCCTACACTTCTAAACATCCCTAGGTGCACTGTTTTCGATGTGATAGTGAAGTGGAAACGTGAAGGGACACGTACAGCACAAAAGTGTGCAGGCCGATCTCGTCTGTTGACTGACAGAGAACGCCGACAGTCGAAGAGGGTCGTAATGTGTGATAGTCAGACATCTATCCAGACCATCACACAGGAATTCCAAACTGCATCAGGATCCACTGCAAGTACTGTGACAGTTACGCAGGAGGCGTGAATACTTGGATTTCATGGTCGAGCGGCTGCTCATAAGCCACACATCACTCCAGTAAATACCAAACGACGCCTCGCTTGGCGTAAGGAGCGCAAACATTGGATGATTGCACAATGGGAAAACGTTGTGTGGAATGACGAATCACGGTACACAATGTGGCGATCCGATGCAGGGTGTGGGTATGGCGAATGCCTAGTGAACGTCATCTGCCAGCGTGTGTAGTGCCAACAGTAAAATTCGGAGGCGGTGGTGTTATGGTGTGGTCGTGTTTTTCATGGAGGGGGCTTGCAGCCCTTCTTTTGCGTGGCACTATCACAGCACAGGCAACAATCGTGAGACGCCATATCCCGTCCTGGCTTATATCTTGAAATGATGGTAGCTCTCGCTTCACTCTTCACCAAGCTCATACAAGCCATAAGCTGCAGAGTTAATATTGTTTAGATATATTTTAACTCGTTGCCACCTGTTTCTCTTTGCACTTTTCTGTTCCTACTGTCTTTTTACAGTGATTAGCTAGAACATTATGACCACCTATCTAATAGCTGGTATGTCCATCTTTGATACGGATAACAGCGGCGACGCGTCGTGGTTTGATAGTAGTGAGACCTTGATAGGTCACTGGAAGGAGTTGGCACCACATCCGCACACGCAAGTCATCTAATTCTCGTAAATTTCGGGTGGGGGGGGGGGGGGGGCGATGAGCTCTGACGCCACATTCAATCACATAACAGATGTGTCTGATTGGGTTCAGATCTGGCGAGTTGGGGGGCCTGCACATCAATTGGGACTCGCAACTGTGTCCCTCGAACCACCCCATCACACTCCTGCCTCGTGACATGGTACATTATCTTGCTGAAAAATGACACTGGCAGCAGGAAACGTGAAGGGGTGTACATGGTTTGCAGCCAGTATACTGTACTGATTGGCGGTCATGTTGCCTTGCAAGAGCTCTGCTGGACCCATGGATGCCCTCGTGAATGTTTCCCACAGCATAATGGAACCGTCACCAGCTTGTCTCCATCCGGTAGCACAGGTGTCAAGGAGCTGTTCCCCTGGAAGACGGCGGATTCGCGCCCTCCCATTGGCATGATGAAGAAGGTACTGGGATTCATCAGACCATGCATCACTCTGTCACTGCGCCAGTGTCTAGTGCCGATGGTCACATGTCTATTTCAGTCGTAGTTTCCAATATCATGGTGTTAACATTGGTAGAGTGCATGAGTCGTCAGCTGCAGAGGCTCATCGTTAGGAGCGTTTGGTGCACTGTGTCTTCAGACACCCTTGTGCTGTGCCCACCATTAGAGTATGATATTAGTTCCGTCACAGTTCGCCTCTTGTCCTGTTTTATCAGTCTGCTCAGCCTCCTACACCCAACATCTGTGATAAAGAGTGGCCACTCAACCCCACGAGGTCTGGACAGGGTTTCAGTTGTGTTTCACCACATGTTGAAGACACTCAGCACAGCACTGCTCGATCACCCGACAAGTCGTGCTGTCTCCGAAATGCTTGTACCTTGCCTCCAGGCCATCACAATTTGCCCTTGATCAAATTCAGGTAGATCATGCACTTTCCCCTTTCTACATATGGACTGCACACTCACTGATTCTACATGGAGCGTGCGCGTGTCCGACTTGCAGTCACTGCTCGCCAGGTGACGCTGTTATCGCCTGGAAAGGGTTTAAATTTGTAGTAGATCGGTGGTCATAATGTTCTGGGTGATCAGTGTAAGTTTGTTGTATTATGATAATTATAATATAATAAGGTGATAGTTATGACATACAGGCTGAGGCTCCTAACGTTTTTGCCTCAAATCACTTCAGATCCTTTGAAGAAATTTGTAAACTGTTTTCACCCAGACACACTGTGACAAGAGGCTCCTGAAACAAACAGCAGAACGTTCTGGCAACTTAATTAATAACCGACATAAAGGTATCCACATATTTCGATGAGACACATTTTTTGACGTAACTCTTTTGTAGGTATAACTCGATACCACGAAGTAAAAATACACTGAATGTAGGGATTTTTGTGCTGCTATTGCGGTCGTTGAACGGCCTGCCACCATGAGGTTCATGCCACTTTTCAAGGAAAGTTATGCCGATCGATTTAAGGCGCAAAGTCATGCTTGTGCGTGACACTTTATATAGGTTTAAATCATGTTGTGTTCGAAAGAAAATATTATAACACTGGAAAGGCATTGAGCCAGTATCAGAATCAGAGAATAACTTTGTTTCCCTCAAAAAATAAATAAATAAATAAATAAAATGTCCAAATGTGTGTGAAATCTTATGTGACTTAACTGCTAAGGTCATCAGTCCCTAAGCTTATACACTACTTAACCTAAATTATCCTAAGGACAAAGATTATACTGAGTGCACTATCCGAAAATTACCTCGAGCAATTAAACAGAGAACCGACTCGTGGAGATAACATCTTGGACCTACTGATAACAAACAGACCCGAACTTTTCGACTCTGTATGTGCAGAACAGGGAATCAGTGATCGTAAGGCCGTTGCAGCATCTCTGAATATGGAAGTTAATAGGAATATAAAAAAAAGGGAGGAAGGTTTATCTGTTTAGCAAGAGTAATAGAAGGCAGATTTCAGACTACCTAACAGATCAAAACGAAAATTTCTGTTCCGACACTGACAATGTTGAGTGTTTATGGAAAAAGTTCAAGGCAATCGTAAAATGCGTTTTAGACGGGTACGTGCCGAGTAAAACTGTGAGGGACGGGAAAAACCCACCGTGGTTCAACAACAAAGTTAGGAAACTACTGCGAAAGCAAAGAGAGCTTCACTGCAAGTTTAAACGCAGCCAAAACCTCTCAGACAAACAGAAGCTAAAAGATGTCAAAGTTAGCGTAAGGAGGGCTATGGGTGAAGCGTTCAGTGAATTCGAAGGTAAAATTCTATGTACCGACTTGACAGAAAATCCTAGGAAGTTCTGGTCTTACGTTAAATCAGTAAGTGGCTCGAAACAGCATATCCAGACACTCCGGGATGAAAGCTGAAATACTAAACACCTTTTTCCAAAGCTGTTTCACAGAGGAAGACCGCACTGCAGTTCCTTCTCTAAATCCTCGCACAAACGAAAAATGGCTGACATCGAAATAAGTGTCCAAGGAATAGAAAAGCAACTGGAATCACTCAATAGAGGAAAGTCCACTGGACCTGACGGGATACCAATTCGATTCTACACAGAGTACGCGAAAGAACTTGCCCCCCTTCTAACAGCCGTGTACCGCAAGTCTCTAGAGGAACGGAGGGTTCCAAATGATTGGAAAAGTAGTCCCAGTCTTCAAGAAGGGTCGTCGAGCAGATGCGCAAAACTATAGACCTATATCTCTGACGTCGATCTGTTGTAGAATTTTAGAACATGTTTTTTGCTCGAGTATCATGTCGTTTTTGGAAACCCAGAATCTACAATGTAGGAATCAACATGGATTCCGGAAACAGCGATCGTGTGAGACCCAACTCGCTTTATTTGTTCATGAGACCCAGAAAATATTAGATACAGGCTCCCAGGTAGATGCTATTTTTCTTGACTTCCGGAAGGCGTTCGATACAGTTCCACACTGTCGCCTGATAAACAAAGTAAGAGCCTACGGAATATCAGACCAGCTGTGTGGCTGGATTGAAGAGTTTTTAGCAAACAGAACACAGCATGTTGTTATCAATGGAGAGATGTCTACAGACGTTAAAGTAACCTCTGGCGTGCCACAGGGGAGTGTTATGGGACCATTACTTTTCACAATATATATAAATGACCTAGTAGATGGTGTCGGAAGTTCCATGCCGCTTTTCGCGGATGATGCTGTAGTATACAGAGAAGTTGCAGCATTAGAAAATTGTAGCGAAAAGCAGGAAGATCTGCAGCGGATAGGCATTTGGTGCAGGGAACACGTTTTTTGCTCGAGTATCATGTCGTTTTTGGAAACCCAGAATTTACTCTGTAGGAATCAACATAGATTCCGGAAACAGCGATCGTGTGAGACCCAACTCGCTTTATTTGTTCATGAGACCCAGAGAATATTAGATACAGGCGAATACATAGAAAGAAGGATCCTTTATTGTATGATTACATGATATCGGAACAAACACTGGTAGCAGTTACTTCTGTAAAATATCTGGGAGTATGCGTGCGGAACGATTTGAAGTGGAATGATCATATAAAATTAATTGTTGGTAAGGCGAGTACCGGGTTGAGATTCATTGGGAGAGTCCTTGGAAAATGTAGTCCATCAACAAAGGAGGTGGCTTACAAAACACTCGTTCGACCTATACTTGAGTATTGCTCATCAGTGTGGGATCCGTACCAGATCGGGTTGACGGAAGAGCGAGAGAAGATACAAAGAAGAGCGGCGCGTTTCGTCACAGGGTTATTTGGTAACCGTGATAGCGTTACGGAGATGTTTAATAAACTCAAGTGGCAGACTCTGCAAGAGAGGCGCTCTGCATCGCGGTGTAGCTTGCTCGCCAGGTTTCGAGAGGGTGCGTTTCTGGATGAGGTATCGAATATATTGCTTCCCCCTACTTATACCTCCCGAGGAGATCACGAATGTAAAATTAGAGTGATTCGAGCGCGCACAGAGGCTTTAAGACAGTCGTTCTTCCCGCGAACCATGCGCGACTGGAACAGAAAAGGGAGGTAATGACAGTGGCACGTAAAGTGCCCTCCGCCACACACCGTTGGGTGGCTTGCGGAGTATAAATGTAGATGTAGATATAGACACACACCCATGCCCGAGGGAGTCGAACCTCCGCCGGGACCAGCCGCACAGTCATGACTGCAGCGCCCGAGACCGCTCGGCTAATCCTGCGCGGCTGTTTTCCTCTCACAGTCATCAACAAATGGTCCGATAACAACAAGAAAATCAGACACTCACAAAGGAATGTTTGTTAATGACAAAATTATTCCAGTACATCAGCGCACCTGATGATGGCAACGTGGGCAATTGCCGAAATGTTGTGTCCTGTGCACACTCATACCAGGCTGTTCACCCGTCATCAAATACGCCTGGAGAAATTGAAGAATCACATCAAAATTATTAGAATTTGCATGTTAAAGTTTTGGTATTTCAAATAAAAATGAAATTATTTCTTCACTTAAAAAAAATCTGCGTCATTTGCGCACACGGAAGAAATCTTCCTTTAATATAACACATGAAATAAATGAAACCAGGGTGAGAACAAGAAACATGAATACTTGGTCAATAGCCGTGATACTTACGTTGGTGAGTCTTTGAAAGATTATGTTTAACGTGAGAACCATTTGCAGCACATAACTTTCATACGCGGTTCATCACCGGTAAATTCGCTGCTGTTAACATATCTAGTGTAATCGATTTACACGCAATTCTCATGGGCTCCACAGTCGGGATCTTCTTGTAGACCACAATCTTCATAGTACCCAAGAGAAATAAGTGTAACAGTTTCCCGTCAGGCGATTGTACTGGATACTTGTGAATTGAACTGTCTCTTCCCACGCAGCAGTTTCGAAATGAGCAGTTTAATGTATGTCTTGCTGCTCAAGACACCACCATGCCAGAAACACTTCATATGGCGAGTCCTCAAAGGGACATTTCCTTATAAGAAGGGTAAAGTACTTATCAACAAGTGTGCGTATCTTCCCTGACCAACGTACAGCAACGAAGTCGGGGCAGATTACATGCTGTTCGATTATGCCACATCACACGATCATACCCCACTGTCATTTGTTGATCAGTGGACGAACCCAGTGTATGTTTTCTGTTGATCAGTAGTGCATGTTCATAGCGTGTAGGCTTTCACCGCCGGCGTCTTCAGTAATTAAAACTTCCGGGCTAAGAGGTCGTGGTCCAATAGTAGAAATACTTCTCCCTGACGTTTCGTTGCCAGCTGCGGGCAACATCATCTGAGGTGAGTCTACAACTGGTTGCTAGGCCATGGAGGTCCTGTTTATATAGAGCGCGTAGAGGGCGCCACCACTCGTCACGTGTTGTCAACAGTAAAACTTGAAGTTAGATAAGATATGGCGATCGACTTTGTACCAAAGATGTGACAATCGATTACCTTCGATCGAGAGTAATGACGTCAGCCAGAGATAGTTTTACTGTTGACAACACGTGACGAGTGGTGGCGCCCTCTACGCGCTCTATATAAACAGGACCTCCACGACCTAGCAGCCAGTCGTAGACTCACCTCGGATGATGTTACCCGCAGCTGGCAACGAAACGTCAGGGAGAAGTATTTCTACTATTGGACCACGGCCTCTTAACCCGGAAGTTTTAATTACTGAGTAGTGCGTGTTTCTCAGATCTACATTCGTGTGACTTGTGAATGTGGTCTCACCAGTAAACAATGCTTTCTCCACGAAATTATTGTCGTACTGGAGAACCTACCGACAGTACTCAAAACTATGTTGTAAAATCACTGCCATGTAGGTCTTGATGTAGCAAAATTTAACATCGTTGGTAGAAGCCTTCGTTTCTATACTTTTCTTGGAACAAAACTTCCAGTCTCATGGAGTCTTTTCATGGTATTAACGAAGGTGGGGTGAGTCGGGCAGCGTCTACCTAGCAACTGTTCTGCATAAAGTTCTGTTGCTTTTTATGCATTTTGGTAAGCATGTCGACCAATTCTTCATGTGTAAATGTCTGGTTATTCTGGAAATTGTTTAATCATTACTAACGATTCGACTACGTGGATGTTTTCAAGCAACTGGCTGCAAATTAACTGGAGCATTTCTCTTAACAAACCTGATCTACATAGACAATGATTCCACCCCACTTCAGTTAACTCCTCAGAAAGGCGACGCACTACTGACGTATCTCTTGTTTCGACTACTCAGGATTCCTCCGCGAGCTGCATAAAAATCACATATCTGTTACCTTGGTGGCGCGAGTTTCCTTGGAAAGTGGCGTAAACTTACAGTAGGTGTGGCTGACTATTAAACGGCTTTGATTTCTTGTTAGATCTACAAAAGAATTTGTCTCATTAATATGAAATTTCGACAACGCATTGTTGTTTATTCCGTGATTCTGTACTAGTGATGGGACAACCAACTGTTTTCAACGACCGATTAGCCAGTAGATTGTTTCTTCGTTCAACCAGTTTTTCAGTCGAATGAAACAACCGACGTCCATCTCTCCAGGTGGCTTCACTGACGCAAGTACCTGTCGGTTTCGTCAGTTATGTGTTCCCACTCACTCTCTGGGTTTGAGTGATTTCACTTACATCCTTTTCACTCTGTCCCGTGGGGGTAACGCGTAGTGCCGTATAACGATCCTGCCTTGGAGGCAGTTAAGTGGGAGATGTGTCTCAGAGCTGGATAGTGACAGATGGTGACGCGAGACTGGACGCGCACATAGTTTATGTATCAGGTGATAGAGGACAATATTGGATAGGGGGACTGTGATTTTAGTTTCGATTGTGCCCACTAGAGTGCACTAAAGTAATTGAATGTTTTTCATAAACTGTTCTAGTATTTTCATAAAGTGTCATGTCTTTTTGTGCATGTAAAATGTTATAAATGTGTTTTAGCAGTATGAATGATGCGTGAATGTGATTTAAGGTTAATATGAAGATAATTGTTTAACGAGTTATGTAGTAGGATTTACTGTGGGACCATTTCGAAGAAGTATGGATATGAACAAAGGGGATTTTTGTAGAATAGATTTGTAAAGTAAGTTTATGGTAAAGGGAAAGTTAATTCAGGTATAAATAACAATAGTAAATAACTTTATGCATAAACAGAACTTCAGCATATTAGATAATTACGTCGGTAAAAAGTGCAGACGTGAGGTTTACTATTTTGCGATTGATTATGGATGAAAAGCGCGGACTGACGCGGTAGAATGTTGTTTTGCTATTGGCTGTTAAGTAAACTGACCAATGGTAAAGCAATATTCTTCGCGCGCCTTTCTCTGCTGGTAGAGAAGACTTAGAGTTATCTAGAGAGTAGTGGAAGCCTAGCCATGAAAGAAATCGGACGTGTGCAGTAGTAGTTCATATGGAAATGATAAGTTGCCGGATCTAGCAGTGTTTCATACATCAAAAGTGTTGGAAAGTGACGGCATAATTATTCCGATGTGTGTGTAGAAATTTCGGAATTTTTAAGTGAATTTTGTGACGAGAAAAGACATAAATTCCGCGTGGCGTATTGAGCAGGTCGGTGGCTAAAAACTGTGACTGCATTTGGTACCGACAGACTTAATATTTGGATAGCATTCTCAATCAAAAACAATCAGTATTTTTGTAGCTATTACGTTTTCGGGAAATGCAATCTTGCTAACGTGAGTAAAAGGGATTATGAGTGACTCTGTTAAGACTAGCACGGGCTTGGCAGTGATACTTGGTCACCTAAGTTTCAGATTATATTAATTGAGGACAAAATTTCCAACCTTTCATTTCGTGTTTCTCCCGAAACGTAGATTAGTGACTAATTGCAGTCTGGTTCACGTCGAAGTACAGTAGGTTTCACTCGGCTTTCCTACTGATGATCTGCTGAGACAATGTTCACAGGTAGGTGCAGGTTCGTCGTCAAAGGACGGAAAGAACCGCGCCGCCGCAGGGGGCGACGGTCGTTGGGGGTGTGGGAGCGTGGTGGCGTCGCTCGCCTCCGTACGTAGCGTCGTCCTGCTGCTGCCGGGACCAGGGATACAGCCGGCGCGACGAGGTGGGCGCAGTGGCCGCTGCAAGCGCTAGCGGTGACTGGATACCCCCTCCCTACCCCCTACCTGGCCCTGGCACCAGTAGGACGCTAATGTGTAACGTGAGGAAAGAAAGTATATAATAAAATAAGTTTCCGCACCAATAACAACACTGAGCAAGTTTATCCACAGTACTAAAACCACCTACCATCCTGTCTTGAAAAATCGGGAATTTACAAGACTTTTTGTGACAACTGCACAAGTCTCAGACAGACTAGCAGAATCTGTACCAACCTAAATGACTCGGCTGTTTCTAACATTTTGGCTCCGTCCTCTCCCCCCTTCTGTACCTTTTGTACACGGCGGACATGCCGCCGCCGTCGCCCCCCGTCCACCTTCTCCAGTTTGCCGATGACACCGCCTTCCTCGCCCTTGCCCCCACCCTGCAACGCTCCCAACGCCTTCTCCAATCCCATCTTGACCGGTTCACCGCTTGGTGCAACCAGTGGTTGCTCAAGGTCAATCCCTCCAAAACCCAGGCGATCATTGTAGGCAAAACCACCCCTTCCTTCCGCCTCCTTGATTTCTATCTCACCGTCTATGGCCGTCCTATCGCCCTCACTCCCACCCTTAAGTACCTTGGCGTCACCCTCGACCGTCGCCTCTCCTGGACTCCCCATCTCCAGACAATCCAAGCCAAGGCACGTTCCCGACTCCGTCTCCTCAAGCTCCTTTCCGGCCGCACGTGGGGTCTGGACCCCTCCACAATCCTCCACACCTATAAATCCATCATCCGCCCTATCCTTTGTTACGCCCATCCAGCCTGGATCTCCGCCCCCCCTACCTTCTATAAATCCCTCCAAATCCTTGAACGCCATGCTCTCCGCCTTGCCTATCGCATCCGTCTCCCCTCCCCCACATGGATCCTGTATGATCTCATCCCCTTCCCCCACCTCCTCCTTTTCCTTGAAAGGATACGTATCCTGTACACCTCACGTAAACTTGATCCTCCTCACCCGCTCGTTTCCTCGCTCCTCTCCCACCCCCGCCCGCTGCCGCGC
Organism: Schistocerca serialis cubense; assembly: GCF_023864345.2. Classification (NCBI taxonomy): domain Eukaryota; kingdom Metazoa; phylum Arthropoda; class Insecta; order Orthoptera; family Acrididae; genus Schistocerca; species Schistocerca serialis. The sequence continues at coordinate 272,958,527 of NC_064640.1, read as the reverse complement.
CTGTATTCGCACGTCCCACCCGGTCTCCATCTCTCCACCCTCCATACCCTCTCCCAAGGTGGCTTCCGCCAGCTCCCTCTCCCTGATGATGTCCTCGTCCCCTCCATCTACCCCTCCTATCAACTTTGACCCTGCCCCACCCCCCACTTCCCGTGTCCTTTCCTTTCGGCACCCTCCCTCCCTTCTCTTCTCTTCCCTTCTTTTTCCATCTCCCTGTCCCCTCCCTTCCCCCTCTTCCCCCGGGCTTCCTCTCCCCCTTCCTCCCTCCCCCCTATCTCCCCTGCCCGTGGCATCTCTGCTCTCCCCTCTCGCTCTCCCACTCCCCTTCCTCCTCCTCCTCTCTTGGCAGGTCCCCGGACTCGCACACGTATAGTGAACATTCGCGCGCCGGAGATCGTCGCCTTTTGTGCTTCGTGTGTGTGACGTCATATAGTGTTTTTGGTGTCCGCCATCCCACTCCTACGTTCACTTGTGCCGTCGGACTCACCAGTGTTTTGTGCGCCGTGCCGACGTGTTTTCCATGTTGTTATCGTCACATGTGAACAACTCCGTGTTTTTTATCTCTCTGTGACCTCTCTCTTTTGCCCCTCACTTTGTTCTTTGTCATTCACCATGTTTTATACTCTTGTAAAACGCTATGGCTGAAGAGCGGCGTAGTGTGCCGCTGCCAGCCTACCTGAATTGTCCAGGTTTTAAAATAACAATAAAGTAAAAAAAAAAAAAAAAAAAAAAAAAAAAAAAATTTCTAACATTAATGATAACTTGCAGATATAACATATCACTAACTATCCAGTAAACAATTTCGGAATAATTCCCTTGCGCTGTTCACAGAAATCATTCACAACTCTGGACAAAAAAGGAGCCTGTTCAAGATGTCAGTGTAAAATTTTATAAATGTAGCCTCAAGATGAATAAATGTGTTGCTTTCATCTCACCTTCTAAATTTTTTATTCTGTATTTTCTGCAACAAATTTATAAAATGTAATGACATTCAAATTTCTATATATCTGTTGTGTACATAGTTCCGCGTAGTCAGCGTGTACACAACTTTCCCACTAGAGCGCACCCCACTAAGCACAACAGCGCAGGTGCAGCGCTCGTCCATCTCTGCACTACGAGATGGCGCTGCCTTAGAGATGGACCAAATTCTGCTTCCGCCGATACGCGTATTAATATGTAACGCAGCCAATGAGATTGCTGCTAATGTAGATGCTTTTCTCGTTGCGGATCACACTCGCCCAGTGATACCTGAATGCGCGAGGTATTATAACGAGTGTACAGACCTCCAATTAGTCAGTCTGCATTTGTCTGCACCAGTCTGTACCAGTCTGCATTAGTCTGTACCAGTCTGTAGTCAAGTTTCAGTCTGCACCTAAGAAGATTATCATATTCCTGTACATAACCATGTAGATAAATGTATAGACCCTTTGTCAAGTATCAGAGATATGTGAGAATAATATTAACGTACCAAGACCAAAGGAACTTCAGATTGTCAATTGTAAACAGCATCCAGAATCAAGTTACCCACAATAAGACCACGAGACATATTGCGGACACTCGCTTATTTCGTTAGAGCAACAAGTCAAATAATCTGACAGTGTGTGTACCGAAGGTGTTACAGCATGCACACCACATTATCCATATAGCAAAATGACATACTAAAAACAATTAGTCCTACTGTCTTTTAATAAGTTAACTCTTAGAATGCAAACATTTTATGTTATTAACATGTTGCAGTTTGCACATTCCACACATAATGTTTGCTCTGTTTACATCTTTTTGGTCAATAGGAAATGACTGATACCATTGTATCTTTGCTTAACGATAATCTTTCCATTGTAAACAAAAACATCAAGTGCATAACTCATATCCAATGCTCAACACTGATATTAAGAATATTATGAAGTGTGCCACAGTAACTTATTTGTAATATGTGTGCTGTTTACAGTTCAACAACGTATATAACGGACTACAACTATTTCACGTTATATCTAAATAAATGCAAGCTCTTTAGAGTGTTTCTATTAATGAAACAGCTTTTAAAGTGGCACTAAATGTTTAGATATTCTTGTGCAGTATAGGGTTAGATGACATGCTGTTGATCAAAACATCTACATAACTCAAAATATTAGCCATCTGAAGGGGCATGGTAGTCCGAAACAAGTTATGGCACAAAAATAAAACATTTAAAAAGTATTTGTGGCTCGTCGCATCATTCAGCATGTCACTAACAGCCGCGGCGTTCATAAGATCCAACATGGACACAACAGAAATGGTTTTTAATTATTGAACGCACATCATACCTTTTCAGTAAAGCGGAATTCCAACAGACGCAGAAATATGGCAATGTTCCCTTCTTCTTCACGTACCCTGAACGGAATTTTTTGCTTGCTCAACTTTGTACTCTCAACGAAGTTGTTAGTTACATGTTATGACTAGGTATATAACAGGATAAACTCTGTCAGCTACACCACTAAACAGTGGTTTCGGTTAAATGTACATATGAATACATACTTCAACCGACAGAAAGACTAAGGACTGGTTTCACTTGAAGAGAAAGAATGGATAACTCACTCAGTACGCAAAACACCAAAGGAATGTGTCGACTGCTCCCAGAGATTGGTTCCAAACGGAAGAAATTAATGAATAATTCAAATGATACGTAAAGCTAAAACCGAACGAGTTCACTGTTTTCCAACAACCGACTGAATCGATTGTTTCCATCACTACGTGCACATTGTTCGTCTAGGGCAGGGACGCGCAAAATGTGGCCCGTGGGTTCCATGCTGCTCACCTTTGATCTGACGGCGACCGCGCCTCACCGTTAGTTCTCGTAATTTCGTTAATTCATTTTTCATTCCCTACCGGAAAGAAGAGATCAGTCTCTGGTAGAACTTAGTTCTTTTGAGCCTCGCCAGTCTAACTGGCACTGGGCAAGGGGATTGGTAATTCGGACTAACAACTTCTCTCACGCAAACTGCGCAATTATGCAATTGCAATAACAAGAACTGCACGTGGCCTGCAAGGAACAACATTGTTTAGTGGTAAGTGGCTCGTGTATTCTACAGTACATACCCTGTGTCAGTGAACTTACTTAGCCTATTCATTAGTGCACTGAACTTTTTATAACGGAGTTAAGCAAAGTTTTAAATATTATATATAAGGTAATTGACGTATTGCGATGCAACCAACAGCATTATTTTTGTGATTTTTCATGCTATTGATTGCATACGAAATAATAGGGAGTGTCCATTAAAAAATACACTAGTTTGTGTTAAAATAGTATTGGTTTACGTTTTAAAATTTCGCTTAGTATTTGGTTTCCTAAGCCCCTCCTGTACGTTCATGCTGGTGAAAACCGTTTTTGAATGTCTATTGTTGTTCCATAGATATTTGAGGTTGCAGAGTTAGGTGAGACACCCTGTATATTTAAGGTTTATTTCCATCAGCAACGGCCGGCCGGTGTGGCCGCGCGGTTCTAGGCGCTTCAGTCCTGAACCACGTGACCGCTACCGTCGCAGGTTCGAATCCTGCCTCGGGCATGGATGTATGTGATGTCCTTAGGTTAGTTAGGTTTAAGTAGTTGTAAGTTCTAGGGGACTGATGACCACAAATGTTAAGTCCCATAGTGCTCAGAGCCATTTGAACCATTTTTTCCATCAGCAACAGCGTCCTCCACGACCGTATTAATGAGACCCAAGATAGGAGGAAGAGCAGTATTTGTGATAATTTTTAATCTGTTTATTGGAGATCTATTTCGGCTATTGTGTAGCTGTCTTCAGTGTAGTTATACCCAAGACATGATGACTCATCGTTAATAACATCTGACATAATACCACATTGACATTACAGAAACAGTTTAACTGTTTGTTATCTGGAATGTCAATGTGACTGGAATGATCGTGCGCACTGTTGGCCGGGAGGCTCCGTCCCTGGAAGTTCGGCCGCTGGGTGCAAGTCTTAATTCAGGCGACGCCACAATGGGCGACTTGCACATTGGTGATGATGAGATGATGGTGAGGACAACACAGCACCCAGTCCACGGGCGCAGAAAATCTCCAACCCGGTCGGGAATCGAGTCATGTGTCGCAGCATCGTATGCAATCACGTTACCACTATTTCCTTTTTTACGAGGTGCATTCAAGTTCTAAGGCCTCCGATTTTTTTTCTCCGGACTGGAAAGAGATAGAAACATGCACATTGTTTTAAAATGAGGGCGCGTTCATTGTCAATACGTCCCAGAGATGGCAGCACCGTACGGCAGTTGGAATTTTACCGCCAGCGGCGAGAATGAGAACTGTTTTAAATACTTAAAATGGCGACGTTTTCCTTACTTGAACAGCGTGCAATCATTCGTTTTCTGAATTTACGTGGTGTGAAACCAATTGAAATGCATCGACAGTTGAAGGAGACATGTGGCGATAGAGTTATGTATGTGTCGAAAGTGCGTTCGTGGGTGCGACAGTTTAATGAAGGCAGAACATCATGTGACAACAAACCGAAACAACCTCGGGCTCGCACAAGCCGGTCTGACGACATGATCGAGAAAGTGGAGAGAATTGTTTTGGGGGATCGCCGAATGACTGTTGAACAGATCGCCTCCAGAGTTGGCATTTCTGTGGGTTCTGTGCACACAATCCTGCATGACGACCTGAAAATGCGAAAAGTGTCATCCAGGTGGGTGCCACGAATGCTGACGGACGACCACATGGCTGCCCGTGTGGCATGTTGCCAAGCAATGTTGATGCGCAATGACAGCACGAATGGGACTTCCTTTTCGTCGATTGTGACAATGGATGAGACGTGGATGCCATTTTTCAATCCAGAAACAAAGCGCCAGTCAGCTCAATGGAAGCACACAGATTCACCGCCACCAAAAAAATTTCGGGTAACCGCCAGGGCTGAAAAAATGATGGTGTTCATGTTCTGGGACAGCGAGGGCGTAATCCTTACCCATTGCATTCCAAAGGGCACTACGGTAACAGGTGCCTCCTACGAAAATGTTTTGAAGAACAAATTCCTTCCTGCACTGCAACAAAAACGTCCGAGAAGGGCTGTGCGTGTGCTGTTTCACCAAGACAACGCACCCGCACATCGAGCTAACGTTACGCAACAGTTTCTTCGTGATAACAACTTTGAAGTGATTCCTCATGCTCCCTACTCACCTGACCTGGCTCCTAGTGACTTTTGGCTTTTTCCAACAATGAAAGACACTCTCCGTGGCCGCACATTCACCAGCCGTGCTGCTATTGCTCAGCGATTTTCCAGTGGTCAAAACAGACTCCTAAAGAAGCCTTCGCCGCTGCCATGGAATCATGGCGTCAGCGTTGTGAAAAATGTGTACGACTGCAGGGCGAATACGTCGAGAAGTAAGGCCAATTTCATCGATTTCGGGTGAGTAGTTAATTAGAAAAAAAATCGGAGGCCTTAGAACTTGAATGCACCTCGTAAATTTTATTTTTTATCTACTTAAACCAATTAACTGAATAAAAATAATAATCAAAGTCTTTTCACTTAGCTAAGCAGGCGGACCTTGCGGAGGAAATGAATGAATAATCCAACCGATAAGCAACGTTTCAACCGAATGAGTCGACTGTTTTTCAACAACCGACTGAATTTAACTCTCTATTATTTGTAATGTCAATATGGTACCATGTGCGATTTTGTTTAGGTTGAGTCATCGTAACTTGGGTATAACTGTACTGAAGATAGTTACACAGCAGCTGAAATCGATCCGTAATAAAAATTAGAATTTACTACAGATTCTTCCCTTCCTTCTAGCTAGATACAGTCTGTTAATTAAGATCGTGGTCCGGATAATCAGTAGACACATCTATTTGACAACCAATTAAAACATATTCATACATCATATATGAACGAAAGAAAAATTCAATTATAATTAATAATACGTCCAGTCACTCACGGCGTCGATAATTCCTTGACATCTCCCTGGCATGTTTGATATTAAGTTTTCCGCGTATTCACGTGGGAGAGACCTCCAAATGCGTAGAATTTTCGTTGACAGCTGTTTCAAAGCGAAGATCTTTTTTCCTTGCCACTTATTTTTGATGTAAGACGATACATTTTCAGTAGGATTAGCGTCAGGCGACTGTGAGGGTCAATCCAGTACCGGCACACCTTGCTCCTTTTTCCAGTCGCTTCAAGGCCTACTGCGGTGCTTCGGATCATCGTAACCCTTTTTTCTTTACTTTTGAATACACTTGGAGCAATGTTAAGAATGGATATCCCATAAAATGGTTATTAATCATTGTGTCCACTTTTGGAGTCACTTTAGTGTCTGAGCCACGTTCTTAGCCATCCACGTTTTTAACCAATTTATAGCATGTTACTTTCCCTATATAGTTAGGCGCTACGGCATGACTAATCTTCGGGCCTTTGTGGTGGATACAGAGAGGCACAGCCTAAAAATGCGATGCGCAAGCTGCAGTCTTCTCTTGCGTATCTCAGTCACGAATTCAACGTGAATTAATGCTTTATGGAAACTGCACGAAGAAAAAGGTTCCCTCTATTGTGCTGTGAAAGAGATAAGGTGATAGCTTTTATCATCTGTGTGTAATGCCATTCACGCCCTTACTTAACAGACTGTATATATTTTTTATTGCTGCTCTTATGTATTCGCAGTTTGGGGTTTGCGGCTCGCTGTACTAGCAAGTATCTACACTCTTGGTGTAGGGACTGAATTTTCCTGTGAAGTTTGAAAGGTAGAAATAGAGATAGTGGCGGAAGGAAAGCCTTGGGGCCGGTAGAGAGTCGCACTTGGATAGCTTGGTCGGTTGAGCACTTTCCAGAGAAAGTCGAAGGTCCTGATCCCGCACTTAGCTTTAATCTGCGAGAAAGATTGAACGTCTCGCTGTCTCTTACTTGATCTTTCCACATACTCTGTGGAAATAACACTCGAAAAAAGAAAAAAAAAGAAAACTAGTTACATTTTGAAGCACATTATACTGATGACGAGTGTGTGCAGGTGCATGCTTTTGTGTGTGCGTGTGTGTGTGAAGCAAGAAAAATGTTACTGAACATTTAAGTGTTGATTCCCTTAGAGCAGAGGCGGCCAACAAGAATTCGGCTCACAAACCATATCTTGGCATGAGTGCCGTAGCGCGCAGCCTGTATGCACATTTCCCCCATAGCCACGGCACGCTATCTGAGCGTGAAGAAAGAAAAAGGAGGAATGGAGCAAAAGCTGGGATTACGAAAGAATGAGGAAGGAAATCGACCATGCCCGTTTTAAATGAACCATTGGAGTGGTTTAGGGAAATCACGGAAAACTAAAATGTGGATTGCCAGACGGGGATTTGAACCGTCATCCTCCCGAATGCCCGTCCAGTGTGCTAACCACTCCAGAGGGTGTAGTGGAGGAAGAGGGGGAAACTGTGAACGCACCGCATTTAAATGGAAATTCAGTCGCACTGCATACGACTTCATTTTATATTTCACATTTCTCAAGAACATAGATCACAAACAAAACATATTTTCTTCTTCTTCTTTCTTTCTTCGTTTGGGTCATCTAAGGACCACGCACCAATTTCAAGGCTTCGTTCTTTGTTGTTCTTCCTTTTTCACCCAGTATTCTTTCATCTTTTCACTATGTATCCTTTTTCTCCCCTCGGACCATTTTGACCCTGTCTTCTTCTCCCTCTTGCCTTGGAATCCTTGCATTTTTAACACTTTCCTCTTGAAACACTCTCTTTCTGTTGCATCTTTTTCACTTATATTGTTTCTTTCCAAATCTTTCCTAACTTCTTGTATCCAGGCTATTGTTGACTTCTTGTCCCAAAGATATTTAAAAATCTGTTTGGTTAACCTGTTGCTGTTCATTCTTATAAGTGTCCAAAAAATAGCAGTCGCCTCTTTCGTAGTGTTTCATTTATGTTTTCTATATTGCGATGAAATTCTTCATTGCTTCTTATTTTCCATGCCTCTGTATTTTTTGGTAGTCCAAGTATTTTTCGAATTATTTTTCTTTCTAGGACTTCAACTTTGTGTAATTTGTAGTTCAGTACTAAACATTCACTTGCATAAAGACATTCCGGTGTTACTACTGTGTTGTAGTGCTGTATCTTCAAATTTTTAGACAGACACCTTTTGTTGCAGACATTCCTAGTTATTCCATAAGCTGTCTCCATTTTATGTACTCTTTCTCCTATAGCGAATTTTTCTAAGCCATTTTCTTGGATAATTTCTCCCAAATATTTAAATTTATTTACCCTCTTTATCTGGCCTATATCTATTGCTAGGGATTACGGAGCATTTTTTATATTTGTCATAAATTTTGTTTTTTCTACAGATATTCTTAAATCTGCTTTGTTGGCTATTTCTTCTAAGAGATTGATTTGTATTCCAGCAGTTGTTAGGTTTTCAGGAAGAATGGCAAAATCATCCGCAAATTCTAAACAGTGAATTTCAATACCTTTGTTTTTAGTTCCCAGTCTCATTGGTGATAGCTTCTCTTCTTTTAGTTTTTGTTTCCATTCTCTTCCTATTTTCTCTAGTACGCAGTTAAAGAGGAGTGGAGACAGACCATCACATTGCCTTACACCTGTTTTTATGTTTAATGCCTTTGATATTTCACCCTGAAACATTACTTTTGATTTGGTGTCTGCGAGCTTTTCACGAATAAGGTTTAAACATATTTTCATTATTATTTATGTTTGGCGTTCTGAAAACATAATATAACTTTTATATAGGACAATATGTCGGCATAAGGAAAGACGCAGACAGTCTCATAGATTTTCGCACTCAAGCTAACACGTAATCGTGACTTATTTACACACATATGTTGACCGAAGTGTTGTAGAACTTTTGCAACCTCATTATGTGGATATCCTGGAGAATTTTAACGTAAAAGGATTCATCTTTAAAACGGGAATTACACTGCAGACCAATCAGTTATATATGCACAAGCATAGTATCGCATTCAACTGAAACAGCAAACTGTATCGAATACAGCTGGAAAAAAGATGTAAAACTGGTAGCATCCTCCAAACATTTAGAAAACTTACGAGGTTGATACTTTCTTTTATAATCAGGACTTAAATAAAAATGGCAAAGGTAATGTTAATCAGGACACAGGGAGAAGTTGTGATCTAAATGACAATAGATTTATTCATTCTTAAAGTCACAAGACAAAAAAAAATGACTAAAGAAACGTCACAAACATTTTCATTTGACAAACGCTTACACTAATATGGGGTCTATGGTGGACAAAGTGATAAGCTGTGGATCGACACACGACACTAACCAGAACACTAATCGCTGAATCTGACTTCATACATGTGAATCCGGGGTATGGCCTAAAACTACACCCACAATCAAGCTTCTATACTCCACTATTCCAAAAAAAGAAAAATATGCTTCGAAAGAACAGGGTGCTGAGAAGCATATGTTGGAGCCCTAAGCCATAGCATCCAATAATTTACCCTTCTCCTGGTCAGGGCGCCATACCACGATGCGTTCGGCGACTGAAGTCATGGACGGAAGGAATCTGTTATCAATGGCACGCGCGCGAAAAATTCAAGAACACGGTCTCGCGTTCGGCTAATTCGGAATGCAGGTACTTCCCTATGAGCCTCTGAAACCCTGGTGGATTCCAGTGTGCAGGTGGACCTGTTTGCTGGTCTGCCAAACCAATTTGACTCCGTCCCACGACTATGCATGACGGAATATGTCAAATGTTTAGACGGCCGACTCAAGACAAATAATTAAACCCACGCATCACTCTTGTGTGCGTGATGCTAGAAGCAGTACCTCTGACGGTTCAGAAGGTGACTGGCACAGGCTCTAGGTGGCACACTAGCAAAGGATTCAACTTCACGGCATCTTTCCCACGCATTTACGCTGTGGATTTTGCTAACAACATGACTAGGATGGAACCACAGCCCTCCATAAAAAGATTGTTATCTTCCCTGGTGTGTCAATTTTGAAATTTCCAAAGAACGGCCATAAATTCGCTAAAAGCCTCGTTCCTTCACAAATATGTTTTTGTAACAGAGTCTGGATGTCTGGGCGCCAGTGACCTACCCCAAGGAAATTCGCAGAACGCTCACAGTCATCTCATCGACTTCCTGCCTAACAAGGGCCCATCCTCTGCTTTATTGCCGATCTTCAATGCTTTGGTCGGCGACCGACTGGCGCCATCCAAACGTGTCTGCACAATGAGACCGTGAGACTCGGCAGTCCGGAAATGTTTCCACCCAGGTTCAGCATAAAAAAGGCGTTTCCCTTGGCTCTCAGTCGCCGTACTACTTTACTGCAGTCGTTTAAATCTGCACGCTACTCCTTGAACGCAGGTAAAGCTTACCACTATTCTTTCACTAGAGCACACAAACAAGAGCGTTAACTACTGCCCACCATTTCAACATGATGTATGAAGTCAGATAGTAATCTTCCCTAAGAACATTAAGCGGCATGACACCAAATCAAAAGTGATAGTATCCTGTAATTTCTCAAACTATCCTTTTAAATCTCTCAAGGTCACAATGTATTCTCGAAATCTCTCGTTTTATTTAACGCCAGCTCAGGAAACTGGACTGTGTTTGTCAGAAATTGTCCCTCCTACAATGTGATTTTCTTTTTAAATGCGCCCTCATCAAGTCAGAAACTTTTTCCTCACCTCGAAATGTCTTACTGTGGGCAGTGTGCAGTCAAGCCCACTCAAAATGCGAGATCTGCAGTCTATTCTCGACGTTCTAATTTTCATCCCTCCACTCCTTTTTCTTTCATAAATTCAACATTGTCTTACTTCGGGCAGTGTGCAGCCGAGTCCACTTATAATGCAATCCACTCTAGATGTTCTAATTTTCGTTCCTGCACTCCTTTTTCTCTCATAAATTCAACAATAGTAGGTTTCAAATCGAAAAACCGTTGCAGGCATGCCCCTTGATTTAAGCAACATACTGTGCAGTAATAAATAAACTCCCCATACTGTGAATTTAGTGCAAAGGGCTTCGTGATGAACAGAACAATGAATCCCATCTGTCGATCTTCGTAATTTTTTTGCTCTCTCATTGTTAATAGGAATATAAAAAAGGGAGGAAGGTTTATCTGTTCAGCAAGAGTAATAGAAGGCAGATTTCAGACTACCTAACAGATCAAAACGAAAATTTCCGTTCCGACACTGACAATGTTGAGTGTTTATGGAAAAAGTTCAAGGCAATCGTAAAATGCGTTTTAGACAGGTACGTGCCGAGTAAAACTGTGAGGGACGGGAAAAACCCACCGTGGTACAACAACAAAGTTAGGAAACTACTGCGAAAGCAAAGAGATCTTCACTCCAAGTTTAAACGCAGCCAAAACCTCTCAGACAAACAGAAGCTAAACGATGTCAAAGTTAGCTTAAGGAGGGCTATGCGTGAAGCGTTCAGTGAATTCGAAGGTAAAATTCTATGTACCGACTTGACAGAAAATCCTAGGAAGTTCTGGTCTTATGTTAAATCAGTAAGTGGCTCGAAACAGCATATCCAGACACTCCGGGATGATGATGGCATTGAAACAGAGGATGACACGCGTAAAGCTGAAATATTAAACACCTTTTTCCAAAGCTGTTTCACAGAGGAAGACCGCACTGCAGTTCCTTTTCTAAATCCTCGCACAAACGAAAAAATGGCTGACATCGAAATAAGTGTCCAAGGAATAGAAAAGCAACTGGAATCACTCAATAGAGGAAAGTCCACTGGACCTGACGGGATACCAATTCGATTCTACACAGAGTACGCGAAAAAACTTGCCCCTCTTCTAACAGCCGTGTACCGCAAGTCTCTAGAGGAACGGAGGGTTCCAAATGATTGGAAAAGAGCACAGGTAGTCCCAGTCTTCAAGAAGGGTCGTCGAGCAGATGCGCAAAACTATAGACCTATATCTCTGACGTCGATCTGTTGTAGAATTTTAGAACATGTTTTTTGCTCGAGTATCATGTCGTTTTTGGAAACCCAGAATCTACAATGTAGGAATCAACATGGATTCCGGAAACAGCGATCGTGTGAGACCCAACTCGCTTTATTTGTTCATGACACCCAGAAAATATTAGATACAGTCTCCCAGGTAGATGCTATTTTTCTTGACTTCCGGAAGGCGTTCGATACAGTTCCGCACTGTCGCCTGATAAACAAAGTAAGAGCCTACGGAATATCAGACCAGCTGTGTGGCTGGATTGAAGAGGTTTTAGCAAACAGAACACAGCATGTTGTTATCAATGGAAAGACGTCTACAGACGTTAAAGTAACCTCTGGCGTGCCACAGGGGAGTGTTATGGGACGATTGCTTTTCACAATATATATAAATGACCTAGTAGATAGTGTCGGAAGTTCCATGCGGCTTTTCGCGGATGATGCTGTAGTATACAGAGAAGTTGCAGCATTAGAAAATTGTAGCGAAAAGCAGGAAGATCTGCAGCGGATAGGCACTTGGTGCAGGGAGTGGCAACTGACCCTTAACGTAGACAAATGTAATGTATTGCGAATACATAGAAAGAAGGATCCTTTATTGTATGATTACATGATAGCGGAACAAACACTGGTAGCAGTTACTTCTGTAAAATATCTGGGAGTATGCGTGCGGAACGATTTGAAGTGGAATGATCATATAAAATTAATTGTTGGTAAGGCGGGTACCAGGTTGAGATTCATTGGGAGAGTGCTTAGAAAATGTAGTCCATCAACAAAACACTCGTTCGACCTATACTTGAGTATTGCTCATCAGTGTGGGATCCGTACCAGATCGGTTTGATGGAGGAGATAGAGAAGATCCAAAGAAGAGCGGCGCGTTTCGTCACAGGGTTATTTGGTAACCGTGATAGCGTTACGGAGATGTTTAGCAAACTCAAGTGGCAGACTCTGCAAGAGAGGCGCTCTGCATCGCGGTGTAGCTTGCTCGCCAGGTTTCGAGAGGGTGCGTTTCTGGATGAGGTATCGAATATATTGCTTCCCCCTACTTATACCTCCCGAGGAGATCATGAATGTAAAATTAGAGAGATTCGAGCGCTCACGGAGGCTTTAAGACAGTCGTTCTTCCCGCGAACCATACGCGACTGGAACAGAAAAGGGAGATAATGACAGTGGCACGTAAAGTGCCCTCCGCCACACACCGTTAGGTGGCTTGCGGAGTATAAATGTAGATGTAGATGTAGAACTAAATCCTTCAATTCTGTATGGTATTGTAATGTCGTTTCATAGCAAATTTGGAGTACCAGTCAATTATGCGACTGAGAATTTTCATCCCTCCCTTCCGTCATTCACATTCAGTTTTAAAGGCTTGTGTGGACAGATCGCGACTGGCTCTTTTTACAGTACCAAAGCAAATATCGCGCTACATAGGCACTTCCGAGAAGAACCGACCTAAGCCGATAGATGCCGAGCCTAGGCCAGTCAGGGGACCGCACAACCGGCACCCCTGTGGTTTGGCACGCCGTGGGGGCCCCGCATTAGAGAGATACACTGTTATAGCGTGAAAGACAAAGATGTATGTTTCAAGGTCAAATGAAAAGCAGAAGTTCTTTTTTCCTTTGAGCGTTGAACGATTGTTGCAGGCATTTGCACTTGCGTGCATGTGTGTGTGTGTGTGTGTGTGTGTGAAGCAAGAAAAATGTTACTGGACACGTGAGTGTCGATGCGTTGAGAATGATACAATGTCATAGCGTTAAAGACAACGATGTATCTTTCAAGTTCAAACGTGAAGCATAGTTTTTTTCCCCCTTGAGAATTAAATGACTGTTGGGTAGCAGGTCTTACTATGCTAATTGCTCTTGAGTGAGAGTGTTTTTCTTTCTCTTTAAGGGTTTGATGAATATTGGATAGTAGATCTTGTTACACTACTGTTCTTGAATGGAACAGAGGTTTTTCTTTCTAATTAAATGACTATTAGGTAGCAGCTCTTGCTAAACTAATTGCTCTTGAGTGGAGTTCGTAAAACTATGCTGATTTCCTATCGTATTTTTATGCTGTTGGTCCCCTGTCAACTACTGCTGGATTTTCATAGTATGTGCCATGAGTATTTCAGAGAATTGGAATGAGTTAATAAAATATGGGAGAGGGGGGACAAGTATTACGTCAACAGCTTCATTCTATATTTAACAGTTTCATGAAGGAAGACAGGATATTAAGGGAATCGAAAGACATTCATACAATTCCTGTGTATAAAAAAGAAGGCAAACAAATATAAGATATTACCGGGGAAGCGCCCTGCTTGATAGCACGATAAAACTGTTAACATGAGTAATTAGAGATTGCAGAATGATATCGAAATAGAAGAAGAACAGTAAGGATTCAGGAAAGACAGGAGCACAATAGATGCTATTTTAGCTCTAAGACAGATTTGAAGAAATCGAAAGAGTTTAATATCCCAGCCTACCTGTGCTTCGTAGACTTGTCGAAAGCCTTTGATAGGATTAGAAATAAGAAAGGAAGTAGATAAGGAGACTCATTAGCCCGTTTCTGTTCAACTTAATAATGGACCACATCATTGGTGCCGTAAGAAAGACAGCAGCCTATAAAAGGGAAATAAAGTGGTAGGTTTTATATGATATGCTGATGATGCTGTACTGATAGCGAACAGTGAAAAGAATGTACAAAGTCTACTTCACAGGTTTAATAAAATAGGTAAGCAATATAAAATGGAAATCTCATCTAAAAAAATTAAGCGTATGGTAATATCAGAAACAAAAAAAAATTAGAAGTACATAGTGTGTCACTTGAACAAGTCATGAGTTTTACTTATCTACAGACTGTTATCATCAGCTATAAAGAATTAACCATGGAAGTGAAGAAGCAAAGAAGCAGCAACTATAGCCGGAGGCGTGCAAAACACTGTATGGAGAAACAAAACAAAACAAGAACTGTAGGGAAATTAGAAATATATAAAGCAATGGTGCGTCCTGTCATGACATATGCATCAGATACTAGAGCACAAACGAAGAAGATACAAGTTAACGGCAGTAGAAATGGAAATACCAAGACATATCCTAGGAGTAATCATTTGGACCAAAAGAACTAACGGTTCGATAAGGGAACAGAGTGGAATACAAGATATAATTTAAATGGCAGCAGACAAGAAAAAGAAATTTGGAAGATCATGTGGAAAGGATGGATTCCACAAGACCAGCTAAATTTTGTTAACATGGCGGCCGCAAGGTAAACGACTACCTGCACGACAACCCAAGAGATGGGACAGCTGTTGGTCGAGTACATCCACGGAATGAGGCAGACAAAAAGGGGTAACCCTAATCAGCAGCAGCAGAAGAAGAAGAAAATGAAGGAATAGAGAAAAGCTTATAAGTAGATATACTTCAGAAAAGACTCTCGATCGTAACAGAACAAGGTTAGATGACGACTCTCCAGAATGAAACGTGGTTCTTACTCGTCCTTCTTCAAATGCAGTCCCGAGTCATGTAACGTTATAGTAGAAACACAAAGTTAAAACTCCTGTCGGTAAAATTCAGGTAACGTGTACAAAGCCCATTAATAGATGTCCTATTATGTATTTATATTCATCAACATGAGGGTGAAAGGTGGCAGGCAATTGTGCGATACTTAAAAGAGGTGAATATCTATGGAAAACTTTGTCCATTACGGTTTTCATGCCGAAGTGTCATTGATAGTGAAGGAGGGGTATACTATTACAATTTTTATGTGCGTTGTTACCACGTCATGCAAAAAATTAATGCAGGAACGCATTTTCCAGTATAATGAATACTAGAATCCCTTATGTACGAGGGCGTGCTGAAAAGTAACGCCTCAGAATTTTTTATGCGAATACTCTTAAAGCTCTTCTAATAAAATGAACGTTATTAACATTCTACAGCTTTATTCTTGACGTCTACATATTTGCAACCTTGTGTTGTTATGGGGCTCCGAATGGTAGTGTGTAACACAGTGGTGTGTAACGTGACTATGTCGGTGCTTGAGAAACACAGTGCTGTAGTCAAGTTCCGAATTAAGAGTTCGTCCACCCTCTCCTTCAGCATGACAATGCCTGATCATACACGAATGCTGCGAGATCTGCAACAATCCGACGCCTTGGGTTCACTGCCATCGATCATCCTACATACAGTCCCGACTTGGTACCATCAGATTCTCATGTTTTTCCGAAACTTAAAGAACACCTTCGAAGACTTCACTTTGGTAGTGGAGCAGCGGTGCAAAGAGAGTGAGGTTGCGGCTCCATCAACGAATTCAAACATTCTAAAGTGACGGTACCACTGCTTGTTGTGAGCAATGTGGTTAGTCGCCAGGATGACTATGTTGAGAAACAAATATGTAGACGTGAATAACAAAGATGTAGAATGTTAATGACGTTTGTTTTGTTTAATGAGCTTTAAGAGTCTTCACATAAAAAATTCGGAGGCGTTATTTTTCAGCACGTCCTCGTATGCTTCATGTGATGGCTGAGTTCAACATTGATTGCTCGAGATTTTTTGATCTGTATGCCCCATGGTCGCTACCCCAAGAATTATCTTACCAACTGACAAGTGACTCCCACACGCGTCAGCAGGTATTTTGAATGAAGTAAGAAAGTAGAAAAGTGTGAACGTTCTTCGGAAAAAACCCTCAATCGTTGGAGTAATGGTATGGTATACGTAATTTACACCAACGCCCCCAGTGCAGGTGATGCAAGATTTCGGGTAATGCAAAGCTGTAGTACTTGCTCTGCTGCTAATGACTTTGTGCTCTGCGGAAATGGGTAAAAATAGTTTGAAACTATCTCCACAACAGCTCTAACCAGCAGCGTCGAAGTACTCATTGTTGAAAAAAAGGGAAGTTGTCAGAAACATAGATTACGATTTATCGCTTTTGTAGCCATATATGTATCTGTGATTTTCATTTTTATTGTAATCGAAACAATGACATAATGCGCTGAACAGGATGAATCTGGGTGAAAACTGTAGAGTGTAATAAAAAAAGTGGATTAGAATGAAATAATGAGATAGTCATGCATTGCTCAGAATGTATGAAAAAATGAATAATTGACCAAACCATGCAAAATTGTGAAATAAAGAAAAAATGTTGAAGTTACCATCTCTGGAACGTAAAATCCTTAGGAATGCGTGATGTGATACGCACATATGACACTTCTTCAATAGCTTCAAATTGTAAAAATCGCGGAAAGCAATATACTGAGAATTTTGAAATATGTGTCATTGCCTTGATGAAACCGTCAGCCTCTCAGGAGAAAATCCATGTGTGAAAACACAAGCTCTAACTGGACAGGTGAAAGAGGGAATGAGGAGGACAAACGAGTTTTCCTCAAAAATTTGACTTCCACGCCATTTTATGATGACATAATTGGACTGTTTTTTAATTTCCTGACATTTTTCCATAGCATAAGTGCTCTGCTTCTATCATCCTGGATGTTTGCGAGGTCTTTCGCAACAAAGTCAATGAAAAAATAGTTCTCGGTAAAGTTACTGCGACAAAAATCCAAGCTTTCGATGGCTGCTTCTATCATAGTCGTGAGGGGCTTCGTCAGACGACGATGACGTTATTGGTCAACATAGGCTTGGGATTTTAACCATTCTTGAAGCGGAAAATTTACCGGGAACTTTTTATCCAACCAGAACTGATACTACTGATGTAAAGATATATGTGCTTCTTTATCGGTTTCTGTTGAAAAACTCACATTTTAAGGACAATGTCCTGCGTTTGATTCGTTATTAAATCTTCAATCCAGCCATGCATTTTGCTATTTTTTTTTCAGTTGGTGATGATTGGGGTCTGTTGGAAATGATCGAAAATTATTAATTCAACAGTTCATTTCAGTTCCAAAGTGTTTTACTAATAATAGACCTATTAAATATGTCTTTTTGCACCATGGGAGGCACGGATACATTTATAGGATTACCAACAATTTAACGTACATTTAAAAAAAGTGCAACTTCACATTTTTCACGTGCTCACAGCATTGATAGAATGTCTGAAGATAAATTGCACTGTCAAAAGGCGGACGAATCGCAAACTCTTAAATTTCCAGCCTGATATCATCCGCAGAATTTTAGCCCAGGAACACAGTTATAAAAGACCACAGAAATTTGCTAATGTCCTGCAGTAGACAAATGTTTAGGGTACTGGTCTGTTTCTTTTAGTTTTTTTATAATCCAAAGAGAACTGTGCCTTTCCCAGCTACCTGGTACACTTTTCAGCACGAGAGGTTCCCAGTAAACATGAGCTAAGCAAGTGATTAAAGTTTCTCCTAATAAATGGAATGATGTTGGGTAGTCTGTCATCAGGAGATATCAACACTAAGCCACTGATTTTTTTTTCAAAGAGGGCCATGATGTCACAATGAAATGCCTTGAATATGATGACACATTTACTACAGTAATTTTCAGTCATTGATCACATATTCACTTTGTTATAGTTACCTGTTCCGGTGTTTGCCATATTCCGAACTGTTACAACAGACGTAAAAGAAAAATTACAATTAACGACTGCGTCACAACTCACAAACTAATATTCACATTTCTATAGCCTCTAGGAGTAAGACAGATACAATGTACAACCATACCAATTTTCCCCAGCGATAAATACGTTGTCCAGTTGTACGTGTCTAAATTAATTTTGGACCACAGCACTTGTTTCAGTTAGTGTTTCAGCTATTGTGATAAGAACAAATTAGGATACATATTTGTCATCATTTTACTTGTCTTTTATATTTATTACGTTTACAGTTATAAAACCTAAATTAATCTCCAGGTCAATTTTAATGTGGCCATGTATGTTTTTTAAACAATTGCTTATTTTAAAAATATATTATACAAAATATTAGACACTGCAAAGCACGCCAAATTCTTTATTTTCGTATGGCTGTGTAAAGATCCCAGTACCATCCATCTGCAGCACTTTTATGTTATGACATGTACACGCTTTACAGAACAAACTCTTACGACATGATACATTTTGTATCGGGCAGTGTAAAATTTTGGTGTGTTCGCACATTTTATCTAGACTATCTCATCAAAAGTATCCAGACACCTATTGTTGGGCATTACTATTAGGTGTGTCTACCTTTAAATGTCCACCCCCCTTCCGGTAGCTGAGTGATCAGCGCGACAGAATGTCAATCCTAATGGCCCGGGTTCGATTCCCACCTGGGTCGGAGATTCTCTCCGCTCAGTGACTGGGTGTTGTGTTCGCTCAGTGACTGGGTGTTGTGTTGTCTTGATCATCATCATTTCATCCCCATCGACGCTCAAGTCACCGAAATGGCGTCTAATCGAAAGACTTGCACCCGGCAAACGGTTCAGTTAGGCACTCTGGGCAGCCAGTCCATTTCAGGAATGTTATTGTCCACAATCTATTGTCTCACAGATAATGTTTTATGACAGGCTGCATACTCATGCTGATATACGGAATCATAATCTCTAAACCGTTCTTCTTCTGTATGCAGTGCACATTGCTGTAAAATGTGTTCAAATTCCTCCACATGTAGCGTTTTCTTCAGCCAATAAAGGGACAAAACCAAAACCACGAAAAGTACCCCAGTAGCTAACACCACTACACATGGTGACAGGTAACATTCTTCAGGCACTCGCCATACCGACACCCTTCCATCGGATAACCACAGGTGATTCATCACTCTAAATTGCTCTTTTTGCAGTCATCCACTTTCCAGAGGTGTCGCTTTTCACATCACATCAAGCGCCACTCAGCAGTCACTACAAAAAATGTGTGGCTTATGAGAAGCTCGACCATCACACCCCATTCTTTTTAATCACTACGCACAGTCATTTTACGAGATGGACTGATGGTAGCTGTCAGCTGATTTCGTGCGATTTTTACAGACACTCTCCACAATGCTCGACGGTCCCTCTCCGTATATACATATGTGATGTGCCTCGTCTTGGTTTGCCTGTGGTTGTTCCTTTGCGTTTCCACTTCAGAATAACAGCACTAACAGTCGATTTGGGAAGCTTTAGAAGGGTTGAACTGCCCGTGACAGGTTTATTAAGCAAATGACATCCAATGACATCCACGTTCGAAGTCTTTTACCTCTTCTGACTGACCCATTCTGCTGTTACTGTAACTCTACAGACAACACAATCCCCCCCCCCCCCTCTTTTTATTCTGAAGGTTCCGCCTCTCGTGATATCTAGTGGTCGATTTAGCATTACACAGGGATGTCCGGATGCTTTTGCTCAGATAGCGTATATTAGTCGTAAAGCCTGCTATGAACTGTAGTTTATTATGTTTGTTATGGTGCAGTCGTTAATTGTGGTTTTTGTTTTATATTTGCAATAAAAGATCGAAAAGTAGCTAACGCCGAAACCGGTCATCGCAATGAAGTGTATATTCGATTAATGACTGAAAATTGCTACACGAAGAAGAAATGCTGATGATAAACGGGTATTCATTGGACAGATATGTTATACTAGAACTGACATGTGATTACATTTTCACGCAATTTCGGTGCATACATCTTGAGAAATCGGTACCCAAAACAACCACCTATGGCCGTAATAACGGCCTTGATACGCCTGGGCATTGAGTCAAACATAGCTTGGATGGCGTGTACAGGTACAGCTGCCCATGCAGCTTCAACACGATACCACAGTTCATCAATAGTAGTGTCTGGCGAATTGTGACGAGCCAGTTGCTCGGCCACCATTGACCAGACGTTTCCAATTGGTGAGAGCTCTGGATAATGTGCTGGCCGGGGCAGCAGTCGAACATTTTCTGTATCCAGAAAGGCCCGTACAGGACCTGCAACATGCGGTCGTGCATTATCCTGCTGAAATGTAGGGTTTTGCAGGGATCGAATGAAGAGTAGAGCCACGGGTCGTAACACATCTGAAATGTAACGTCAATTGTTCAAAGTGCCGTCAATGCGAACAAGAGGTGACCGAGATGTGTAACAAATGGCACCCCAAACCATTACGCCGGGTGATACGCCAGTCTAGCGATGACGAATACACGCTTCCAACGTGCGTTCACCGCGATGTCGCCAAACACGGATGCGACCATCATGATGCTGTAAACAGAACCTGGATTGATCGAAAATATGACGTTTAGCCATTCGTGCACCATCACAGGCGCTCCTGTCTGTGATGCAGCGTCAAGGGTAACCGCAGCCATGGTCTCCGAGCTGACAGTCCATGCTGCTGCAAACGTCGTCGAACTGTTCGGGCAGGTGGTTGTTGTCTTGCAACCGTCCCCATCTGTTGCCTCAGGGATCGAGACGTGGCTGCACGATCCGTTACAACCATGCGGATAAGATGCCTCGACTGCTAGTGATAGGAGGCCGTTGGGATGCAGCACGACGTTCCGTATTACCCTCCTGAACCCACCGATTCCATATTCTGCTAACAGTCATTGGATCTCGACCAATGCGAGCAGCAATGTCACGATACGATAAACCGCAATCGCGATAGGCCACAATCCGACCTTCAAAAAAAGTCGGAAACGTAATGGTACGCATTTCTCCTCCTTACACGAGGCATCACAACAACGTTTCGCCAGGCAATGCCGGTCGACTGCTGTTTGTGTATGAGAAATCGGTCGGAAACATTACACATGTCAGCACGTTGTAGGTGTCGCCACCGGCGCCAACCTGGTGTGAATGCTCTGAAAAGCTAATCATTTGCATATCACAGCATCTTCTTCCTGTCGGTTAAATTTCGCGTCTGTAGCACGCCATCTTCGTGATGTAGCACTCTTAATGGCCAGTAGTGTATAACACACCTGAATCATTAACTTCAAATAGTCAAACACATAGAAACTGAAATGCAGCCATGTTTGCTACTACACTTGCTGAGTATTCAGCGTTATGGACTAATGTGTGCTGTCGAGTCGGTATATTTATTCGAGTATCGTTGTTTCCTTCGTAGTGGTTCCAGCTTCCACGCAGATTACTTGTTATTTCGTTTTCAAAGAAGCCGAAATGTTTAGTTTGCGTCGTAGCGGAACAAATGCGGCAGGTTGGCGGTCGGTAGTCTGCGTGGAGTGTACTAACAAAGCGGCGGTCTGCGGTCTCCTTTATAGTGCTCGTAGCAGCGCCTCGTCTCGACCGCACCCACATGATTACATCCTTTATGCCGCAGACGCGTGCACGGTAATGCCTTACGTCTGCCCTTGCTCCTCTTATGAAGGTCACTTCCGTTGCGTGTGGTACGAACGCTCCGAGACATGAGCCTAGAAATACGAGGGTTGAACAAAGATATGGAAGCGCCTCGAGAAATGCATATCTGAACATAAATGCAGATTCCAGTCAATCCTGCAGGTTGCCCTGTTGTATTTGACCACGAACGGTACCTGTGCAATGTCCTCAACGATACAAATGTCAGTTGTCAGAACATTTTCTGTGTCCAGTGTGACAGTTATTGAACTATACGAAATAAAATCGTTATAACTTCTGAACAGTTTGCTTTAGGACATTCAAACTGCACGGTTGGCCGCGGGGTATGATGAGAATTAGTATGTGCATCCATGATTTTGTTTATCGACGAAGCCCACTTTCATTTGGATAGGTTCGTCAATAAGCAAAACTGGTACATTTGGGTGACTGAGAACCAGCATTACGCGATCGAAAATTCTCTTCACTCTCAACGGGTGGCTGTGTGGTGAGCAATGTCCAGTCACAGAATAATCTGTGCGATATCCCTTGATGGCACAATGACTGCCAAACGGTAGGTGAAAGTTTTGGAAAATTATTTCATAGCCGTTATCCAAAGTGACCCTGATTTCGACAAGATGTGATTCATGCAAGGCGGAGCTAGACCCTATCGAAGCAGGTGTGTTTGGCTTCCTGGAGGAGCACTTTGGGGACCGCGTCCTTGCTCAGGAGCCAACGGCCTTGCCGCAGTGGTAACACCGGTTCTCGTCAGATCACCGAACATAAGCACTGTCGGGCTTGGCTAGCACTTAGATGGGTCACCGTCCGGTCTGACAAGCGCTGTTGACAAGTGGGGTGTACTAAGCCCTTGTGAGGCCAATTGAGAAGCTACTTGACTGAGAAATACCGGCTCTGGTCACAAAAACTGACAACGGCCGGGAGAGCGGTGTGCTGACCACATGCCCCTCCATATCAGCATCCACTGGCGCCTATAGACTGAGGACCACACGGCGGTCGGTCAGTACCGTTAGGGTCTTCTGAGACCTATTCGGACGGAGTTTAGAGTTTAGAGTTAGTTTAGATTCTGGCTCTGGGGTACCAAAAGGCCACTGGCATGGGCCTCGATTGGCCGCAATATTCTCCATATCTGAACACTTACGACTCCTTTTTGTGGGATTATATTAAAGACAAGGTGAACAGAAATAACCCCGAAACCATTGCTGAGGTGGAAACAGCCATTCAGGAGGTCATCGACAGCATCGATGTTCCAACACTTCAGCGAGTCATGCAGAATTTCGCTATTCGCCTGCGCTACATTGTCGCCAATGATGGCAGGCATATCGAACATGTCGTAACCGAAATCCCATTATCTGTAGTGACGTTTATATGTTGAATAAAGTGTGTGCACGCCAGTTATAACTAATTTAGTTTTTTTTCATGTAGTTCAATAACTGTCACCCTGTACATGCGACTTCTTTATGTTGGAGCTATGTGAATTCGAAAGGGGGCAAAGTGTTGGTGCTCGTATAATGGATGATTCCGTAACCAAGGGAGCCAAAGTATTTGGTATTTCAAGCTGCACCGTATCGAAGATTTATACCACATACAGTGAAAGCGGAAGAAAATCACCCACTAAGTAACAACGTGGACGAAAGTGTGTGTTGAGTGGTCGTGACAGACGGCCATTGAAGAGGATTGTGATGACAAATAAAAGGACGACAGCTGCAAAAGTCACTGCATAACTGAATGTAGCACTTGCTAACTCTGTCACCACCGAAACAACGCGAAGGGAGATGCATAAGCAGTAACTGCAGGAATGTCTGAAATTCCAAAACCAATTATCAGTGACGCAAAAGGAAACCTTAGTGCCGGCCGCTGTGACCAAGCGGTTCTAGGCGCTTCAGTCTGGAACCGCGCGACCGCTACGGTCGCAAGTTCGAATCCTGCCTCGAGCATGGATGTGTGTGATGTCTTTAGCTGAGTTAGGTTTAAGGAGTTCTAAGTTCTAGGGGACTGATGACCTCATATGTGAAGTATCATAGTGCTCAGAGCCATTTCTGGAAAACTTAGTGCTGAAATCATAAAATCTGAAATATGGAGGAATGGGAGAATGTCATTTGGTCGGATGAGTTTTGGTGCGCACTGTTTCCAACTTCTGACGGAGTTTATGTCCCAAGAGTGAAACATGGCGTAGGTTCGAGGATGGTTTCGGCTACCACATCATAGTATTCCAGGGACCCTTTGGGTACTCTGCGAGGTCGTATCACTGCCTACGATTCTGTGACCAGTTTGGTTGACCATGTCCATCCCATGGTACAATGTTTGTTCCCCAATGATGATGCTGTGTTCCAAGACAATATGACCCCTTGATCATACGGCTCAGCCGGCCGAAGTGGCCGTGCGGTTAAAGGCGCTGCCGTCTGGAACCGCAAGACCGCTACGGTCGCAGGTTCGAATCCTGCCTCGGGCATGGATGTTTGTGATGTCCTTAGGTTAGTTAGGTTTAACTAGTTCTAAGTTCTAGGGGACTAATGACCTCAGCAGTTGAGTCCCATAGTGCTCAGAGCCATTTGAACCATTTTTTTGATCATACGGCTCACATCGTCCAGCAGTGGTTTCGTGAGCACGAGTATGAACTGTCGCAATTTCTCCTGCCCACCTCAATCACCAAATCTCAGAGTTATAGAGTCTTTGTGATTTACTCCATAGTAAAGGGTGCGTGATTACTATGCACCTCCATGATCATTACCTGAACTAGTTACTATACTTCAGAAAGAATGGTGTAAGATACAGAACCTATGTTTATTCATTCTAGACGATTGGAAGCTATTTTGAATGCCAACTGTTTTTCTACACCGTATTTGGGATGGTAATACGTTGTGTTTCTGGTGTTCTCATATTTTTGCTCACCCCCTGTATGTACACGGTGGAGAAAGCACGAAGGCATCAATCATGGCAGATAGCCCAACAAACAAAATGATGGGTCACTAATTGTGATTGACGTTTAACACCCAAGTTTGAGATCTGAAAACCCAAGTAGTTGCTAAGAACTCATTGAGATCCATAGTCGTCAACAGGCATGAAGGATAATGCGGGAACCCCGCATTGCTGATCTGGGTAAGGACCTAATGTTTTAACTTTGTCTTCGTCAGCCTCTCATGGAGTGTGAAGGATGTATCTGTAAAGTGTGAATAGCTGTGTTGAATGGTTGTGTAATGTAGTGTTGTGCTAGATGACGACGGTCAGCCCTTTTGTCGGCACTGCATACTCGTCACTAAATGCCACTTCTCCCCCCCACCATTTCGGCCTCTGAGCTTAAGGTTGTCAAACAGCAGATGACATCAACAGTGTCACGTGGACTCGCCCCATTAGACACAAACCAGAAATTTATGACTTTAACAAGGCACAAAGTCTACTTACTTATTTGTATTCTACTTCTTTAATGGTACTTGATACGGTTCAACTACGTTAAGAGACAATACTCTCATCATCAGGTCGTTGACACTCGGTTTGCCGCGCCCGTTAAATAAAATAATTAAATTTACAAATAAAATAAAAATTAAAAAAAGAGACGTACTGGAATTCTCTCGCTCACGCAGTGGTACCTCAGACATAGTAGCTCACAATTACCTCCGGACATTAGGAGAAACGTTAAGTGGACACTCTTGGTACACACAGCTGAAGAAGAAGACACAGCCGCCGCGCGGGATTAGCCGAGCAGTCTTAGGCGCTGCAGTCATGGACTATGCAGCTGGTCCCGGTGGAGGTTCGAGTCCTCCCTCGGGCATGGGTGTGTGTGTTTGCCCTTAGGATAATTTAGGTTAAGTAGTGAGTAAGCTTAGGGACTGATGACCTTAGCAGTTAAGTCCCATAAGATTTCACACACATTTGAATATTTTGAAGACACAGCCAGGTGCGTGTTTGCTCTGTATGAAGAGGATGGTTTTATTTAATACGGTCCAATTTTTTTAATTTTCTAAGTTAACTTTTTATTTATTTTTTGTTCTTAATGAACACCACAAAATTAATATCAACAGCCTGAAGATAACACTCTCTAGTGAAACGTGTAGTTGATTTCTATCAAGTACTTTTAAAGTGGCTGAATGCAGGTAATCAATATTTATATAGTATAGCAACCGCTAGCTTACAATCTAAAAACTGATGATATTAAAGTACTGATCAGATAATTTAGGAACTATTGTACGGGCGCTTCTGTTCACAAAATATACAAAAACTTGACGTATTACGTCTGCATCCTTGTGAAGCCTTTCGCAGATGATGCGGTTCTGTACAGGAGCGTGACGTTGTTAGTAACTTGATATGAAATGCAGAAAGACTTGCAGACCATCAGAGCATAGTGCAAAGTTTGACACCTGACTCCAAATACAAACGCGAGGGCGTGCTGAAAAGCAACGCCTCTGAATTTTTTTGTAAAAACTCTTAAAGCTTTTTAAATAAAAGAAACGTTATTAACATTTTACGTCTTTATTCTTCATGTCTGCATATTTATTTCTCAACGTAGTCGCCCTGGCGACGAACACATTTCTTCCAACGAGAGATCAGTTTGTTGAAACCGTCACTGTAGAATGTTTGATTTTGTTGACGGAACCACAACCTCACCCCGGCTTGCTCCGCTTCATCATTATCAAAGTCAAGTAGCCGAAGACGTTCTTTAAGGTTTGGAAACAGATGAAAATCGGATGGGGCAAGTCGGCACTGTGTGGAGGATGATTGATGACAGTGAACCTAAGTCGTCGTATTGCTGTATGTGTCGCAGCGCTCGTGTGCTGTCTGACATTGTCATGCTGAAGGAGAGGGTGCTCCATGCGTGGACGCTCTTCGAATTCGAAACTCGATTACATAACGGTGTTTCTCACGCGTCGACGTAGTTGCGTTACTCACCGTCATGTTCCACGCTACAATTCAGAACCCTCTAGCGGCATGGGGTTGCAACTTGCGTCAGTGACGAGGAAAGTCGACCGAGTTAATGTGCTTGACATGTAACACCTCAACCGGTACTGAGAACAGAATATAAAAAAATCGGAGGCTTACTTTTAAGGACACCGTCCTAAATGTAATGCAATAACCGTAAATAGGTGAAAAGATCAGATATAGTTTAGTAGGCGACGTATGATCAGTCACTGGAAGGAGTCACGACATTCCAGATCCTAGGAATTTCTGTCCTGTAGGAATTAATATGAAACAATCACATACGTCTAGACGTGGTGGGGGCAGATGCCACATTTAAATTTATTGGAAGAATCCTAAGGAAGTATAACTAACGCTCGAAAGACGTAGCTTACGAAATCCTCAATCCACCAGTTCTACACCTACGCTATATAAATATCTCGCAAGCCACTGTACAGTGCATGACGGAGGGTACTTATCTCCAATATTACTAGTCTCCTATTCCGTTCTCATATTTGGCGAGGGAAAGATGACTGCCTAAACGTCTCTGTACATGCCCTAAACTCTCTTATCTCATTCTCATGACCCCTAAACGAGATATACGTACGCTGGTGGCAATAGACGATAATGGTCGCACAGTCTTCTTCGAATACATGTTCTCTAAATCTAATCAACTTGGTTTCACCAGAACTACGGCGTTTTTCTTCCAAGGTTCAAATGGCTCTGAGCACTATGGGACTTAACTTATGAGGTTATCAGTCCCCTAGAACTTAGAACTACTTAAACCTAACTAACCTGAGGACGTCACACACATCCATGCCCGAGGCAGGATTCGAACCTGCGACCGTAGCGGTCGCGCGGTTCCAGACTGAAGCGCCTAGAACCGCTAGGCCACAACAGCCGGCTTTCTTCCAAGGATTCCCATTTATGTTCTCTGAGCATTTCTGTTACAATTTCGTATAGACTATACCGACCTGGTTTGCAGCTCGTGGTCTTGCGGTAGTGTTCTCGCTTCTCGAGCACGGGGTCCCGGGTTCGATTCCCGGAGGGCTCAGGGATTTTCACCTGCCTCGAGATGACTGGGTGTTGTTGTGTCGTCTTCATCATCATCATTCAACCGCATTAAGGTCGGAGGAAGGCAATGGCGAACCATCTCCACTAGGACCTTGCCTGGTACGGCGGTGCGGGTCTTCCGCATCGTTCCCTTACGCTCTGTCAAAGAGTATGGGACTTCATTATCATCATACCGACCTGTTACGATCCTGGCAGCGTGTGTCTGAATTCGTTTGATGTCTGTTGCCATGCTTCCTTGACAAGGACCTCAAATAATGGAACAATTCTTGAGTATTGTTTGTCAATTTAATACAATACCCTTACAAAACTGCACTAACGGAACAGACAGAAACTATTCAAAGAAACGATTTGTTTAGTCAGCGTGGCAGTGACAAAGTGGTGATCAAAAAAATTGAATTCGGAGACGCTACAGGAGTGGTATTATGCATCACGTTTGTCATAGAATTTCGAGAGCTGCACTCCAAAACGAGTCATGAAATTTACTACTTCCTCAGACGTACATTGCTAATCAAAAATTTTCGATCGCTTACCAGAACTATGGACTTGTGATTAAAACTGACTTTTCGTTTTGAATATTCTATCATATTCTCATTCCGATAATAAAAGAAGTATAAGGATGTAAAGACCAAGCACCTCTGCTGCATATTTGACTGGTAGTTCGCCTAAATGGGCGCTGATGACTATCCACAACACTGACATGCCTTTACCTAAGATGGCTCCATTCGAATAGGCGTCATTGCCAAATGGCTCAAATGGTTCTGAGCACTATGGGACTTAACATCTGTGGTCATCAGTCCCCTAGAACTTAGAACTACTTAAACCTAACTAACCTAAGGATATTACACACATCCATGCCCGGGGCAGGATTCGAACCTGCGACAGTAGTGGTCACGCGGTTCCAGACTGAAGCGCCTAGAACCGCATGGCCACACCGGCCGGCCGCGTCATTGCTTCTGCTGTCTATGTAGCAATCAGTCCGCATTAGCTTACAGTACATCGTGCGCGTCTAGCGGTGTGTTTGTATACATTAACGGATTCATACCATATTACTCCCAATGGGACGGCGGCAGGAGGCAGGAACTGAAAAAAAAAAGTGATATAACTGTAACTCTCCGTCAGGAAGGGTATTCTACTAAGACAATAGAAATAAAAGATGCCGTAGGCCAATCTATAGTGGTGTATACGTTGCAGCGGTCCAAGCAAACTCGTGCCAATACAAGTGTTTCGCGATCTGGAAGACCCCGAGCGACATCATACAGGGAAGATTAGCTGATATGTGTACAGAGTAAACATCAAAGGACTCGTACTGCACCTGAAATTCACGAGAAAGTAAATAGTATGCGAGCAGCTCCAAACTCTGTCTCGACTGTTAAACACCGTCTCCATGAACAAGATTTAAATGGGTATACAGCGGCCAAAACAACTTTATTACGCAGACAAAATAAGATGAAAAGATAGTAATGGGCACAGAAACATGAAAACTGGAGCGTGTAGCAATTGTCCAAAGTGTTATTCACGGACGAATCTAAGTTTGATGTATTTGGAAGCCACCGTCGAATGTTCGTTCGTCGACTTCGTGGAAATCGTATGAAAATTAATGTGTGACGCCAACGGTGAAGCATGGAGGAGGGTTGGACATGGTTTGGCGATGTTTTACGAGTGATAAAGCTGCTGGTACAGTGAGAATTAATGGAACATTAAAGAAGGAAAGATATGACACCAAAATCGATATTATTTATACGTATCTCATATAACTTCTTTGTCTGCTTTACTTAATGTGACATCTGTATAACCATGCTCTTTCATGCAACATCTATGTAAATGTTTTATTCATTACTTAAGTCAATTTAAGTAATTGTAACTAACCTATGGATGTAATTTTAAAGGTAATATTCTACAAAAGAGTGGAAATGTTAAAACTGTACTTACAATACTGGTTCGTGCATAGGGTGCTTAGGTTCGTAATGATGTAAAACTTGGAGGGAAGTTCCTCCACAACGAAACCGGCTTGGCCAGAATAGAAAAGGTGAATTTGACGGTCAAACTTCAAGATTCCTTCGTGGCAAGATTTGTTCGGTGGCTAGCATGCAAAGTGTCCACATCTTGTGAGCGGAGTGAGGCCAGAAGAGCAGCAAGATTGTTTTACACAGCCTCGGATGTGGAAGAAATTAGGCTCATTATTCATGAAATTGAGTGATTTTCTCTGAAATTCGAAAACACGACACTAAGACGAGAAGTTTCTGAGAGTGTTATCAGCGAGAGCCATCGATAGTTTTGACGCCTTTTCTGAATAGCCAAAGGAGATCGACGCTGTCAACATCATCTCAAAGAGTCAGCTGAGTACTGTATAATTAATTGCATGAACCATTTATATGTTTTACACTGAAGCACCAAACCAACTGCTATAGGCGTGTGTATTCAAAGACGGAGATATGTAAACAGGCAGAATACGACGCCGCGGTCGGCAACGCCTATATAAGACAAGTGTCTGGCGCATGTGTTAGATCGATTACTGCTGCTGCAGTAGCAGGTTATCAGTGACTTTGAACGTGGTGTTATAGTCGGCGCACGAGCGATGGAACACAGCACCTCCGAGCTTGCGATGAAGCAGGGATTTTCCCGTACGACTATTTTACGAGTGAATATCAGGAATCTGGTAAAACATCAAATCTCCGACATCGCTGCGGCCGAAAAGAGATCCTGCAAGAACGGGACCAAGGACGACTGAAGAGAATCGTTCAGTGTGACGGAAGTGCAACCCTTCCTCAAATTGCTGCAGATTTCAATGCTGGGCCATCAGCAAGTGTGAGCGTGCGAACCATTCAACGAGACATCATCGATAGTGGCTTTCGGAGCCGAAGGCCCACTCGTGTACCATTGATGACTGTACTACACAAAGCTTTACGCCTCGCCTGGGCCTGTCAACACCAACATTGGACTGTTGATGACTGGAAACATGTTGCCTGGTCGGAGGAGTCTCGTTTCAAATTGTATCGAGCGGATGAATGAGTACGGGTATGGAGACACCCTCATGAATCCATGGATCCTGCATGTCAGCAGGAGACTGTTCAAGCTGGTGGAGGTTCCGTAATGGTGTGGGGAGTGTGCAGTTGGAATAATATGACAGGTGACACGTACGTAATGATCCTGAATGATCACCTGCATCCATTCATGTCCATCGTGCACTTTGACAGACTTGGGAAATTCCATCAGGACAATGCGATACCCAACACGTTCAGAATTGCTATACAGGGTGGTCCACTGATAGTGACCACGCCAAATGAAACACGAAATAAACATCAGACGAAAAAACTAAAAATAACGAAACTCGTCTGGCTTGAAGGGGGAAACCAGATGGCGCTATGGTTGGCCCGCCAGATGGTGCTGCCATAGGTCAAACGGATATCAACTGCGTTTTTTAAAAATAGGAACCCCCATTTTTATTACATATTCGTGTAGTACGTAAAGAAATATGAATGTTTTAGTTGGACCACTTTTTTCTCTTTGTGATAGATGGCGCTGTAATAGTCACAAACTTGCGGACAGAATTTGCTTCGTGATACATTACCCGTGTTAAAGTGGACCTTATACCAATTGCGGAAAAGGTCGATATCGTGTTGATGTATGGCTATTGTGATCAAAATGCCCAACGGGCATGTGCTATGTATGCTGTTCGGTATCCTGGACGACATCATCCAAGTGTTCGGACCGTTCGCCAGACAGTTACGTTATTTAAGGAAACAGGAAGTGTTCAGCCACATGTGAAACGCCAACTACGACCTGCAACAACTGATGATGCCCAAGTAGGTCTTTTAGCTGCTGCCGCGGCTAATCCGCACATCAGTAGCAGACAAACTGCGCGAGAATCGGAAATCTCAAAAACGTCGGTGTTGAGAATGCTACATCAACATCGATTGCACCCGGACCATATTTCTATGCACCAGGAATTGCATGGCGACGACTTCGAACGTCATGTACAGTTCTGCCACTGGGCACAAGAGAAATTACGGGACGATGACAGATTTTTTGCACGCGTTCTATGTAGCGACGAAGCGTCATTCATCAACAGCGGTAACGTAAACTGTCATAATATTCACTATTGGGCAACGGAAAATTCACGATGGCTGCGACAAGTGGAACATCAGAGACCTTGGCAGGTTAATGTATGGTGCGGCATTATGGGAGGAAGGATTATTGGCCCCCATTTTATCGATGGCAATCTAAATGGTGCAATGTATGCTGATTTCCTAGGTAATGTTCTACCGATGTTACTACAAGAAGTTTCACTGCATGACAGAATGGCGATGTACTTCCAACGTGATGGGTTGCCGGCACATAGCTCGCGTGCGGTTGAAGCGGTATGAATAGCATATTTCATGACAGGTGGATTGGTCGTCGAAGCACCATACCATGGCCCGCTCGTTCACCTTACCTGACGTCGCCGGATTTCTTTCTGTGGGAAACGTTGAAGGATATTTGCTATCGTGATCCACCGACAACGCCTGACAACATGCGTCAGCGCATTGTCAATGGATGTGCGAACATTACGGAAGGCGAACTACTCACTGTTGAGAGGAATGTCGTTACACGTATTGCCAAATGCATTGAGGTTGACGGACATCATTTTGAGCATTTATTGCATTAATGTGGTATTTACAGGTAATCACGCTGTAACAGCATGCGTTCTCAGAAATGATAAGTTCACAAAGGTACATGTAGCACATTGGAACAACCGAAATAAAATGTCCTAACGTACCTACGTTCTGTATTTTAATTTTAAAAACCTACCTGTTACCAACTGTGCGTCTAAAATTGTGAGCCATATGTTTTTGACTATTACAGTGCCATCTATCACAAAGCAAAAAAAGTGGTCCAACTAAAACATTCATATTTCTTTACGTATTACACGAATATGTAATAAAAATAAGGGTTCCTATTTTTTAAAAAAACACAGTTGATATCCGTTTGACCTATGGCAGCGCCATCTAGCGGCCCAACCATAGCGCCATCTGGTTTCCCCCTTCAAGCTAGAGAAGTGTCGTTCTTTGTAGTTTTTTCGTTTGACGCTTATTTCGTGAGGTATTTGGGCCGGTCACAATCAATGGACCACCCTGTATAGTAGCTTCAGGAACACTTTACGTAACTGCAGTTTACGTATACCTAACAGAACATTGGTTCGAACCTCGTTTGTTCTATTATTGCTTTCTTTCAATAGTAATCTTTTCGTGAACCGAAATTCAGTCCGATATCTTATCTATTAAGCACAGTCAGGTTCACTTCCAAACTTTTCATGAGAGTAACTTTATCGATGTATTGCAAGTATAGTAAGAGCCAGTAGTATTACACTTGTCGCCGCGTGACAAGGCGTTCTTTGGCTTGTTATCCACCAAAATACAGACAGCAGCATAAGTAATAGAGCACTGAAAGTCCAGAGGCACAAACTTGCAGCGTTTTTAATAAAACAAATAACAGCAAATACTATGGGAGTTTAGAAAGTGAACTGTAATTCATATTCAGTATTAAAATCGATACAAAAACATTAGTAGATAAAATGGAACACAATGAGAGATTACAGGGCGTACTGAGAAATGCCATGGAACCCGATAGTATTTACCGAAATGAATACATAGGTAGTGCTGCAACAACGGCAAACAGCTTAAGGTGCGTACAAGCTAGTCCAACGAAGACCAGCGAACAGCAGCCAATCGATTCAGCGGAATGTTGGTCTCAAACGCACTGGCGTTTGGCCTCTCTGCCTCACTAAAGCAATGGGCGGGGGCCAAGGGATTCAACCATGTGGAATCGCAGTTGGCTCTGACAACTTGTCGAGGTTCTCCTTTTTGTTATTGTCATATAGTAGCATTTTAATTACAATTTCACCGGCCGATATTATCAATAGGGTTATCAAATCACCAGGTTTATCCGGATCATATTCGGTTTTTAATGTTCTGTCTCAAGCCCGGGTTGTGAATTTATATATACATAAAAAATCATTTTTGGACTTCATATCAAATTGTTGTTCTGCTATGTCAAGTGTCATCTGGCGGCTGAAACTGAAACTGGGCATAAATTGGGAGAGATAAAAGTAGGTTGGCTACACTTCTGTCGTGGCACGGCGACTAGATTTTTTCACTTTCGCTCCTCTAAGACTAGCGTACCGCGCGTCGAGTAGAACGTTGTCGCCACGTCATCATTGATATTAGCTGTTGTGATTGTAGAGAACGTTTCTAATATGCCTAAAGACAGCTGTAAATGCAAATTTAAACTATGAAGATCTCACTTGTTCTCGGTACTATGATAACACCAAATCCAAGAATAAGTTACTTAAGAAAGTTTGAAGAAGGAACAAATACACTTTTGTAAAAATGTAACCTATTGTACTATACATAAAGATTGTTTGTAATACTCACAGTTTTTTCATTTGGAAATATGATAACCGTAATTGTAAGGGGTGATTTAGAAGTTGTCGCATGTGCTGCATTTGTTTTACCGCAAGAAGCTGATCATCAGAAAAAGGAGAAGAAGAAGAAGAAGAAGAAATGACTGGTGGACGATCTCTCTTTTAAAAAGTGGGGAGCAGTGCGGTGCGGCAAAATGACAGACCTTAAAGGTGAACTGAAATATGGGCTATTTCACAATTTTTCCGAATAAAAGCTACAGATTTTAATAGGGAGTCCGTTTCCTTTCCACTCATTGTGCACATTACTTTTACACAGCTCACTTATTTCCCTTCAACCGTCTCATCTTTTCAACTGGATTTTATAATCTCAGTTTGTAGGTTCCCATAAACATTCCCGTTCATGATAAAGTTATCAGCTTTGATGCTGGCTCCGTTTTCCACTCCATATTCCAGTATTCTTAAACTCGATAAATACACAGCCCTTCAACAGGCACAGAAAATCGCTACTGAACCAACGAAAATTCGACCCGGCGTTGACACTAGGTAAGGGATTCCAAGACCAACCCATCGTCACCTTTGATGTTACCGCTGGCAGCCCGAACCGCAAACAAGGCCAACCGTTTCCTTGGTTCCAATTTGCCGTCCGTACACACTAAGTAAATCTCGGCCAACGAAACTATTTGTTGTCATTCGTTGGCCTGATGTGTAAGCTCCTTCACGTGGAATACCACGCTTACGTAAATGGTAAGATTCAGATGATGAGCCCGCCATAAAGAAAACAGGATCAAAAGGACGGTACAAATGAGAAAGATTACGTTGAAGAAATTGGTCATGCGAATGAATCGATTGATCTGTTCAGCTCGCCACCAATAAAGAAAGTGCCAGTCGAAACATATGCGGTATAATCCGAGCGTGAAGATACGTTAGAGCAGGGCAGGTGAAAAACCTTTGACCATGAACAATCTGTTAAAATTTTTATGTGCACAAGTCAATGTAGAAGTTAGCAACATTAATAGTCAGCTTGTGGCACAAGGTAAGAGCATCAAGGTACAAAATAGTGACCTTGAGAATCAACTGAAAATACAGGGTGTAAAGATCAGTAAACAGATCGAAAACGCAAACGAAAATGTAGGCGTTTTGAGTACTGCAGTGACGGAGATGAAACTTGAAATGAATACCATAAATACAAATTCGGCCGCTACGGAGGGGCGGATCAGTGATATCAATGAAAAGTTCGACCCAGAAGTCATAAAGATTCAAAAAACGGTATAACCTTTTGTAATTATTAAATTGGATGAAAAAGTTTTCCGTCTAAAAACAGAAATTTTGACGCATCTAGAAATGAAATTTCGCCTTTGAGAAATACAGTATCTGATTCTGAAAAGTCACTAAGTAAACAAGTAACAGATTTCAAACAGAAGTGTGACCAAATACTTTACAAATTCAAGGCAAAATTTTTAACCATGAACAGAAAACTAGGGACAAGCCCAGTTATGTGTGTGATACAGTACCTGGTAACAAACTATTAGATGGCGAAGAGCGCATTGATCCCGTGAAAAGACATACTGGTTGGAACTCACTGTATTTCCTGATAAATTGTGAAAGGATTTTTCCTGAATGTTTAACAGATCAGGAAAAGATTAACGCAAGTTATCTGTGTATTAGCAGGTGATGCTAAACCGTGGGGACTAAATGTGAACACTGATCACATGACATTCAACGAATTTAAGAAAAAAATTGCCGAGGAATACTGGTTGGAGCAAAAACAACATTGTGGCTAGAATTTATAATGGACAGATAGTATGACAACCGGCGCAGAATCTCCATGAAAGATATCTGCGAATCCTGGTACGGAAAACTGACACATTTAAGAAATAGACGTTCCGAGTCCGGGATTACTTGGGAGCTATGGGAAAAGCTACCAGAGGATTCGAAGAGTTATGTGAAGGGCTTACAAGTCCATTACCTCCACTTTTCTGTCTATAATGCTTCTGACATTAATGGCCCAAACAAACAGAAAGAAAGATTCATCTCTAGCATGAAGCCATATGCTTGAATATTTCTGGTATCTCAACTGCAGATTTTTCAGCGCTCATTTAACTTTAGGACGCTGTATCTCAGAATGAACAAAAATGGACATTTACCACTATTGAAATAAGCCCTTCATGTGAGAAGCAATCATAAAGTTCTTCAGCGTTTCTGAAAAGAGTCGAGTATGGAGATCATTGACGAGATAATCGTGATTGTCGTCAAAATAACAACAGAGGTAATCACAATGACGACGATTAAAATGACGGCAATAGATATAGCGTGAACGTGGTTAAGAGAAGAACGGGCAGACGTAGAGGTATTTCAGCAGTTCGCGGTAGAGGATTTGCACCGCGACATTTTCACGACAGCAGCACCGCGGAAAACTGGGGGCCGCGTATGTTGCAGGCCAAACTAACGAGGACAGATTTTCAAGGTCAAACATAATAAACAGTTCCGACGTAGATGTAATGAATTAAATTCACGAGAGAGCGCCTGTGGAGCATCGCAGGTCGCTACAAGCGATGCGACAGGTTTGCGCAAAGCCACGGCAGGCAGAGCGCCCGCCAGCAACGAATAGATCCGATCGATCAGCTTTCCATATGGAAGCTGTAGTTACGGCAGCAGAATAGAATGAAGACGTCGTAGTAGAAAGCACTGAACCTGCTTCGGTAGAAAACGACGCTGTAGCTAGAGAAAACGTCAACATATTCGTAAGCGAGGAAGAAAGCGTCAACAAAAGTTTAAATAACGATGAAACTTGAGAAAATGAGTTGTCAACGATTGCAACTTGGTGCGAACAGATCGATGATCTGTACCAAGGGCTACAGCAATGCAAGTGGGCGGAATTCAAAAGGGATTGTTCGACCACAAACAGGTCGCAGTGAAAAGAGAAAAAGGGACATCAAGAATAGGACATGGGCCGATAGTAAGGAGGAAATGTAAATATTTAGCGGCGCTAAATTTCACAAACAGCAATTGTTAAAGAAGTGGAAAACAGTGAGGAAAAAAGCTCCGTGTGCAGTAACCAACCGCCAATAGTACTGAAGTTAATAATAGGCAAAGAAATACGGTCGCAGTGAAGAGAAGAACGGAGGAAGATAAAATCTTCGGCTTTGCCGACGAAGAATTCCAGCCTACGAAACAAACTGTCGTCTATAGAAAAGAATAGGCAGATTCGGACGATTGCTTACGAATTATGTAAATTCACGACGACTACACAAAATACAAAGTAAAGGTAGATATCCCTAGAACCGATGAAGGCTATAGCTCAGAGGAAGAACCTATGTGAAAGAAAAAGAACTAATAGCATTAGAGGAAAACCGTGACCCTGAGTATTTAACATCCGACAAAGGAACGAGTGAGGAAATTAATACCTGTGTAAGAAAAGCTTTTCTACTAGAAAACAGTGATGCAGAATGGTCAGAACTAGAAGACAGTTCGCATGAAGAATATGGTGAAGTAACAGAAATCGAGCAATGCGTGACGAAATGCTGTTTTGAACCATCAGTTGAAGCAATTTCAAAACAAGAACCAGATGTAAGCACAGAAAATACAAAGAAAGAACCCCCTTATAATACGATACCTAACGAAAAGCGGATTCAAGTCACAGAGGACTTTGAAATTCGAAAATTGTAGAAACCTCCAGACAAATGTGAGTTTGGAATGATCTTATGGTCGTCTAAGATTTGTTATTGGAGGACAAGGATAAATCTGAAAACAGAATCATTAAACAAATCATCACTCCTGTCGAAATTTACTATATTATACTACAAGTCCTTTTAGGCACTGGATCACAAATCAGTGTCATATCGCAGTTATTTCTTGAGTACCTTTCAGGCAAACCCAGAATAGTAATGATGTCTGTAAATGGCGTCCAAGTCGTAAGGCCTACTGGCAAACCAACAAGCCAATTAAAAGTCAAGTATTGGCAGACTTCAAAATTAAATGACGAGAATTCGAACATGATTTCCTAGCCATTCCAGACTTGAACGCCGAAATAACTTTGGGGACCGATGGGTTGGATAAAGAAAAAGTAATTATTCACTGTCGTACAGTTGTCAAAATTAACAGTAAATCCGATAATTTCGAAGCAGGGTTTGAAGAAACTAAATTTGAGTCATATCAATTAGAAATTGACCCTGAGGATGAAGGTTTGTCTAGTATTTTCGAAATGTACCACGTTAAAAGCTTAACTGATGATTATCAGAAAGAGCATGATTTTAAAGAAAGCAGTGAGAACTAAGGACACGACATCAGAACAAAAATCTGAATTGTTCAACATAGACCAGCTAGAAAGAAACTGGAATGGATTTCCAGACAAGCGTGGGCTAATTAAGAACTTTCAGTACCGTATCAAAATATTGTCAAATGAACCATTTTTCATGAGACCTCATTCGGTTCCCTTGGCTACGAAACAAGATGTGCAGGCAGAAATGGAATGAATTAAAAGAAGCCACAGTGAATATAATAGTCCTCTGTCTATTCTCAATAAGAACGATAGAGATGTGCGAGTGATAGCTGACACATGAACTTTAAACAAGAGTGTCAACAGAGAAGTAGACCAACCCGAAAATTCAGGTGAGATGTTGCAAAAGTTTCATAATGTGCGGTCCTTAACCAGGCTTGATTTGACGGAAGGGTACTGACGGATTTTGTTGAATGCAGAATCTCGCAAATGTACTTCTTTGCTGGAAAGTATTACCAACATAAAGTTGTCCCTTTTGGTCTCAATATATCTGTTTCGGTATTTATCAGAGCTTTAGATTCAGTACTAGAATGAAAACTAAGTGTTAGATTGACAATGTATGTAGACGACTTGTTGATCGCCACAGAAGAATAGCAAGGACATTGTGAATTGTTGCAGAAAATCTTCTCTACTCTTCAAGCATGGAGACGACATTAAAATTGAAAAACTTAGAATTTGTGATGAGAGACAAAATTCCTGAGCCATATCATTACCACTTCTAGGATTGGCAAGGACCTAGAAAACCTAAATGCTATTAAAAATGCGCTCTACCTATGAACAAAGAGAAACTTAAATTTTCCCTTGGTAATTGCGGGTTCTATCACAAATTTGCTAAGGCGTAATCTTTAATAGTCCTCGTTTCAACAACCTACTTAGAAAAATAGTGCTTTTATTTGGACTAAAGTGTGTCAGGATGACTTCGAAAACTTCAAAAGTGAACGAATGAGAAATAATGTTTTACACCATCCTGTATTTACAAAATCCTTTCACATGAGTGCAGGTAGCAGCGTGTAAGGAATAGGGGTTGAAATTTTACAAGAAACCATTAGTACAGAAGAATCATGTCTCAAAACAATAGCTAAATAACTGGTCAACGAATTACGATACTTTTTTCATGTCGTTCATTTTTAATAACGAAATTTCACAAAGGCAAGTTGAAGGAAATAGTGTTAAAATAAACTGTGCACGGTCTCGTAAATTTTTATAATTGCTAGGCACACATCTCTAAAATTTGTATAAATAGAGCTCTAAGCTATGTATCGTGTCGAAGTTTGAATATTTCATTTAGCAAATGCGTTACGTGAAACTCAGATGTGCAGAATAATTTGAGACCATCATGTTCAACATGCCAACGTTTCTCTACGATGATAAAAGAGAGCTTTAAGCTTGGTGTCGTGTTCAAGTCCGAATATTTCATTTGTCGAATGAGTTTTACAAAACTCAAATTAACAGAATAATTTGAGATCTACATGTTGAACATGCCAAGGCTTCCGTGAAATCTTCTCGGGTGATCAGCCGAGTAAAGGCGTCGTCTTCTCGCAACGTTTCGAAGGGTTTCGTACCCATCATCTTCGCTTGAAGATGATGGGTACGAAACCCTTCGAAACGTTGCGCGAAGACGACGCCTTTACTCGGCTGATCACCCGAGAAGATTTCACGAATGGAATACGCCGAGAAAGTCTCAAATCACATGCCAAGGCTTCTCTACGAGAATGAAACAGCCTCGAATATTTCTAATATCTGCAAATCACTTTTTTATCTCTTCCAAATATTCTTACAAATAGTGCACGGAGCCTTGGCAAATACTTTCGGCAATAGCTAAGTCTGATAGGGGTGTAGCAAAAGTTGGAAAATTAGACAAATCTTTTTCTTCAAGTTAATTTAGATACAACTGCAAAAATGGTTCAAATGGCTCTGAGCACTATGGGACTTAACATCTGTGGTCATCAGTCCCCTAGAACTTAGAACTACTTAAACCTAACTAACCTAAGGGCATCACACACATCCATGCCCGAGGCAGGATTCGAACCTGCGACCGTAGCAGTCACGCGGTTCCGGACTGAGCGCCTAGAACCGTTAGACCACCGCGGCCGACGATACAACTGCAGTTTGACCTCAAATGCAAATATTTTATTAGTCATTTGTCCATTTATCTTGTTTGTTTCTTGCAATTTCAAATTAAATTTGTTGAATTTCTGTGTAATAACGGACAAAAAACTGTTAAGTGCCCACCGTTCATCATTATCAAGTTCAACTTATTTTTACCACTTTTTATGCAAATAAAATAAATTCAGATTTCAGATTGACAAACCGTTCCAACATTTTCCCTTTGCTTAGCCACTGCCGACAGTGTCTAGGAGAACATCACCGTAACAAGCTTGCAATTCCTCCAGTAGTTCTTTAACTTTTCCGTGACTAAGTTCACGTGCACGAATGAAACTTATATCGCGTATGGCGGTCTTCATAACATCCTTCAATTTGTTATTTGAAATTTTACATACCAAACTTTCTTGATGCAGTAAATAACAGAGAGCAGGTTTGGTAAATTCCTTTCCTCTTAATCAATGCTATCAAACCATTGTTTACACCTGTCACTGACGGAGAACCATCTGTAGACACTAATGATAAATTGCTCGTAGGTAAGCTATTATTTCTACAAAACCTATAGCTGCATCGATAAAATCACAGCCTCTCGTGTGAAGTCTCGTGGTTATAAATGCCAGAAAGTCTTTTATTACCCCGTCAGCTGCGCAGTAACGCACAAACTATGAAAATTGAACCATAGAAGTTAACTCTGTGCTGTAGTCACATGCAAGACTATAGTATTTGCGTATTTCTATTTGATTAATTACCGTGTCAACCATAAGTTTTGAAACGTCTTCTATGCGATTGCGACACGTAGATTCTGAAAGCATTACCTTATATATTTCTGCCAATACTTGTTCACTCTCTGAGAGACGTTGGAACAAACTTTGAGAATAAGTTATTATAGATTGCTTGATTAACTGAACATCAGTGAAAGGTTTCATGTTTTTTAACAGAATATTACGTACATCGTATAATACTTTCGCAACAACCTCGTTTTGCCCAACTGTTGCTAACATAACGTTTCATTGACGTTGAATTGTTGGCTTTAGATGAGGAATTTTTCCTTTCTTAAATTTGAATCTAAAGGAAAAGCTACTGAAATTAAGTGTATTTACTTCTGTAGTAGAGAAATACATTGTATTTCTTCATTCCCACAACCGTTTCCCGGCATGTTAAACAAATAGCAGTCCCTTCTTTCTGCGCATTTATAAAACAAAATTTTTCGTCCGCATTTCTTGGAAACTTGTTCTCTTTACTTATCTTCCTCGTAGTTACTATTTTGACGGAATATCAGAAATTATTTATTCCAATAAAGATAATCACACCACAAACGTGCAGTAATACACTCACAACGCGGCGAACGCTGAAGGAACACCGAAATTTAGCGCGCGACTGACACTGACTAGAAACCCCTTGAGTGCGAAGTTGCAAGTTCAATTTTTAGTAACGCTCATTTGAAAGCGTTGTGTTAACAATTATGACAGAGAAAATATTGACTGCTAATGACACACCATGTGCATCAGAAAGACGACAGGAAATGAGTGTGATGGAGGTGTAGAGATCAACCTTCTATTGGTTGTAAGTATTACACTTCAAAAAATGGACAGCGCCGACATTCAAGAAATGTTCAAAACAAACCATTAATGGTGCGCCACACTGATCATATAGGTTTGCACCACCAAGATCGAAGGCGAACTCCTTGGTAGTTATAAACTGTACAGGACGTTCAGCCGCTCTTGAGGAATACATGTAGAATCATGTTGATGTAACAGGATGACGAGAACTGATGGAATGTGATGGCATGCAAACGAATGCGAAACAGTCTGTCGTGTAAATTATCGTAAATCTGGCTATCTCTTAAGGCGTAGTTGCAGCTAGTGCGATAACATGTTTTATAGGCACGGAAAAAGCAAACATCCAGAGGCTGAATTTGTCCAGTGGTTTCAGGTGGTATGAATTCCAATGTCACACACTTTTCAGGAAGGATAGTTCGCCCTGAAAGGGCATGGTTTTAATACGGAGACCAGGAATCAAGTAAAAGCAAGTTATTTTGACCAGCTATTGGCCAAAAGCAGTGCTCATACGATAGTTGAAGTTCTATTACGCCTATTTTCCCAATCTTGCTCGCTGGGACGTAAATATTCCCTACTGACCTTGCAAGATCACGCACACGAGAAAGAATCGTTGCAGGCAGAGCACCACCAACATCTCGCAGCACAATAAATAACTTTTCGGTCAGTTTACCATCCCGATTAACAGTCAGCATAATTTTATATGAATTCGTTAAGGCACTGATGTTAGTTGATCTTGATACAACCCTCTTCGTACTTCTAATTTCCAGGATTCCTTTGGTATTTGTTTTCTCATCAAATCCAGATTGGTCGCAGTTGAAAACAAATTTTTTACTGAACGATGGATAGGTTTTTTCATCCCATCTACAAATTTTCAGGCCAATTCCACAGTTTTCTGGGCATCGTCACGTTGACCCCTTGTTTGAAGCAGCGCAGGGTAGCCGTGCTGTCTTAGACGTCTTGTACCGGTTCGCGCGGCTGCCCCCGTCGAAGGATCGGGTCCTCCCTCGGGCATGGGTGTTTGTGTTGTCCTTAGCGTAAGTTAGTTTAAGTAAGATTAAATAGTGCGTAAGCCTAGCGACCGATGACCTCAGCAGTTTGGTCCCTTAGTCCTTACCACAAATTTCCAATTTTTTCCTTATTTGAAATTTTGTTATCTTACGTCCTCCATTTCTGTAGTACTGTTTGAACTTACACAACCGTCCACTGCTTCCCTTGAAATCACTGTAATCTATATCGCCCGCGCCGGCCGGTGTGACCGAGCGGTTCTAGACGCTTCAGTCTGGAACCACGCGACCACTACGGTCGCAGGTTCGAATCCTTCCTCGGGCAAGTATGTGTGTGATGTCCTTAGGTTGGTTAGGTTGAAGTAGTTCTACGTTCTAGGGGACTGATGACCTCAGATGTTAGGTCCCATAGTGCTCAGAGCCATTTGAAGCATTGATATTGTCCGCTATTTGATGCGCATAACGTAGTTGGCCACTATTATGCACATCCCGTAAATTGCATCGAGCATCCTTGAAACACGAAAACACCAGTTTTTGTAACAAGTGAGACTTTTCCTCTCTTCAATATGCATAGTTTTTCTTATGCACTACACGGTCATATTGCTGCAGACTCATTCGAAATCTGTTCATAATTGGTTGTTTTTTTTTTTTTAAGTGCGCTTTGGATGATCGTCCATGAACGTAATTATGTTTTGTGCCGCTCCTTGGGCAGCGGTTGTCCTTTACTACGTTTCACTGGAGACAGGATTTGTGGCTCCCTCTCCGACAAGAATGATGAAGTACATGGCTCGACACCTGTTTCATTATCACTTTCACTTGTTAAGCACGTGTCGTCGTCTTTGTACTCCTCATGTAGATTGTCCGCACAGTAGAGCGTTTACGACACCTCACATTCCACTGACTTATTCTTCAGAAACGCTAATATTTCATCTGCCACTTCTTTCTCACTCTGCGACATTCCGTAGGTCCCTTTCTGACGAAATGTCAACTTCGGCAATTGTTGCTGTAGATATACGAGGGCAGTTCAATAAGTAATGCAACACATTTTTTTTTCTCGGCCAATTTTGGTTGAAAAAACCGGAAATTTCTTGTGGAATATTTTCAAACATTCCCGCTTCGTCTCGTATAGTTTCACTGCCTTCCGACAGGTGGCAGCGCTGTACGGAGCTGTTAAAATGGCGTCTGTAACGGATGTGCGTTGCAAACAACGGGCAGTGATCGAGTTTCTTTTGGCGGAAAACCAGGGCATCT
Organism: Schistocerca serialis cubense; assembly: GCF_023864345.2. Taxonomy (NCBI): domain Eukaryota; kingdom Metazoa; phylum Arthropoda; class Insecta; order Orthoptera; family Acrididae; genus Schistocerca; species Schistocerca serialis. The sequence continues at coordinate 272,913,896 of NC_064640.1, read as the reverse complement.
CAGATATTCATAGGCGTTTGCAGAATGTCTACGGTGATCTTGCAGTGGACAAAAGCACGGTGAGTCGTTGGGCAAAACGTGTGTCATCATCGCCGCAAGGTCAAGCAAGACTGTCTGAACTCCCGCGAGCGGGCCGGCCGTGCACAGCTGTGACTCCTGCAATAGCGGAGCGTGCGAACACACTCGTTCGAGATGATCGACGGATCACCATCAAACAACTCAGTGCTCAACTTGACATCTCTGTTGGTAGTGCTGTCACAATTGTTCACCAGTTGGGATATTCAAAGGTTTGTTCCCGCTGGGTCCCTCGTTGTCTAACCGAACACCATAAAGAGCAAAGGAGAACCATCTGTGCGGAATTGCTTGCTCGTCATGTGGCTGAGGGTGACAATTTCTTGTCAAAGATTGTTACAGGCGATGAAACATGGGTTCATCACTTCGAACCTGAAACAAAACGGCAATCAATGGAGTGGCGCCACACCCACTCCCCTTACCAAGAAAAAGTTTAAAGCCATACCCTCAGCCGGTAAAGTCATGGTTACAGTCTTCTGGGACGCTGAAGGGGTTATTCTGTTCGATGTCCTTCCCCATGATCAAACGATCAACTCTGAAGTGTATTGTGCTACTCTTCAGAAATTGAAGAAACGACTTCAGCGTGTTCGTAGGCACAAAAATCTGAACGAACTTCTCCTTCTTCATGACAACGCAAGACCTCACACAAGTCTTCGCACCCGAGAGGAGCTCACAAAACTTCAGTGGACTGTTCTTCCTCATGCACCCTACAGCCCCGATCTCGCACCGTCGGATTTCCGTATATTTGGCCCAATGAAGGACGCAATCCGTGGGAGGCACTACGCGGATGATGAAGAAGTTATTAATGCAGTACGACGTTGGCTCCGACATCGACCAGTGGAATGGTACCGTGCAGGCATACAGGCCCTCATTTCAAGGTGGCGTAAGGCCGTACCATTGAATGGAGATTACGTTGAAAAATAGTGTTGTGTAGCTAAAAGATTGGGGAATAACCTGGTGTATTTCAATGCTGAATAAAACGACCCCTGTTTCAGAAAAAAAATGTGTTGCATTACTTATTGAACTGCCCTCGTAATTCTATTTTTCATTGTTTGTCGTTGCTATTGCTCTGCTTTGTATCAACACCACTAGCACTATAGCACTGTTGCCAGTTACTCGTCGACTAAGCAGTTGCTTTCTACACTCCGTAGCCTCATGCTGTATTCACCATTGGATACCACCAGTCTCGCCACCTGTTGCAATTAGCAGCCAATATTGTAGTTGCATGGTAGACAATATCTGAATGCCGTAAACATCATTGGCCTTTTGCGACCTCGCACTCAGGGGTTCCTTGTGAGTGACATATCAAAACTGAGCGGGCGACGGGGTGGCTGCGGCCCCATCCTTAGCGTTTCCCTCGCGCCTTTCTCCCCAGGTACGTCTGTAATGTTAACTAGTTCTTGTGTTCGGTATTCAACCTCAGATCTTGTCAGTGAGAGCACTCTTTTAACATTAAGAGGTCTCTTGTCGTGTGAAAAATTGGGAAAGGTACCTTGCAAGTCATTCAGCTCTTTGTAAAAATGGTAATAGGTTCTGAGTAACAATTATAAAATGGATAAAGCTAGGATGCAGGCTTACAGATTCGAATTAAATATTTCAGATGAACAATTAACGAAACAAGCGAAGACGGTAAGAATACAGAAACATAACTATTCACATATATCTTAGCGCTGTTTTAGATACATTTAAAAAATTGTTAAAGTACGTTTCGCAGCGGGTGAATGAATTTTATTTTTAATAAAAGCAGAAACAAATGAAAGGAAAAAGGTATAAGGAGAAAGGCTGAATATCAATTTGGCAGTGCGGCAACGGTCAGTAATGGACGGAGCTCTGCAGAAAATGGTGGCGTGCCCTTAGTACCCACAGTGATAGGACCCAAGCTGTTAGAAATGGAAATCACAAAAGACAAGGAGCACGTACTCCTCCGGTAGCCTTCGTGTGTGAATGGCTATGTGAAACAATTACATCTATGGTTTTGTGTCCGGATCTTTTTTTCTAAAATCAGGAAGTAAATTTAAGTATAAAAGTATTTCACTTTTTATGCCTTGTGATGTACTTTTTGTTATCTCGTCCATATTTGCGCCTATTTAGTTGCACGCAATCCTCACTGCGTCTTCGAAATGTCGAAACTATGACTATCATGTGAGACAGCATTCTCGTTATAGTGGGATGAAAATTACTTTGCACCGTACAGCTGTCTGTTTCAGAGTTCTATCAGCCTTAGCTATCTAACAATTGTGTAGTGAATAGTTGTTGGTTATACTATGTGCGCGAACGACTCTGATTAATAACAGTAATCGTAATACACTCCTGGAAATGGAAAAAAGAACACATTGACACCGGTGTGTCAGACCCACCATACTTGCTCCGGACACTGCGAGAGGGCTGTACAAGCAATGATCACACGCACGGCACAGCGGACACACCAGGAACCGCGGTGTTGGCCGTCGAATGGCGCTAGCTGCGCAGCATTTGTGCACCGCCGCCGTCAGTGTCAGCCAGTTTGCCGTGGCATACGGAGCTCCATCGCAGTCTTTAACACTGGTAGCATGCCGCGACAGCGTGGGCGTGAACCGTATGTGCAGTTGACGGACTTTGAGCGAGGGCGTATAGTGGGCATGCGGGAGGCCGGGTGGACGTACCGCCGAATTGCTCAACACGTGGGGCGTGAGGTCTCCACAGTACATTGATGTTGTCGCCAGTGGTCGGCGGAAGGTGCACGTGCCCGTCGACCTGGGACCGGACCGCAGCGACGCACGGATGCACGCCAAGACCGTAGGATCCTACGCAGTGCCGTAGGGGACCGCACCGCCACTTCCCAGCAAATTAGGGACATTGTTGCTCCTGGGGTATCGGCGAGGACCATTCGCAACCGTCTCCATGAAGCTGGGCTACGGTCCCGCACACCGTTAGGCCGTCTTCCGCTCACGCCCCAACATCGTGCAGCCCGCCTCCAGTGGTGTCGCGACAGGCGTGAATGGAGGGACGAATGGAGACGTGTCGTCTTCAGCGATGAGAGTCGCTTCTGCCTTGGTGCCAATGATGGTCGTATGCGTGTTTGGCGCCGTGCAGGTGAGCGCCACAATCAGGACTGCATACGACCGAGGCACACAGGGCCAACACCCGGCATCATGGTGTGGGGAGCGATCTCCTACACTGGCCGTACACCACTGGTGATCGTCGAGGGGACACTGAATAGTGCACGGTACATCCAAACCGTCATCGAACCCATCGTTCTACCATTCCTAGACCGGCATGGGAACTTGCTGTTCCAACAGGACAATGCACGTCCGCATGTATCCCGTGCCACGCAACGTGCTCTAGAAAGTGTAAGTCAACTACCCTGGCCAGCAAGATCTCCGGATCTGTCCCCCATTGAGCATGTTTGGGACTGGATGAAGCGTCGTCTCACGCGGTCTGCACGTTCAGCACGAACGCTGGTCCAACTGAGGCGCCAGGTGGAAATGGCATGGCAAGCCGTTCCACAGGACTACATCCAGCATCTGTACGATCGTCTCCATGGGAGAATAGCAGCCTGCATTGCTGCGAAAGGTGGATATACACTGTACTAGTGCCGACATTGTGCATGCTCTGTTGCCTGTGTCTATGTGCCTGTGGTTCTGTCAGTGTGATCATGTGATGTATCTGACCCCAGGAATGTGTCAATAAAGTTTCCCCTTCCTGGGACAATGAATTCACGGTGTTCTTATTTCAATTTCCAGGAGTGTATATAAATGCACTACTGAATGTAAGACGCTGTCAAAAAAGTTTGATAAATGATATAAATGTTAGTTTTATTCTGCTCACTCCGTTGCATTACAACAGCCTGAATTTATTCAATGTCCCTTGCTATAAATAAGTGCCACATTTTTTAAGACAGGCTCTGTAATGGGCACTCACAAATCCATGTTACATCCGTGTCAAAATTTATACCACAACAGTTGATCAGTGCGAACCGCATGCTGGTGAGTTGTCAGTACTGGAAGACAAACAATAAATCATTTCTGGCTCCCGTAGAGTAGCGCACCGCGCATCGAGTCGAACGTGGTCTTGGCGTCGTCATTGATATTAACTGTTGTGTTAATAGAGAACGTTTCGTCTATACCTAGAGATAATTTTAAATGCAAATTTAGGGAAAATTGCGTGAATGAATTCGCATTTCTACTAGAAGGCAGAACTGTTTGTGGGGCAGAATGTTTGATTTGCAGATAAGTCTCAAATATAAATAAATATAATTATGTGCAAGAAAATAGCGCGTGCAGAGGCTGCAGCACTGCATCGAAGCGTGATGGGAATCTCATATATAGCTTATTACCAGTCTCATTTTAAGTTTATTTACTTCCAGATGTTTCTTCTCTATATTACGTAGTGGTACATCAGGCATTATAGATCATGTTAATATCAAAAAGCACAAAAAAGTAAAGAAGCACAAGGCACAACGCGTAGAATCGGTGGGTTCTTTCCGCAAACCTACAGAGAAGGTGGTCTGAAGCTAGCAGTAGCCGAGGCAGCACATGCGTTTCACAGCATGAACCACGATCAGAGTTTTACCTCGATGGATTCTCCCAACAAACTGGCTCGAAAGACTTTCGAAGTTGTGCAGTTCTTTTCTGCAATCCCTGCCACAGTGCAGCTTATTAAATACAGGGTGTAAATTTTAAGTTGACAAACGAGAATAACTCGTAAAATAAGCTTCACACGAAAAAATGTGTAGAACCCAAAGTTGATTATTTTCGAGGGGGACATCTGCTGGTGCTAAAATTAGCCCGCCACCCCCTGGGGGTGGGGTGGGAGGCAACTTTAAAATTTCAAATGGGAACCCTCATTTTTTATTGCTGAATCAGATTCTATATAAAAAACTACGTACATGTTGTCTTAAATATCTGTTTTGATTCTTGGTAGTTGGCTCTGTAATTTAAGAAATTTCATGTTCTCATTTTTGCGTGGAAAATTGTTACAGATAAATAAAAAATACTTATTTACTTCGTAAATTTTGATTGCTAAAACTAAAAATCTCCCTCTCTCCCCATAGGTTGGGGTTTGAGAGAGAGGGATGAGAGTTTTTCAAATGTTGACCCAAATATTAATTTTTTCCGCAGACTCGGATAAGTTTTGTGTGTTTCGTGGGTCATCATTTGTAAGGCTCTAATTCTTCTCTCTCAAACCCCACGGTATGGGAAGAGAGGGAGAGTTTTAGATTAAGCGAATCAAAATTTACGAAGTAAATAAGTATTTTTTATTTATCCCTAACCATTTTCCACGAAAAAAATGGATTTTCTTGAATTACAGCGCCAACTACGAAGAATCAAAACAAATGTTTAAGGCAAAATGTGCCTAGTTTTTTAAGTAGAATCTGATTATGCAATAAAAATGTGGGTTCCCATTTGAAATTTCAAAGTTGCCTCCGCCCCAAACACAGGGGGCTAGGGTGGTGGGCTAATTTTAGCACCAGCAGATGCTGGTGCTAAAATTCTTTGCATTCTACACATTTTTTCTTGTTAAGCTTATTTTTCGAGTTATTCTCGTTTGTCAATTTAAAATTTACACCCTGTATACATAGGACTGATGATAAAAAGGCCGAGCGGTTCTAGGTGCTTCAGTCTGGAACCGCGCGACAGCTACGGTCGCAGGTTCGAATCCTGCCTCGGGCATGGATGTGTGTGATGTCCTTAGGTTAGTTAGGTTTAAGTAGTTCTAAGTTCTAGGGGACTGATGACCTCAGCAGTTAAGTCCCATAGTGCTCAGAGCCATTTGAACCATTTTTTTGATGAAAAAATAGACTTTACATACAATGTGTAAAGAATTTATTGATCGTCAGCTATGACGACGAAGATCTCACTTTTACTCAAAACTATTATATCATCCAGTCCAAGAAAGAATTTCTTGAGAAGGTTCGAGAACGCGGGAAGCATGGCCTTGTAGAAAAGTAAGCCATTTTGTCTCACATAAGGGCTTTTTGTAATATTCCCGCTCCCCCCCCCCCCCCCCCCCCCCCCGCCCTTGGGGATTCTTTGATTTGGAAAAACTGTAGCCCTATAAGCGGCCAACTTTACTTAGCTCATAGGCGAATTTACCAATCTCAGTTAAACATTAATACATTTAGAATTATTACTGTCTCTCAAAGCATTTTTTCGACTACTAGTTGCGATATGCATCTCTTCTCTCTCCACATAAACTGAAGTTCCGTACTTGCTTCTATCTGTGTGCACGGGCTAAGTACTGTGGGGACGTTCATAGCTCACTGCGGACTGGCGCCCATTGCCCCGCCGCCAAGTGATCGGTGCGGCGCCTTTGGCGCAAGACTCGCATTGTTAGTAGGTTGCGCCCTGCAGGTCCACTCATGCCTTTAGGCGCTGCAGTACGACGGCCTGTGGCGTGTGCTGCTTAAACCGTTTGATTTATATAAAAATGTTGAACTAATGATATTCAGTTACCTAACGTCCTTCTCCGATTGTTAATCATACCGATAACTCTACACAGTTTTCTGCAAACAAGATTATCGCCAAGGCAGACAAGTTGTCTCGCAGTAGATACTCAGTGCTACCCATGCGAATCCGGGTAGTTTCTAAAATACGGCTGAGAATCGCGGGCCGCACTGAAACTTGATTTGTGCACATATGGCCCACGGTCTGCTGTTTGGCGACCATTGATCTTTACCATCAAATTCGTATCCCCAAATGTTGCGATGGGTCGCTGGTGGACTTGCTGTCATTGAGCCCTTATTGATAGCTAAGTTATTTTGTTATTTACTTTTAGCGTAACAATTTATTCTAACAATTACCACGTGATAATTTTGACAAGAATATTCTGGTAACCTAGGGACTAAAAGAAAACAAAATAATGGGGAGGGCCGTCCGGCATAATTCCATTGTTATTCATTTATGGCGTTTCGGTTGGCTTAAACACATTTGCTTACACCTGTCGTATTTCAGGCATCTGTCAATCTGCCGGCTGCTTCCTCTGCGTCTTCGAAGTGCAAGTTGTATTCCTTGATTGCTAGCCCGCTCAAGAAACACATCGGTCGTCGAAACGCATTCCTTCCTGCTGTGAGGATGATTGGTACTTGGCACATAATAGAATATATACAGCAACCATGTGATAATCTAGTTACTTCCTGGAGTGACACAGAATCATTATACCATTTCATTTAATATTTTCTCGGTATTTCAATTAAATATTCTCAACAATCATCACTTACTGTGTGTAATATAACTATGAAAGGCATGTTTTTAGTCCAGTAAGGTAATTCCACCCAGAAAATATGAGCAATTTTGTCGTTTCATTGCGAATTATCTGTTTGAGCCAACGCTAGGACACTGAGGGAGCACTGAACATCACAGTTGCGTGCTAGGTCTGTGGGAACGTCGTCGTGCAGTAGAGAAAGCCAAAACTGGGTTGGTTCGCGGTTCCAGCCCTGCAGGAGACCAGCTTTTTAACTCTTACGGAACAGAGCTACAGCCGTTGGGCGAATAACTCATGTCAAAACGTTTATACGATAAGATAAATCTATTTTATGATGTGATTACTTCGATAGCACCCACCCCATACACGGCTCGAATGTTCGAGCTTTCTAACAATTGCTTCATCCCTCTATGGAATCCAGAGACAACAAAATGTCACAAATGTTAACCTTCTTTCTGTTTAACGCTCCGTTTCTTAACCCATAAACAATGCTACTCACAACCTTCAAGACGCTGAAGTTGCCATAGCAAGAACAATACTAGAATGGAGGAAGACCGGTAGAGGATCGAAGTTGGTGCAAGGAAAGAAAATTGACCCAAACAAAAACAAATATAGCATATGGCGAATACATAGCCTGAAAGACCCTTTGTTGTAAGACTACACAATTGCAGAACAATCGCTGCAAGCAGTTTCCGTAAATTATCTAGGAGTATGCATACGGAACCATTTGAAGTTGAAGGACCACTTAGATTAGATTAGATCAGATTAATTATTCATTCCATAGACCCATAAAAGAGGGAATCCTCCTGCGTGTGGAAGATGTCAGATAAACACATTACAAAAATGTAATTAGAAAAACTTGAGTTTCATTAATTTTAATGATCCTCAGTCAATAAACAGTAAAATTTTGTACATGAACTAAATTTAAACTTCTAATATTTACAGGTTTAATACTCAAATCTGCTTTCATTAAATTCATCATTCAGACATTTGCTAGTTTCTTGGCTATTACAACCAAGTATTGTCAAAAATTAAAGTAAATTATTCATTTCAGTGATCCTGAGTTAAGAACAGTCGGATTATGTACAAGATTTAAAATTAAACTTCCGCTACTTACAGACTTAAGACTTATATCTGCTTTCCATACATCCATCATTCACACAGTAAGTAGTTACTTGGCTGTTACAACCAAGTATTGTCAAAAATTAAAGTATAATAAATTTTCATTAAAATGGTCTACTGCACTTGTTGAGAAACTCATGGATGGAATAGAAGGAGTTGGCCACCAAAAATTCTTTTAAATTATGTTTAAATTGTGCCTTGTCTGAAACTAAACTCTTAATGGTTGCTGGTAACTTATCGAAAATATGCGTTGCTGAATACTGGACTCCTTTCTGGGCAAGAGTAAGTGATTTTAAATCTTTATGTATATTGTTCTTATTCCTAGTACTGATACTGTGTACTAAGCAGTTAGTTGGAAAAAGAGATGTTTTATTTACAACAAACTTCATTAAGGAATAAATATACTGAGAAGCTATGGCTAATATTCCCAATTCTTTGAATAGGTTTCTGTGGTGTCACCGCCAGACACCACACTTGCTAGGTGGTAGCTTTAAATCGGCCGCGGTCCATTAGTACATGTCGGACCCGCGTGTCGCCACTGTCAGGGATCGCAGACCGAGCGCCACCACAAGCAGGTCTCGAGATACGGACTACACTCGCCCCAGTTGTACGGACGACGTAGCTAGCGACTACACTGACGAAGCCTCGCTCATTAGCCGAGCCAATAGTTAGAATAGCCTTCAGCTAAGTCAATGGCTACGACCTAGCAAGGCGCCATTAGTAACATTGCATGTATCTAAAGAGTCTCACTTGTATCGCCACAATCTCCAGATGTACCAAAAGGATGGATTAAAGTTAAGTATTCCAGAAGCTACGTACTTTTCTTTATAGCATTCATTACATATCCTGTTTCAGACCTCACGCCATCCTGCTTTAACTTAGCGCGTGCCTTTCGGCTTCCTCTCATTGTGTCTAGGCTGTCTTGTCTAGACACAACAGTTTCGACGTGATGTTCTTGGATTTACACTACTCTTATTATACGCTTCTGTACTCTAAAATTTTTTTCTCTGTTTGTGGAGTTACCCCAATATATGATACCATATGATATAATGGAGTGAAAATAAGCAAAATATGCCAGTTTTTTATGTTTCTATCTCCTATGCCTGACATCATTCGGATTGCAAACACAGACTTGTTTAGGCGCTTTAGCAGTTCGTTAGTATGTTGCTCCCAACTTAATTTATTATCAAGTTGTAATTCCAAGTATTTTACACTCTCAACATCTTCTATTTCCATGTCATCATATTTTATACACACACCAGAAGGAAATCTCTTGGAAGTTCTCAACTGCATATAGTGGGTCTTTTCAAAGTTTAATGATAGTGAATTTTCTATGAACCACTTATTAATGTCAGTAAAAATTTGATTAGCTGCCCTTTCTAAATTTATATTTGATTTACTATTTATTGCAATGTTTGTATCATCTGCAAATAAGACAAACTTGGCATCTGGTAATGTAACAGATGACAGGTAATTAATATACACAAGAAACAATAGTGGACCTAGTATGGAACCTTGGGGAACACCACATGTAATTTCTTCCCAGTCAGATGATGTCTGATTGCTTACTGCTGAAGTGTTACGTAATGACACCCTTTGTTTTCTATTAGTAAGATATGACTGGAACCACTTTGCAGCACTATCAGTGACGCCATAATATTTTAATTTACTTAAAAGACTGCTGTGAGTCACACAGTCAAACGCCTTTGACAGGCAACAGAATATGCCAGTTGCCTCTAATTTGTTGTCCATTGAATTAAGGACATTTTCACTGTAAGTGTAAATAGCTTTCTCAGTATCAGAACCCTTAAGAAACCCAAACTGTGACTTTGACAGTATGTTATTTTCAGTAAGGTGCTTAAGTAGACGCTTGAACATAACCTTTTCAAATATTTTTGAAAAAACTGGCAAAAGTGAAATCGGTCGGTAGTTTGACGGGATTTCTTTGTCCCCTTTCTGGTGGAGAGGTACAACTTCAGCATATTTAAGCGGGTCCGGGAATGTTCCTGTGACAAATGATTGATTATACAAATAACTTAAGATATGACTAGCTCACATGAACACTCTTTTATTAACTTTGTTGAAACTAATCGTGAGTGAAGTAGATACCACTCTGTAATTCATTGGAAGAATCCCCAGGAAATATACTCGATCAACAACGGAAATAGCTTACAAAACACTCGTTACACCAATATTTGAATATTGATCGTCAGTATGGGATCTGTACTAAACAGGACTAGTAGAGGAAATAGAGAAGATCCAAAGAAGAGCAGCACGTTTCGTTACAGGGTCATTTAGTATGCACGAAAACATCGTAGAGGCGCTCAACCAACTCCAGTGGCAGACGCTGCAAGAGGGGTGTTCTGTTTGACGGTGTGGTTTACTGTTAAACGTACCGTGAGCGTATGTTCCTAGAAGAGCCAACCAGTATATTGCTTCCTGCTACGTATATCTCGCGAGAAGGCCATAAAAATAAAGTTAGAGAGGTTCGAACCCACACGGAGGAATACCACCAATCATCTGGCAATCAGCAGAAACTGGCGCATCACATGGGTCACCGCAGGTGTCGCTTGTTTTGTCCGCGGGCTCTGCTGCCGAGGCACCTTGCATTGTATCCGACGCGGTCGATCCGCCCTCACCGCAGAGTGAGCGGCGGGTGCTAACGATTTCGTGTCACTCGAGGCAGAGGTCAGTGTGGAGGCTGGTCATCTTGCCTCGCCCATTCACCCCATGACAGAACAGGTTCCCGCGCCTTCGGCAGCGTTGAAGCAGTCACACGGGGGAAGAGTTTTGCTAGTAGTTGGGAGGTCCAATGTTAGGAGCGCTGTGGAGCCCCTTAGGGAAATAGCGTCCACGGCCAGAAAGGAAACCAATGTGCACTCGGTAGGTCTGCCGGAGGGGTGAGGAAGGAGGCTCATGAGAGATTTCGAGGAGACGTTGCCAGCGGTATCGAGTATGCAGGGTGCAGTCGTCTGCAAGTTGTGGCTCGCTTCGGCTGCAGTGACGCCTGTCGCTTGGGTTCTGTGACCATCTTCGGCTCCAACGGGCGGTTGGCGCAAGTTATGAAAACTGCTGGCTTCGGGCGCGTGTTGCAAGCAGAGCTCACAATTTGCAGCATCGTTCCGAGATCTCATCTGGTTCCTTTGGTTTGGAACTGAGCGGAGGGTCCCAAACAAAGGATCCGTCGATTGTGTGACGATCTTGGCTGCAGATTTCTGGACCTGTGTTACCGGGTAGATAATTGTATGTTGTGCCTCAGGAAGTGTGATAAAACCGCTCCTATTTAATGTATACACAAAAGATCTGCAGTTGTTTGCTGATGATGCTGTGGTGCAAGGGGAGTTGTAGTCGTTGAGTGACTATAGGATCATAAAAGTTTGTTTGAACAAAATTTCTAGTTGTTGTAGTGAACCACAACTTGCTATAAATGTAGGAAAATGTAAGTTAATGCAGATGAATAAGAAAAAACAATCCCGTAATGTTGGAATACAGCGTTAGAAATGTGCTGCTTGACATAGTCAGTCAATTAAATGTCTAGGCGTAATCTTGCCAAGTTACATGAAGTGGGCCGGCCGGAGTGGCCGAGCGGTTCTAGGAGCTACAGTCTGGAACCACGCCACCGCTACGGTCGCAGGTTCGAATCCTGCCTCGGGCATGGATGTGTGTGACGTCGTTAGGTTAGTTAGGTTTAAGTAGTTCTAAGTTCTAGGGGACTGATGACCTCAGAAGTTAAGTCTCATAGTGCTAGGAGCCATTTGAACCAACACCTGCGTTATAACAAAATCATGAGCCCTCCAGAAATTGAGTTCGGTGGTCTGGTGGATTGATGCTAGCATGGTACACACAACGTTTGGAGTCGATTCCCACATCCGGCAATGGTTTATTATTGGTTTATACAAATCCTGTTAAGCTGTTGTTACGCAAAGTGAAGAACTTAAAACTGCATCGTGTTTTCAAGTTCACATTAAACCTCATGTCCTTTGCTACCGACTAGAGATTAGGTTGGGCCACGACAGAAGCGGAAGTGGCGGCATGTAGAAAGTCTGTCATCAGTGACCATTCTTACACTTGTACTTTTATATTAGCTAATGAACCAAATATCATGTAAGGTAACAGACCTCTTATTTCATCTTTTATTTCAGCTTAAGATGTTGAATATATTGGTTGCGGACTGGGATATCAACCCAGATCTTCCTATTCGCGGGATTTGGTACCTTCGTGACGATACAGTTCCATCAGTTCGTTGTTTTCTCATGCTTTCAAACTCCTCAATATCTTCACGTAAGGTGAATAACTGGGTTGGAATCCTGGTCCGGCGAAAAAGTTTTCATCATGTCTTTTCAAGCTCTGTCATGAGCACACCTAACTGCTGGTGGAAAATAATTTTGATTTTTGACGTATCTCCATTCGTTGTCAACAATAACGATATGTGACGCTTTCGATTCCCAGTGAGACATAAAACTTTTCGTCGCATCATTTCATGTTCAAACACGCCCCTCCTAGCTGATGGCAAAAAGAATTCGATAGTTAACGTCTCTTGGTGTGTAGTCAAAGACGATATGTGAGGGATTCGATTCCCAGTCAGTACTGAATTCATCGTAATGTTATTTCCAGTCCAAGTTGCGCACTTATCGCGACTGGTCAAAGAAACCTATATTTAATGTCCATGCATGGCTAGAAAACAACGGCGATTAAGTGCTGAGCTCGAATCCCTGGAATGGAGAAATTATTCATGTGTCTCGTCATTTCAGTTTCAAACATGTCGTTACTGCTGAGAAAATTCGATATCTGACACTCGATTGTACTTGGTTAACAATTCGATTAGGTGTTGCGTTCGAAACCCTATCCAACAAAAAAAATTTACGTGAGATCATTTCAAATTGACTACTTGTGAATCAAACCATATTTAATATATTTCGTGGTTGGTTGATGGGGACAATAGTTGCTGAGTAGGAGACCCGGTCCAGTACAGAACTTTTTGTCGTGTAATATCAGGTTCACATTTGCTAACTGATAATAGCCGAAAATGAGTTATATCACGTCTCTTTACATCTAGTCAGCAACGAAAATAAGTCCTGTGTTCGAGTCTCGGTCAGATCAATAGTTTTCCTTAGTTGCATCGTATATAGGTGCTGTATTCTAGTGCAGATCCAGAGTAAAACAGTTCGTCAATCCATTTAAAGTTCAGGCAAGTGCACAAGTAGCCGCTCACAAGTAACGTAGACCGTTAATGGTTCTTTGTGTTGGATGACAAGGGCGATAGGTGACTATTGAACGGCACATAGATCCACGTACCATCGTGAATACAGTGAAATTACTAGCTATACTTTGTTGATGGCGATGATAACCCACTTCACGCTGTTAGTCGTGTTTTTTTCCTTGACTGCTTAGTTCATTATGCAGCTTATATAAAACCAGTCGCCAAGCGAATGACGGTTAATAAATGTCTGGGAGACATTTTAGAGAGCGAGAGAACTTCGAATTATCAGAGAAATTTTATTCAGACTTTGTTGAGGATTTACTTATTACCAAGCGAATTGAGTTTCAAGTAAGGGTGACGGAATGATTTATGTGGTAGAGTTAGGGCATTAGTTGTATCAGAGATTAATGAGAGTGAAAACATGCTAGAAACATCACTTACTGCGAAAATTTGAGCTTACAAGTGGTATGGACTCTCTCTTCTCTTATAAGGTGTTTCCTGGTATTTTTAGTATCATAGTACTTGTTTACATCAGAAGTTATTCCCATACAGTGCGTGGTCATTTGTGATAACCATTTTGTAGAGTCAAATGAATGTTGCGAAAAGTGATTAGAGAACCTGCACGACAGTCGCGTTATGTGGGCTGCATGCAAATCAGGCGGATCGCAATTCGGGTCGTTCGATTACTTTTCAGCGCGAGGGTACTTGGCTGTGTTGGAGATTTAGCGTTCTCCACAACTGCAAGAACCCCACAAGAACTCAATTTTCGATAGAAAGGGGCACTACCACACCGGTAACTGGATGTGGAAGATTTCTTAGCAATTAGCGTGCCTCATCAATCGGTTTTAAGGGGCCTGCGGATGTCGCGTTGCACCATTGGCATTCAAGGTCGTCTGATCTCAGGATACGTGCATTTGTTCGGCATTTTTTCAATGAAATACTCGCTCTATGTAACTTCCCTTCCAACAATATTAGGTGAACTGAAACGCCGTATAGTAACACCAGGAAGTCCAGACATGCTTGAAAATGTATGGATCGAGTTTGGATATCGTATGGATGTTTATGGTATGTCCAGTGGAGAGCACATTGGGCATTTGTGAAAGGTAGATGACAGCTTTGATTCTAAACGTACGTGTAAAAAATACGGCAAGGTTTTGTGTGGATGCATATAAGAAATATATCCTCGTAAAATTGGAAGTTTCTTTTGAAAATTAAGAAAAGATTGTAGCCCGACACGTAAGTTAAAATTCATCCAGAGTTTCCATCTCTACTGATAGAGTTAATCTGTATGAATCTTCTTAAACACTGCAGCTGCTGATTCACTTCCATCACATTCGCAGTCAGTTGTAACACGCTTCACCGTTTCCCACAATGTCAACACCAGCAGCAGCAAACAACATCGAATCATGTTAATAAAGCATCAATGATATAAAGTTGAAAACGGTTAATCCATACGAATACCTGGGTGTAAGACTTTGCAGGAGGAGATAGAGAAGATCCAAAGAAGAGCGGCTAGTTTCGTCACAGGGTTATTTGGTAACTGTGATAGCGTTACGGATATGTTTAATAAACTCAAGTGGCAGACTCTGCAAGAGAGGCGCTCTGCATCGCGGTGTAGCTTGCTCGCCAGGTTTCGAGAGGGTGCGTTTCTGGATGAGGTATCGAATATATTGCTTCCCCCTACTTATACCTCCCGAGGAGATCACGAATGTAAAATTAGAGAGATTAGAGCGCGCACGGAGGCTTTCAGACAGTCGTTCTTCCCGCGAACCATACGCGACTGGAACAGGAAAGGGAGGTAATGACAGTGGCACGTAAAATGCCCTCCGCCACACACCGTTGGGTGGCTTGCGGAGTATAAATGTAGATGTAGATGTAGGGATGTGAAATGGAACTATCACATGGACTTACTGGTAGGTAAAACAGGTGGCAGCTTTAGGTTTGATGATAGAATACTAGGGAAATGTAATCAGTCTACACGTGAGTGCTTACAAATCACTCATGTGACCCATCCCCGAATATTGTTAGAGTGTGTGACACACATGCAAAAAGTTTAACTACTGATAATGTTCAGTTTAAGAGGAGCCTGAAGGATTTATTGATGGCCAACTCCTTCTACTCCACCATGAATTTGTTAATAGAATGGACTGGTGTGTATAAGTTACCAATAATATCACATAATGCGAATATTACATACAATATGACTTCTGCACACATTCATTGCAGTAACGCGATCATTGTAAAAAAGTGCTCCAAAATGATCTTTCTATTTGAAGATCCATGTCTAGAGCTGTAAAACTGCCGTAGCTTACTGTAGACTATCATAAATAAGCGTAGATTACGGTAGCTTTTCTCGTAGATTTGGTCAGTTAAGGTATTACCCGCGTTACCTGTAGCTTAGGGTTGTTGCATACCTATTGGGCGTTACCTCATAACGATCGCTTTCTTTACGCATGCGATCAGTGTCTTACTAAATTCTCCTAAAAACCGGAAGCGGTGAACTGTCTACAAACTGAGTGAGGATATAAATAAGGGCCGGGTAATCTACGGAACATTTTTGTTCTACGTAGTTATCCTCCTGTCTGTTATTTAAAAGTAAACACTATTTATAATAAAACTGAAATCGTCAATGTTTAATTTAGTGTTTATACAAAAGTTGTTGATTGGCAACGTAAAACACAGGGATGTTGCAGTAAAAATAAATAAAACACAGATTTACCATCTATCGCTAGAAAACACAATTTCCTCAACAAAAAGGAAAACATAAAGAAAACGCAAAACTAAAATATGTCAAACGTCGCTTCAGTACCTTATCGAACTTGTATAAAACATGTTTCTGTTATTCATAAACAAGTTCTGCATTTATTTACAATAACAGGAAACTCATACCTTTGATCATGGTAATGAAAATTCTATTGAGCACAAAATAACATTAATTTTATGTTTGTGCATGGAAACTGTAATTGCATCAAAAGCAACTGCTTTGGTTATATGAAAGCACAGACGTTATGTGGTCAACTAATTTGTGTTAGATATAAAATGCAGTTTATATTCTATACGAAATATAAAATAAGCAATGGACTAATACCGAATGGTGTGCCGTTCTAATTATGTGCAAAACAAACAACCAAACGAAAAAAAACTAGAAGACGTCGGCTCCAAGATTCTCTCTTACACATTCATTTATGTTTCCTTCCCTACCAATGCTACCATTACTACTGCTAATCTACCATTTATTACGTAATAAATCAAAGCTAACGAACCGTAGTTTTGGTAGAGCGCAACTCCATGCATGACTACAAAATATCATATGCATCTCAGTGTACGGAACCTTTTCATGTGTTTTGGCGAGCTTGTTATTACTTTTAAACGAAAATATGTTTAAAATTTTTTAACTTATTTCACGTCTATGAAGACTATTTCTCATGTGGTCGGTGGAATGTACATTACCATATCTGTTGTTCGTTGTAAATATTTATCGTGCATTCTTATTTTCTGACATGTTTTGCACCCTGGAGGTTCTGCTCACTGTGGATCTATTGGAACGAAAAGTACAGAAAATTTAATCTAATCTAACTGTGGATATTGAAACAGGACAGCACGAGTGATCATAGATTTGTTTGACCCGTGGGTGAGTTGCATAGAAATGGTGAAAAAACTGAAGTGGCAGACACTTTGAGATAAAAGCTGACTATCCCGAGAAAGCCTACTTACAAAGTTTCCAGAGCCTGTTTTCAATTATGACCCTGGGAATATACTAAAACCACATACATATCAGTCCGGTAGGGAGTGCGAAGTCAAGATTAGATTAATTACAGCGCGCACAGAGGCATTTGAACAGTCAATCTTTCCGCGCTCCATACATAAATGGAACAGGAAGAATAATAACTGGTAAAAGAGGACGTGCCCGCTCCCATGCACTTCAGTGTTTTGTAAAGTATGGATGTGGACACAAATCAAATCCACCAGCACACACTAGTAGCAACCTATGTCAATCAGAAAATTTTTTCTACATCATGTACTTTTGATTTTCATTCCACACAGCATACGTCCATCGCAGTAAATATCTGGCTGTCAGTAGCTGTATCTAACAAAGACTGAAAAAAGCTGTTGACGCCTCGCTCCTATTCGAGCAATAATATATAAAAAATGAATAAATGAAAAATAAAAAATCCAGACAACATGTTAAGGGATACAGAAAGTGCACATTAGTACCAGCACATTATGAAAATAGAAGGGACTCGTGTTATAGGTTTACATGACGCTTAGTGCACGACTCAGGACTCGCCCTCATAGCCGCCACCACCTCAACTTCAGGAAACGATCCCCCAGGCTGTGCCTAAGCTAATTTCTGCAGTACTCTTTCTTTCAGGAGTGATTGTCCCACAAGGGACGGAGGAGAACTTCATTGAAATTTATAAGGTAGGAGATGAAATACTGGTGGAAGTAAAGGTGTGAGGACGCGTCGTGAGTAGTGATTAGATAGCTCAGTCGGTAGAACACTCGCCTGCGAAAAGTAAAGGTCCAAGCATCGAGCCCCGGTCCAACACACAGTTTTAATTGGCAAGGGAGTTCCATAACCACGATGATACTGAGCATGACAGCGCAGATATTAAGACGGTGGACTCGTATTATGGAGGAGTTGGCACCAAACGTCCTTTCGTCTCGATTTAGGTTTCCTGTGGATTACCTGAAGTCCTTGAGGTGACTGCCGCCATGGTTTCTTCAACAGCTGGTTCCACCCCCACATTTTTCCAGTCGAGAAATTGCTTTGTCCTTGATGATGATGATGTGAGCGTTATGTTAAACTTAAAACTACTTTCCTTATTTCCGAAAAATGCTTCACACGGGGGTCAAGTTCGTAGCTTTCAAGACTACAGGTATTCAATGCTTCAACACGTCAGCCAGAGGCAGCAGCATGAGCAGATTGTCTGCTGTTGCCAGTACCATCGGATGGACTCGGTATTCATACTCTGTACACCTTAGCGAAAAGTCGATCATCATCATGAAGCGTCACCAGACATTTACAGCCTCTAGACACAATAAATAACTGACACGCACGATCGAATGTAAGTATTACCCCTTTCCTCTGTTGCACTTGAACGCACGAATCAAAAGTCGCTTTCATTGTGGATAAATACAGATAACACCCGTAACTAAGAAAGTGGCCCTATAGTCATCGGTTATGAGATTAGCGATGAATACCTGGAATGTGTCACCCAGATTATCCTGCCGGATGTCAGTGTAGCTTCCTACACACATACACACCGTTTGCAGGTATGTAAATGATCAGAGTGGCAATACTCTGTGACAGGCGGAACAGCCATCAGAGTACATTAGTGTTATTCACGTTTAGTGTCATTATCAGGCCCAGTGGGGAAATTAACAGGCATGAACAGCGTCAGATGTTGAGTGATCACTGTGAAGGACACGTAGACGTCTCGCACTAGTATGAGACAGCGTTGTCAGCACCTGACAGAGTTTTAAAGGCGGCTCATTGTGGGTCTCCATGGGAGTGGTGTTGTGAGTGGGAAGCATGGACTGTTGATGAATAGCGTCGCACTGTGTTCAGCAAACGAATCGTGGCTCTGCACTACCCCAGATGAGCGATCCCACTCTTCCAACTTTTTGGATAGGTTCAGCAATGTTACTCCTGGCGTCATAGTGTAGGGAGCCATCGAGTATGACTTCAGGTCAGGACTAGTAGTGATCGACAGAATTCTGACGCCATATCAGTATGACACAGACATGCTGTGTCCTCATGTGCCCTCTCATGAGGCAGTATCGTAATGCCATTTTTCAACAGGACTATGCTAAACCAGAGATGACATGTGAGTCTATCAACTGCCTGAGTGATGTTGAGAAGCTCCTGTGAACAACCTCCTCTCTCCCCCTTAATTTATGAACTCCCTCCCTTCCTCCTTCTCCCTATCCTATCTACCTATGTACCACTTGGGCTGTCATCCACTGTTTGGCTCTGAGCACTATGGGACTTAACATCTGAAGTCATCAGTCCCCTAGGCTTAGAACTACTTAAACCTAACCAACCTAAGGACATCACACACATCCATACCCGAGGCAGGATTCGAACCTGCGACTGTAGCAGCAGCGCGGTTCCGGATTGAAGCGCCTAGAACCGCTTGGCTACAGCGGTTGGCCATCCACTCTTTATTTAGGATCAAATTTATTATCCTTGTCACTATAATTTATTGCCGAATTTGGGTACCCTTTCCTTCCTCATCTGATTTATTATCCTTATCACTAAAATTTATACTCAAAACTGTGGGTGTTTATTTATCATCCAATATATGACCGAATACGATGGATCGAGTATGGCAAACATTGCGATGTCACAATTAAACATATTTGTCCAAGATTCGAAGGTCAAAGGCTCACCAAGATGTTGGTTACGTAAAGTGATATATAAGTTCACCCTCAAGGGTTTTCTCCCAACCAACCCCATTTGAAAATAGTTATTTGAATTTCCACAAAACTGTCATCGTCTTCCCCTACCATTCATCAGCAGTATCTGAGCTCGCTACCCATCAGATGGACTCAGCACTCGTACTCTGTACACCGCAGCGAACAGTCAATCATCATCATGAAGCGTCACCAGAGATCTGCCGCCTCTAGATAGAATAAGAAACTAATATGCATGTATTACCCCTTTCTCATTGCTCATCATTATTACTCATTGTGTGTGTGTGTTTGTGTGTGTGTGTGTGTGTGTGTGTGTGTGTGTGCGCGTGTGTTTTCATTTACTGTTATTTTTTCCTTAGAGCAAGTTCCCTGATGCACTGGAGCAGAAATCAACAGACAGACTACATGATATATCAGAGAAGGAACCACACCTAAATGATTTCAGCATACTGCTGTTCATCATTACTTATCATTTGACTGCCAGTGGATTTAAATGTGCAAATGTAGGCACAGCACCAGATAATGACTGCAAAGTAATAATAGAAATGAAGAATGTTCAATGTAGTGCTAAAGTGCAGTTTACAAGGATGGAGTGGAAGCATCTATGTAGCACGATGCAATAGGTCGAAGAACTGATAACGCTTGAGTAAGACCTGTCTCACCCTCCTCCAGACACCTAAATCTTTAGCAAGAAGGTGTCCAACATCATCATGTATGGAGCTGTAACACTGAAATTAAGATCTTGATAGTCTTCACAGTGCATTTACATACATCACTAAAGTGTTGTGAACTTGGATGACATATAATATAATGCATTATGGATTGTGATAGACAGGCTGAGTCGGTGGCAGTTTGTCTGTCAAAGCATTATTCGATGATTTTGTGTGCAGTTTGCATGAGCATAGTGTGCGAGTAGAAGAGTTAGCTCAGTGTATAAAGTCATAAATTCATATAGTTCTGAAGTCTGCTACTATTACTCCCAGACGTTTTAAATCCATAAAAGGTGAAATTACAAATGGCATACCTAAGTATATTGATGCTCCTATCACTTTGAATATAATATGGGGTGAATTTACGCATATAAAAACAATTAATCGCAAGTTACTGCTGTGACTAATTACTGCTTACAAATAATAATAACTGAATAAAAAGTAATAAAGTAATATTACCTATAAATATTGTAGTATGTTTTATTTGCCGACCCCGCCCCCCTCCGATTCTGTCATATATTTGCTTCTCGTTTTGTTTAAAGCTTATAAAAATGCGTAGTCATTGTAGCTCAGTCAGTAAGGTATCTGAAAAGGTTTATACAAAACACAGTAGTCTCATTACTACCCAAAACCAATTGGCTAAGCTATAATGATTGCCCAATATTGTAAGGATTTTAAGAAAACGAAAAACACTCAAAAATAATACACTGAAAAAATTATTTTATTTTTTTTCCCTTTTACAATCCTCACAGCGCAGTTTAATAAATGGAAGTTCATCAATCTGACATTCTCCATTCAAATCATAATGCTAACAACAAGCAAGGGCATTACTTTGTAATACTTGAGGTAAGTTATGAAGCTGTGTGAAATAATACATAAATAGGGTATCAGTTGTTTAAAAAACAAATGATAATCAATTGCATTCTAATTATGACATTCTTCTTTATAAATTTCAAAAAGCAGCTTACACATTTTTTAGATTTGTGGCACTCGAGCTAGTAATAAGCATCTCTTTCATCTCGAATCTATAGTCTTCCAGTCGGAGGATCATGATATATTCGGAAATAACTTCTTCCAGAATATTTAAGACAACTGGGCTTAGTAGATTTTTTGAAAAAACAACTTGTTGCAGTTATCATTCTCTTTTAGCAGTGACTCAGTAAATGATTCTACATCTACATCTACATTGATACTCCGCAAGCCACCCAACGGTGTGTGGCGGAGGGCACTTCACGTGCCACTGTCATTACCTCCCTTTCCTGTTCCAGTCGCGTATGGTTCGCGGGAAGAACGACTGTCTGAAAGCCTCCGTGCGCGCTCTAATCTCTCTAATTTTACATTCGTGATCTCCTCGGGAAGTATAAGTAGGGGGAAGCAATATATTCGATACCTCATCCAGAAACGCACCCTCTCGAAACCTGGCGAGCAAGCTACACCGCGATGCAGAGCGCCTCTCTTGCAGAGTCTGCCACTTGAGTTTATTAAACATCTCCGTAACGCTATCACGGTTACCAAATAACCCAGTGACGAAACGCGCCGCTCTTCTTTGGATCTTCTCTATCTCCTCCGTCAACCCGACCTGGTACGGATCCCACACTGATGAGCAATACTCAAGTATAGGTCGAACGAGTGTTTTGTAAGCCACCTCCTTTGTTGATGGACTACATTTTCTAAGCACTCTCCCAATGAATCTCAACCTGGTACCCGCCTTACCAACAATTAGTTTTATATGATCATTCCACTTCAAATCGTTCCGTACGCATACTCCCAGATATTTTACAGAAGTAACTGCTACCAGTGTTTGTTCCGCTATCATATAATCATACAATAAAGGATCCTTCTTTCTATGTATTCGCAATACATTACATTTGTCTATGTTAAGGGTCAGTTGCCACTCCCTGCACCAAGTGCCTATCCGCTGCAGATCTGCCTGTATTTCGCTACAATTTTCTAATGCAGCAACTTCTCTGTATACTACAGCATCATCCGCGAAAAGCCGCATGGAACTTCCGACACTATCTACTAAGTCATTTATATATATTGTGAAAAGCAATGGTCCCATAACACTCCCCTGTGGCACGCCAGAGGTTACTTTAACGTCTGTAGACGTCTCTCCATTGATAACAACATGCTGTGTTCTGTTTGCTAAAAACTCTTCAATCCAGCCACACAGCTGGTCTGATATTCCGTAGGCTCTTACTTTGTTTATCAGGCGACAGTGCGGAACTGTATCGAACGCCTTCCGGAAGTCAAGAAAAATAGCATCTACCTGGGAGCCTGTATCTAATATTTTCTGGGTCTCATGAACAAATAAGGCGAGTTGGGTCTCACACGATCGCTGTTTCCGGAATCCATGTTGATTCCTACATAGTAGATTCTGGGTTTCCAGAAATGACATGATACGCGAGCAAAAAACATGTTCTAAAATTCTACAAGAGATCGACGTAAGAGATATAGGTCTATAGTTTTGCGCATCTGCTCGACGACCCTTCTTGAAGACTGGGACTATCTGTGCTCTTTTCCAATCATTTGGAACCCTCCGTTCCTCTAGAGACTTGCGATACACGGCTGTTAGAAGGGGGGCAAGTTCTTTCGCGTACTCTGTGTAGAATCGAATTGGTATCCTGTCAGGTCCAGTGGACTTTCCTCTATTGAGTGATTCCAGTTGCTTTTCTATTCCTTGGACACTTATTTCGATGTCAGCCATTTTTTCGTTTGTGCGAGGATTTAGAGAAGGAACAGCAGTGCGGTCTTCCTCTGTGAAACAGCTTTGGAAAAAGGTGTTTAGTATTTCAGCTTTACGCGTGTCATCCTCTGTTTCAATGCCATCATCATCCCGTAGTGTCTGGATATGCTGTTTCGAGCCACTTACTGATTTAACGTACGACCAGAACTTCCTAGGATTTTCTGTCAAGTCGGTACATAGAATTTTACTTTCAAATTCAATGAACGCTTCACGCATAGCCCTCCTTACGCTAACTTTGACATCGTTTAGCTTCTGTTTGTCTGAGAGGTTTTGGCTGCGTTTAAACTTGGAGTGGAGCTCTCTTTGCTTTCGCAGTAGTTTCCTAACATTGTTGTTGTACCACGGTGGGTTTTTCCCGTCCCTCACAGTTTTACTCGGCACGTACCTGTCTAAAACGCATTTTACGATTGCCTTGAACTTTTTCCATAAACACTCAACATTGTCAGTGTCGGAACAGAAATTTTCGTTTTGATCTGTTAGGTAGTCTGAAATCTGCCTTCTATTACTCTTGCTAAACAGATAAACCTTCCTCCCTTTTTTTATATTCCTATTAACTTCCATATTCAGGGATGCTGCAACGGCCTTATGATCACTGATTCCCTGTTCTGTACATACAGATTCGAAAAGTTCGGGTCTGTTTGTTATCAGTAGATCCAATATGTTATCTCCACGAGTCGGTTCTCTGTTTAATTGCTCGAGGTAATTTTCGGATAGTGCACTCAGTATAATGTCACTCGATGCTCTGTCCCTACCACCCGTCCTAAACATCTGAGTGTCCCAGTCTATATCTGGTAAATTGAAATCTCCACCTAAGACTATAACATGCTGAGAAAATTTATGTGAAATGTATTCCAAATTTTCTCTCAGTTGTTCTGCCACTAATGCTGCTGAGTCGGGAGGTCGGTAAAAGGAGCCAATTATTAACCTAGTTCGGTTGTTTAGTGTAACCTCCACCCATAATAATTCACAGGAACTATCCACTTCTACTTCACTACAGGATAAACTACTACTAACAGCGATGAACACTCCACCACCGGTTGCATGCAATCTATCCTTTCTAAACACCGTCTGTACCTTTGTAAAAATTTCGGCAGAATTTATCTCTGGCTTAAGCCAGCTTTCTGTACCTATAACGATTTCAGCTTCGGTGCTTTCTATCAGCGCTTGAAGTTCCGGTACTTTACCAACGCAGCTTCGACAGTTGACATTTACAATACCGATTGCTGCTTGGTCCCCGCATGTCCTGACTTTGCCCCGCACCCGTTGAGGCTGTTGCCCTTTCTGTACTTGCCCAAGGCCATCTAACCTAAAAAACCGCCCAGCCCACGCCACACAACCCCTGCTACCCGTGTAGCCGCTTGTTGCGTGTAGTGGACTCCTGACCTATCCAGCGGAACCCGAAACCCCACCACCCTATGGCGCAAGTCGAGGAATCTGCAGCCCACACGGTCGCAGAACCGTCTCAGCCTCTGATTCAGACCCTCCACTCGGCTCTGTACCAAAGGTCCGCAGTCAGTCCTGTCGACGATGCTGCAGATGGTGAGCTCTGCTTTCATCCCGCTAGCGAGACTGGCAGTCTTCACCAAATCAGATAGCCGCCGGAAGCCAGAGAGGATTTCCTCCGATCCATAGCGACACACATCATTGGTGCCGACATGAGCGACCACCTGCAGATGGGTGCACCCTGTACCCTTCATGGCATCCGGAAGGACCCTTTCCACATCTGGAATGACTCCCCCGGTATGCACACGGAGTGCACATTGGTTTTCTTCCCCTCTCTTGCTGCCATTTCCCTAAGGGGCCCCATTACGCGCCTGACGTTGGAGCTCCCAACTACCAGTAAGCCCACCCTCTGCGACTGCCCGGATCTTGCAGACTGAGGGGCAACCTCTGGAACAGGACAAGCAGCCATGTCAGACCGAAGATCAGTATCAGCCTGAGACAGAGCCTGAAACCGGTTCGTCAGACAAACTGGAGAGGCTTTCCGTTCAGCCCTCCGGAATGTCTTTCGCCCCCTGCCACACCTTGAAACGACCTCCCACTCTACCACAGGTGAGGGATCAGCCTCAATGCGGGCAGTATCCCGGGCAACCACAGTCGTAGTCCTGAAAGATGCTTCATTATTCAGTGCCTACAGTATACATTCGTTGCCATCGCGTAAATTAATAATTAATACTGCCATTCTGTCTTATCAAGTATCATAACCCTACTCGATTTCAACAACATCTATTGTGATAGTACAAGCGATAGTTATGAACTGACTATGGAGCTCAGTCTATCTTTTTACGTCCGAAGTATAGGTAGTACAGTTGTGATTTTTTGTGTTTTAATTTTAAATACACTGCTCCTAATTATTTCGATAAAACGAATGTCTCACTACATCTACATCTACATGATTACTCTGCAATCCACATTTAAGTGCTTGGCAGAGGGTTCATCGAACCACAATCATACTATCTCTCTACCATTCCACTCCCGAATAACGCGCGGGAAAAACGAACACCTAAACCTTTCTGTTCGAGCTCTGATTTCTCTTATTTTATTTTGATGATCATTCCTACCTATGTAGGGTGGGCTCAACAAAATATTTTCGCATTCGGAAGAGAAAGTTGGTGACTGAAATTTCGTAAATAGATCTCGCCGCGACGAAAAACGTCATTGCTTTAATGACTTCCATCCCAATTTGCGTATCATATCTGCCACACTCTCTCCCCTATTACGTGATAATACAAAACGAGCTGCCCTTTTTTGCACCCTTTCGATTTCCTCCGTCAATCCCACCTGGTAAGGATCCCACACCGCGCAGCAATATTCTAACAGAGGACGAACGAGTGTAGTGTAAGCTGTCTCTTTAGTGGACTTGTTGCATCTCCTAAGTGTCCTGCCAATGAAACGCAACCTTTGGCTCGCCTTCCCCACAATATTATCTATGTGGTCTTTCCAACTGAAGTCGTTCGTAATTTTAACATCCAGGTACTTAGTTGAATTGACAGCCTTGAGAATTGTACTATTTATCGAGTAATCGAATTCCAACGGATTTCTTTTGGAACTCATGTGGATCACCTCACACTTTTCGTTATTTAGCGTCAACTGCCACCTGCCACACCATAAAGCAATCTTTTCTAAATCGCTTTGCAACTGATACTGGTCTTCGGATGACCTTACTAGACGGTAAATTACAGCATCATCTGCGAACAACCTAAGAGAACTGCTCAGATTGTCACCCAGGTCGTTTATATAGATCAGGAACAGCAGAGGTCCCAGGACGCTTCCCTGGGAACGCCTGATATCACTTCAGTTTTACTCGATGATTTGCCGTCATTACTACGAACTGCGACCTTCCTGACTGGAAATCACGAATCCAGTTGCACAACTGAGACGATACCCCATAGGCCCGCAGCTTGATTAGAAGTCGCTTGTGTGAACGGTGTCAAAAGCTTTCCGGAAATCTACAAATACGGAATCAACTTGAGATCCCCTGTAGCGGCCATTACTTCGTGCGAATAAAGAGCTAGCTGCGTTGGACAAGAACGATGTTTTCTGAAGCCATGCTGATTACGTATCAATAGATCGTTCCCTTAGAGGTGATTCATAATATTTGAATACCGTATATGCTCCAAAACCCTACTGCAAACCGACCCTACTAATTTGGGGGTCGTTCTATTGACCAGTCACCTAAAATTCCGATTTAAGAATTATTTTATTCATACCAGCAAGCAAATCCATGCTTCCTGTCGACACTGGGTTTCATGTGAATCACGTAAGGTGCTGTATTTGTTTGGGTTGAGTGCAGCTGCACACAGCAAAAACGAAAAATTGCAAATATCTGCCAGAACACTAGAGAAAATGATCCTGACAACTCTTAGGGGTGACACCTTGTATACCTGTAACTCATTATCGGTAATTCTTTTCCATTCAGGTAACACAATGCCATCACAGTCACCATATGTGACCATATTGTTATTCAATTCAACATACAGCAAAGACAGCAATGACAGTAAATGCATTAGTGCGTGAGTGAGGTCGGACCATGAGTTCTACTCAGAAGTGGTTGTCGAAAATACTTTATATAGCGATACGAGAGTGAAATTATTCGTGAATGAGTTGATTCGTATATGTGACACTTTGCTCCAAACTGCTGCCATCTTCAGCGGAAGTACTCGAGCTCCCTCAGTGATATGAGGGACTGTACAACTCCGCAGGGGACTTCTCACAAATGGTTAAATTTTTCAACGAGAGAGAGTGGACTCATCGACAAGAGCAAACGTTTAAAAATTTAATGTATGCCAGTTGTGTCATCCAGCATGCTCTAGACAGATGAGTTAGCTGGCAGTCACATCTGTACAGATTCTGTCATAAAATATGGACCAGTTTGATTGAATTAGCATGCAAAATTCAGCATCCATCAAAAGAAATTATCACTCAATTCTATCATACATGCTGTGCATCAGTATGTGGAAATATGTGTGAACCCGCCATAGCAGATGTAAGCACTAAACTATGTTCTTATTTAAGCACGTATCTGCACCCAACTGTATGTAAGAGTTTACAAATAAAAAATTGTAAGAGCAACATATATGTGTTTTTTCTACATAATCGCTTGTATGCTTGTATGTAAATATATAGTCATCACCATGGCTGAGTGGAAGAAACACTCTCGTCACAAGGACTTTGTAGTAACTGAGTGGTCTTGCAATACTACAGAACACCAGAAGAATAAGAATGGAACACTCGTTGATAATATATGATCTATAATTATTGGTCCATCAGACTTTGGCAAGAATAATGTCAATATTTTATTGCTAACACACACTGATACGATTTGCTTCTACCATGCGTATGTGTTTTCCGAACCATCATTTCTGCCCAAATACCAGATATTGAACAGAATGGACAGTGTCTTGAAAGGAGGATATAAGATGAACATCAAGAAAAGCAAAACGAGGATAATGGAATGTAGTCGAATTAAGTCGGGTGATGCTGAGGGAATTAGATTAGGAAATGAGACACTTAAAGTAGTAAAGGAGTTTTGCTATTTGGGAAGCAAAATAACTGATGATGGTCGAAGTAGAGAGGATATAAAATGTAGACTGGCAATGGCAAGGAAAGCGTTTTTGAAGAAGAGAAGTTTGTTAACATCGAGTATAGATTTAAGTGTCAGGAAGTCGTTTCTGAAAGTATTTGTGTGGAGTGTAGCCATGTATGGAAGTGAAACATGGACAATAAATAGTTTGGACAAGAAGAGAATAGAAACTTTCGAAAGGTGGTGCTACAGAAGAATGCTGCAGATTAGGTGGGTAGATCACGTAACTAATGAGGAGGTATTGAATAGGATTGGGGAGAAGAGAAGTTTGTGGCACAACTTGACTAGAAGAAGGGATCGGTTTGTAGGACATGTCCTGAGGCATCAAGGGATCACAAATTTAGCATTGGAGGGCAGCGTGGAGGGTAAAAATCGTAGAGGGAGACCAAGAGATGAATACACTAAGCAGATTCAGAAGGATGTAGGTTGCAGTAGGTACTGGGAGATGAACGAGCTTGCACAGGATAGATTAGCATGGAGAGCTGCATCAAACCAGTCTCAGGACTGAAGACCACAACAACAAACAAACAGATATTATTGGAAATAATGTCTGGCATTGATGATTTAACATCCATGACATTCAACAAAACCAGAAATACCCCATCATCCAAAAGAGTAAAGCTAAACACTGTGTTTATATTTGACAATGTCCTATGGAAAACCGAAATGAAATATGGAAATATTTCTGTTTCAGTCGTTCTATGGAGGATGACAGCTGTTATTTGAGTCAAACATATTCTACTATTCTGAAGTAGCTGGTAAGGAATAACATAAACCTTGTTATCGCTTTCGGATAAGAGAATATGAATTTAAAAAACACTTATCATGCATGTATAATAACTGAAATGACAGACAGTGAATTTATAGCTGTTTGCGGTGTTTGCTGGTATCCCATATAGCGCGCGTTTTTGTTATTGATCAAACAAGAAAACTGAATGGCAAGTGATACAGACGAAATTTCCAGGTGCTTCTTTTTGAAAGATAATGTACCATTATGTAACTTTGTCACTATATTGCATAACATGGACAATTTCGCACACATGTTGTGCATTCATTCCTAGACGATAATGCACATTTTCTTATACGTTGATGCAAAAATTTCAATCATCAATGAAAGTTCTAAACCTCATAGCAGGAAAATTGAAAAAATAATTAAAAACATTAAAAGCTGTACTAAAAAAATTGAAAGCATTATTAGAGTAGTTAACACAAATTCTGAGAGGGCTGATCAGCATATTAACCCAAATTCCGGAAAGACTGAACAGCTGTTGAATGTAAGACCGTAGAGAATTTGTAGACAGTCAATGTACTACCTGCAACGACCATGGAATTCAAAGCAGACGTGAAAGTACTCCATCCTGAAGTGATCCGCAAAAGTATTACGAATATAAATGTCTGAGAAGACAGTGTGAGCAAATGTATCCGGGATATAAATGCTCAAGAAGGAAGCATCAGTCAAAGCATTCAGAATATAAATGTCAAAAAAGAAAGCATGAGTAAAAGTATCAGTGATATAAGTGCTCAAGAAGGAAGCCTCAATGAAAGTGTCCATGATACAAATGCTTGAAAAGAAAGCAACAATGAAAGTATTAAGGATGTAAATGGTCGGGAAGAACGCATTGATAAATGTGTTGGGGATATGAAAGCTCAGCATGCAGACAATATTAGTGCCACCTTGAAGTTAATTGATAAGTTAACTGTAAAGGTACTGAAACTGAAAAAAATATCTCCCAAGACACATCCGAGAGTATTAAAGTTGTGTAACGATGCGCAGTGTTATCAAGATATAGAAGGCTGGAAGATAAACATTAACATACAGTTGAAAAACAGACGTACACGTCAGCATGCAGTACACTACAATTAAGTTCACACATATGTTATGCATTCATTCTGGAGTGGGTAGGGGTGGGAGTGGGGTGCTTTTATATTCCAACAGAAAAACTGAAACAATCAACAAATGTCTCAACCCAAAACTAACTGAATTAGTTAGGCTTATCAAGGTAACTGAAGAATTCATCAACGTGGGCCATATGCAAAGGAAAAAACTAAAGGAGTCAACGAAATTCGCAACAGAAGATAGGTTTATCAAGGTCGTAGCTAAAACAGAGGAATTGTATGAATTCCGGATGGAACGTCTGGATGAAAGAATCCATCAATAGGAAGCTGAGATATAAAAGTTAGAGAAAAAAAAACCATCACCACTATTGGTCTGAGAATTTGTAAGTTGTACACTATATCAAAGCCTGTTTAGTATGCAACAGTGTATGAACGAAACGCATATTTATCAAGGCATGGAAAGCTATTCAGCAGAAATTACGATTGTGAGAATCAGGTCAGTTGGAACGTTTAAACCCATCACTGAAACTCTTAGAACATCCTCGAACACAGCCAATAAAATGGATGGAGGCAGGAGAGGAGGAAGAGGAGGAGGGGGAGGAGAAAAAGAAGAAGAAGAAGAAGAAGAAGAAGAAGAAAGAAAGAAAGAAGAAGAAGTAAAGAGATATACCATTACCGATTTCATCAACCATCTCGAAGATACTGAGATAGATGGAACATGCAAATGGTATGCATCAGTAAGAACTTTCACATCTTCCTTGGCTAAATAACGTGGTACTACCGGATTTGAAGCAACGATTTATAACTACAAAATGGACGGTGTGTTCCTCCTTATGGAAGAGTAAGTGTATTACATTCCAACAAACAGTCTTCACAATGTGCTCCACTGTACATTGTGCCAATTGATTTTGTGTGGTGTAAACTACTGGGCAGCTTACAGAACAGCTGCTATGATATAATTAACAGTGTACTTCAATTTGGCTATTGAGATAATAGAATAAACAAAAGCAGACAGGTATGAAAGTAAGCCCCCAGACAGTCAAGCCCGAGCAAAGATTATAAAGTACGCCGTGTCTGCTTACAATTATAGCTATTTACCTTTAAAATACTTGGAAATTTTTAACAGAGACTCCAATAAAGACAACATAATTATTATACAGAAGTATTACATGACAGCTGAAGAAACATTTCTCTCGACCTGGACACTGTTTTCCACAGTCTACGTACACTACTGGCCATTAAAATTGCTACACCAAGAAGAAATGCAGATGATAAACGGGTATTCATTGGACAAATATATTATACCAGAACTGACATGTGATTACATTTTCACGCAATTTGGGTGCATACATCCTGCGAAATCAGTACCTAGAACAACCATCTCTGGCCGTAATAACGGCCTTCATACGCCTGGGTATTGAGTCAAACCGAGCTTGGATGGCGTGTGCAGGGACAGTTGCCCATGCAGCTTCAACACGATACCACAGTTCATCAAGGGTAGTGACTGGCGTATTGTGACGAGCCAGTTGCTCGGCCACCATTGACCAGACGTTTTCAATTAGTGAGAGATCTGGGGAATGTGCTGGCCAGGGCAGCAGTCGAACATTTTCTGTGTCCATAAAGGACCGTACAGGACCTTCAACATGCGGTGGTGCATTATCCTGCTGAAATGTAGGATTTCGCAGGGATCGAATGAAGGGTAGAGCCACGGGTCGTAACACGTCTGAAATGTAACATCCACTGTTCAAAGTGCCGTCAATGCGAACAAGAGATGACCGAGACGTGTAACCAATCGCATTCCATACCATCGCGCCGGGTGATACGCCAATATGGCGATGACGAATACACGCTTTCAATGTGCGTTCACCGCGATGTCGCCAAACACGGATGCGGTCATCATGATGCTGTAAACTGAACCGGGATTCATCTGAAAGAATGACGTTTTGCATTCGTGCACCCAGGTTCGTCGTTGAGCACACCATCGCAGGCGATCCTGTCTGTGATGCAGCGTCATGGGTAACCGCAGACATGGTCTCCGAGCTGATAGTCCATGCTGCTGCAAACGTCGTCGAACTGTTCGTGCAGATGGTTGTTGTGTTGCAAACGTCCCCAACTGTTGACTCAAGGATCGAGACGCGGCTGCACGATCCGTTACAGCCATGCGGATAAGGTGGCTGTCATCTCGACTTCTAGTGATACGAGGCCGTTGGGATCCAGCACGGCGTTCCGTAATTACCCTCCTGAACACACCGATTCCATATTCTACTAACAGTCATTGTATCTCCACCAACGCGAGCAACAATGTCGCGATACGATAAACCGCAATCGCGATAGGCTACAATCCGACCTTTTATCAAAGTCGGAAACGTGATAGTACGCGTTTCTCCTCCTTGCACGAGGCATCACAACAACGTTTCACCAGGCAACGCCGGTCAACTGCTGCTTGTGTATGAGAAATCGGTTGGAAAGTTTTCTCATGTCAGCACGTTGTAGGTGTCGCCACCGGCGCCACCCTTGTGTGAATGCTCTGAAAAGCTAATCATTTGCATATATCAGCATCTTCTTCCTGTCGTTAAATTTCGCGTCTGTAGTACGTCATCTTCGTGGTGTAGCAATTTTAATGGCCAGTAGTGTATAAATATAATA
Source organism: Schistocerca serialis cubense (assembly GCF_023864345.2). Taxonomy (NCBI): domain Eukaryota; kingdom Metazoa; phylum Arthropoda; class Insecta; order Orthoptera; family Acrididae; genus Schistocerca; species Schistocerca serialis. Next base: position 272,880,879 of record NC_064640.1, on the reverse strand, counting down.
TTTCGGAGTAAAATTCAATTGTCAGTTATATATAGTATACGAGAGGTGTTCAATAAGTAAAGCAATATATTTTTTCTCGTCCAGTTTCGCTTGTGCAACATCTTGGAATATTCTCATTTCAGCCCCTATAGCGTCATGAAGTTCCAACAGGTGGCGGCGCTATTCTTAGCCTTCACAATGGCATCTGTAACCGAAGTGCGTTGAGTTTCTTTTGGCGGAAAACCAGAGAACCGCAGATATTCATAGGCGCCTGCAGACTGTCTACCGAGACCTGGCGGTGAACAAAAGCATGATGAGTCGTTGGGCGAGGTGTCTGTCATCATCGCGCAAATCTGTCTTATCTCCCGCGTACCGGCAGGCCGCACACAGTTGTAGCTTCTGCAATCTTGGAACATGCTGACACTCTCATTCGAGGTAATTGACAGATCACAGTCAAACACCTCGCTGCAGAACTGTACGTCTCTGTTTGGGCTCTCAAAGGTGTGTGTCCGCTGGGTTCCTCGCCGCCTGGCGGGATTGTTCTATTTGATGTCCTCTCTTATGGTGCAATGATCAACTTGGAAGTGTATTGTGGTACCCTCACGAAACTGAAGAAACGATTTCAGCGTGTTTGTTGCCACAAAAATGTGATAGAACTTCTCCTTCTCCATGACAACTCAAGACATCACACAAGTTGCGCACCCGAAAGGAGCTCACATGACTTGATTGGACTGTTCTTCTTCATCCATCCTACAGTTCTGATCTCGCAATTTCCGACTTCCATCTGTTTGGCCCAATGAACGATGTACCCCAAAAAATTGTTCAAATGGCTCTAAGCACTATGGGACTTAACATCTGAGGTCATCAGTCCCCTAGAACTTAGAACTACTTAAACCTAACTAACATAAGAACATCACACACATCCATGCTCGAGGCAGGATGCGAACCTGCGACCGAAGTAGCAGTGCGGTTCCGGACAGAAGCGCCTAGAACCGCTCGGCCACAATGGCTGGCAACGATGTACTCCATGGAAAGCAGTAAACTGATGCAGGGGAGGTTATTGATACAGCAAGATGTTGGCTCCGTCTTCGCCCAGTAGAGTGGTACCTTGCGGGTATAACAGGTCCTCCCAGTAATGTGGCGTAAGGCCGTCGCTTCGAACGGAGATCACGTTCAAAAATACGGTTTTGTAGTCAAAAGAGTAATTTGTTGAATTGAACTCCCGAATAAAGCCAACTTGCTTTCAGAAAAAGAATGTGTTGCATTACTTCCTAAGCGCCCGTCGTATTTCGAAGGTTTTTACTCCGCGTTTTAGCCAACTCTTGGTACAGAGAATAATTTGAGCGCGAGAACTGTACATCCAGGAACTGTGTTACGAAAACTTCTACAATTTACTGTTAAAAGTTTGACAGTCGAAGTGCTTTTACTCTTAACGCAGTCTGATTTTGCTGTCTGTGTGTCAACTGGTGAGTGTTCATCAGAGGACCTCAAACTACCCTCTAGCCTATAAAACCTCATGTGCGCTCCACTAGTGTATTCGTATTCCTCATATAAAATTTTAAACAAAACTTGTGTACAAAACAATGTGCTGTTTTGTTCGCTTCCGCACAGTCAGTTTTAGTAGAATGTAGGAAAACTGGTGTCCAGCGGAGGAGTCCCTGGTTTCAAAATTAAATATCTCGAAAACTAAGATCGATAGACAAGTACAACAAACGGTATGTTTATTGTGAAAACTGTAAGAATTGTGTACAGAAGATTCGAAGTAGTTCGAAAATCTGCCGACAGATGCCATTGTAACCTCAACACGAAGTGGCTATTAATAGTGCGCCGGAGTTCAGAGCGATCATTTCCAACGTTGAAACGTGAAAGGAAGTTAGTTTAACGAAGGAAGAGGCTGAAATCGTACGTACCATTGAACAACATATTTTTCTTGAACTGGAATACCACAGGTTAGAACACAGTCCTATGCCAACAGGGCGCAGTTTCAGAACATGGTTTAATGTTCCAAAAGGACCCGGTGCAGAAATCATTCACAAACTCTTCGCCAAATTCCAACGGGCAGGCAGTGTGGTTGATGATCTAGCAGGTAATGTTGGCCCCAGGCAAACAGTAGTCACTCCTGAAAATGTTGTCACGGTTTCTGGAATTATTCAGCATATTACAAGGAAGTCTACCCGAAGAATTGCAGCAGATACTGGTTTGAAGTGTTCCGCCATGCAGGAAATACTGAGGTAGAACATGTTCCCATTCAAACTCCAAAGCCACCAGGCGATACCTGTATGAACCGTGCGGCAGAGGGCTGACTTTGCGAACCAGAGTTTCACAATGGTTGATAATGAAGGATTTGATATTGGCTGTATCTCGTCCACAGATGTAGCACAATTACACTTGAATGGAGTCGTAAACAGAAAAAAACTGGCGATTTTGGGGTTCCCAAAATCCCCTTTTGTGTGAAGCGAAACCACTGTACTCTCCCAAAGTTACTTTTTGGCCGGTGGAGTGCAGCAGAGACGTTATAGGCCGATTTTTCACGTGAGAAACGATCACTAGTGAACGTGACGTGGCAGTTTTGTAAGAATTTGTCGGCACACAGCTAGCGTTGGTGTGTCGACCTGGCACCAACTGATCCATGCAAGATAGGGCCAGACCGCAACGCACCAAACAGTTGTTTCACTTTCTTGATGGAAACTTCAGGAATAGAGTCACTGCGTTAACGTATTGAAAATTTTCTAGAACAAGGATGGATTTGCCCAATCTGATTCCTTGTGACTAATTTTTGTGGGAAACGCTGAAAGACAGTCCACCAGAACCATCCCACCACACCGGACGAGCTTTAATCGGCGACCTTTGTGGCATCTGAATCCATTTCCTTTGAGATACTACAGAATGTCAAGGCAAATTTCATTGTTCATTTGGGCCACCTTGTAACCTCCCCCTCACTTATCGACCTTAATGACAGTGAAAAATTAAACCACGTGCACCTAATGGAAATTTGGGAAAAGCAATCGTCACCGAAGTTAATTTGTTGGTAATGAGGGAGGAAAGGGTTACATCTAAATGAAAGGAAAAATGCAAATGAAATTGGTGGAAATTAATTTTGAAAAGGGGTAAAGTTAATAAAGAAAGTAAATGTGCGGTCGTTACGTTAACAATTAATTGGCGTTAATTAGATATTTGAGATTTAGGAAAAATTACGGTCGCCAGTACCATGGACAACTACTATAATAACTGAAAATGAAAGATTAATGCACATATATTTAGCACTAAAAGCGTGGCAACTGAAGGTTGACACGTGTTGTGTGAAAACTGAATGTTTGTCAGAAGTAATAAATTTCGCTACACTTTGACTTTATTTAGCAAAAGAATTAATAAAACCGGAAAATTGAAAGTTAATTTAGTGACTGAAATTAATAGTGAACTTTGTTTCTGAAGTACTACGAAATTCAATAAAATAAGGTTAGTCTTGGGTTACCTCAACAATCATTTCAAAAGCTACTTGAATCTACGCAATTTAGAAATAAGAGATTTAACTCTGAACTTGAGTTAAATGATTCTCAACAATTAACAATAGTAAAATTTAGTACGTACCAAGCTGAGCTGCCGTCACTGGTAAGCTAAAATATGGTAACAAAACTCGCACACTTAATTTCTGCTTGTGTAATCTAAATATTGTAGCCAGCTATGAATACCTTAACTGAACTTTGAAATTAAAGCAGTGAAATGGAATGATATTACTTTAATGCTGGTGTTTGAATTTCGACGACACTCGGGTTCCTTCCGGAAAAGGAAGGGACCCTGCTTGGTAATGCAATTTGGACAATGAGCAACAAAGGTTCATGCTAAGTTGCTGTAATTTTGATGCAACAGTTTGAAAAAGCTGAGGTCTGCCATACAGTTCTAAAAATTTACGTGCTTTTAGTCTTCTTTGTTGGTTGATTGAAGGTTTGAAGTCGTCGATCGAGGAGGTGGCGACAGTCACTCATTGTCGGCCGTCGCTGTTGCAGAAGCTGGATGTTGGCGCGCCTTCTTCTCGACACGGTCACCAGGCGAAACGGGCTCTTGATGTGCGCCAGCTAATGCTTCCCGTCCGCGACACCGTGTCAGAAACTATCATAGCAAGTCGAGCGCAATTACATGCTGCCAAACCCCGAAAGCGCGGCAACTCGCGGGAGCGTCACACAACACACCTGCCCCACCGCCCTACTCCAGCCAGACTCCGCTCTGCCCGCGCTTCACGCGGCAGAGTTAACACTACCAAAGATCCTAAACACTTTGGTTCTCCACACGACCTATCGTTGTAGTCGTTCGATAGCATAGTTTTCCCTAGGCCAGACCCAGCGTAAAAGTACAAATAATAATTACAAAACAAACCAATTACACATCGACATAAATGCATATATATATATATATATATATATACAAATAGTAAAACAATTACAATATACAAAGACACAGAAACATCATATCTTCAGGTAACAAAATAAGGAAAAAAATTTATAGTACAATAGATGGAAATAGGAGGATATGCATTTCCGGCGTTACAACCTCTGTACTACGAGTAGCGAGCATTTCGAAAAGGCTGTGATGTAACTGCAAAGAGTGCTTGCACAGGACGAGTTTAATTATGCACGCTGGTACTGCATGAGCTGTACAGCGTACAACGTCATCTGTTAGTAGCTTTTCGAACTATTTCGAAACTTCCGTACAACTTCTACATAAAATTCTCACAACTTTCACAAGAAAAACATCCGTTTCTTGCAATCATCTATCGATCTTATTTTTCGAGGCAGTTAATTTTGGAGTCAGTGACTCCTTCGCTGGACACCATGTATTTATGGCTTTTCGGCATTTCATTAAAAAATTAGTACGGAATCTGAATTATCCAAAAGTTTATAGGCCTGTGCGTTCGCAGATTAAAACTATGTGAAATATTGTTACTGAATCCACTATCCTCATAGATCTAGCCGGTGGAGAGGTTTCTCTCATATCCTGTAACCAAAGATCCCAGCCGATTTCCCCATTCATTCTAAGCGACTTCAATTCCAAATCTAGGTTTCGTTTGCAATAACGATAAACAAGGATCAGGGTCACAGATAGGGGTGAAGAGGAGATGGACAAAGAGGGGGCGGGGGCGGAAGGAATGGACAGAGAAAGGAAAGCAGGAGATCGACAGAGAGAGGGAGAGGGGGAGGGGGAGATCGATTGAGAGAAGGGGAGGACGTGATGGACAGCGAGATGGGCTAGAAGGTGATGTACAGAGACAGGAGAACGAGGAGGAAATGGGCAGAGAAGAAGGGCCGAACGAGATGGACAGAGAGAGAGGGAGACGACGGAGTTCAAGGCATACAGTCAACTCCTACGCATATTTAGCAATTGAGACGCATTGGCGTGTTCACTATTAGCATCAAATACACGTGATGTTCGAAAATGAGCTATGAGCACTTGTCCAATAGAGAAGATGAGTTTCACAGTAGCGAAGATCAACAAGCTCCTTAGATATGCATTTTAGAATCCATTTTTACTGGACAGTTTTTTTCTTGTTTTAGTCCATGCCTCTGAAAGTTGCCTAAGCTCCAGTCTTAGCAAAAACAGTACCAGTAAACGTATTCCACTGTCAGAGGTATTAGAACCGTTTGAGTTTATAACTCGTTCGTTTCCGTAAAGGGACCCTTACCTCAAACTAATACATTTATCCTTCTCCATCATCCTAGAAGGTTTGGAACATCATCACGGAATCACCCTATACATACAGGGTGGTCCATTGATCGTGACCGGGCCAAATATCTCACGAAATAAGCATCAAACGAAAAAACTACAAAGAACGAAACTTGTCTAGCTTGAAGGGGGAAACCAGATGGCGCTATGGTTGACCAGCTAGATGGCGCTGCCAAAGGTCAAACGGATATCAACTGCGTTTTTGAAAGTAGGAAACCCCATTTTTTATTACCTATTCGTGTAGTACGTAAAGAAATATGAATGTTTTAGTTGGACCACATTTTTCGCTTTGTGATAAATGGCGCTGTAATAGTCACAAACACATGGCTCACAATTTTAGACGAACAGTTGGTAACAGATAGGTTTATTAAATTAAAATACAGAACGTAGGTACGTTTGAAAATTTTATTTCGGTTGTTCCAATGTGATACATGTACCTTTGTGAACTTATCATTTCTGAGAAAGCAAGCTGTTACAGCGTGATTACCTGCAAATACTACATTAATGCAATAAAAGCTCAAAATGATATCCGTTAACCTCAATGCATTTGGCAATACGTGTAACGACATTCCTCTCAACAGCGAGTAGTTCGCCTTCCGTAATGTTCGCACATGCATTGACAATGCGCTGACGCATGTTGTCAGGCGTTGTCGGTGGATCACGATAGCAAATATCCTTCAACTTTCCTCACATAAAGAAATCCGGGGACGTCAGATCCGGGGAACGTGCGGGCCATGGTATGGTGCTTCGACGACCAATCCACCTGTCACGAAATATGCTATTCAATACCGCTTCAACCGCGCACGAACTATCTGCCGGACATCCATCATGTTGGAAGTGCATCGCCAGTCTGTCATGCAGTGAAACATCTTGTAGTAACATCGGTAGAACACTACATAGGAAATCAGCATACATTGCACCATTTAGATTGCCATCGATAAAATGGGGGCCCATTATCCGTCCTCTCATAATGCCGCACCATACATTAACCCGCCAAGGTCACTGATGTTCCACTTGTCGCAGCCATCGTGGATTTCCGTTGCCCAATAGTGCATATTATGCCGGTTTACGTTACCATTGTTGGTGAATGACGCTTCGTCACTAAATAGAACGCGTGCAAAAATCTGTCATAGTCCCGTAATTTCTCTTGTGCCCAGTGGTAGAACTGTACACGACGTTCAAAGTCGTCGCCATGAAACTTCTGGTGCATAGAAATATGGCACGGGTGGAATCGATGTTGATGTAGCATTCTAAACACCGACGTTTTTGAGATTCCCGATTCTCGCGCAGTTTGTCTGCTACTGATGTGCGGATTAGCCGCGACAGCAGCTAAAATACCTGCTTGGACATAATCATATGTTGCAAGTCGTGGTTGACGTTTCACATGTGGCTGAACACTTCCTGTTTCCTTAAATAACGTAACTATCCGGCGAACGGTCCGGACACTTGGATGATGTCGTCCAGGATACCGAGCAGCATACATAGCACACGCCCATTGGGCATTTTAATCGCAAGAGCTATACATCAACACGATATCGACCTTTCCCGCAATTGGTACACGGTCGATTTTAACACGGGTAATGTATCACGAAGCAAATACCGTCCGCACTGGCGAAATGTTACGTGATACCGCGTACTTCTACGTTTGTGACTATTACAGCGCCATCTATCACAAAGAGAAAAAAGTGGTCCAACTAAAACATTCATATTTATTTACGTACTACACGAATAAGTAATAAAAATGGGGGTTACTATTTTCAAAAACGCAGTTGATATCCGTTTGACCTATGGCAGCGCTATCTAACGGGCCAACCATAGTGCTATCTGGTTTCCCCCTTCAAGCTAGACGAGTTTCGTTCTTAGTAGTTTTTTCGTTTGATGCTTATTTCGTGAGATATTTTGCCCGGTCCTTATCAGTGGACCACCCTGTATGTAAATAGATACAGGCGCTGGCGCCCATAACTTTGATGCTCTGTAGCGTCGTTGCATAACGTTTACAAACAAAGGTTTCTATTCAAAACATTATTTACTCTCCACCCTCTACTACTCCTAGAAATCCTTTATGGGAATTTCCGAATAGCCTGTAGATGTTACTGAATTATGAGTGGTTCCCACAAATAATGTTATTCCATAGTTATTAGGAAAGAGAACCAACATATCAAACAGGCAAACCATTCCCTATTACAGAAGTTGCTCCTTTAACATCAATTAATCTGTCGTATGTAGGAAATACGATACTGGAAATGAAGGAGATCGAAGTTGAGGAACACAAACTGGAGTATATCGCGAAAACAACTACCTTTTAATGTAAGAATATAAACTGTAATTGAAAGAAGAAGAAGCCACTGCAGATGTGCGAGAAAGACTTACATGTTACTGTAAGCACCATGTAGGGAAAAATCTGGCTATGATAGGGGAATACTAGATATCAACATTTACTGAAAATGTCAATGAAAGGTGGCTCTGCACTGGAGTACTCACAGGAATCCGTGGATCCGAAGATGTTTACTTTTTTAATGGAGACACGAAAAATATGTTAATAAGCACCCATTCCCATTTGGTTCTCCTTAAAAAGGATAGTTACAGTATATCTAAGTGTGGCGAACGGGACATTGTGCTCCTAGCAACAGAGAAGCTGTTTGGGGAGTTAAAAACCGACGGAATAACAACATTTAACAAATATAAGTTCGCTTATATTAAAATCTTACAATTTTGTAAGAAAGTTCTTCAAGAGTTTGGAGCAGAAGTGTTGCTAATGTAAACCCAAGAAAATGTGAAATGCTATGATTATAGAGTAATCCAGGAAATAAAAGGCAAAATTAAAATTTGCAAATACTCTCATGCTGAAGAATTGCAAGAATGGATGGAGCTAATTCTTAAACCCACAAAAGTGATAGTTAACAGAAAAAAATTGGATGTACAATAGAATTCTGGAACATACCTTCTATGTATTTGTTGTGAGGTAGTTGGCGAGTTGTGGCGCCCTGAAAATATTCGGAGCTGGCGTGGCCGCACGGGCCGCTCGGCAAGCTGGGGCTCGTCGGCAACCGCATGTTGCCGAACAGCTGGAGCAAGAGGGGTAACCCCAGCGCGTGGTCCAGGACGACCACGTGGCTGGGAACTCCATGTTAACGCTGTGTTAAGGACTGTACTTTGTGTCGATGAAGGAGATTTGTATGCCAGGAGTGCCAAAGATGGCGGATTTTGTGAAACCATAATGGCAGACATCTCACTGTTCATGTAGAAGTTAATAATAGCCAGAGGAATCATGATGTCTTAAAAAGAGACATGTACATTACCATTATTTACACGACGATTCTGATGGTGTAATCAGATTTTCAATATCTTTATTAGTTTAAAGTTTAGTATCGGACTGTAAGTTACACAGGTAACATCCAGCAACGAGTTTCCAAAATCTAATTGGTTCATCTGATTCTGCCGATAGATGTGTCTTTAGAAAGCTATTAGAGTAAACCTAAGTTGGTATGAATTACAGGCATGTGACTTGAACAGTACATGAGGTATTGGAGGTCAAAGTGGCCGATTACTATGGATCGCGTCAGGCCATAAGTACTCCACAGTTACATGAAAGAACGGTAGCAGGATGCTTACAAATAAATTTATTCGTCTATGTCTTTGTTTATATCCGATATATACTATTCATGAAGAAATTGGTCAAATATTTACTGTGTTTTAGAAAGCACAGAAACATTAGGCTACTGGCCTACTTTTGTTTCTATTCCTTTGATATATGTTTGTTTAATTTGTTTATGTATTTAATACTGTCTGCTAGAGCGTGTTTATGGTCCAGCCGTAGGAATATTTATTTAAGTTCAAGTTATTTAAATGTAAATCCAGTATTTCGTATGTGTTTCAATATGTTTGTGAGTTTGCATTGGCTTGGAGACATGGCGGGAGCGCTTTAGCCAATCACAGTGTTCGTTACTACGGTAGGCGACTACCGAAGTCAATGGAGGGACTGTATGGAAGTGGGGGAGGAGCATCGGGTGCGCATAGGACACGTGGAGTGCTGGACGGGAAGGCGCGACGGACGGTCACAGGAAATACTTGGAGAGTGTTGAGTAGTTTGCGGGTGGTTACGGCAGATAGGAATATTTCGTAGTGCTGACTGGATTGTGAGATTTCCGTGGCACCTGCAGTGAAGACGTAGTATGTGTTTAGAAGTGAATATCTAGTGAGCTATGTTGA